>NC_138202.1:225299921-225899921 GCF_964194415.1 Vipera berus | reverse complement strand
TTTGCCGACGTGGCCGTTATGGATGCTTGGAGGATGGCTCTCATCTTCCACGTCCAGTTTCGCATCCCTGAGGGGTCCTAAAAGGGCTAAAGAGTTGCCCTGGAGAGGCAACCTGCAAGAAGGGGCTTTTGCAGAAACATGGGGGAGCTGCAATTCTCCCATTAGTGCCTGCATTCCCTTTGAACCGGTGGATGAAAGACCAGCCATAGCAACATGGCTGGTCACTAGGCTGCAGACAGCCGAAGTCACACTTACCACCAGGCAACATTAAAGCAGCGTGGAAGAGACTGGGTAAGATCAACCTCTCTTATATTCCAATCTTCTTCTTTCCACCTAAATAAGCTGCTAAGTACCTTCCCCCGTGCGGAGAGCGAGGGGGGATTTCAACCCTCCCTTCAGAAACAGCGGCAATTGAACCTCCATGGGTGATTTAAAAAGAAACATTGAAAAAACAAATTGGACCTCAACTAGAACTTTATTCCTTTTTTAAAAAAACTTGTGGACTAAAAGATTTTGTCTATTTATTCCTTACCTCCTATCCTTACTTGAAAATTTGGCTCTGTTCTTCTAAAACAGAAGAAACAATTGAAAAGAGATTAACAGGCAGTTCCCTAAAAGAAAAGAATTTTGTAAGCATTTGGGGGACACCTTGTGGCTAAACCTGAAACTGCAATCTGGCACCAGAGAGAGAGAGACACAGAGAGAGAGAGAGAGAGAGAGAGAGAGAGAGAGAGAGAGAGAGAGAGAGAGAGAGAGAGAGAGAGAGAGAGAGAGAGAGGCAATGGTGCATTTCTTCATTCCTCACAAAGGATGACACTTCCCCAGCTGCGTTTCTTGCCTGTTTTATTCCCTCCCTCATCTCAAATATTTTCCCACCACTCTGTTCCAAGGAAGGAAGGAAGGAAGGAAGGAAGGAAGGAAGGAAGGAAGGAAGGAAGGAAGGAAGGAAGGAAGGAAGGAAGGAAGGAAGGAAGGAAGGAAGGAGAGAGAGGGAGGGTCTGAGGGAAGTCCTGCCTTAGTCCTACCCTAATGCCCTTTTACCATCCTCTTGCCCCTTCCCCCTGGGCTATCCTGGGGGGGGTCTCCCATCCTATTGCTAAGGAAGCTTTGGATACAAAGCCAGGTCTCCTCACATGGAGAGGGAGTGGGCCTCCTTTTTGACTTTGCCCTCGTACCCATCATGAGCAACCTGGCTAAGGAGAGCAAGCACAGCAGCACCAGCCTTGAGGAGGAGGTAAGTGCAGCTGGGCGCTCCCTTGGGGAAGTGGAGCTGGGCTTAGTGCCATGGGCGCTTGAGGGCTGGGCTGGGCATTTGACCTCTGTGCCACCATCCAGCCCCACACCCCACGCCCCACGCATAGCCTGGAATAGTGAGGCTCCTCCAGTGGACCATGCCTTGGCACTTGTCCCGGTCCCATTTCCTTCTGCCAGAGACCCTCAGATCTGTCCTACTCCTGCCCAGGCCCCCATAGGCACCCTTGACGTGAACGATGTAGAGCTGGCCATGCCCACCCAGTAGGCCATGCCCACCCGGCCCCCAAGGGCAACCGTAATGCTGATGCGGCCCTCAATGAAATTGAGTTTGACACCCCTGGTCAGGACAATTACACCAAGAGGAGAAAATAATGAGAAGATTTGGTATCTCTATCAGGCCCCTCAACCCTTCAAAATTGGAGATTGGCGGGTCACTTCAATACGATACTACAACGCAAGAACTCTTTGATGACCCTGAAGCAAAGAAACAGAAAATGACATAGCAAAGGAAAAAAGCCAGAATAAAGTTGAAGAAGAATGGACATATTTAAGAGGCCTGAAACGGAAAATATCTGAATAGGCAGGATTGTACTTGCATTATGAGAGACTGTTTTGATGTGCAGATAAAAATACTGGCTAATTAAAAACCTTAGATGTGTGAATATCAACAGTTAAATTGAAATATTGAGCCATTTAAATGAAATTGATTAAGATGTATTTATGTTAAGAGTGATACAATGTAACTAATATACTTGGATGTAGTGATAAGAATAAAATTATAAGTCTAAGCACAAGAGAGCAGATATAAAGGAGAAGAGAAAAGATGTATTAAATGTTGAAATGGGAGAAATTTTGGTTATTGAATTTATGGTTGGAAATTATAATGAAAACAAGAATATTATATTGTATTATTAACCTGTTGATATGGAAATGAGGTAGATAGGATGTGTATATAGATTATTAGGCATTGGAGAGAACTGTGATAAAGGGAAGTGGGGTCACCTAGAAATATGAAAATGAGAAACTTCAAACATTTAACTTTAATATTAATGCAAAATTAAAGCTGGGAAAATTTATAAGGTGATTGATGCCTTAAAGATGAAATGTTAAAATAAATAAAATATATAAAAGTATTGACAAATGCAAGGAAACCATTAAATAACTGATAGATAAAATGAGAAGTATGTTAATTTAGATAAGAGACAATATGTATTAAAGGAAAAAAGAGAGGAAACAATTTCACCTTATTTTTTGGGTGGGTTTCTAAAGGAAGAATGGAATAGTCTCTTATCTTATTTATTTTTTTATTATTATTTTAATTCCATTTATATCCCGCCCTTCTCCGAAGTCTCAGGGCGGCTTACAAGCTTAGCAGTAGCCTTCATTCTATGTATATGCCTGCTTGTTAGGGCTTTCGCACACACCCCAAGCGGCATTATTACAAAGTCAGCTTAATTGCCCCCAACAATCTGGGTCCTCATTTTACCTACCTCGGAAGGATGGAAGGCTGAGTCAACCTTGAGCCTGGTGGGATGCGAACCTGCACTAATTGCAGGCAGCTGGTGTTACTTAAGGAGGCATTAGCCCACTGCTCCACCAAGGCTCATTATGGTCTTTACAACCTACTTAAGTGGTATCCATAATTCGTAAGTGGAAAAACTGGGGTAAGAAATCTAAACTGGTGAAATCTTAAGATCCTGGAGTGTTTTTGCAAGAGAATTCATGACGTCTTTGCATGCAAAATCTTCATCAGATTTCCACCACTTTTACGCAAAATCAGCCAGGCTCTCGAGTAAGATAGCCAAATTATACAGGATTTGAAGCAGTTCAAAAGGTTGGGTGGGAGAAGACCACCCAACCATTTCCTAAGTTTTCATAACGGCTTTTCAGGACATGGAAAAGTTCCTGATCTTTGACTAAGGTTTAGAAAAGGCTGACATTTTTCTCTCCGCAGCAGCCTCTCGGGAGATGCTGAAGACCTGAACTTGAGCAGCCTTGCCTGTAGATCACTGAAACTGACAACCACCACCTGGTGTGCTGTTTAAGTAATTCTCATTTTTGAGAATCACTGAATTATTTTTACCTGCTGCAACCGCAGTCCCCAAGTACTATGGCCAAGGATCGCTCTCACTCTTCTGATATCTCAAGAGATACAACACTAGGAACTGCTTCCATCTAGTAATCATCCAGAATTTTGCAGCTTGCATCTGTAGGCCTTGTTAAAAAAAAGCTAAAACTCCTGTTTGTGTGTGTGTGTGTGTGTGTTTCTGCATGAGTGAGTGAGTGAAGAGAAAAAACAGAGAAGTTTGTGCATGTATTACAGAAGGGGCCAGGGGCAGAGAGAACAAAGCCAAATATGTGTCGGGAGAGGGGGGGGGAATGTTTGGCTTCCTGAGACTGAATATAAAAGAGAAGATGACTTGTAGAACTTTGCCCAGAAACTCCCTTTTTTGTGCTAGAAATGGTATTGATTATTCCAAATGCCATAATGGAAGATTTAACTTAATTCACATTTTTGGAACAGCAGAAAGGATGGTCATCATGCATTCTGAATCCCATATCTCTTTGATGGGGGAATATTATCAGCAAGGAAAAAGTGTCCTTCAAAATTTAACTGGAAAACAGCAAGCTGCTATTTAATGCCAAGGACAGGGATTAATATAAAAAGTAATCTGTATAGATTTGGCAGATAGACAGTTGACATTAGTCTTTATTGTTGTGGGGTGTTTTTTTAAGCTGGAACTCTAGAGAAAAAGAACATCTTTCTTCTTCATTGGCTCTGTTTATGTTTACATCCTCCCTACTTACGGATCACTAAAGACCATCTTTACCATGTGCCTGTCACCAGCCTGGCCAGCACCAAGCCAGTGTTGTGCTGCTGTCTTCCAGGTCAGTCCCCACTCTTCCATCTGGTAGGACTGAGGAGGGACTGGGAGAGGGTCTGGGAACCGGGAGTGTGCAGTCACTCAAGCCCTGGCCAATCTCTCAGACTACTGCAAAAGGCTCTACATGGGGCTACTCTTGAAAAGTAGCCAGAAGCTACAGCCAACTCAGAATGCAGCCATGAGGGAGTTCTTAGGGTTTTATAAAGTGGTACTACTACCTCACATGATCTTGATTCTATGCCTCTGTTTCAGTGGTGGGTTTCAGCTGGTTTGCACCATTTTGGCAAAACCGGTAGCTAATTTTTTGTTGCCCAGGCCCAGAATAGACTTCTGGAAGTGGCATCCACACAGAGAACTGGTTATTCACATATTTGAATCCCACCACTGCTCTGTTTATACAACCCAGGATTGTATTACCTTTTTTGGCTGCTGCTGCACATTGCTGGCTCATAGTCAAGTGATCGTCCACTAGGACTCCAAGGTCCCTCTCACAGTTACTGTTTTTTAAGCCAGGTCTTGCCCAGTCTGTACCTTTATAAATTTGACTTCTTATAATGTTTAAACAGGATACTACGATTTCATAGCAACTTAGGGTCATTTTCATTATCGTGTTCTCTAATTGCTTGGGAAGACATGCCTGAATAAGACATCACAGGTTAAATGCTGAGAAAATGGCCCAGCACCTTTCAATTATGCATTTATTGAATTTATTTCTATCCCACCTTTATTTCTTTTTATAAATAATTCAAGGCAGTGACACACACAATATTCCATCCTCCTCCTATGTTCAAATAAGCATTGTGAAGCCAACAAACTGAAAAAACAAGGAATGTCTGGATTTCATAACAATTTTAATGCTGGCCTGTTTTGTAAGGGGTGTGAACTAATGTTGTAATAATTTATTAAGCAGTATTGAACTAGGAGGGATAATATGTTTATATGTGGTGGGTTTTTTGATGCGTCTTTTAAAAAATGTTTTGTTTTGTGTTTTTCATCCTTTTTTCCCTTTTTTTGTCTTGGATTTTTATTTTGTGTTTTGTATTTTAATCTTATCTTGAATGAAACCTGGCTTAAAAACAGTAACTGTGAGAGGGACCTTGGAGTCCTAGTAGACGATCACTTGACTATGAGCCAGCAGTGTGCAGCAGCAATCAAAAAAGCTAATACAATCCTGGGTTGTATAAACAGAGGCATAGAATCAAGATCACACAAAGTACTAGTACTGCTTTACAAAGCCCTAGTAAGACCACACTTTGAATACTGCAGCCAATTCTGGTCACCATATCACAAAAAAGATGTTGAGAGTTTGGGGAAAAAATTCAGAGAAGAGCAACTAGGATGATCAAAGGCCTGGACGCTAAAACATATGAAGAACGGCTGCGAGACTTGGGTTTGGCTAGTCTAAAGAAAAGAAAAAATAGGTGAGAGATGATAGCAGTATTCCAATATCTGAGAGGCTGCCACAAGGAAGAGGGGGTCAGGTTGTTCACCAGAGCACCAGAGGGCAGGACAAGAAACAATGGTTGGAAACTGATCAAGAAGAGAAGCAACCTGGAATTAAGGAGAAACTCCCTGACAGTGAGGACAATTAACCAGTGGAACAGCCTACCCCCAGAAATCATGGGTGCCCCATCACTGGAGATCTTTAAGAAGAGACTGAATAATCACCTGTCTGAGATGGTCTAGTTTCTCCTGTTTAAGCAGGGGGCTGGACTAGAAGACCGCCAAGGTCCCTTCCAGCTCTATTCTAATATATCTGTATCTCTATCTCTATATATCTTGTAGGTTGGTTTCTAAATGTTTCATTACCAGGCTAGGTAACATCTTCAGCAGAGTTTAGGGGATGTCAGTGTCAATGTTCTGACAAACCCCTAAACTCTGCTGAAGATGTTACCTAGCCTGGTGAGTGAGTGAGTGAATTTCTCTCTCTCTCTCTCTCTCTCTCTCTCTCTCTCTCTCTCTCTCTCTCTCTCTCTCTCTCTCTCTCTCTCTCTCTCTCTCTCCCTCCCTCCCTCCCTCCCTCCCTCTCCCTCTCCCCTCTCCCCTCTCCCCTCTCCCCTCTCCCCTCTCTCCCTCCCTCTCCCTCTCCCTCTCCCCCCCTCTGTAAAGGGAAGTTCCTAGTCAATTTATAGCAAATCTATGAAGGTGAAGTCTCTAAATTGGTTTTTTTTCTTTTAACCACTTTTCTGGCTGGGCTTTCTTTTCTCCTCTTTACTGATCTCTCCTTCTCTCTGGCCTCTCACAAATAGCAATGTAGTGTATTTAACCTGGATACTTTGTTGAGAAAGATATATTTTAGACTTTAGAACAAAGCTAAACACCTCTGGGTTGTTGGGGAAAAAATAACAAACAATAACTTGAATCTCTACAAATATGTACTGCTCGTGACTTTGTCTCTTTTTTATTTTGTGTCCCATCTTTTTACAAATAACTTCAGGCAGCAAACATAATCTAATGCTCCTTCTTCCTCCTATTTTCCCTACAACAACAACAACCCTGTGAGGTGATTTGGGCTGAGAGGGAGTGATTGGCCCAAAATCACCTAGCAGGCTTTCATGTCTAAAGTGGGACTAGAACTCACAGTCTCCTGGTTTCTAGCCTGCTGCCTTAACCACTAGACCAAACTGAGTTCAACTGTAGTAATTAGGCTAGGAAACTCTAATCATGGTTTTGAGTTTCAGCTCTAAGTACACCACGCTGGATTTTGTGGGAAGGAAGAGGCCATGACTATTACAACTGCCCTTTCTTGTTATACCCTCCCTGGATTTAATACCCCTCCTAAAATAGTAGCTGCACGCATTGCTTTGATGTGAAATGCTTGATGACCCCTGTCAAGAGTCATATACACAAAGAAACAAATGGATGCAAAGAGCTGTTTTTTTTAAAGAGAGGCTGACCTTTGAACCTCATTTAAACACAGTTATAAATGAGGTCTGATTAGCATATGCCAAATTTCCTGCATAAACATTTCAGATCTAACAATAGCAGCAGACCAAGGGGAAGCCAGGAATGTGAAGGTCATATGCAAAATAGATGAATACTACAAACTTATGAGCAGCATAAAACATACCGGCTACAACTGGGCTCTTTTACACTAGTGCTTGGTGCACAAGTTACTTGGGGTGGAAAAGGTATTTATACACTTCCCATCAAGGAAAACAATGATATACAGACAATTCTCAACTTATGACCACTGTAATCAAGTCCATGGTCTTGAGCATTGTATTTACAAGATCTTAAGGGTTCACAGGTTGATGCCACTTCCTCTAGGTATTGAACCAAGTAGGATGGTTAAAAATCAAGCCAACTTTAGACCTCTTCATGCCACTGGAAATGCAAATCACCCCAGAATATTAAAAACTATACAGGTAGTCCTCCACTTGCAACCTCAACTGAGCCCAAAATTTATGTTACTAAATGAGACATGCATGTAGTGAGTTTTGCTCTATTTTACAACTTTTCTTGCCACAGATTTTAAGTGAATCATTGCAGCTGTTAATTTGGTAACCTGGTTGTTAAGTGAATCTGGCTTCCCCATTGACTTTGCTTGTCAGAAGGTTGCAAAAGTTGATCACATGACCTTGGGACACTGCAACCCTCATAAATATGAGCCAGTTGCCAAACGTTTGAATTTTGATCTTATGACCAGGAGGATGCTGCAACTGTCTTAAGTATGAAAAACAGTCATAAGTCATTTTTTTCAGTGCCGTTGTAACTTTGAACGGTCAATAAAATGAACTGTTGTAAGTCAAGGACTACCTGTACTTGAATAAAAGTACAGTGCTTGAATAAAATATGATAAGATAGGCCATAGACACAAATGCTAATCACTCTGTTCAGACATTTTGGCATATTGCAGTTTGTATTAACCATAATTTAGAATTTATAATACAGTGTTAGCTTTGAAATATACACTAGGGGCAGAACACTGTCAGAGATATTTATCTGTCTTTGTTTTTCACCTGCTCAGTACTATGTTAAAAGTTCATAAATCTTCACACTTTTCCAGGTGTAGCAACCTCTTTGAAGGCTCAACACCCCTAATCGTAATCTGGCAACAATGAATTCAAATGTGATAGCGAATCACAGATAGCTAAAACTGTATTTTGCAAATCAGTCTCAAACCCTGCTTTCACATTCTAATTTGCACATTCAATCCAAGCTATGTCTTGTGAGATGAGATAGTTTATAAATAGAAACAAATCCCAGTTTGGCTTTCTAAGCTACAATTTGGCATGGAATTTGAATAATTTCAATTGCAATCATGACATGAAGTGCTGAGCGGGAATTCATTTGTATTTGGCATAAGACAACATGTGAGCCCACTCATTTTGGCGTTGTGTTATAGCTAAGCTGGGCTACCATGACTTATTCAACAGTCCATGCCTTATCCATCCTGAGTAATATTTGCATCCTATCCTTAATCCTATATCCTATACTATCTTTAATTTATCAATACTAAATCAATGTTATTATTCTTTTTCTACTGAATAATATTTATCTTCTATCTCCGAGGATAGAAGGGTCTTGGAAACATACTGGGGAACTCATTCAAAGCTTGGCAGGTGGTGGCTATCTGGTGGCCACAAGCTGTGTTCCTGCAGCATAGACAGATCTGTCTGGCCCGTGTTGTATCAGTGCCTGAGGCAGAAGACACAACAGTCTCTTTGCATATTTCAGATCAAAAGTCAGCTAAATGGAAGTTATCTCCCACATCAGGAGCAGAGTGAGATTAGCATCCTCCATTGTACCTTAGGCAGCCCAGGAGTTTATCAGAAGCAAGAAAAGCATTGTCCAAGAGAACAGAGCAATGAGAATGCTCTAGAGCAGTGGTGTCCAACTTTGGCTACTTAATATTTGTGGTCTTCAGATCCACAAGCATTGACAAGCATTATCCAAGAAAAGAGAGCAATGAGAATGCTCTAGAGCAGGGTGTCCAACCTTGGCTATTTTAAGACTTGCGGAGTTTAATTCCCAGAATTCCCCAGCTAGCATGATCTTAAAATTGCCAAGGTTGTACACCCCTGCTCTAGAGAAATCACTAAAGACTGACGCTCTCCATCTCTATGAAGGTAGAAGCCAATCCCTTGCTGTTATGGTCCTGCTGAACTTGTTTTCTCAGGAGAAGGAAGCAGAGCCTAACAAAAATAGTCCTGGAGAGAAGTTTCTGTGGAGATTTTCAACCATCCAGGTCATAGTTGTCCCAAAGGTGTTTTTATTCAAAAGGCAACTGGACTTTTTGTTTTGTTTTGTTTTTCCTTGAAGACATTTTCCAAGAACTGAAGAAGATGAGAAGCAAAATGTCTTCAAGGAAAAACAAAGGAAGTCCAGTTGCCTTTTGAAAAAGCACCTTTGGGACATCCTGGAGAGAAGGCGACTCCATCAGTGCAACTCCACTCTGGTTGAGGCTGATCCAGTACGCCTCCTTGCTCGCTACTTGCATCCACTGACAGCCTCTCAAATCTGAACTTCAACCACCCATCTCAAACGGAGGCACGCTTTAAAGAAAGAAGAACAAGGGGCTGAGCTCCACAGGTCAGACACACAGGGTGAACATAGGACAGCAGGAAAGTAGCTCCTCATGAGTAACATGCCCCAGCCATGCATTGGCTTGACCCTTGACTTGGCTCATTTATCGGCTTCCCTCCCTGAGAGAAATGTCTGAGAACAGCTTTTCAACCTTAGCTATGTTGTGTGAACCTTGCTGGGCCATGCTTAGAACTCTAGATTCTGCCTGACTTTGTCTCTTACCTTTTCCTTTGGATCTCTTGCTGATTTATTGGATTACTCTGCCCCTTCTTCCTCCTTTCCTGGTGCCAAGCCTGTGACCATTTTGTCTTTTAAACCAGGGGTGGGGAACGATGGTCCTTTTATGACTTGGGAACTTCAACTCCCAGAATTCCGAAGCCAGCCATTCTGGAAGTGGAAGCCCACAAGTCGTAAAGGGGCCATCGTTCCCCACCCGTCTTAAGGTATTGGTATGAAGAAGTCTTTTCTTCTAAAAGTTCAGCCTGAGATTGCAGGCAGAGGGGCAGCTTCTCTTATTGGCTGCTATATTGATCCTCAGAGCAGTTTTCCAACTGCAACTAAGATTCCTGGCTGAAGTTTCTTGTGACCCTTTGCATTAATATTGTCTCCTACAGAAAAAGAGACCATTGTATAAATCTAATCGAGGTCATGTGCACACAGAGTAACTCAGAGAAATCTATTATTTCAACTTCTGTTTGTAAGCTTAAATATTATCAAGAGTTGAGGTGTGATCGTATTTTAGACCCGATGCAAAGGGTTAAAAGGAAGAGGAAGGGTGAGATTTGTGATGTTGCAAGGCAAGAGAAAACTAGCAATCTGCAAATTTGACTTCTGCTGAAAATGAGCAGAATATTTTTTTCTCTCTCTCTTGTTTTTCTAGAAAGGATACAAGTGAGAAGAACTCCCTTTTACCCTAGTTCACTTCTCTGTTTCTGCAAAGTGCATACATACTCATAATAAAATTGCATAAAGCACCAAGGCTGGACAATGGATAAAAACTAACCAAGGAGAGATCAACCTAAAAATAAGGAGAAATTTCCTGACAGAACAATTAATCAGTGGAATGGCTTGCCTCCAGAGGTTGTGGGTGCTCCATCACTGGAGGCTTTTACAAAGAGATTTGACAACCAATTGTCTGAAATGGGATGGGATTTCCTTGTTGAGCAGAAAGTTGAACTAGAAGACCTCCAAGGTCCATTCCAACTCCGCTATTCTATTAGGAGAAAATAAAACAATCCCTTTAGAGAATGGAAAAGGAAAAGTACGAACATGTATTTATTATCAATGTACTATCTCAAGAGATGTTTTGATCAGTGACAGAAAAATATAAAATAGGCTCTCTAAGTGATCAGGAGTTTAAGAGGCAAAACCCTGGTAAACTTTCTCTCTAAAGCAAAGGGTTATCCTTGGCTAACACAACAGCCTGCAAAGAAGCCAAAGTTCTCTACTGATGCTGTCATAAGGAGGAAATATTTTATTTATTTATTTATTTATTTATTTATTTATTTATTTATTTATTTATTTATTTATTTATTTATTTATTTTGTATACCGCCCTTCTCCCAAAGGACTCAGGGCGGTGAACAGGGCAGTACATGTTAAAAGAAAAATACAAAAATTAAAAAATATGAAGATGAATGTTCAGACTCTGCAATTTTTGGCTTGCAGTGCTTGCTGACTGCTTGCCATCCTGCCTGAAAACTACCTGGCACACATCTACAGCGAACTTGCATGAACCTGTAACAGTTCTTGAAGGTAAAAAAAAATATCAAGTAATTTGAGCGGCAAATGGCCAGCTGATGAGAATGCTCTACAACAGAAACTGACATGATTACAGTTCTCCAAAATAAAATAAAAAAAATGGTCAGAGGGAGGGAAAAAGCCCAGTAGAGGAAAGAAACAATCAGAACTAAGGTTTTCCACCCTGTTGGAAGTCAGAACAATTTTCAGGTAACTTGCAGATAACTAAGTTCTGAGCATTCTGGGGAAGAAAAAGAGAGGTTGCAAAAATAGACTCCTAATGATACTACCTGCCCTATTAGAAGACAAAGAGAAGAGCTGTTTGTAGTTGCTTTATCTATTTATTTAGCATATGGCATATAAGGCTGAGAAGGCTACAATGTTATGCCCACAGTAGAAGTTGTGGCAGCCAACAATTGCTGGTCTGTTTGTTGCACCATGCACCACAAGAGGGCTAACTAGCTGGCCTGCAGCGTTCTCAGAGGAAGTAGTTCCTACACCGCTCCTCCACTGATCACATCAGGTCAGATCCATCACTAGTTCCAGCTCCCTAAACGGAACACTGCCAGCAGTTTCCCGTCACCAAAATGGTGGTACCTGTCTATCTACTCACAAACAATGCTTTTGAACTGCTGGGTGGGCAGGAGCTAGGGAGAATAGATGGGAGCTCACCCTGTCCTGAGGAGCTGGGCTCAAACCACCAGAGTGCTGTCAATTGCTCAGCACATCCAGTGTCATTAAGCCTCTACTCCACTGTGCACCTGCATGGTGGTTAGTGGCTCAATATGATGAGAAACTTCAACAAAGCTGTGCTATGAGGGCTCATCAGCTCATGAAAGATGCTATCTGCCAGAAGCAAGGAACACGGAGGCAACTGAATAATTCCTAAAGCATGCCAAATCCAAGACCTTGGAAGCTCAGTTGATTTTCTCCCTCCTTGGAAAACATGGAAGAGGACTGGAAAGAGACAGAAGACTACCTTCCTGCAACTCATTGGATGACTATGCAAATTGTGCTGATAGGAGAAATTTGGTGCAATTGATGAAAATTATGGATTTCTGGCACAAGGCTGGTTACATCTGTCTGATAAACATGCATGTTGGGAGTGTATGTGAGGTTAGATTAAGAACGCTTGAACTTGAAACCAGAGAGGAAACAAAAATCCAGAACTAAGAACTGGAAATACAACTAGTCCTCATTTAGTGATCACAAATGGGACTGGCCACTTGGTCATTAAGTGAATTGGTCACTAAGTGAAATTTTGACTGTGCAAAAATCATAAGAGCAAGGAATGGTCAGAAAGTGATTTTTTCATCACTTTTGCAACTGCAGTCACTGAATGAGGCAGTCACTAAACTATGTATAACAGATTTGCACAGCACAAAATGAGAAACAGCAGTCCTTAAACCAGTGTAATATCAGAAAGGATTTTGACTCTTAATGTCCATCTCCTTCATCAGTTCATTATATTTGCATGTGGCTATCCAAATTGTAAAACTCATGTGTGTTCTGTTGATAACAATATGAGATTTTGAAGTGGTGATCAATGGCTTTGGAGCAGTCTATTTTTCTAACTGTGGTCTCACAGGGATTTATAACTGATTTAAAAAGTGGTAGGAAGTTGGCAAATCCTTTTATATGCGCATATTTTCAAAGTAAAAGATAAAGGTAAAGATTTCCCCTGTCCAGTCATGTTCAACTCTAAAGGGCAATACTCATCTAAATTTCTTAACCGAGGGAGCCAGCATTGTTTGAAGACATTTCTGTGGTCATGTGGCCAGCATGACTATATGCAGAGGTACACAGTACACTATTACTTGCTAGGTGGACAGGAACTGGGGCAAGTAACAGGAGCTCGCCCCATTGCGCAGCGCTGGGGTCTCAAACCTAGGCTGTCAACTGACAAGTTCAGCATCTTTAATCGCTAAGCCACTGTGCCCCCTTATATTCAAAGTATAAGTTTGTAACATCAAGAGACATTCACTAATACTTACCTAATTAAGTATATTGTTGTTTGCACACAATTTAACATAGACTACTATAAAATAGTTACAATGGAGCACTGAAGATTCTTTTAAAAGCATGTTTTATTTAGAAACAATATTCCATTAAAGTCAGTCAAGTTTACTCATAGATGCATGTCATCATGCCTTAGAAACCAACCTTTTTGCAGGTGCAAAATAACATAATTCTGTACTGAAACGCTTCAGAAGAATTGTAACTGAATCACACACTCTAAAGGGCCTCCAAAAATACATAATACAGTGATGCTTTATTGAAACAGCTGGCAAATTTTTCAGAAGAAAATACAGACAGTTACCTCTCCTGGGTCTTCTTGAAGGACATAAAAAACCCCTAAGAAGTAAAACATGTACACAAAATGCCATATTATTTGTGTTTCTGTTCTGTAAAATTGTCCCTGGGCCATATTTCCCTAGGCTAGTGTTCTTGTAATAAAAACCTAGGTCTGAAGACTTGGCTCAGGGTTCAAGGCCAACCATATAATTAGGCAGAGAAAGCCAAGGATTGAAACTAAGAGTATGAATATTAAAAGTTAACTTCTGATGTACCACCCAAACATTTTTAATTCCCTAAAATAAGCTGCTTTGGGTTTTTTTTGGTACATATGTTTTCCTGATTTATTTCCTGATTTATTTCCATATATATATATGGATACACACACACACAAGAGCCTGTTGTGATTCAGTGTCAGCCTGTGCTCCCAGCAGCTGAGTCCAATGAATCTGAGGAGGAGGAGGAGGGGTGTCAGAGGGAGGCTCTGATGCACTGCAGGACTCTCAGCCTGGCCCCTCCAGTCATGTTCCTCATGAGGCTCAGCTGTGTGAGTATGAGGTGTCGGACTCAGAAGAGTCACAGCTGAATCTGTTCAGAGATGCTAGAAGCTGAAGGCAACCATTTGGAGACATTCTAAGAGATTCCTGGTCTGTTCCTGCTACTTCTGTTTAACTCTTGTTGGTTGACTCTTGTTTGATATTTTGATTTATTTATTGAAGGAAATATTCTGTTGCTTTTTTCTTTCTACTGTAAATAAATTTGGGTTGGGTTTTTTCCAGCCTATTGACTGTAAAAAGGAAAAAGGGGTTGTCCCTGACACACAAACAGGGCCGGTTGTAGGCTGGAAAAGAACAGAGCCTTTTAATCAGAGCTTTTGTCAACCTCATCAGAGTAAGGGCTAAGAACCTACATATAAACCTGAGTGAAAATTTAACGGTCAGGTCATAAAATGTGTAATCAGCCTGCCCACCCCCTGCCCTCTTGCATTCAGCCGCACTAGTTCTGGCTCAGCCATACAAGCCAGCTTCTATTTAAATTTTGACATCTTGCCTTCCCCCAGCTGTTCTGCACGACTATCCTGTTGTGTGCAGCTGTTCAGTGTCATCGCTGAGCCATCACTCATGCCATCTCATTTGATTGTGGCATTGGTCTGCCGCTTAGGCACATCAGCTGTCAGTGTCCTCACAGAATGTGCAATTGGCCTGCCTGCCCCCCACTCTCCTGTGTTCGGCCACACGAACTCCGACTCTGCTGTGTAAGCTGCCCTTGTGATCTTGATATTCTCTCCTTCACCAGTTGCTGGGGGCATTTATGCTGCTGTGCGCAGTCGTGGATGGATCATTGCTCTTGCCATCACAGTTAGTCATGGTGTTGGTCTGCTGTGTAAGTGCGTCAGCTGTTGATGATCTTGTCATGCACCTCATCCCGGTTTTGCGATTATATTCAGGTTTGTCTAAAACCACAGTGGATCTACCCTTGTCAGCTGGAAGGATGATAATGGAGTCATCCTTCCATAGTTCTTCCAGAGCCACTTTTCCAGATTCTGGCAGGATGTAGTTGGGCCTGTGGTTAATAAGAAGCCCTGTCACACGCTGCCTAATGGAGTTTTTGACATTGTCATTAACTTTGATACGGTGGATGATCGGCTCCAAGGCTGCAGCAAAGTCAATGGGTTCAGCATCCTTTAGATTGATACCAATGTCACGTTGCAATAATAGGGTTTCTTCGTTGGTAAGTGTCTTGGATGAAAAGTTTTGTACCAGTTTGCTAGCACCCTTTCGATTATTCAAAGTCCTTAGAATTTCTGTTTTACGTTGAAGTGTCTCAGCTTTAAGCTGGCATACTCTTTGCATTGCAAGGTATATTTGGAAGTTAAGGGCACTGAAGTGTTCATGCATGAGCGTGGTTCGGTAGAGTTCTCAATGGTGTTGGATTCTTGCAGTTTGGGCCCCAATCCATCTGCGGTGCTGGTTAATCATGGCATGCATCATCCGGCATTGGAATTGCTGGACCACCATAAAGCCCTCTGCTGAATCCACTGGCGGCTTTCTGTGCAAAGACATTGGCAGCAGGTTGTTATGGATGCAATAGTGTAGAAAAGCCAGTTGTTGATAACTACTTGTCTTACGCTTGGCGAGGGTCTCCCACTGTCTGGCTTGTGTTAGTACTGCGCATCCATATTTATTTTTAATCATTTTAAATACTTGAATCCGAGGTGTAAACATTTAGAAAACCAAAAAAGCTACTGAACTCTGGGATACAAAAGAGCCTTTTAATCACTGAGCTTTCGTCAAACTCCTGTTGACATCATCAGAGTAAGGACTAAAGGTGGGAAGAACCTACATATAAACCTGAGTGACAGTTTAACGGTCAGGTCACAGAATGTGTAATCAGCCTGCCCACCCCCACCCCCCCCGCCCTCTCACATTCAGCTGCACTAGTTCCGGCTCAGCTGTACAAGCCAGCTTCCATTTAGATCTTGACATCTTGCCTCCCCCCAGCTGTTCAGCACAACTATCCTGTTGTGCGCGGCTGTTTGGCATCATCGCTGGACCATCACTCATGCCGTCTCATTCAATCGTGGCATTGGTCTGCTGCTTAGGCATGTCAGCTGTCAATGTCCTCACAGAATGTGCAATTGGCCTTCCTGCCCCCCACTCTCCTGCATTCAGCCACACCAACTCCGGCTCTACCATGTAAGGCAGCCCTTGTTGCGATCTTGATATTGTCTCCTTCACCAGTTGCCAGGCGCATTTATGCTGCTGCGCGTGGTCGTTTGGCGCTGTGGCCGGATCATTGCTCTTGCCTTTATGGTTAGTCATGGTGTTGGTCTGCTGTATAAGCATGTCAGCTGTTGATGTCCTCTTCATGCACCTCGTCCCGGTCATATTAGTCTGCTGTCCTTCCTTCGGCTCAACAGTGGACTCCTCTTGTATTTTCATCACTCCACCTGTCATGCCATCATGTCATTCAATAGGTAAGTGAGTCAGCTCTTTCATACTTTTATTCATCCAGTGTGAAGATGGTAAAAGGTTAACTCATTCAGCTAACCTGCGTCATTGTTCATGTCTCCTCAATGTTTGGTATGGTGGCAGTAACTACATATATACATATATACATACAAACATACATATATACACACACATATATATATATACACATACACACACACATTCACACACACAGATTTCATCAACATATAAATTGTATTTCGCTCTTTTTAATGTAAGTACCATTGTTTATGTGCAATTTTATTATTTATTTATTTTATTTATTATTTGGATTTATATACCGCCCCTCTCCCAAGGGACTTGGGCGGTGTACAGGGCAATCAAAACACTATAAAACAACACATAATATACAAAAATTAAAATGAAATTAAACCAAATAGCCCTAAACAATAAAACACATTCTAAAATTTAAAATATTTTAAAATTTAAAATCTAAAACCCCAGTCCCTCAGTCCAGGCCAGCAAGTTCAAATAGCCAAGTCTTCAGGTCGCAGCGAAAAGAGCGAAGGTCGGGAGTCATCCAGAGCTCAACAGGAAGCTGATTCCAGAGGGCAGGCGTGCCCACAGAGAATGCTCTCCCCCTGGGGGCTGCCAGTCGACATTCCCTGACTGACGGCACCCTGAGGAGGCCCTCTCTGTGGGAGCGCACAGGACAATGGGAAGTTAACGCCGGCAAAAGGTGCTCCCATAAATAACCCAGACCCATGCCATTTAGGGCTTTATAGGTCATCACCAGCACCTTGAATCTCACCCGGAAGACAACTGGAAGCCAATGCAGCTCGCGGAGCAGAGGTGTTACATGGGAGTATCGGGAGACCCCCATCACAACTCGCGCGACTGCATTCTGCACCAGCTGGAGCCTCCGAGTGGCATTCAAGGGCAGCCCCATGTAGAGAGCGTTGCAGTAGTCTATCCGAGAGGTCACGAGCGCATGAGTGACTGTGCGTAGGGCATCTCGGTCCAAGTAGGGCCGCAAGTGGTGCACCAGGCGAACCTGGGCAAAAGCCCCCCTGGTCACAGCTCCTATATGATCTTCAAAACTAAGCTGTGAATCAAGGAGGACACCCAAGTTGCGAGCCCTATCTATGGGGGGTAACACCTCACCCCCTATAAATAAAGATGGAATAAAATGGACAACCTGAGATGCTGGTATGCACAGCCACTCGGTCTTGTCGGGATTTAGACGAAGCCTGTTCCTCCCCATTGAGACCTTTTTTCAACCTTTTCAACCTTTTCACTGCAGTTTTTACTGTTTTTGTTTTCTTTAGACAGTACACATATTGGTCAGACTTCAGTTAATGATATTCTGTGCTTCTGGGGAACAGATTGCCCAAATCTTTCCCTAATACAATCTATGGTGAAAATCTTATATAGCCCTAGAAGTAGAAAGACTAAGAATTATCATCCTTTTTTGTAACATGTCTCCCTTCAAGATCTTTGCAGAACAGAAGCCATTATGAGGGTGTTTCTGCAAATGCTGGTGAAGTACTATAAAGGAAAATAATTTTCAAACAAGGACAATGGTAAATTAACATCTTCTTGAGTGGTGGGTTTTATTTTTCTGGATTTTGCATTAGTAGGAGCAAAGTTTCTATTTGATATCAGAACAAAAAAAAACCCACCATTTTTAAAGCTGTTCCTTTTATTACTCTGAAATTTCTTCATGGAGTTTAATTAAACTCTCCAAAGCTTGATGAGCAAATTTTTAATTAAGCTCCCATAATATAAAAGTAAACATATAAAATAGCTGGCTGCATTGGAAAATGCATTTGAATTTCACAGACTCTATTAAATATTGGAGCTGTTGCTATGGAAAGAAAAACAGCTATGTTGCTAAAAGAAATACCTACATTATAAAAGTTTTACTTTAATTTTGGTTTTATTAAAACAATTTTATGTACATTTACACCATTCACTGTTACACTAGCTACACATGCTGTTCCAATTTTCCAGATATTCAAAGGTAATTAAAGTTTTCAAACCTGGAACTCAGCTTCCAAATATCTTTGGAATCCACTTCATTTAATGTCCACCTTTTTTTTTTTTTTGCTTATCTCTTAAAGAGAGAGTTGTGAGTGCACACTCTCTCTTTCTGCTGATTTTTATTCTCAGATACAATTTTTCTGGATCACATTCTATTTTCCACAAATGTAGAAACTTTGTTTCTGAATTGTAGCAAATCCATATGTATGAGGACCATAATATTCTTTTTTTTTTATTGAAGAGTTTTAAAATACAGTTTTCCTTTAATATTCTTAATGGTACGCTGTATATTCATAAATCATCTACTTAGGTATAATCCCCATGCAGATCATATGGCTTATTTGCTTACTTTTCCAGATCTATGTTTACTAAAAGTGGGTTAAAACTGCCTTTTTATCTTTGCAGACCCACTTTCTGGCCATTCAACAAGATAATAGTGAGATAGGCCAGAGAAAATTATTGTGGTGGTGGCAGAGGAATTTTAAACTGCTTGAGTTTAAACGGTACAGTCTCATTTCCCCTTTTTAAGATGACTTTGTTTGATTTCACAATAAAGGGAAGCAGCTCTCCTAGTGCAGCCCAGCGACTCTTTCACACACAGATGGTCCCTCCATTGCAATATAATCCCGAAAGGTAGAAAGTTCTGTCCCTTGATATATAGCTCTAAAAATACACAGATAATGCAAATTCTTCCCTTTCTCCTTGCTTTTTCTACCTTTTACCCCATTTTAAAAATTAACTTGGGATTTTTGTGAGGTTTTCTGAAGTTTAATAACAAACATCGAGCTATGTTTTTGCTAGTGGTGCTTCTCCTTGCTATGGTCTGGTTATTTTGTTAAATTTGTGTCTCTTTAAATTTAGCAGGGAGCATGAAGGCTCAGCAGATAAAGATGCTGAACTTGTCAGCTGGAAAGCTGACAGGCCAAGTTTGAGATCCAAGTGCTGCGTGATTCCTTGCCCCAGCTCCTGGCCACTTAGCAGTTCGAAAGCATCCAGATGCAAGTAGATAAATGGGTACCACTTTGGTGGGAAAGTAACAGCGTTCTGTGCACCTCGACATATAGCCATGCTGGGCACGTGACCACGAAATCATCTTCGGACAACGCTGACTCCCTTGGTTAAGAAACAGAGATGAGCACTGCCTCCTAAAATCAGACATGACTGGATAGGGGAAACCTTTACCTTTTACCTTTAAATTTAATATTTATATATTTTATTTATTATTTGTAATTACTTGTTACATATGATTTATTTATTTAATAGAAAGAGAGTGGAGTGGGAATATGCTGTATTCAAACTAAACTGGAGATCACCCAGTGTAATTTTCCAGCAGTAGGATCTGTCACCCCTACATCCATTCCTGGAAGGAAGCTCAGTCTTGCTTTAGTATTTTTCACATAGGCACTTTGAGATCATGTGGCCTTCAGAACAGAACAGGATGATTGCTCCCACTTCCTGCATGCTTAGGAATGCCTTTCTTGAAATTTATTTAAGAGAAAAGGAAAGGGGACAATCTCTGACCCCAGGATTTTAAAAAGAACATTTCTTACTCCCACAATTATTTGGAGTTTTCTCCAAAGCCTCTGTTTATCCTGTCTGTTTGCTACTCCCACTCCCATCATTCCACTCTGACGTTTTATTGGCATAATACAATTCTGTTTCATTACTAAATATCATGTTGAAATGACCAGGCCTATCCTGAGCTTGCTGAATTGAGCCATCATTCCCTTTTTTCATCCTTACACTATCGTTATTACTACTTTTCATTTTCAATATATAATCTGGAGCTTTAAAATCCATTTTACTGTTCTTGGTTTTTACAATCAAAGCCAGTGTGAAATGGGTCTCAGTATCTATTGTTCTCCATCCCTGTGGTCAGCTTTTGTGGCAGAAGGCCACCTTGCTCTTGACGTGGCAAACTGAAGTTCGTATTCATCAAAGTGGCCATGTCCATGATAAAGAAATGGAAAAACCAAGATCAAGCATACATTTGAGCTAGCTTTATGTAGTGGGATAAACACATGTCTATCATCCATCAAAAATTAAATACATAAATAGCACCAGCACTAGCAATAGCACTTAGACTTATATACCACCCCTTAATGTTTTACAGCAGAGGCCCCCAACCTTTTAGACACCAGGGACTGGTTTTGTGGGGAGAGGTTTTTCCATGGACCGGAGGGGGCATGGTTTTGTGTACTGCCTGCATCCCATAGATGGGACTTCACTTGTTTGCATGGCCTGGCTTCTGGCATACCATGGCCCAGTGCCAGTCCACAGAGTGGGAGTTGGGGACCTCTGTTTTACAGCACTCTCTAAGCAGTTTAGAAAGTCAGCCTATTGTCTCCCAACAATCTGGGTCCTCATTTTATCAACCTGGAAAGGATGGAAGGTTGAGTCAACTTTGAGCCCATCAGGATCGAACTCCAGGCAGTGAATAAAGTTAGCCTGCAATACTGCATTCTAACCACTGCATCACCAGGTGCTATTTATTTATAATAAATAAATAAATATAATAAACAAAATAATTATAATTAATTACTTATTTTTTAAAAAAAAGCTTCAGCAGGCACTGGATGGACCATTTTCCTCCTATGTTTCTATGTAAATTACAGATAGTGGGATTATCCCTCATGCATTAATTTGGTTTTTTCACTTCCATGGTATAAAACATAATTAACAAACTTAACTGTACTACAACAAGGCTTCTGAAAGCAGAGATTGTGTTTCCCCTACTGTTAATTTATGCATCAATTGATAAGCTATTTGAAATAGAAACCTGTGTGTCAGGGTCTGAGTCTGGGTCAATGAATGTCTCTGTATCAAAGTGCAGGGCAAACTGATGCATTCTGAAAAGCTTTTCACATGTTTTCAGTTTAAACTTAAACCTTCTCAATTTAACCCTGAATTTCTATCATTTGAACTACAGAGGTTCTATCATTCCTAATCTTTCTTGTTAGACATCTTCCCCTTGAGCTGTGTTATGTGGGTCTAGGTCAGTACAATTTCCTTCCTTTCAGAGACTCCCTTTTATCTTGCTTTATTTCATTAAACCATTGGCAGAATCACTATTTGTTTCAGTTAACACTTCGGAAATGTCCATCAAAGTGTCTTCAAAAGCCAAATTGTTATGTATCCATATGTTGTGGCTGCAACACAAGCTGTGAACCATTATATGAATGTTCAGATGGCCTCACAGTGCTCAGAGGTTGAGTTCCACCTGGGTTTCTATAATCTGTTTGGAAGTGTTTTATGTTTTAAATTAATTAAATGTGTACAGCCCTCCCAAAACATATGTGGTTAGATGCTTAGCTTTCTAGGAATAATAGATTTTTTTTCCCCAGAAACCAAAATAAAATATTGTCATTAATTTTTCTGGATACATGATTCTCCTGTTTTTATATCTCACAAAATGTCTTTAGCTGCCTACCATTTCTCCGAGAAATTTAATATAACATAGCCTGACAAGAGCAGCACTGTATTTGTTCTTTTGTTTTTCCAAAATTAGACTAAATATTTTTGCAAAGCAATAAAATAACTTTCAGGATTTCTTGCCATGAACAATTTTCTATCAGGCTTTTTGTCTATTTACCTTTTTCTGAGGCTTACAAATGTTCATTTCTGCAATTTCATCTTGTCATGAAGTTTTTAGGCCTTTATTAATAATAATACAAAAATGGAAAATACTCAGAAATCTTTTCTTTCCTGTTTCAGAAGCATAAAAGAAGAAACAATCCACTCTTAACCCAGGCTTAAGAGAAGCCAATCTCAGTACTGATTGAAACTCTCTTAAAGTGTAGGTAATTCCTTGAGTTTTTCCAAATATCCCTTTTTTTTCCTCCCAAGAAGACCGAGTGAGCGAGAGAGCGATAATCACTGTCATTCAGCTTACCAAAATGGAACTTCAAAATAAATCTCTAAAAATGACATCAGTTCAAGTAATCAAGCAAAACCACTAAACATTAAATCAGAGCAAAGGCCTCTGATCAGAAATATATTCAAGTCCAAAATCTTCTCTACAAAGTTAAAATTTGATGGATTGAGTCATAATTCGATATGTACTTACAGACCAAAAGCTCTTTCCCAGTCATCTCCAGAATAAGTCTGCCTAGGGCAAAGCCACATGCCAGATTTGAAGTGGAGGAGCTCCTGTCTTCCCAGTTGACCATTAGGCATGCACCTGGGCAGGATTATGAGTGCATATTATGCTGGTCATAGGACAGTGAACAAACCAGTGTTTATAATCAATTGCTAACTTTATACCTGTTTTGATCATTCATGTACACTAAGCTTTCCTGTTTTCACTTTCTAAAGACACTTAGATTCAGTCTTCATTTCTAAATTATTCAGACACCTAGGCTTATTTACAAAAGAGTAAATTGAGCCCTAAGAGGCATATTTTCAAGGAGAGATGATGGAGATGGAGATGGAGATGGAG
The DNA here is from genome assembly GCF_964194415.1 of Vipera berus. Lineage (NCBI taxonomy): Eukaryota > Metazoa > Chordata > Lepidosauria > Squamata > Viperidae > Vipera > Vipera berus. The sequence continues at coordinate 225,876,787 of NC_138202.1, read as the reverse complement.
ATGGAGATGGAGATGGGGATGGAGATGGAGATGGAGATGGAGATGGAGATGGAGATGGAGATGGAGATGGAGATGGAGATGGAGATGGAGATGGAGATGGAGATGGAGGGAGAGACAGCAGATGGAAGACGGGAGATGGAGATAGAGACAGACAGACAGACCAATATGATTGTATAGAGGTCAGCAAGAGCCAGTCTATGATAGTGCTTAAGGCATCGGGCTAGAAACCAGGAGACCATGATTTCTAGTCCCACCTCAGACACAAAGTCAGTTATGTGACCTTGGACCATTTCTCTCAACCTTAGGAAGGTGACAATGGCAAACCACTTCTGAAATCCTGGGGGGGGGGAAACCCTTCATGGACTTGTACAGGTAAATGTGAGGAACCAACAATGACTCAAAATCATGTTTGTGTGCATGATTGTGCACACACTCACACACACAACTCAAAACTATACTGTGATTCACATGGACTGGAATGGCCAGGCAACCCATATATCAAAAGATTCTACATTGTGTTGGAGTGGCATAGTTTGCTGAGAATTCTGAAGTTAGTTGAGGGCCTACAAAAATGAGAAAAAAATATATAGGACAAAAAAGTTGTTTTAGTGACGAGTTAAATCCAAGTTCTTTTCAGCTTCTGTTCCAAGGCTAAACCTCTCTGGCAGATTTAGAACACAGTTTGTTTTAAGATGTATGGCTTCACCCTTTCGTTCTCTAATATAAACTCCAGATAAAAGCAGTCGGGTGACAACATACTTACAACAATTCTGTGCCAAGCAAATTATTCCCTTTAAATTAGAAAGGCAACAGAACATCCCCTGCTTTAACAGAGATCAGTCACCTTATCAAGGCGAAGGCAGAGCCAACAACGGCAAGTTTGTGGATTCTCCAAAGGATGAAAGAGAATTGCTTGTTATTGGTTAACGTCTCTTTATAATCTCACTTTACTCATGTAATTAAAAATAATTTTCTGCCAGTAGCAAAACACATCAAGAGCTGGAAATGAACACAATTCAGAATGGACTCATTTTCAATCTGCTTCCACAGAAGTCTTTGTATATCTACAGATAGGCCTCTTGATCATTTGAAAGCAAGGTAATAATGAAAAATTTTCCTTCAGGTTGCAGTCTTTTTCCTAATGAGTTAAACAGCAGTTGCCTCACAAAAGATCCAACCCAAAAGGAGATGTTACAAACATGCAAACGTGACACTCAGTTTTGGCCTTTACCTTTATCAATGGTGGGATTCAGCCCATTTGCACCAGTAGCTAATTTTTTGTTGCCCAAGCCCAGAATGGACTTCCAGAAGTGGCATCCACACAGAGAACTGGTTGTTCACATATTTGAATCCCACCACTGACCCTTACTAAATCTGTTCATTCATATAGCTTTTTCCATTTGGGGCATAGCTCCCAGAATCGCTAGCCAGAAATATTGACTAGTTATTTGGGAGGTTTTGATCCCACAGCTCCAGAGGACATGAATTTGAGGAAGACTGCTTTAATTCTTTCCTGCTGGAGAGGTGAATTCAGCAAGAATTCAAAATAAAGTTATTATTTATTATATTTTTATCCTGCCTTTACTACTTTATAAGTAGTTTGTCAATAAGGTAGCAAACATACCTAATACTCTCTCCTCCTATTTTCCCCACAACAACAACTCTGCGAGCTGAATTGGGCTGAGAGAGAGTGACTGGCCTAAAGTCACCTAGCTGGCTTTCAATTCCTAAAGTAGAATTCACACTCACCTGGTTTTCATGCCTAAGGTGGCACTAGAATTCACAGCCCCCTGCTTTCTAGGCCAACACCTTAACCTCTAGACCAGACTGAATGCTAGGGATGAATTAACAGAACATAAAAAATAATAAAATAGGATCACATATGCTCATAATGTAGTTTTCTTTGATGCACAGTCCTGGTTATCAATGAATCCTCACACATACTTTATATATTAAGTAAAAAGTACATTTAATGGGAAACACATCAAGGCAGAAAACCTTCATTTCTACCCAAGCTACATCTTGAAGAGAGGAAAGTACATATAGCAATAGCACTTAGACTCATCTACTGCTTCACAGTGCTTTACAGCCCTCTCTAAGTGGTCTAGAGTCAGCATATTGCCCCCAACAATCTGGACCCTCATTTTACCAACCTGGGAAGGATGGAAGTCTGAGTCAACCTTGAGCTGGTGAGGATCAAACTCCTGGCAGTGGACAGAGTTACCCTGCAATATGGCATACTAACCACTGCACCACCACAGCTCCTTCTAAATGTATGACTCAAAAAGTTCCTAGAAATATATATTGGGCCAAATGCTGCTACAAGCTTATTGGCTACTTAATTTCAGTCCTTAAATTCTTTCCTTTTTTGTGATATAGTGCCTGCTTTTTTCTGGAAAAAAATAATGCTTTAGGGTTTGACCTTAAAGACCTAAATGATAAGATGTACAAGATCTGAAGGACTGCATCCAACACACTGTAGTCTTGTAGAAGGTGCCACTGAACAACAAACACTAGTTACAGGGTGTCCCAAAGATGCTTTTTCCAAGAGGCAACTGGACTTTATTTATTTTTTTCTTCGCTTCTCATCCAAGAAGTTTTTATTTGAGTTACTTATAGATATGCTCTACAGTCCAGAGCTTAGAACAGGGCCCAGTGTCCCACTGGCTATGTCGCTCGAGTACCATCAATATATACATTGGGTATGACTGTTCAACCAATTTTGTATCCCTTGAAGTGGTAGTATAGTCCAATACACACTTTTTTACTGGGAATTCACTGAAGGTTTTGTCAAATGCATTATTGATATCAAGTTACGATACGGCTATTAGATTCCTGTGGTCCGTTCCTGTGGTCCATATTGCTACCAACAATCTGGGTCTTCATTTTACTGACCTTGGAAGGATGGAAGGTTGAGTCAACCTTGAGCCAGTCAGGATCAAACTGCAATACTGCATTCTAACCACTGTGCCACCCCGGTGCAGTGAATATGAAGTTCCCTTTCATCTCTTGAATACAAAGATTCGTTTTATTTTTAAAAAGGTCACTATTTCATAGACCAAATTCTTAACAAGAGAAACACCCATCCACAAGGACAGCTCTCATTTGCTCCAGGACTCACATAGGCTCATAAGCTGTTTTTTTATGTTTTCTCTAGTTTTTGTTCACAACCCAGTGTCCATTTAAAAATAAATGTAAATCAAGACAAATTGAGGTTACAGACTCCCATAATTTTAACCATAGTGATGAGGATTCCCTGTTGGGATTTCAGGCAGAGATGCCAAAGAGAAAGGAACAGGACAGGTACCCATCTTTCCCTAGGTCAGAACTGCCTAGTTTTTAAAATGTCTGATGGTTAAGAAAATACCATGTATTTAAAGCTTTCTGAACACAATATTATATACAGTATTATTATACAACTCTTCCTGTACCACAAAAGAGCATATTTGTAGCTCAGTGTTGAAATGAGTGTTCCTTGGTGCTGCTCTCTGAGCTTGATTGTTTCCTTGCAGATGTTTCTTTACCCAAAGTAATCCTAGCATTGATGATGTTACCTAGTCTCAGTAGGTGAAACATCTGCAAGAAAGCAACCAAACTCAGAGCGCACCAAAAGCCCCTCAACTCTTTCTGTTTTTGAACAGGCTCATTGCATACCAGAATACACAACTTCTATAAACAATATGGGCATAGTAGGGACATCTGCTTGTCTCTGAATAGAAAGAGAATTAGTCTTTAGGGAAGACACTGTAAAACCACCAAAGAGATACAGGAAGAGTAAATTAGCATTGGGGGGGGGGGAAACATTTTACAAATGACTGGGTAGGAATGCCCAGTATGAGAATAACCATGTTTGCATTACTGTTGTTGATGATAATATTATCTAATCAGCCAACAAATGCTACAGTGCTTTAGACTGGGTATTTTCCCATGGTTCACATTCTAATCAAGAACCAAGGAATTACAGAAGCAGTATTGAAAATTGAAAACTCCCAAATAATGGTAGATTTTAGTACAGCTCCAAACAGTATTGATATTACAGCTGATGATTCTCTTCCAAAATCCATCAACTTCAAAGTGTGAATATTGATATTTTGGTACCTTTCCCGCCTTTTCCTGCAAGGCGATCAAACCGGTCAGTCCTAGTGGAGATCAACCCTGACTGCTCTTTAGAAGGCCAGATCCTGAAGCTAAAACTCAAATACTTTGGCCACCTAATGAGAAGGAAGGACTCACTGGAGAAGAGCCTAATGCTGGGAAAGGTTGAGGGCAAGAGAAGAAGGGGACGACAGAGAATGAGGTGGCTGGATGGAGTCACTGAAGCAGTAGGCGTGAGCTTAAATGGTCTCCAGAAGATGGTAGAGGACAGGAAGGCCTGGAGGAATGTTGTCCATAGGGTCGCGATGGGTCGGACACGACTTCGCAGCTAACAACAACCTTTTCCATTTGTTTTTCATCCATTTATCCTCTGTTACTGCTAGTATCTATGAACTGCATTTTTTTCCCCAGTAGCAGTAATGTCTCTTCATTTTAAAATGCCACAAAATCTTGATCTCCTTATGTACTAATGTGGGCATCCCAATTTGGGTGATCCTGATACTTTTTGTTAACTGTAAAGCCATGCTTTTATTCAATATTTTAATTAAAGATTAAGTGATATATATGTGTGTGTGTGTGTGTGTGTGTGTGTGTGTATACACACACACATACCATATTTTCCGGCGTATAAGACGACTTTTTAACCCATGAAAATCTTCTCAAAAGTTGGGGGGTCGTCTTATACGCCCAGTCGTCTTATACGCCGGAAAAAAATACATAAATCAATCGAGTGTCCCTGTTCTTCCAAAGCAACTTCAAGCCTCCTTAGTCCAGTCCCCCCTCCAACGTGACTCTCCCTTCCCACCCCCAAGAGCCTCTAAGCCCCTTCCCCTCCGCCTTGCAAACGCCAGACCCCGGGAGTGGCAGGAAGCCCCTCACCCTCACCCAAGCGGCATCTGAGCATAAGCAGAGCGCGCCCTGCTACCCGCTATCTCTCCCGGCAGTCTGGACAGCGGTACTTGGCAGCCTGGCGCCCCTCTCGCCCGCAAACCACGCAGCGGCCCTCGCCAGCCGGCCTCGGCATGGCCGCCCCAAGCCCGGCTCTCCAGCGTGTCTTCCGCGCCCGTCTGGCTGACCGCCTCCTGGGCGGGGCTTGGCTCCAGACATGCGGCTGCTCCGTCTTCAAATCCGCTCTCAAAGCCGGATTGCGCTCAGCTGTGTAGGCTGCCGAAAGGCGGGGACTCGGAGTTCCTGCGGTGGTTGCGGCTTCTGGCATGCCGTTTGCAGAGTCTGGCCTGGAAGAGCGCGTCTTGTGAATGCAGCTCTTGCGTTTATTCCAAAGGGTGGGTGGAAGGAAAAGCCTCTTTGGGCTTCAAAAGGGAGGCTTTGCACCATCTGCATCAAACGGGGCCGAATCAGGCTTGTGTCGGACACTTGGGAACTGGCATGTAAGTATTTTCCGGCGTATAAGACGAAAAATCTTGAAAATCTTCCCAAAAGTTGGGGGTCGTCTTATACGCCGGAAAATACGGTATATATATACTGTCACCCTGCCTGTTTAACTTATATGCAGAGCACATCATGAGAAAGGCAGGAGTAGATGAATCAAAAGTTGGAATTAAGATTGCTGGAAGAAATATCAACAACCTAAGATATGCAGATAATACCACTCTAATGGCAGAAAGTGAAGAGGAACTAAAGAGCCTCTTGTTGTGGGTGAAGGAGAGTGCAAAAGTTGACTTGAAACTTAACATTAAAAAAACCAAGATCATAGCATCTGGCCCTCTCAATTCCTGGCAAATAGATGGGGAAGAAATGGAGGTAGTGACAGATTTTATTTTCCTGGGCTCCAAGATCACCGCAGACGGGGACTGCAGCCAAGAAATTAAAAGATGCTTGCTCCTGGGGAGGAAAGCCATGGCAAATCTAAACAGCACACTAAAAAGTAGAGACATCACCCTGTCAACAAAAGTGCGTATAGTCAAGGCTATGGTCTTCCCAGTTGCAATGTATGGCAGTGAAAGTTGGAGCATAAGAAAGGCTGAGCGCCAAAGAATTGAGGCCTTTGAACTATGCTGCTGGAGAAGACTCCTACGAGTCCCTTGGACTGCAAGGCGATCAAACCAGTCAGTCCTAAAGGAGATCCAACCATGACTGCTCTTTAGAAGGCCAGATCCTGAAGTTGAAACTCAAATATTTTGGCCACCTAATGAGAAGGAAGGACTCACTGGAGAAGAGCCTAATGCTGGGAAAGGTTGAGGGCAAGAGAAGAAGGGGACGACAGAGAATGAGGTGGCTGTATGGAGTCACTGAAGTAGTAGGCGTGAGCTTAAATGGACTCCAGAAAATGGTAGAGGACAGGAAGGCCTGGAGAAATGTTGTCCATGGGGTCGCAATGGGTCGGACATGACTTCGCAACTAACAACGTGTGTGTGTGTGTGTGTGTGTGTGTGTGTGTGTGTGTGTGTATTTTTGAAAAGAAGACAATTGAACACCAGGATAAAATATAAACAAAACTGTTTACTAATCCACTTAGCTTTCTTCAGCTAACTGTCAACCTCATCAGAATAAAAGCCAGAGTTCAGGGAGATTGCTTATAAAGCCGGTGGTTCTTGCACCCTGCTCATTGAGCGGGTCACCGGTCTACCCGCCCCAATTCACCATATAGTTCCTAGTTGTCCCGCATTAATGTTTGTAAGCTTGGGAGTCACTTTCTCGCTCGTAGTTGCTCTCCTTGTCTGCCTGATTCATGTCCGAATGCCCATAGGTTAGCCCCCTAGCGGCTCTTGTTTTGTGACCTCCCCCCCTTTTTTGCTGGGTCTGGGCGCCTGTCCTTAGGTTTGGTGAGGGACGCGCTGGGGACTCCTCCCTTGTGAGGGCTGCCGTTCTTTCTCGTGTATCCACACCATTCCAATCCTGCATGAATGGGGCTCGTTGCACCCATCATAAGTTATAATGCTGTTCTTCTTGCCCCCTTAGTTCCTGATAAGCAGGCAGTAGACCTATGTGACAGTTAATTGAATATCCATCCGACAACCAAGCCTCCTTAAGTAGCCGGCTGCCCTTGGTGGCATCTCGGACAATGGTCTGCGCCCCTGCAAGATCGAAAGTATGATCATGGCTGGCCATATGTGCCCATACTTGTGAGTGTTGTTCTTGCCGTCTGATCGCCAGCTCGCCCGGACCCAGCAAAAAGTGGGGGGAGGTTGCAAAACAAGAGCTGCTAGGGGGCCAACCTATGGACATTCAAACATGAACCAGGCAGACAAGGAGAGCGACTACGAGTGAGAAAATGACTCCCGACCTTACAAACATTGATGTGGGACAACTAGGAACTATATGGCCAACTGGGGCAGGTGGACTGGTGATCTGCTCAATGAGCAGGGCGCAAGAACCACCAGCTTCATAAGCAATCTTCCTGAACTCTGGCTTTTACTCTGACAACGTTGGCAGTTAGCCGATGAAAGTTAAGTGGATTAGTAAACAGTTTTGTGTATATTTTATCCTGGTGTTCGATTGTCTTCTTTTTAAACATGAGTATACCCAGGATTCGCATTATTAGCATTATTAGGGAATATATAGCAAGCCAAAAAAAAAATTACACACATATGAGCTGCCACTGCTGTGGCTAGTGCCTGTAGATGGCCTTGGGCTAGGCTGAAACAGGAAATAAGATTTGTCCCATGTCTGGGACTAAGCAAGTGTATTCTGAATGCTTAACAAACATTTAACACACACACACACACACACACACACACACACACACACACATATATATATATATATATATATATATATATATATATATATTCATCCAGTTTCATTTGTAAATTCTTTCTTTTTTTGAAGGATATGGTTTTTAAATCGAACTGTAAGTCAATTTCAGTTTTATTCAGTGATCCTTGCTCCTCTTCAATAATGTTTATACTAATTCTGATACTATTATAGAATTAAACTATTTGAGAACTTCCTGCACCTATTCAACATTTACTATATTTTAAGATAGCCATCTAGTGCACTCTAGTGTTCAACCTTCAACATCATTTTATCAGTCTCCAAGTATAAACAAGGGAATTTTCCCAGGAGAAAATATCCATCCTTTCAATTAACTTCAAAGTCTTAAATCAGGTCTGTCTGAGCCCCTAATCCATTTAAAACTTTCTAAAGGCAACAGTAATAATCTTTAATCACCCTTTTGATATATATTCTGAAAAGAAGGTTGTTACAAAACTTTAATTTTCTTTCTCAACAGTTTGAAGAACTCACCAAGCAAATATAAGCAGACTTGCAGTTCTGAAGATTTTCAATCTTTAACATTCATAATGAAAAAACATAATGAAAAACAGATGTCTAGAGTATATATGTATAATCACTAGATCTCTCCTTGCTCTGGAGTGAACTCTGGGTAGCCCAGATCCAGTATAGAGCTGCCATTCAGTCATAGTATCTCCCGTTTGCCATTCCTCACTGAAGACAGCACCCAGTAAAGCTACAATTTTTACATAAATTTCAGCACACAATTTTTGGAACTCTGTCTTGGCATTCTTTATACCCAGTATGGGCAATTTTGCTACAATCACTAATGAAGTCATCCACAGTTTCATCTTTCATGATCAAAATTATGCTACCATTTGAAATATGTTCAATTGTGGCTTTGATTCTCTTTGTTCACATAGCTTATTCTTCTGTTGTCGTGATTTTTCATGTTTCAATTCAGTTTTCTTCTTCAGAATTCCAATTTTCAGTCAATGCCAAATGAATTTATTTATTTATTTGTAATAGTTCTACCCCATAGCAATAAAAGTACCCTTGGTAGCTTATAAGTCAAATAACAAAAAGAAATACAATCATGGTGAGGCTAAAGGAATCAAAACATTCATAAAAATAAAAATGGAAGCACACTAGCCCCCACATAAAAATTCAGGAACAGAGGGAGATAAAATAAGTAAGAAAGAGAGAAGGAAGGAAGGAAGGAAGGAAGGAAGGAAGGAAGGAAGGAAGGAAGGAAGGAAGGAAGGAAGGAAGGAAGGAAGGAAGGAAGGAAGGAAGGAAGGAAGGAAGGAAGAAGAAAGAAAGAAAGAAAGAAAGAAAGAAAGAAAGAAAGAAAGAAAGAAAGAAAGAAAGAAAGAAAGAAAGAAAGAAAGAAAGAAAGAAGGAAAGAAAGAAAATAATAATTATGTCATACCAACAACTTTGGAACATGGCAACCCAAATTTAAAAGATGAATAAGGTGGTAACGATAATTTCTTTCCAGCCAACAGGAAATTCAAATAAGATTGAGGGGTACACCTTAGGTTTAGGTTTTAGGTTTTATTAAATTTTTATACCGCCCTTCTCCCGAGGGACTCAGGGCGGTGAACAGGGCATATCATAAAACTACAAAAGTACAAAAGTTAAAATAGAATTAAATTATTGCCCAAAGTAAAAACAATAAAAATATATACAAATATTAAAACCCTAAGTAACTCCCCATCAGGCCAGGCCAGCCTGTTCAAACAAATGGGTCTTTAACCCGCGCTGGAAGGAGCGGAGATCCGGTGCCATCCGGAGCTCAACCGGCGCTCAACCGGCAATTGATTCCACAGAGCCGGGGCGCCCACAGAGAAGGCCCTCCCCCTGGGGGCCACCAGCCGACATTCTCTGACTGGAGGCACCCTGAGGAGGCCCTCTCTGTGGGAACGCACAGGGCGGAGGGGAGTCGACGCCGGCAGCAGGTGGTCCCCAAGGTATTCCGGACCCATGCCATGTAAGGACTTAAAAACCATCACTAAGACCTTGAACCTCACCCGGAAGACAACTGGTAACCAATGCAGCTCGCAGAGCAAAGGTGTAACATGGGAGTACCGGGAAACTCCCAAGACAACTCTCACGGCTGCATTCTGTACCAGTTGGAGCCTCCGAGTGGTCTTCAAGGGAAGCCCCATGTAGAGAGCATTGCAATAGTCAAGACGAGAGGTCATGAGTGCATGAGTGACCGTACACAGGGCATCCCGGTCTAGATAGGGCCGCAACTGACGCACCAGGCGAACCTGTGCGAAAGCCCCCCTAGTCACGGCTACTATATGATCTTCTAGGGTAAGCCGTGAGTCTAGGAGGACTCCCAAGTTGCGAGCCCTATCCACGGGGGGTAAAGACTCACCCCCCCATAGAAAGTGATGGAACATTTTGAATATCCCGGGATGCCGGAATGTACAGCCACTCAGTCTTGTCAGGGTTGAGTTGAAGTCTGTTCCTCCCCATCCAGACCCGAACCGCCTCCAGGCAACGGGACATCACAGCGAGGGCATCACTGGGGTAGTTTGGGGTCGAAATGAAAAGTTGGGTATCATCAGCATATTGATGATACCCAACTCCAAAACCACGAATGATCTCACCCAGCGGTTTCATGTAGATGTTGAACAGGAGAGGCGAGAGAACCGACCCCTGAGGAACTCCACAAACGAGAGACCTAGAGGCCGATCTCTGCCCCCCTGCCAACACCGACTGCGAACGTCCCAGGAGATAGGAGGAGAACCACCGAAGAACCGTGCCTCCCACTCCCAATCCCCTGAGACACCGCAGCAGGATACCATGGTCGATGATATCGAAAGCCGCCGAGAGGTCTAATAGGACTAGGACAGAGGAATATCCCCTATCCCGGGCCCTCCAGAGATCATTCACCAGAGCGACCAATGCCGTCTCCATGCTGTACCCGGGCCTGAAACCCGATTGGCACGGGTCCAGATAATCCGCTTCATCCAGGACCAGAGGGAGCTGATGCGCCACCACACTCTCAACAACCTTCGCAAGAAAGCGAAGGTTGGAGACTGGACGAAAGTTGTTCAACACAGCTGGGTCCAAGGCAGGCTTCTTGAGGAGGGGTCTCACCACCGCCTCCTTCAAGACGGTGGGGAAATTACCCTCACTCAAAGAAGCAGATATAACCGCCTGGAACCAGCCTCGTGTCCTCTCCGTAGCTGCATAAACCAGCCAGGAAGGGCACGGATCCAATAAACATGTGGTGGAGCTCAACCTCCCCATAATCCTGTCCACTTCATCAGGGGTCACAGAATCAAACTCCTCCCAGATAACATTGACAAGATCGCCCGTGTCCTGGTCGTCAGACTCTGCCCAGCTGGAGTCCAAACCGGTCCGAATCCGAGCGATTTTATCCGACAGATGTTGACCAAACTCCTCGGCACGACCCTGCAAGGGATCCTCCCTCACCTCCTGATTAAGAAGGGAGCGAGTCACCCTAAACAGGGCGGCCGGGCGATTATCTGCGGACGCGATGAGGGCAGAGAAGTAATTACACCTCGCTGCCCTCATCGCTGCGAGATAAGACCTAATATAGGTTCTTAACCGCAACCGGTCGGATTCGGATTGGCTGGACCTCCAGCAGCTCTCTAGGCCCCGTTTCCGATGCTTCGTCTCCCGGAGCTCCGCGGAAAACCATGGAGCTCGATGGGATCTGCACCGGGTCAGGGGCCGCAAGGGTACAACTCGGTCCAGTGCCTCAGTGGCTGCCCTTTCCCAGGCTTCCACTAAGGCATCCGCCGAGTTGTGAGCGACAGAGGCAGGTGGGGATCCCAGCGCTGCCTGGAACCTGTCAGGGTCCATGAAGCGCCTGGGGCGGTACCATCTAGTTGGTTCCGCATCCCCACGGTGGGGGGTGGCAAAACGGAAGACCAGCCGCAGGAGGTGATGATTGGTCCATGACAGGGGCATAATAAATGGAGAGCCCCCACCAAGATCATCCAACCACCGTCCAGATAAAAAAACCAAGTCAAGGGTGTGGCCTCCCTCATGAGTTGGTTCAGAAATTACCTGTGTCAGGTCCATGGCCGTCATGGAAGCAATGTCTTCCGTGTCTTATGCTGTGTAATTATTATTTTTAGGTGAATTTTCAAAACAATATGGAAAGAAGTAGGAAATAGGTTTTCAAAATGCTGTTACTAACCCATATCCTGGATCTTATCCTTAATGGGCAGCAGTCGTTCCACAGTTGTTTTTCAAAAGATGAAAAGCTGAAGAGAGAAAGTCTTTTTCAGCTTAAGTAGCCCTTTTGCCAGGGATGTACTAATTGCTTAAAAAGGCTAAATCAGCAGGGGCTGGCAAAGCTATCGAATCACAATAAATGTGAGTACTAGGACAAGGCAGAGGGATCACTCCTCACATGGAAAAATAGCATCTGCTTTTATTCTAAGGATCACACTCTTATTTAATTGGCTTTGCTTTTCATCAGCTATTTTCCTACTTGTTTTTAGGTTTGGGGGCAGCTTCCACAGAAAATAAACCAGGATCTGGAATGACATTTGGTAATTCCCTTCTCACAGAGAAGCAGGCCTTGCTGTCATTTCCTGGATCCACCATTTATGAGCTTGTTTGAAGTGCAATGCCACCCAGGGCTCTGGCCTAATTTATTGCCTTCATTTTCCAAGGGGCCATAAGCCACAGGAGGCTGTCGTTCAGCTAATGCCAAGCCTTATATCTCTCCAAAGTGCCTAAATAGCAGCAGGATTTAAAGGTCAAGGTGTATACCGGTTCAACATTTGCTAATTAAACGTTATTTTATTAAGTATGGCATTTTATGTAAACATCTGGGATTGTGATGAGTTCTCTCATTGTTCTGCTTTTGATTCGGCTGCATAATCAGCTGGAACTCCTATTCTTTTTTCTCATATAAAGGAAAAGTACGCTCAAAATTTCTTCCTTCTCTTTCCTCACCTCAGCCAAATGTCAGTCAGATGCCTTTGAAATGCTTTTTCAGTTAAGAACCTATGCTCTGAGCCAGTGTTTCTCAACCTCAACAACTTTAAGCTATCTGGACTTCAACTCCCAACATTCCTCAGCCAGCCATGCTGGCTGGGGAACTCTGGGAGTTGAAGTCCACACTTCTTAAAGTTGTTGAAGTTGGGAAACAGTGCTTTAATCCATGTGCATCTCCACACAGTAATTTATGTGCTTGTTATACATCAGAGGCAATTAGATGCAAGAGACAATCCTCATTGCATTGCTGAAGTAGCTCAGAAAACACAGAATCTTACGCTGGTCTATTATGACCATTTTTTACACTTAGAACCAGTGCAGTTTTGTCATGCAGCTAAAAGATTACTTTTGTCTATTTTGGTTCCTCAGATACTTTTCTAAAGAAAAATAGCAGTTCCTTCCTGCAGCAAAAGATGATCAGTGCCATCTCTTTAATTTTTAGATGGGGTTTCATATACTTACTCCTAACACATATAGCTTCTTTTTTTTTCCTGGAAATTTGAGGAGATCATATAATCTTGTGCGGCAGCCTAATAAATTCTCTGGAGAACCACCACCTGAAGAAATGACTGTGAGAGACCAGAAGGCTTTTTCCAAAAGACCAGAATTTTTTTCCCAACATTGGCCTGGTTGGGATATGCTTCAGGACTACAGGTTGATACCCACTCAACAGAAGATGGAGATTGTCAGGAGAATTTAAACAATATTAAAAGGACACTCTGAGAAATCCAGGGAGGCTTCCTTTGAGAAAAATGCCCATTAATTTGAGAAGCATCTGGGAAGACCATCACCAGACCCACCTCCATTCACTGAGGAGCAATCAAATGGAATTGAAAAGGGATCTTCTAGGAAACTACTCATTTTCACACCTAAAAATAAACAAGGTGATGTTTTGCAGATGGTGGACTAAAAATTCCCCCCTCCCCATTGCATGTGACAACCGATTGTGGGGATTATACTACAGAACAACTAGAAAACAACCGATTTCCTCTCCCTGTGCAAGAAACTTCTGAAAACGGTGCTAATATTTCCTCTTACTTATTGCACAGAGTTTAGTTCAAAGCTGGCAAACAATTACCCAAAGTGGCAAACCTCGTCCCGTCTTCCATCAGAATCAGGAACTACAAAGTTCAAAAGCGGCTGAGAATAGAAGCTGGAAAATCCAGTGAGCCAAGTTTCAGATAAGAAGATTTCACGTGTCCACCTCATGGCAGAGGAAGAGTATCCAGTGGCTTTCCATTTAAAAAGCCAATTTATAAAGCGACTCCTTCAAAGGCATCCTGTGGCGTGCTGCTATAGAGGTCACGGAGATAGTGGTGATAATGTGCCAATGAAGAAGGATAACAATTGAAACCTGAATGTGTTTCACTCGCAAAAAAAAAGGGGGAACTGTACTCTGGCATACATACAGACCCAATTTCCGTTGTCCTCCTATTGAAGGTGCTTGAAGGCCTCAGTAAGAAGAGGTTGAAAAGGATGCTGAATCAAGGGGGCCCACTGCTCTCTCACTCACATGCTGATCAGTTGGCATGATGGCTGAGTGATTATTACCATCACTCTGTAGTTTCCAAAGAATGGCCATATGGATGGTTACACAAGGGCCAGCAGAAGTCCTCACTGATGCCAGCAAGCAATTACCGGTTATATTTTTGTATCTGCACTGAGCTAATGAAAGAAGTTGGGCAATGCAATGAGCCATACAGGAATGCAGGAAACTGTCTGCCACGGATTCCTCCAGCTCAGAGTTGCCTTGACTGACTAGCAGAGTAGATCTACAGTTAATCCCCAACTTATGACCACAATTGAGCCCAAAATTTCCGTTGCCAATCAAGACAATTGTTAGGTGAATTTTTTCTCCATTGTAAGATCTTTCTTGTCCAATTGTTTAGTGAATTACTGCAGTTGTTAAGTGAATCTGGTGGCTTTGCTTGTCAGAAAGTCACAAAAGGTGATGACACATGACCCTGTGGCACTGCAATCGTCATAAATACAGGCCAGTGGCCAAGTGTCCAAATTTTGAGCACAGTGACCATGGGGATGCTGCAACAGTTGTGTGAAAATATTTTGTTTCAGACAATTGACTTTCTAACCCTATTGGATTTAGATCCCATTTTACTAGGATTAGACTCAGGACATTCAACACTTAAAGCATGATCTCCACAACCACGTATGATCCTATCCTAGTGCTGAGTAAAATATATTCATATCTTTGAATGCCTAATATTAGAACAAGGTGGTCTGCAGTGGGAATAGTTCAACCATTCTGTACTTCGGTAGGAAACCTTTATACGGAAGCTAGATTCTCTCAAAGAAATAAATAAAATTTGGGTTTGTTGATAAAGATCTATCTTGAGATACAAAGGCTTTCCAACAGTATTATAGCTCCCCCGGTACAATATTCATGGTACTGTTATTCCATAAAAAGAGTCTGCTGATAATATAATAATAGAACAAATTAAGCATTTCTGTAGCAGATTTTGTTTTGTTTTGTCTTCAGTGCAGGAGATTTCAGTCTGTTTTGTTGAATCAGTGTTTTGTAAAATTGCAGCTTAAAACAAAAACCCTGCTATTCTTCTTACACATTCAGGTTTTTGGTTGTTTTTTAGATTTAGGCAATATATACAAATCCTCCAGTTCTTCCATTTTGCCCTTAAATAACATACAATTCTAGATCATCCCTGGGTTATGTAAAACTTTCAAACAATTTACATAAGGAATGTAAAGCATGGCAGTCAACTGTTCATATTTGTGCAAAATGGCTGCCACCTGTTCATGCAGGCAGGGGGAAAAAAGGTAGCTAGCATTTTGCACAGAACTGCAACCAATTTTTTGCTCATCCCCTCTAGGCAGCTTTCCAACAATGCAACAGTCCTGTGGGTCTCTACATTACCTGTGCATCTTTTGCACACCATTTCTGCAACAAACCTCAACTGTGTCAGGCAAACAACACACACACAATTACATTTCTATGTAATGCAGTTATTACCTATTTACATCCTGACCTCTGATGGAAGTGTATGTCACAAGATTCACATGATGGTGTCATCAACAATGTCTTATAATTTGTCCATTGTGCTTCTGCCCATGTTGCTGTGTTTGTTGGAAATACAAAACTGGAACTTCTTCAAACAGCTACTTTCCTGTATTTCTGAAATTTATGCTTAGCTGCTAAAGGCAGAATGACTCCTAAAGGCATTTTTTTGGGGGGGGAGGGGGGGAGATAATAAAAATGGAAAAAAAATAGTAGGCTTTAAATACTCAGGAGCTCCACTGCCCAATGTGACATTTTCATCCAAGTATACCTGTTGTATATTTTATGGTGCTTTTGAAATTGCATTTCAATATTCAGGGAATATAAGATTGCAGCTACATTGCATTTGGAATTTAGATCCTGACATGGCTTAAAATAAGCATAACTGATGCACACCTCTATATTTTTGACACCTCTTACAAAGCCATGTGAAAGGGATGGAGACCAGACATACAGTAAGAGTTTTCTGGGAGAAAAAAAAGGTGTCTACCATTAGCAGCAGTACAATAAGCTACAGAAAACAGACCAAGGTGACTATAACTCTCAAGGTGTTCTCCTGATAAGATGATGAGAAAAGGAGAAAAGTCCTGTTGGATCAAATCAAGGGTGTATTTCATCCAACATGAAGTATCACATAGTGGCCAACCAACTATTTTATTTGGAGAAGCTCTAGGGCACATCCTTCTTTCACTGTTGCTCTGAAGTAGCTGATATTTAAGAGACACTGCATAGGATCCAGTGGGAAGGTAAAAGCCTTGAAAACTAGTAATTACGGGTGGCTTTACCTCCATAAATTAATCTAATCATATTCTAATACAAATGATGAAGATTGTGGTTGAGCAACATCTGGAAGCCATAGGCTTGGTGGACTGTATCCCATATTAATTAGAAGAAAGGAGCCAGGCTGGTGGGGGGGGGGGGGAAGAGGAGATTATAAAGCATTTGCCCATAACTTCTAAAAGCAGCTGCATCTTTTTCCATAACTGTGCAACTGCCCTTCTGCCACACCCATTTTAGAGAAAGACACAACAACTTTAGAACTTACATACAGTTACTACATACATATCTTCCGCATGCTCCAAAGCATTGGTTTCCTTTAAAGACAAAGTATTACATAACCTTACAAAAGGATCGTCTTTGGGAGATTCTTTTCAAACATCAAAACGTCTTGAATCAAGCCCTAACTGCTTATTAATGTTTATTAGTGTTGTGTATGCAGGCACCTGCATAGCAACAGCCACCAGGGGGCGTTGGCCTGGACGGTTTCGGCGGGAAACCCAGTTTCGGCGGGAAACCTAGGGCCAACACCATTGGCTGTCCACTTACCTGGCTAGGTATTTAAGGAGGCCAGGTAGCCCTCATTCCCCAGTTCACTACCCCCCTTCAATAAAGAGCTGAACTCACACACCGGCTGGCGTCTCTTCCTTGCATCGGACCCACTACACAATAATTAGCATTGGATGGAGTTGCAAAGAGGCTCAGTGTTAATTCCTTTCCTCTCTGAAGTGCTGACCTGTCCTATTTTGGTCCAAGTGCTGACCTGTCCTATTTTGATCCAGGCAATTGCACTTGTATAAAGCAGGATGCCAAATGAAGTCAGCCTGTTCTGGTCCTTCACTGTGGAGTGTATACAGTGGTGGGATTCAAATATGTGAGCAACTGGTTCTCTGTGTGGATGCCGCTTCTGGAAGTCCCAGTCTTCTAGGTCTGTGCAACAGTGGTGCCAACAAGCTGATTCCCATCACTGAGTGTATAGGAATCAGCAGCCTAGTCAACTATCTATATGAAGCCAGTTTGGTCTAGTACACAGGTGTCAAGCTCGCCGCATCACGTGACAGGTCACAATGTGTTGTGACTTTTTTTGCATTGACGGAGCTTGGGTGGGCGTGGCCTCCATTTGATGCAACCAGCCTGTGGGCTGGCAGTTTGACACCCATGGTCTAGTGGTTAAGGCACCAGGCTAGAAACCAGGAGTCTGGGAGTTGTAGTCTCACCTTAGCCGTAAAAGCCAGCTGGGCGTCTTTGGGCCAGTCACTCTCTCTCAGCCCAATTCACCTCACAGGGTTGTTGTGGGGAAAATAGGAGAAAGGAGGTGTTTCGGATGTGTTCAGTGTTCTGTTTGAAAAATAAAAAGAGAGGATAAAAATAAATAAATACAAAGGCAGTGGCTCAAGATGAAGTGGCTCTGAACTTCAGCTAAGAGGAGAAAGAGAAGGGATCTTTGTTAATATAATGAAGATTGTAAAATATAAGCCTGTTTGCCCATCAGTACCACCCATTGAATTGAAATTATATTAGAAACGATATCCTTTCTTAAATCAGGGCAACAGTAGTGGTTCTTTGCCTGGATCAGAAGCTGACAATGTTCAGTCGCCAGAAACATCCCCCATTTCAACATGCAGAACATACATTTTGACTATTCATAGCAACCTCTGGCCATTTTTCACATTATTCCTGTGCAGGTAACTCTGCAAAGGAATCCATCTCTGCACACCACCGGCTTTCCATCAATGCCATTCACTCAACATGACACTAAAGCACTGCAGGCCAAAAGAAAATACATTTGGCGATGCTCTTCCCAGTGGACGGTAGCGCATACAATAAAGCCACCATATATAATTCAGGCTTAAAAAAAACCAATAGGTATAAAATGTGAAGATCTGCAGAGCGCACTAAATTTTCCCATTTGGTTTTGGAAATGGGGAGGAAAACATATGGAACGCTATTGCCACTTAGTGACTGAACTGTGTGTGTCATTTTCCTTCAGCTGCTATTATCCCTCTAATACAGACATGTCAAACACAAGGCCCGGGGGCTGGATCCGGCCTGCGAAGTGGTTTCATGTGGCCCGCGAAGCCATCCTGGAAACAGTGAGGGAACGGCCCCCACTGCCTTGGCCCTGGCCCAGAGACCCTCCTTCTGCCAGAGACCCTCAGATCTGTCCCACTCCTGCCCAGGCCCCCATAGGCACCCTTGATGCGAACGATGTAGAGCTGGCCATGCCCACCCAGTAGGCCACACCCACTCTAGCCACGCCCACCCAGGCCACGCCCACCCTGGCCATACCCACCCGGCCCCTTGAGGGCAACCGCAATGCTGATGCGGCCCTCAGTGAAATTGAGTTTGACACCCCTGCTCTAATACTAGATCTGCAGAAACTCATAGCCTGCCAAAGGTGGCTAGTGGTGTCATAGCCTAATCCCTGATCATGGTGAAGGTTTTGTGGTTCAGTTTACTTCCTATTCATACTCTGAAAGAAAAGGTCCAAGCAAACTGGCAAAGTCCAGTGGCAAAGCATTATTCTGTGAGATGAACTGGGATAAAGATACCATCCCTCTCCCCTAAAATACACTGGAAAGATAGGTATAAATCCACATCTTTTGTAAGTCCACAATATCTACAAATCCAAGTGAATGTTCAAGCTGCCTTTTATAAAAAGCAAGCTCAAGAAAAAAGAAGGAAACGATCTAAGAAATGGGTTAATGCACCCTGGAGTGAACAATGGATCATTATTACAGCTGCCACTTACGCTGTTGAGTACAATAATGAATTCCTGGATTGATCCGGCCACTGTGAAATTGGAAATGAGCACCACAGAGTTCACAGGATTCTGCATTTCCCATTAATTAAACCATAATGCCTAGCCATTGGCTCTTGTACTTATGTAGAAATGAGGGTTGGGGTGGATGTTTCTGGTGCAGGGACAAAGCACACAAGTCACTAGTGGCTCAGCCTAGTGCAGGGGTCTTCAAACTTGACAACTTTAAAACTGGTGGACTTCAACTCCCAGAATTCCTCAGGCAGCCATGCTAGCTGGAATTGAAGTCCACAAGTTGCCAAGTTTGGAGACTCCCCCGGCCTAGTGCAATCTACATCTGTCAAACATTCAGGATGCTCCGCTTGGAATCATACAAATTCTACAGATCATTTATGCATCAGTCTGACAGCTGATCCATTTCAGCTGCAGGCCCTGGGCTGGTGCCTTGAACCCAGGAGGTCCTCCCATCAGAACACTGACTGGAGTTTGATCTGTAAACCCCGGTCTGTCTTGAAAGCTACAGGGATAAACAAAACAGGTAAGAACGCGAGGCTCCTTCTTTCATCAGTCTAGGGATGTAGCTCCAGAAGAACTGGGGGAAGGACCAGCAAATGGAAAATCAAGCAAATCCAATGACACAGGTCATTAATTCCACTTTATGGCTGCTTTAACAAAGAATCACTGCGTTCCTCGCTTGATTGGTCACCGTTCCTGACATGAGGCTAGCATATAATCAGGTCCAAATTTAATCAAAATCTATTGTTCATATTTTAGTTTTGCTCAAGTGCTTTAGGCCTCAAGACGATACATTCAAAAATCTGCAGCTAGCAATAAAAACCGTGGAAGGGGAGAGGGAGAAGGGTCTTGATGGAAAACTGCTCTGGGGAACAAATCAGTTGAAAACAAATATAAATTCATACTGCTGTTTCTTGTGTTCTCTGTATGTTATATATATAAATATTGTTGATTGCCCAATAGTTGCAAGAATATGAATCTAAGAAAGCTTTTCCCTTTGTTTTCATTTCAAATGATATCTCAAACCAACATCTTCTTGCTAGCCTGGTATATAGATTTTCCTTTGCTTTGGAGTTCAGATCAGTAATTGAAGGGAGAGCCAGGATATTTGGAGAAAAGTTATCTAAAGACAACAGCAAAGGAACATTTTTAAGCTTAGTTGCCATGTGGCAGACTGTTCTGGTTTCTATTAAGATGCTAAGTAGAATAGAATAGAGCTGGAAGGGACCTTGGAGGTCTTCTAGTCCAACCCCTGCTCAAGCAGGAGAACCTATACCATTTCAGACAAGTGACTGTCTAGCCTCTTCTTAAAAACCTCCAGTGATGGAGCGCCCACGATTTCTGAAGACAAGCTGTTCCACTGGTTGATTGTCCTCATGGTTCCTCCTTAATTCCAGGTTGCTTCTCTCCTTGATTAGTTTCCATCCATTGTTTTCCCAAATTGACATCATTGACAGCAGCTACAGAAAAGAAAAAGATGATATTCTGAACATTGTTTCTTGTCCTGCCCTCTGGTGCTTTGGTGAATAATGTGACCCCCTCTTCTTGGTGGCAGCCCCTCAGATTCTGGAATACTGCTATCATGTATGCCCTATTTCTTCTTTTCTTTAGACTAGTCAAACCCAAATCCTACAGCCGTTCTTCATACGTTTTAGTTTCCAGGCCTCTGATCATTTTAGTTGCTCTTCTCTGAACTTTTTCCAAAGTCGCAACATCTTTTTTGTACTATGGTGACCAAAACTGGTTGCAGAATTCCAAGTGTGGTCTTACTAAGGTTTTATAAAGCAGTACTAACACTTTGCATGATCTTGATTCTATGCCTCTGTTTATACAATCCAGGATTGTATTAGCTTTTTTGGTGGGGGCTGCACACTGCTGGCTCATATTCAAGTGATCATTCACTAGGACTCCAAGATCCCTCTTAAAATTACTGCTTTTGAGCCAGGTCTTGCCTAATCTGTACTTTTGATTTTTCCTGCCTATGTCAATCCTGCAAACATTGTCTCATTCATCGGAACCATGACATCCTACTTGTAAAACTTTGCTTTTCTACTCATTAAAATTCATTGTTGGATAGGGTCCATTGTTCAAGTTTGTTAATATCTTTTTGGATCCTGAGCTTGTCTTCTGGGGTGTTAGCTATTCCTGCCAGTTTAGTGTCATCTGCAAATTTGATGACTTCCCCTTCAATTTCTTCATCTATGAAGATATTGAAGAGGACTGGGCCTAAGACAGAGCCTGGTGGTACCCAACTGCTTACTTCTCTCCATGTGGATGTGGTACCATTGAGGACTACTCACTGAGTATGGTTTTCCAGACAGCTACAAATCCATCTGGTGGTGATGTTGTCTATTCCATCTTTTTCTAGCTTATCAAGCAGTAGTTTGTGTTCTACTTTATCAAATGCATTACTGAAATCTAAGTATACTATGTCCACAGCATTTTGCTGGTCTACTAATATAGTCACTTTATCAAAGAATCGAAGATAGTGAGGACCATAAGAAAGGAATAGACCTTAATTCTTGCCATCATCCCACAGAAGTGAGGAAGTGAACTCAGCATTAATAAGGAAACAGATGTCAATGACAACCTCACCACTGGGTGGCTGTTTACAACTTACATAATGCAAACATGCCATTTGTCTTTTTGTCAGACCCATAATCACAGTTTATGTGCAATATTGTGTGGCATGGTGAGAAAGGGGCAAAACATGCAATAATAATAACAAGCTTTAGTGCCAAAGAAACTATAAAATATGCAATACTTTGAAGGATTTCCAAATTCTGTGTGTGTGTGTGTGTGTGTATTTCTCTCTCTTTCTCTCTCTATTTCTCTTTGTCTCTTTCTTTCTCTCTCTCTCTATCTCTCTCCCTCCCTTCCTCCCTCCCTCCCTCTCTTTCTCACACACACACACACTCAATATGTTCAGTACTGATTTTTTTTAAGTTTTGGATCATTTTCATTCTATCAAAACTCTCTTCAAAAGCCTGGTCTTCCAAACGTTTGCAATCCTATCATTCTGAACCATTAGGCATGCATGTAAGAAGAGCTATATATGAATATAACATATAGATTAAATCCCTCAGCATCCTTGATGACAAGGGAAAGACAAGATTTGGCTTTGATTGAGAAAGACCTCTTAACTGTCACAAATTGTCACTCTTGAGATATCAGGATGTGAACATCTATTTGATAGATTGGGCTGGTCTACTAGCAGGATCTGTCTCCAAGCTCCTGGAGCTGATTTCTGAGTTGGCAATGCAAGACCACCACTTTTTGGTCCTGATGAGCATCAGTCTGCTTGCCTTAGGGGTTGGCTCCAATAAAGCTCAGCTATTTATAATCTCTATGACGATATCTGTTCTTTGGAAAGATAGATACTGAAGCTGAAGCTGAAATACTTTGACCACCCAATGAGAAGAGAGGACTCATTGGAAAAGACCCTGATGTTGGGAAAGATTGAAGGCAAAAGGAGAAGGGGATGGCCGAGGATGAAATGATTAGATAGTGTCATTGATGCAATGGACATGAACTTGGACAAACAAGAGAGGACTGGGGGCTTGGCATGCTTTGCTCCATGGGGTTGCAAAGACATAACTTAATGACTGAACAACAACAACAACTATGAATGAGCCTTATGTACTCTCAGGCCTGGCACACATGGGCAATCCCTTTTTAGATCTTCTTTTTGTCTTCCAGCAACTCTTGTATGATCTAGAGATGGAGGGGATTTCCATCACCCAGTTGCCACATGGTCAGATCATGCCATAATCCAGATGTGATTGGTAGGCATCCATGCCTTCTACAGGGCTGAGAGACATCTTCCGATGATCCACCCCTATGGCCCTATGGACCCATTGGTTTTTGAAAGCACCTTGGGGACTTTTCCAGTTCTCTAGCAGGCAGTTCTGCTCTCTGTTTTATATCTAGTAGCAACTGAAGGCAAATCAGGCACTGGACACATGCCTGTATTTCAGCCTACACAATGGTGATAAAGTTGGCAAAATGTGCTTACTTCTCCTTCCTTATTGCATCAGTAGGTTGTCATTCAGCAGCCTTGTTAACGATTACCCCAATTCTTAATTGGGGAGGAAACAATCTGGAGCTCTTCCATGTAGCCTCTATGATCAATTTGCATAGCAGTTTGCAGACAGAGTTACTCAGATTTGCTTATAGCATTGACTCTTCATGACTAAAATGTTTGGTGTTAATTGCTATACCATCTGACCTTATCACCTCGGGCTCCTTTTGGCCAATGACCTCCAAGGAAGTAGATAGGTATCAAAAAAGGAAAATATTTGCAGCTCAGGGATGAAATGAGCAGTCCTTGATGCTTTCTGAGCTTGGTTGTTTTCTTGCAGATGTTTCATTATCCAAACTAGGTAACATCATCAGTGCTAGACTAGTACTGATATTGTTACCTAGTTAGGATAATGAAATGTCTGCAAGAAAAGCAACCAGGCTTAGAAGTGGACAGATGTTGTCTCAATTGTCCTCAGGTTTAATTGTCATTAAATTCCTGCCCCTCCTGGCTGCTCTGTATCTAGACTGAAGGAGGCTGTGGTATGCCCCCTTCTGAAGAGGCATTCCTTGGATCTAGGGGTCTTCAATAACTATTGTACTGTCTCCAACCTCCCATTTTTGGATTGATAACACAATGGTGGGCAACAAGCTTCTAAGCATCTTAGAAGAAACAGATTATTTGGATTCTTTTATGTCCATGTTCAAGTCCAGGTATGGACAGACATAGCACTGGTCATTCTCTTGGATGATTTATGTTCAGGCCTGGATGAGTTGAAGTGCAAACCTCCTGGTCCTATTATATCAATTCTTTGGGAATGTGGATACAAGGCATGCCTTTTTAAGTATCTTAATCTAAATATATATTGATCATATCTTGCCTGCCCTGATCTACAGAAGAGATACTGGGTTTTATTTTTCCACCTTTGCTAATTTTAAGCCTATTAAACCAGAAAATCAGTTCAATGGACAAATGTAACATTCATCCATCTTTTTTATAGAGAGAATACCACAAAATGCTATTTTTGTGAGTGGATGAGCAGAAACTTTTAAAGGAAGGGAACAGAGTTTGATGCAACCACTGGGAGTTTTCTGGCAGATTCTTCAAAAACTGCTGAAGCCTTAGCAAAAATTTGAGATCAAGCCACAAGAGACTGCCTAGAACCAAAAAAAAGTCAGATTTTCACAAATTAAATCTTTCATGTTGCCTTTTAGCTAAGTCTAACATTTTACTCTTAACCAACAAAATGTGTTGCTAAAATAACTATTGGCTGATTTGGACTGGAAAAATGAAAGTCCAAAGTCTTCTTGACTGGAAAGTCAAGGAGTTGCTAACCTTCTTGAAAAAACAAAGAGTGTAGAATTAAATATTCAGAAAATTCTAAATGGAGACGAAGCAACCTGGTATACTCAAATATTGTGGAATTGAACTCTCAACCCCTCTGGCCAGCAGGGAGTTGTGAAGGACATCAGATCTGCTAGATTCTCAGATCCTATCTCAGAAGAATCTCAAATATTTTATGCAGTATGATATATATTCTTAATAGCATATAGTATATACACATATACTTACACATACACACACACACACTGCCAAAATATATCAAGATTCTGCTGAAGCAAGTAAGTGGAACAATCTGGTCCAGGCATGTCAAATTGCCGGCCCATGGGCTGGATGCATCATGCTGAAACTGCACCCACCCCGTTGCCGGCAATGGGGAAAAAGTCCCAATATGTCGCACATTGTCATGTGGCATCACAGGTTTGACATGCCTGATCTAGTCATTGGTGCAATAACATTTGACGTTCTTCTCAAAGTAACCTCTTGAGGTGATCACAAGCAGAATACACATCCTCCTTCTCAGTCTAATGCTATGGGATTTTGTAATGTGGAGCACTGGCATCAAAAGGAAACAAATCAGATCCTATACACAGCAAACTGTGGGGTCTGTCTTGTAGAAATAATTATAGTCTGAATAATTGGCTTAACAAGATCCACCTCGCTGTCCCCTTTCCTTCTCTTCACCATTTTGGCTATAATTATTTCATTCATTTATCCAATCTATGTATTGACTACTTTCTGACCAAAGAGATGCTTAATTATATTGCAGTTCAATAATTCACACAAAGTGATAATGAAATAAAACAAAATACCACAATTAAAAGCAATTTAGAAGTATGTATAAATCTCCAGGACCAACAAAATTTGTCTTATGACCAAAGCAGTATGCAAGCGCCATCTCTTTTATGTTTGTGATTGTGATGGAATGCAGTGTGGAGTCCCAGGAGGGAGAGGCTACCTCTTAAAGGGCAAGAAGAAGGCAAAGACGGCCCCTCCCTAGCAGTTCACAGAGTTATACAGATAGCTGCTTTAGTCTGGTAAGATTCTGTCTGTAAGCAAATAACAATAAAGAAACTACTCAGAAGTAACTTTATGTGTCATTCTTGTTTCTTGGAGACTGGCAATATGTGATATCATAATGTATCAACAAAAGATACAAAGCTTGCATTATGTCAGTATAAAGTTGCTTTTTTCATGTGTTTCACCTTCACCCTGCAGACGCTCTTGCTGGAAGAGCATTGCCAGCCATTCCTCTAAGTTAAAACCAAACATCAGACAGGTGGCCAATAATTATTTGTGAAGGTGAGATCAAGAGTAGGCTGCTTTAGTAAAAGTTTTACTATTGTTTCAATCTGGAACATCATACATTTTTAAAAATACGTTAACACATTTTGCCGCTAGTAACCAAGAAGAAACAAAATTCCTGTGGATGTAACATTCCATTTATCTCAGAAATGTATTTATTTCTCCATCTGAACAATCACAACCTTATAACATTACAAAATACTGCCTCAGTTGCCTTATCAGACTCTGACCTGAATGTGTTCTTCAACTATGTTTACCGGTAATTGGGGAATGATTTCCTGAGCAGGACTTAATCATGCCAATGAATATCATGGCCATTCTACAATGTACTTTGTATCTGTTCAAGTATCTAGGGGCTGGCTTTTAATTCTATTTAGCTTATTGTTTTAGAATCATTTAGCTTGGAATCCTACTCCAATTAATGTAGATGACTGCATTTAATACCATCCTAGGAGTCCAGAAAAATCATTTCCATACCTTTTTTTCACATCACTATTTGATTTATGAAAATTTGCACTATCAATTTACTTTCTGTATCTCATAGACTGAAACTTCTTGGCCTTTTTCAGTCTGTAGACTAGTGCTTCAATTAATTAACTGCTGTAACTTGGGCCAAATAGTCACATTGTTTCTTATTTCCCCCCAACATATGAGGCTGCACATGGTATTTCCAAATTGAGGGACAGCAAAGAGATTTATGTTAAGCCATTTGCTTTGGTCTATTACCTCTCTGATCCATAGACCTTTTAGTACTTCTATTAATATGCAGAGATGAGACAAGGAGAAAAGATTTCCCTTCTATTATACCAGTATGAAATCTTCAGTGATAGAAAATATCTGAAAAAATTATTGGGGGGGTGGAATGTTGTGTAGGATGGAGAGAATACCCTAAATTAGCAGGGGGTTGAAATGATATCAGCTTTGGATTTATGGATAAATAAATGAGAGAAGTTGATGTCATAGCAAAGTAAAAAGTAGTTAATAGTTTTGAGGGGAAATATTCAGAGTTATCTCACTATATCAGAGGTCCCCAACCTTTTGGGCACCAGGGACCGGTTCCCTGGACCGAGGTTTTTCTGTGGACTGGAGGGGATGTGGTTTTGTGTGCTGCCTGCATCCAGTGGATGGGGCTTTGCTTGTTTGTGCGGCCTGGTTGCTGGAATGCCGTGGCCCCGTGCCGGTCCACAGACCGGGGGTTGGGGACCCTTGCACTATATGACATAGAAGATATTAGTTAAAGAAATACAGTGCAGCTAGCCCTTGACTTATGACCAAAATTGAGTCCAAAGTTTCCATTGCTAAGTCAGACAGTTGTTAAGTGAGTTTTGCCCCATTTGATAACCCTTCTTGCCACAGTTATTAAGTGATCACTGCAGTTTTTAAGATAATAACACAGTTGTTAAGTGAATTTGACTTCCCCATTGACTTTGCTTGTCAGAAGGTCACAAAAGGTGAGCACATGTCCCCGAGACACTGCAATCGTCATAAATATGAGTCAGTTGCCAAGTGTCTGAACTTGGATCACGTGACCATGGAGATGCTGCAACAGTCATAAGTGTGAAAACCAGGGCTTTTTTTCTCATAGAACGCTCAAAATGGAGTTCCGGCACCTTTTTTGGATGGAACCTTGTAGGGTAGGCAAGGCAGGTTGTATGACATGTGTGAGTTCCGGCACCTTTTTCTTTTACAAAAAAAGCATTGGTGAAAACTACTCATAAGTTACCTTTTTCAGTGCTGTTGTAACTTTGGATGGTCCCTAAATGAAAGGCTGTAAGTCGAAGTCAGCCTTTATTGAAATAGAATTAATGAATTGTCTTTTCAGTAGTGAAAATACAACATCAGGGACAGGGACAGGGAGGCCAAGACGTTTTTTCCCCAAAAAAAAGAAGAAAAAGAAGTTCTACATATATCAAGCTGGATGAAGATAACAAAACTCTCATTGAGAAGATTTTTGATTAGTTGTATTTTTAACCACAACGATACTCCAATAGTCAGTGAGATTCTTAAATAAATATTTATGCCTTCCAAAGAAACACATCCAAGAAAGGTATTTGTTTTCATTGTCGATCCAGGACATGCAGAGTGCCTTTCCCAATGCATGAAATCATTCCATTGTCAGATGGGATGAGACTGTGCAGCCACTGACTCCTGGCCATCAGATTAGTTGTTATTCTGAATACCTCCCCAACAAAGTGCCTATTCCAATTTTCTGCCTTAGTGGTTAGAAATAGGGGTAAAGGGAAATTCTAGGTTGGCTGCAATTATCTTTGTTGTTTGTGAAATCAATGCCTTATTTTATCCTTCAGTTTCACTGTCAGTTGGTGGAGGGTGGGGTGGGAGGGTAGAATTCAGGTGACTGTCAAGTGCCAGAGAAATCAGGAGATCCCATTCAAATGAGTATAAATATTTATTAAAAGCTTGAGCTCTCTGCAAGGATCTGAACTACTAATGGCCAAAGCAATTGGGTGGTAGATTTGGAATTCACAGTGGGTTGGACTTAGATCTCTTGTGGACATGAAGGGACTCATGATTGATGGCACGTCGGTCCCCTCCCTTGGGCTCAGCCTGGTCATTGCCTACAATGACCACTTCATTGGAGTACTGCCAAAAATGGTCCATGCATGGCTGGTTGTCCTACTTGCAGTCCCATCACTGTGCTTCAGAGTCTTGTTTATAAAGAGGAAGAAACTTGATTATTTTCTTGAAATACAAAGTAACAGAATCAGGAATCAAGGCCTTTTTATTCCCTTTATGTGGATGAGTGCTTCTAGCTCCATTGTCTCTCTCTCTCTCTCTCTTATGATCTAAACAGGGGCCTTGCTACAGAGGCCTTCTAAAATTCTGTGGCTCCTAATGATTTGAGTTTCCTCTTATTTCAGGGTTAGGGTTAGGATTCAGGCCCAATTCATATGATCCAGTGGGCAAGCAGGGCATGTGATTCAAGAGGCCTGAAGAAGTTTGACTCAACCTGACCTAACTGTATTGACTTCATTACAAGCTCTGCTCATGACTCAGCTCAGTTCGCTTGGCAGGCTGCTGTGAGAGTCCTGGTGATTACCAGCACAAACTTTGCAGTTTCTAGGAGCATCCTAGGTTATAGTCTTTCCAGATTTTTTTTTAAAAAAATCTGAAATGTCAAACGATGGGCATTCAGTCTTAGTCAGAATCTGGCATTGTGTCTTCCTTTTACTGACAAAATCTTCAAGGGGAAAGGGGGAATAAAAGAAACGCTATAAATCCAAATCTTCATGTTTCAACCAATATGTCCGTCAACTACATGAAAGTAAAGGGGGAAAAAAAACCTCCCACCTTAGCAGTGGGAAATTGATTTTTTCCATACATTGAGCCCCCATATCTCGGCGTGAATTTTCCTTTCCCAGTTATGACTTTTGCTTCATTTTAGGTCACTGCAGTACAGTAGTCCTCGACTTACAACAATTTATTTAGTGACCATTTGAAGTTACAAGGGTGCTTTAAAAAAGCGACTTATGACCATTTTTCACACTTCTGACCTTTCACACCTCATCCCCATGGTCACGTGATCAAAATTCAGATGCTTGGCAGCTGATTCATATTTATAACGGCCGCAGTGTCTTGAGGTCATGGGATTTCCTTTTGTGATCTTCTGTCAAGCAAAGGCAAGGGGGAAGCCAGATTCACTTAAAACAACCATGTTATTGATTTAACAACTTGAGTGATTCACTTAACAACTGTAGCAAGAAAAGTTGTAAAAAGGGGCAAAACTCACTTAATAAATGTCTCACTTAGCAACTGGGATTTTGGGCTCAATTGAGGTTGTAAATTGGGGACTATCTGTACAGTTTTTGATATTCTGGAGAGATTTGCATATCCACTGGCATGAAGAGGTCTAAAGTTGGCTTGATTTTTGACCTTCCTACTTGGTTCAATACATAGAGGAAGGAGCATCAACCGCTAAACCCTTAAGATCTTGTAAGTAGAGTGGTCAGGACCATGGACTTGATTACAGTGATTTACACATTCCTACTTAATTTGATTACTTGTTCATTTTAGCCACTGCTGTGGTTTGATCTAATCCCTAGGGGGAAAAATTGTTTGCATTGATTTGCATTGTGTTTTCCTCAAAGTTCCCTGCTGCCCCATTCACTTAGTGCTGTGTAGTTCAACTGAGACTGACTGGAAGAATGACCCCCACCCCCACCCCCACCCAAAAAATGAAAACAATCAAACTGTTTAAACTACACAAAAATCTTTGGTAGCAGCAGACACCGATGACATGTTCCTTTTGAAGAAAAAACCCTTGGGATTTACACGTGTGAATTATGTCATGCCCCAAATTTTAAAATTAAGTGCAACTACAGGGCAGTTTGCAAGGTAAGCTCCTTTAAAGAAAGTGGAATAACTAGCAACTTTCACAAACAGGATCACCTTGTCAACTCAGATTACATGACAGTATTGTTTCCAATAAAAGAGTTAATCTCATTTTGTTGGCTGGGATCTTAATAATTCTTTCTTTCTTTCTTTTGCCCAAGAAAGAGCAAGAGCTTCATGGGGTGGGTTGATGATACAAATGGTCGTGTTTTTGAACAGAACCAGAACTGTTTCATTTTGACTAATTTATGGGATGTTTTGGGGTGTTTCTTTTCATTAAAAAAATGAATGTGTTTTAGGACTCAATCCACATTATTTGTTATGCTACACACTGTTTTTAATAGTGAGGAAAAATAGAGTTCTCAATCAAAGAGAATGTTTGCAACTCAGAGTTGAAATAAGCAGTCCTTGGTGCTCTCTGATCTTGTTTGAGTTCTTGCAGACATTTCATTATCCAAACTAGATAACATTATCAGAGCACAGATGAAGTTACCTAATTTGGGTAAAGAAATGTCTGCAAGAAAACAACCAAGCTCAGAGAGCACCAAGGACCCCTCAGACAGAATTCTATCTGCACTGAATTATTGCAAGAACAATCAAAGGTTTTTGACCTTCTGGATATGGTTAAATTCTAACTCGCATCAAGTATAGCCAGCAGAGACTGTGTCACTGCAACACAAGGATTGGAAGGCTACAGGTTGTCCAAACAATTAGGGGTATGCAACTTGTATTTCAAACAACACACTGATCAATTTTTCTATTGTTGGTGCAAAGTACATAATTGGGTTAATAATGGAGTCAAAACTAGGGAGGTCCCATGGGCCAAGACTTTGCAAGAGCTAAGCAAATCCCTGTACTGAATCACCACATCTCTCATCAACAGAATCATTTCACAGCTATTCTTCGTACCTCTTTTCTCCTCAGACTGTTGGAAGTATTTCAGTCTCAGGTTCATGCTGAATTTGCCCTTTCTCTTTTAAATAGGACTCAGGGAGAGCAACCATCATTCTGCCAGACAGGCCTTGTGCCTCCAGCTATGAACTGCTACTTAAACCCCTCATTGCCTCTGTTTCTGGGGAGGAGAGAGAGAGAGAGCTCAGTCCCACAAACCAGCAAGTTGTCCAAGAGGACCATCTTTCTGAATAAAGGTGGACCTCGACTTATGACTATAATTGAGCTCAACATTTCTGTTGTAAGTGAGACAGCTGTTAAGTGAATCTAGCCCCATTTTATCACCTTTCTTGCCACAGTTGTTAAGTGAATCACTGCATTCGTTCAGTTAGTAACATGGCTGTGATCCCCATTGCCTTTGCTTGTCGGAAGGTCACAAAAGGTAATCAATCACATGAGCCGGGGACACTGCAACTGTCATAAATATGAATCAGTTGCCAAGTGTCTGAATTTTGATCACGTGACCATGGAGATGCTGTAACAGTCGCTAAGTGTGAAAAAGTCATATGTCATATGTCTGTGGAGATTCTCAGTCATCCAGCTCATAGTTGTCTCAAAGGTGCTTTTTTTTTTCTTCAAAAGGCAATTGGACTGTTTTTTCTTTGAGGAAGAAGAAGAAAACATTTCGCTGCTCATCCAAGAAGCTTCATCAATACTGTCCAATTGCCTTTTGAAGAAAAGAAAAAGCACCTTTGAAGTTTTAAGTCACTTTTTCAGTGCCATTGTAACTTCGAACAGTCACTAAATGAACTGTTGTAAGGCGAGGACCACCTGTAGTCATCTTTGGAGGGGAATAACTGGAGCTTGTTAGATCCTGTTCAAAGCAAAGAGTTGTATTCATCAACAATTTCTTTCTTCTCCAAACATGAAGTCTTGGTTTCAGAAGGTTATGCAAGATCTTCCTTCCCCTGTCCTTACCACTTTCTACAGAGGGATGATCTGTAGAGCATCCTGTCATACAGCATCACAGTCTGGTTTGGAAGCATCACTGCTTCAGACAGGAAGGCGGTGCAGAGAGTGGTGAGGATGGCTGAAAAGATTATTGGCAGTTCCCTCCCTTCCATCCAGCACATAGCACAGAAGCGTTGTTTGAACAGGATCCGCAAGATTGTCTGGGACACTTCACAACCTGTTTTCTTTGTTACCTTGTGGGATGAGGCTCAGTGGAATCAAAAGCAGAACATCCAAATTCAGTCACAGTTTTGTTCCATACAGTATTAACCTTGTGAACTCTAAAGCTTCCTCCTTCCATTATGTATTCAAGATGGACAGTGATTAATATTTATATGTTGCTTATATGTAAGGGTTTAGGTCTATACATATGTTGTATTTAGTATGTTTAAATGTGTGTCATGTATATGTACACTTTGAGAGCAAGTGACTAAATTTCATTTTTAATGTGTGCCATTGTACCCACAGTAAAAAATGACAATAAAGGTTATCTGTCTGTCTGTCTGTCTGTCTGTCTGTCTGTCTGTCTGTCTGTCTGTCTGTCTGTCTATCTATCTATCTATCTATCTATCTATCTATCTATCTATCTATCTATCTATCTATCTATCTAACTATCTAAAAAGCTCAGGCTGTAGGATATGAAAGCTTTCTCCCCATAGCAGCCACAGGCAAAGACCTGTGAAAATTGGTTTTGGATCTAGATGATACTGTAGTTTGCCACACATTGTTTAGGTTCAGCAATTTCCTGCAAAAGATGAACAACATTGGAGTTAACCTGTCATCAATATATTATGCTATTGTAGCGTATTACTGGATTACATCGTTATATTACTGGATTGCACATTACATCATACTGGAGGTGGTTAATGGACTGAGATAAGGACCCACCTCTTCCCTGTGTGGATCTTGCTCCCTTCCTTCCCATCTTTGTTAATTTTCAAGTCAATGTTGATATTAATAGCTTATTCTAATCTTTTGACCTTTTATTGTGTTGCTTTTGCTTGGCTGTGAGCCACCTAAAGTCACCTCTGAACGAGGTGTATAAATTTTAAATATTAAATGTAAGTATTTAAAATATTTAATATTAATATAAAATTTAATATTTAAAAAAGATCCAGAAGTTTCCCACTATCATTCAGGTTTTTTATTATTATTTCGCTCATTGCCCGGCCTTACACAATATAAAATAGAGGTTCCCTTTATGAGCAACTCTGTCTTCAGGAATCCAAGCCATATTCAGGAAGATAGATCAGAAGAAAGATTTCTCACAGCCGGAGGAAGTTGGCTTTCTTCCAGAAACTTGATGGAAACTTTCTTTTTGCATTTCTGATTATCCATTCGGATGACAGGCCTGCACTGCACCCCTCAAGGACACAGCTCTTGAGCAGAAATAACCTGGATTGCTAACTACACATTGAATAGACCTGCAGGACTGGGTAAAGCTCAGGAATTTAAATAAGACAAGTAAGGAAGCAAAAGCTGATCCGCCTAGTCCAAATCATAAAATGTAGTGCTAAAAGTTACTCAGTCAGTTTAAAGACGAGAACATTTTCCATCAAGGGAAATGATAAACAAGCAAATAAAATGCTCTCCTTTCTAAGATTAAGTGAAAGGGCAATTAAACTTGATTACAAAAAATATGGAAAGTTTAAGTATCCTTAACAACACCAGCTTTCTTGTGAATAGAAAGCCCATGTCTAATTTTGTTAATACTCCTTTTAAAACACAAACTGTAAGCCAAGGCATCACAGAGGTACCCAAATTAAACCTAACAGTGCATCAACAAGTACAAAAGAAGAATACGGGATTCTAGTCTGAGCTACAGGACAGAACATAATGGTTGATGTACTAGCAATAAGATTATTAAGCATAACAAGGAATAGGTTGCAGTGTTTGAATGGAGCTCCATTTTATTCCAATTCAGACATACTTTACATTAGAGAAATTAAATTAAATGTGAGAGCAAACCCCACTCCCGATTAATACTGATGAGATTATTTAGTTTGGTAATGAAACGCCTTCAAGAAAACCACCAAACTCAGAAAGCACCAGGGACTTGACACACACACACCACAAACCAGGTATTTTAAATGAAATCATCCATGATTTTTATATCCTTTTTCTTCAACTTGTTCTTCAAATTTCCACATTTCCAATAATTTCATTTTTGCTGGGCTTCTATTTTTAACAGTAACTTCACCAGTGCACTAGGGGAAAAATAGGTACTTGGAGAAAGAAAAAGATGAATTAAAAAAACATAAAAGCTTCCCTTCTGGATTTTGAACCACCCATCTTCTAGATATTAGCCCCCATGTTATAATACTCTGCTGTTGCTGTAGCACTATTTGCTACAGCAAATATCAGAGACCTACAAGGCAGGAAAAAGGGAATATTAATTCAAAATCTGTTATTGTATCTGCATGTATGAGTGTTAATAAATAAGTAGTTACATTAATTTTCTATAAATGAATTCAATTTACCTTTGCATGGATAGGAGCACCTTAAAGGGGAAATGTAGGTATGCACTGAGATATGTAATCTGGCCTTTTCCTTAACCATTTATGCATTGATCACTGACACCTGCAGGGAGGAAGAATTTTATATAAATCCATATGTATGTATGTATGTATATGTGTACACACACACACACACACACACACACATATATATATAAAGGGGGCTGGTGCTCATCTCCGTTTCAAAGCCGAAGAGCCAGCGCTTGTCCGAGGACGTCTCCGTGGTCATGTGGCCAGCATGACTAGACGCCAAAGGCGCACGGAACACTGTTACCTTCCCACCGGAGTGGTCCCTATTTTCCTACTTGCATTTTTACGTGCTTTCGAACTGCTAGGTTGGCAGAAGCTGGGACAAGTAACAGGTGCTCACTCTGTTACGCAGCACTCGGGATTCGACCCGCCAAACTGCCAACCTTCTGATCGACAAGCTCAGCGTCTTAACCCACTGAGCCACCACGTCCCCATATATATATATATATATATATATATATATATATATATATATATATATATATATATATATATATATATATATATATATACATATATACATATATACATATATACATACATACATACATACATACATACATACATACATACATACATACATACATATATATATATGAACCAGAGGTCCTCAAACTCTTCATTGTGCTCCAAACATTTATTACTTTCAGAACAATTATTTGTTAAATAATTTAATAAATACCACTTTCATTAATAGCACTACAAATAAAACTGCAAACAATATCAACACCTTGGATGGATGGTCTCATTAAGCCTTGGAGATCTATATTGGTCATTTTGGAGAATCCCCAATGAGGAACTGCAGGCTGCCCAAAAAACTGAGCATTCTGGCACCTTATATCCAGTTCTGTTTCTACAGAATATTGGATTGATTTCTCCCTGGTTCCTCATCTAGAATGAGAAGAGTTCCGTAGTGACATAAATAAATGCTGCTGTTTTCGCAAATGGGCATGGCAACTATATGCCAATACCATAAGACCACACATGAACTAAAGGGGTTTAACAAAATAACGTTCAAAGGTTTTGAAGACTCAGGCATTCCTAAAAGTTCCAGTAAAGGCAGAAATGAAGAGCAAAGAATTATTTAGACAAAACCAAGGCATAAAGAATGACTGAAAGGAAAAAAAAGGAACACGCACCAGATTCTCACTTAGACCCTACTGAGCAAAACACGTTCTGACATCCTCATTCTGTGCAGTTGTCCCACATATATTCAAATAATGAATCCATGTTGGTTACGATTTTTTTTCCCTACACATTGACAGAGGCTGCCATATTTCAGGTCTGCACCCAGGGGCATTCACAGGGAAGATGAAAAAAAAGAAACCAACCTCAAGATGGTGGCCACCAATTTTTATGTGTCCCAAATGTATGACATATATAAAAAAAGAAGCATCTTGCTGTCACATTCAGAATCTTAAACTTTTTAAACATACGCACCTGCACCCTCCTAACCGATCGCACATTTTATTTGGAAGAACAGCTTGGCTTTCACTCTTTCATCATAAAGACTGCTTTAATTTCAATTAATTGGATATATATCAGTTTTATATCCAGTAATGACAGCATAAATATGTTGCTTTTTCCCATTTCTTTCCCTTTCTTTTTTTTTTGCAAAGAAGAATATATCACATTTCCTGATTTGCTTTAGATCAGCTCATAGACTGACTGAGGTATAAACTAGTTAGCCAGGATCCCTGTGGTTCAGTGGTGATTAATAGGTTCAACAACAAAAACTTGAAATACAATGAGGAGGGGGAGATGGAGGGGGAGGGAGAGGAAGGAAGGAGGGAGGAGGAGGAGGAGGAGGAGGAGGAGGAGGAGGAGGAGGAGGAGGAGGAGAAGGAGGAGAAGGAGGAGGAGGAGGAGGAGGAGGAGGAGGAGGAGAAGGAGGAGGAGGAGGAGGAGGAGGAGGAGGAGGATTATGTAATACCACAATAGTAGACTTGTCTGGTCATATAGTTTATAACTTACTAAATACCATTTTTTTTCTTACAAAAATATATTCTAACTTTTACAACAATGCAGTGTGTTCACATCTAAACAGAGGATTCAAATATGAAGGAAATAGTTATAGTTTCCCAAAAGGATAATAATCCACAAAAGTTTGTGAAAATCTTATAATCTTCAAAACCCAGTTTTCTTGGCCGGTAGGGAAGTATTTTGCTGCTGCCTTTTTCTGGAAAGGCTCTCTACTTCCCTACCTAGCTCTAGCCCCTTCTACCCCTGAGGGAATCCCCTCCAATCACTAACCAGAACCAACCCTGCTTAGTTTCTGTGCCCAGATGCGGTTAGCCAGATCCCAGATGTAGTGCTGAAGACTGGCAAGGAGAAATTAGGTAGTAGTATACATTGCTTTCCAATAGGTGCATGGTACCGAGAAGTCCATATTTTATATTTTTATGTACTGTTTCAGTATTATGTATTTATTAAATTCATTTGCCACCCATCTCATTTCAAAATAACTCTGTAATCACCAAATACTTGGGTTATTCTTTGTTTTGCCCTCTCATTAGCGAGACACCTACAGTATATACCAGGGGTCTTCAAACTTGGCCCTTTTAAGACTTGTGGACTTCAACTCCCAGAATTCCTCAGCCAGCATGCCTGGTTGAGGAATTCTGGGAGTTGAAGTCCACAAGTCATAAAAGGGCCAAGTTTGAAGACCCCTGGTATATAAAGTAGGATGACCTTTCTTATCTTTGATCCAATTAACCTTAAGAAAAAGATGTTCCTTACTTCATCACCATCTGGTATAAACAAGGACTCCTTAACCTTGGTGATTTCATTCATTCACTCTTCAGCCTTGAACTTTGATAGTCTCATTCCTGGAAGAAAGACAAAGAAGTCCAAGGGAAGATAAATTTAACCTCCTCGTCATGGTAAAAAAATAGAAAAAACTGTGAGAGGAGAGCATTGAAAAGTAGGTCTGCTTAATTATATACTGTAAGCTAGTCAAAAAAAACCCTCCATGGGTAGACCCAGGGCTTTTTTTTCTCATAGAACGCTCAGAACGGAGTTCCGGCACCTTTTTTGGATGGAGCCTTGTAGGGTAGGCAAGGCGGGTTGTATGACATGTGTGAGTTCCGGCACCTTTTTCTTTTACAAAAAAAGCACTGGGTAGACCTTTGATGTAGACATAACAGGGATAGTCATGTGTGTTTTCCTGTCTTTGAAGAGGTTTTGGGGGTTCCCAATGTAGAAGAGGAGGAAGGTCTTTTATTCTTTGTCGTATTGTAGTCTTACATTCTTGAATATTTTCCATTGCTGCCTTGTATTTATATTCTTCAGTGCCATATTCTTATATACAGTATTCCTGTATATTTGCATATACTGTTTTTTTCTGGATAACTTATGGATCTGTGGGCTTATCAAATTAATGAATTAAATAAACACCTAAATATATTCTTTGATTAATGTCACATGCTGTATGATTGTTATTTTTCTAGAGGGAAATATAAAACCTTAAGTTCTCATACTATCTGATCACTGCTTCCAAATCCCCAAAAAACTGCAATCCAACTCTTTCTGGGCTGGGAACACAGCAATACACTCCCACTGGTTGATTTGTAAAATTCTTAGGAAAGCTGCAATGATAAAATGCACCAAAAGAGATAGAATTGAAAATTCTGTATTATAATGTCCAAGTATTTGTCACTGCCATTTCAGGACAGACAATTGTCAAAGAAAGAGGGTACGGCAAAACCAAGAAGGTAGTATTTCTTAGGAAAGCATTGATGAAGGAAGGCCAGTCACTCTGCGGCCATGAGTTTTTATCATTTATTTTATTCTATTATTTCAACATTGCTGGGTTTGACAATGCTTTGTTATCAGTTACATTGGGTATAGAAGTCCTGTAGAGTCTTGACCAATGAAGGCACCCATGTTAATTAAAAGGAGGGGTTCTGCACTTATTGGATAAGACAAAGGAAGGCACCCTTTAGAACATCGTCTCCTCCTACTGTCAGAGCGGGCGGCTGTGTGAACGGAGCTCTCTCCACGCACAACCTCTCACCCAGTGTTCGCGGGGGCTTTTCGGAGTTTCAGGAGGTCCTGTAGGGACATCCGAAGTTGCAGGCAGCCCGGAGAACCTTCATGAGCGGCGGTTCGTGTTGAAGATCCAGAGAAAGTCTGATGCGAGCGAACCGGGGAGAAGGAGGCCAGTAATGGCCGACATGAAGATCTGACAGAGGGACGGAGCTAGCACGTAAGCAGCGGGACAACGGTAGAGCGGAGCTGACGGAGAGTGTATCCGAATATTAAATAGGAAGCGCTTGTGAAAGAGGTACTGGTTCGAAGTGGGAGCCTCACGGAGAGGGAATAAGCGGCGATAGAAGTCTTGAGGGAGGCGTTTGGCAAAAACAGCAAGGGAAAGAAAGCCGAAGACTATATGACTGTATTCTAGCTGGAGATAAGCTACAACAGGTCAAAGTCTGAGCTTTGGAGCCTTAGAGACTGAACTCTGGATTGTCGGGCGTGGAAAGCGATCAGCTTGGTCTAGTCTGGTCTATCCTGGTAAATTTTGAATTTGTGAACTTTTGAAACTTTTGAAATTCTACTCTACTTGTCACGGGCGGCCATTTGATATAGCAATTTAGTAACTGGAGGTTTGTTTAGTGGGACACCTACTGGTCTTTGACAGCAGAGGAAGACGGAAAAGGTGCCAATTTCTGCGCCGGAAACGGGGGAAAGAAAAAAAAGAAGAAGAACGTGACTTTGAATATATTCATACTATAGAATTCTATTATATAAATTGCTTAGTTGGTAATAAGTATCTGGTGGTAACTGTTTTATATATCTTTTGTCATAGAGTTAAAAGGTTTATATAAGACTCAGGGTATTACACATTGATAAAACGCTGTTATAATTGGGGAAACATGACAAGTATCTCGGGAGCAACTAAGCCTAGCGCTGGCAAAAAGGCGGCAGCACAGGGACAGGGGATGGCCTCAAGTCCCTCCAATCAGAAATCTATAGAGGATATGCTGCAAAGGGAAAGATCTAACTCGAATTCCTTTAAAGATTTACATGCCCTTTTGCAAAACCTACACGAGGCAATGGCCAAAAACCACGAGGAGATGAAGAGAGAAATAGGCCAAATAAGAAACGACACTGGTGAATTAAAGGGGAAAATCCAAGCGATAGATGATAAATTTGAAGGGATTCAACAACAATTAGTCAAAAATGAACAAAGACTTCAAGATATGGAAGCTAGAATGGAAAAAGAGGAAAAGAGAGTAGATGATTTAAATGAAACACTCCTTCAGGCTAATAAGGAGTTAGAAACAACAGTCATTTTTCTGGAAGCAGAAAAGGCTGCTCATTATCTACGCTTCCAAAACGTTCAAGAAAAAAGAGGGGAAGATCTGTTGGTCATGATGGCAGAACTGATGGCAAAGGCACTCGGTGTAGGGAAGGAGGAAATGCTGGCGGAAATTGATGAAACATACAGGGTTCAAACTAATTATGCGAGAAGGCACAACCTCCCAAAAGAAGTACATGTAAGGTTAGTTAAAAAATCAATTCGGGATGAGCTTCTGCATAGATCTAGAGAGGAACTATTAGAATTTCGGGGCCAACCAATCACCATCCTTAAACAGATACCTAAAAGGATGAGGGATCTGAGACGCGGCTATCAATTCTTAACATCTAAATTAATAAGAGAAAATGTAAACTTTAGATGGCTAACTCCAGAGGGTATTCTAGTTACGTGGCAGGATAGAAGGCATAGACTGGACACGATAGAGAAGGCAGAAGATTTTTACAAACGCCACTTCCATAGCCAAGAGGAAGTAGATTTAGAAGATCAAGATGGAAGGGAGGTAAGAGAAAGAGATACAATACGTGTGGCAATGGATGGGAAGATCTTAGCTACAGAGGATAGAAGGAACAAATCCGGTGAGTTAACAGAGAAACATGGAACTAGAGACAAGGAAGAGAGAGAGCCCCGAATCACGAGATCCACAAAAACCAGAAATAAGTAAGATGAAGGGAGGTGAGTGTAGTATTATGTCTGTGAATATTAATGGATTGAATTCGCCAGTGAAAAGGCGGAAATTTTTTAATAGGCTTATTCACCAACAATTGGATATCGTGGCAATACAAGAAGTCCATATAAAGGAACAACAAAAATATTTGTTAGTACAACCAAGAATAGGGAACCTATTCGTTTCCTTAGACCGACACAAGAAAAAGAGAGGAGTGGCACTATATGTAAACCCAAAATTGACTGCAAAACAAATTTATAACGATAAAGAGGGTAGAATACTGATAGTCGAGGTTGTAATAAATCACAGGAAGGTCATGATGGTAGAGATATATGCCCCAAACCATAACCAAGAACAATTTTTCAAAACACTTCACAATAAGATATGTAGCATTGATTATGAGGAGATTTGTTTAATAGGAGATTTTAATGCTATCCTAGATATAAATTTGGATTATATGGGAAAGACGCTTAGGAAAAAGAAGAGAAGAACTCTACCGAGATCTTTTCTCAACTTGGCTGAGGAACTAAATATCCAAGATGTTTGGAGGGAAAGAAATCGTAAGGCTAGACAATATACATATTACTCCAACCGACATAACTCATGGTCTAGAATAGACATGGTATGGATGACGAAAGAAATTAGTTCAGAAATAGACGAGGTACATATAGCGACAGGTACTTGGGCAGATCACAATCCTATTAAACTTAACTGGAAAGGTTCCAAAAAAATACCCAGATGGACGCTTCAAAGAACAATTTTAAAAGAAGACGAATTCAAATCTAAGATGGAGAGAGAACTAAGTTTTTTCTTTAAGGAAAATAAAGCTATAGACACCTCAGTACAAAACAATTGGGATACAGCTAAGGCAATGATGAGAGGGGTAGCGAGGGCATACATGGTATATAAAAATAAGGGGAAAAGACAACAACGGGAAAGATTAGAAGAGGAATATAAGAGCTTAGAAGTTACACTCCAACAAGATCCACAAAAAGAGAATATCAAGCAATCTATGGATCTGATTAAACACAAACTTAACATTCTAGACAAAGAGAAATTAGCACAACAATTGAGAAACACGAAACAAAAATTTTTTGAAAATGCAAATAAACCGGGCCGGTGGCTCGCATATAAATTGGGAAAACAAAAGGGGAAAAACTGGATTCACGAACTACGAGATGAGGAAGGGAGAATATTCCATCAGGAGGAAAAAAAAAATTATAGCCCAGGATTTTTATGAACGTTTATACAAAGAAGATAGTCAGGCAAGTGTGGAGAAAATGGAGGAATATTTTCAAAGAGCCAAACTACCCAAGGTCACAGAAGATACCAGAAATATGTTAAACGAGGAAATTCGACTATCTGAGGTGATAAAAGCTATTAATGCACAAAAGAATAATAAAGCATCGGGACCCGACGGTCTTCCATCAGAAATTTATAAAGAATTACAAAATATCCTAGCTCAACCCCTAGTGGAGGTATTTAACGCAGTATTAGAAGGCGCAAGAACGCCTAAATCTTGGCTAGAGGCAAACATAACCCTTATCCCGAAAGATAACACGGACCATACATTAATCCAAAATTATAGACCCATATCACTTCTTAACTCGGACTACAAGATATTTACATCAATTATAGCGGAACGATTGAAACGATTTCTGAATGATTTCATACACGCAGATCAGAATGGTTTTCTCGCTAAGAGACACACTAAGCACAACATTAGAATAATATTAGATACATTGGAGTACTATGAATTACATAGCGAACAACAGATGGCATTACTTTTCTTAGACGCCCAAAAGGC
This sequence comes from Vipera berus, assembly GCF_964194415.1. Taxonomy (NCBI): domain Eukaryota; kingdom Metazoa; phylum Chordata; class Lepidosauria; order Squamata; family Viperidae; genus Vipera; species Vipera berus. The sequence continues at coordinate 225,834,161 of NC_138202.1, read as the reverse complement.
ATTTGACAATGTTAAATGGTCTTTTTTGTGCCAACAGCTTAGCTTTATGAATATGGGTGAAAAATTTATAAATATAATTAGGGCAATTTATGACAATCAGGAAGCAAAAATAATTATTAATGGGGAAGCATCTAGCAAGTTTCAAATTCAAAAGGGAACACGGCAAGTCTGCCCCTTATCACCATTGCTGTTTATATTGACTCTTGAAGTATTAACGAGAACTATAAGAAACGACCCAAAGATAAAAGGATTAACCACTAAAAAGGAAACCTTTAAATTGCAAGCTTTCGCGGACGATCTGGTTTTTATTATGGAGGATCCATGTCAGACGGGACCAAAGCTATTGGAAGAATTATCTAAATATGGTGAGGTTGCCGGACTGCGAATAAATAGAAATAAGACCAAGATGATTGTTAAAAGGATATTCTGAATGAGGAGGGGGAATTGAAACTTAGGAATGAACTAGAATTACAAGGTATAAAACTCGATTGGTGGGCCTACTTACAAATCCAATCGAGATTTAGGAAGGATAAAAATGAATGGGGGATATATACCTCTGAAACAGCATTGGACAAAATATTATTGGGACCGGACTCTAAACAAATAAGGAATTTTTATAAATTACTTTTGGGATATAAGCTGTTTGAAGAGCAAGTGAAAGACCCCATGTTGACCTGGGCTAACAATTTAGGACATAACATCGACTTAGATACTTGGCAAACAATTTGGGATAGAAATAAAAGGATAACACTGGCCTCATCGTATAAAGAAAATTTATTTAAAATGTTTTACCGATGGCATCTTCCCCCAGCCCGCTTAGCAAAAATGTACACAACAGCATCTCCCAAATGTTGGAAGTGTTCTGAAGAGATAGGCACATACTTCCACACGTGGTGGTCTTGCAGTAAAACACAAAAATTTTGGAGAATGATTTGGATTTGGCTGAAAGAAATATTGAAACAAGATCTTGAGTTTAGTCCAGAACTTTTCTTGTTGGGAATCACGAAAGAGAAATATCCTAAAGATGTGCTATACTTAATGATCCATATTATCACAGCAGCTAGAATATCATTTGCGCAAAAATGGAAAAAGAATGAGATCCCAGGAGAAAAAGAGGTTATTAGGAAAATTTGGGATTGCGCTGAAATGGACAAATTAACTTTGGAATTAAAGAATAAAGATCAATCAGACTATTATAGAATTTGGAACAAATTGTATCTTTGGATGGATAAAAAGAAAGGTCTCTATTAGGTTTTACAGACTAGCTCACTGTTTTAAATATTGTGGTATTTCACCGATTTGTAATCTAAGTGTATTTAAGTGTATTTTTGATGTACATATATACATGTATATATATATATTTAAACATTGTAGACAAAAAGGTTTGTCAGCTCGCTGGTACTGTGTCCAATGTTTTTAAATAATAAATTTAATTAAAAAAAAAAGAACATCGTCTCCTAACCTTAGCAACTTTAAGATATGTGGACTTCAACTCCCAGAATTCAACTCCCAGAATTCTGGGAGTTGAAGTCCACATATCTTAAAGTTGCCAAGGTTGAGCAACAATGCTTTAGAAGTGGAGCATCACAAGGCTTCAGAGAGCTGTTTCAATGAACTTTCAAGTGAAGCAAAGAACCCTTGCAAAGCCCCAAGTATAGAGGTGACTTTCTCGTTTAGTCCATTTAATGTAACCTAAGAGCTCAAATCTGCTTTTCAAGCAGGATTCCAGGGAGCCCTTAAAAGGCCCTTTTCCATCAAAGTAACAATGCTGGCACCATGCCCTTTCTGCCCTTATAACACCTGACATGAATTAATGCATTTGTAAAGCTCCATTAAAATTAGTCTATTGTATATTATTTTGTACCTTGGGCGAAGCTACTCCAAATAGCAAGCGGCTTCTAAGTGATGATGTGTTTGCCTGAGGTAAAATTTATTTTCATACAAAACGCAACATTTTCTGTTCAAGTCTGCCATCTGTTCAAATCGACTCTCTCACAAAACGACACAGGAAAGTTGGTGCTATTGCATCTTGGTATTTTTTTTCCCTTTCACCTTTGCAGTGAAATTAAATGTATCTTGCCTTCTTCCAATCCAAAAGAAGAATGAAATGGAATCAACCAAACCAATCTTATTTGTTTTCCCAAAATATCCTTGTAGGCAGCCAGGAGAGGATCAGTGTAACATATATTAGTTAAAGACCACATTTGAAAGACGGGCAGGAAAAGTAAAAGTGAACAGTGAAAGGTTGCTTAACTGCAGGTCATCCTCTGCTTATAGTCATTCATTTAGTGACTGTTCAAAGATATGCCATTGAAAAAAAGTGACATATGACCATTTTTCACATGTATGACAGTTATTTATTTATTTATTTATTTGATTTGTATACCGCCCTTCTCCCTAAGGACTCAGGGCGGTGAACAGTGACATAAATATCAGAATGCACAAATACAGATATTGAAAACAAATTAAACCCTAATTTTGCCCAATTGCAGAAGATAAGTTACCTTAAAACAATAATTACAACAGAACCCATCAGACCAGACCAGATTGCTCAAACAGATATGTTTTTAGGTCGCGTCGGAAGGAGTGAAGGTCGGGAGCCATCCGGAGCTCAACCGGTAAACGGTTCCATAGGTCAGGCACGCCCACAGAGAACGCCCTCCCTCTGGGAGCCACCAGACGGCATTCTCCGAATGGCGGAACCCTTAGGAGGCCCTCTCTGTGGGAGCGCACTGGACGGAGGGACGTTGACGCTGGCAGCAGGTGATTCCTAAGGTACTCCGGACCCATGCCATGTAGGGCTTTGAAAACCATTACCAGCACCTTGAATCTTACCTGGAGGACAACTGGGAGCCAATGCAGCTCACGGAGTAGAGGTGTAACATGGGAGTATCGGGAGACTCCCAACACAACTCTCGCGGCTGCATTCTGTACCAGTTGGAGCCTCCGAGTGGTCCTCAAGGGCAGCCCCATGTAAAGAGCATTGCAGTAGTCTAATCGAGAGGTCACGAGTGCATGAGTGACTGTACGTATGGCATCCCGGTCTAGATAGGGCCGTAATTGGTGCACCAGGCGAACCTGGGCAAAGGCTCCCCTAGTCACAGCTACTATGTGGTCTTCCAAGGAAAGCTGTGAATCTAGGAGGACTCCCAAGTTGTGAGCCCTATCTTTGGGGGGTAATAACGTACCCCCTATAGAAAGAGATGGAATGTTCTGAATATCCCGAGATGCCGGTACGTACCGCCACTCAGTCTTGTCAGGGTTGAGTTGAAGCCTGTTCCTCCCCATCCAGACCCGAACTGCTTCCAGGCAACGGGACATCACATCAAGGGCATCACTGAGGTGGTTTGGGGTCAAAATAAAAAGCTGGGTATCATTAGCATACTGGTGATACCCAACAGTTCCAGCATCCCCCATGATCACATGATCAATATTCGGATGCTTGGCCACTGGTTCATATTTATGACGGTTGCAATGTCCCACGATCATGTGATCCTCTTTTGCCACCTTCTGACAAGCGAAATCAATGGGGAAACCAGATTCACTTTACAACTGTGTTACTAACTTAACAACTGCAGTAATTCATTTATTAACTGTGGCAAGAAAGGTTGTAAAATGGGGCAAAACTCTCTTAAGAACTGTCTTGCTTAGCAACAGAAATTTTGGGCTCACTTATGGTCATAAGCCAAGAACTACCTGTATTCCATTTCTTCCTTGCTGCATAATAACTGAAGATCAGCTGAAAGTTTTTTTTTTTAAAAAGGCACATTAATGATAAGAGCAAATCAGCTGTGGAACTGATAAAATCTGAGGGACTTCTATGCTTCTGTCAGCGATGGTCCACCCCGCATTTCTGCATGGAAGAAGAAGTTGGACCAATAAACACTATTGTCTCTTCTCTCTTTAATGTCAGACTCTGAACAAAACCAGCCTAATTTAGTACCTAAATCTATGAAATCTTCTTTATCAGAATTCCCGGGAACTTGGATTCTGGTATAGCCTTACTTTCAAGGATCACTGCATTATTTTTTTCTTTCGTGTAATTTATGCAATGTCTCTACTTCACTCTGGCTGAAAGGATCTCTGTGATGATTGCAAAGGAAAGCTCTTCCTTTTTGTTTTCAACTTCTTCAGAGTGCAGCAGTAGAATTGTTTATCAGCCAACGCCAACTCTTGCATTTGTTTTGATGTTGCTTGCTCATAAGGCACACATTTAAGGTTGCACCAGGAAGCCTCAAGTCTCCGGATGGTAAAACGTCTCCATTTTGATTCAAGAGCACCATTATGATGACAGCCTGAGTTTAGACCTCTGATTATTATTGATGGCAAAAAGGATGCTATGCCCTTGTCAAAATGAGCGCTTCAAAGTAATCCTTGCAACATGCTGTGAGAAGTTTTATATCAAAATATATTTTACTCTTTATATTGTTTCCATCTTTCCTTAAAACATTAACAGAATCCACAACGGACTGAGAATCAGTGTCTCCACTAGATAATTGACAATCAAGCTGAAACTAAATTAATCAAATAAGAGTAGCAAATGGAGGGAAATCGTTTACTCAAACTTCCTCAAATCCCCAAATAGGTTACTCATATCTAATCCACGTATCAAAGGATAAGGTCTGTAAACACAAATAGAGTTAATTAAATTATGTCTCCCAGCAGAACTGCCTTTTCACAAGAATAAACATCATAGATGACACATACCTACATATACCCATGCCCCTCAAGAATCAGCACAGACACTTCTACACCCAGGACAAGCTCCCCTATATAATTGTGTTGCTGTACCCTATTTCTGTGCATCTGCCCCTCAAGGCAAACTCTTTGCTTTTAGGAATTGATATTTATTCTTTCCTCACAGCTGCAGGGATCTCATTTTTATTTATTCTTGTGCAGTCCCTGTTATGTACTGGGTTCGTTGACGAGACAAGGCAAGTGAGTTCAGCAAAGATCATTGTTTATTGCTTGCAGGATCTGAACTGAGAAACAGGGCTGCAAATGCTGCAATTTATACCCTGGCCTCTAGGTGGTGGCCAATAGGTTTAAAGCAACCTATTGCCGCCCTAGAGGCAACCAATAGCGGTGCTGGAGATGGGATGTCTGAGGAGCTGGGAGCCGTTAGCCAGCTTCCCAGCTTAAGCAACCTTCCAGCAATTAACCCACGTGGTGTTCCCTTAACAAGACAAAGCCCAATACATTACAGTCCCGGATCAAGTTGAAACCCCAAATTATTCTTCTGACAATACTCTGTCTATGGAAAGTAAAGGCCAAAGTTGCCCCAGTGGTGGTAGGAACACTCAGGGCTGTGCCTCCTACAGATCCCAGGAACAACTTCATTGCTCTCTGTCCAGAAGAGGGCAGCCCTAGGAACCAGTAAGACCCAGCACAGAACCTTCAAACTCCAAGGCCTCTGGTAGAGCATCTGAGATTGAACAAAACACAGACACCCACCCACCCACTCATCCATAGGGGTAAGAAGGAAATGTTTATATCTCAACAACGTCCTTATACAAACATCCATCTGGAAACAGGAACTTAGAGAAAATCATTGCTCTGCCATTGAGCATTTGCATAGGATTATCATTCATTCTGCTGCTACTAATTCTACATTTCATCATCAATGCTTAAACTAATGAATTACTGCAAAGATAGAAGTGCCTGCATCATTAGGAATAAAAAAAATGCCACAAAGTAGAGCTCAGGAAAATGCAGGATTTTTAATGCCTTTCTGAAAAGGCAGACTTTCGCTCAAGCTGGGAGATATTCTATACTAGGGTCCAAGAGAATCAGGGAATACAGAATAGAGCTGGAAGGGACCTTAGAGGTCTTCTAGTCCAACCCCCAGCTCAAGCAGGAGACCCCATATCATTTCAGACAAGTGGCTGTCCAATCTCTTCTTAAAAACCTCCAGTGATGAAGCACCCACAATTTCTGAAGGCAAGCCGTTCCACTGGTTAATTGTTCTCACTGTTAGGAAGTTTCTCCTTAAATCCAGATTGCTTCTCTCCTTAGTCTCCTTGATTAGACAGAAAAGGCTCTCCTTCTCCACCTCAAAAGCTGAAACTCTTTGACCAACAGGATCCGCAGCAGGCCCCTTCTGTCAGAATGGGGCCGGGCCGATACCATTGGCTTGATTTCAAGTTTTGAGAGCAGCTTCCCTTTCACTATGTTGAAGCAGTGGGTAACTGACTGTGTCTTAGTTAGTGTGAATGCAGGTCTTCTGGCCATCTAGAGTTCCCTCATATGTTTCATATATTCCCTCTCATTAAGCCTGTTAAAGTAGTCATATTCCATCAATTCCAGATTCTTCTGTCTAATCCATATACGGTTTGTTCCCACTTACGGGGAACACTTACAACCAGATTGCCCAAAATCTGATGTGGACCTTGTTAATCCAGCAGTGTCCAAATTGGCATGACTCTGTTAGTTCATGTTATTCTCATATCCAAGGTAAGCAAGTTAAGCATTAGAGATCTTTTCGCAAAGAACCCTATTGGTAGGATAGATATCAGCCAGGATTTGAACAGCAGTCACCCACGTCAAAGGGCAGCACACTAATCACTATGCTATGCAGTGTGTGTCTCTGTGTCTGTGTGTCTATATACATCTCCCCCCCCCACCCCTGATCTTATACCTATAGTTTGGTAGAGCTTTAAGCAATGAGTCCCCAGAGTATCATTTAAATGCTAAGGAAAATATATCTTTCCAACTTCATTTTTGCAGAGTACCTTCAAGTTAGATCAATGGGGTGCTCCTGATTGTTCAATTTAGACACATTCTGAGAAGTTGGTTGATTAGTATTACCAACATAAAACTATAGGGATTACTGCTCAGTTGTTAACAATTTTAACAGAAAGTGTCTCTAACCCAGAAAGATCAATAACACACATAAATCTAGCAAAGGCTCATTTATATGGACCTTTAAAGCACATTTTTATGCTGTGCCTTTAAGGACACATTTCCTTGGAAATATGTTTTTGCTTTAAGAGTTACTCTCAATTAAGCTATCCCGAGAGCTTGGGAGAATAAATTCTTGGATTTGGTTGGAAGGATAAAGTGCAGGAAAATATATAGTTCAATGATAACAGTGGAGAAAAAATGTTCAGTATCTATTTTATTGTGAAAATAGATTTAAGTGCATTTATTTATTCTGCATTTTCAAACCTATATGCAAGTGACAGTTATGTTTCAATATTTGCACTTTCCCAAATCTGTTACTTTTACATTAATTAATGACAGAACTATTCATGATTTACCAACAGAGGGATAGGTAGATGACTTTATAAATTGCTGTTGTGCAAATTGTCACTGATGTAATTCTTCAGTCAGAAAGAAGTTCATCTGTCTTTATCTTTGAGAATATTCAAAATCACATTATGTTAAGTAATATAATAAATTGGGCACATAATGTGTATTTGTGTTTCAGTAGACTTTTTCCTTTTAAAAGTTCTTTGATAAAAGCAAAAGAATCCCAGTGGGCAATCACTAAAATATGAGCCAGCAGTGTGCTGCAGTCGCCAAAACAGCCAACACAATCCTAAGCTGCATTAACAGAAGGATAGATTTAAGATCACGTGAAGCATTAGTACCACTTTATAATGCCCTGGTAAGGCCACACTTGGAATATTACATCCAGTTGTGGTTGCCACAAAGATGTAGAGACTCTAGAAAGAGTGCAGAGAAGAGCAACAAAGATGATTAATGATGAAAAATGATTACAGGAACTGGGTATGTCTAATCTAATGAAGAGAAGGAGTAGGGTGACATGATAGCAGTCTTCCAATATTTGAGGGGCTGTCACAGAGAAAAGGGAGTCAAGCTATTCTCCAAAGCACCTGAAAGCCAGACAAGAAATAATGGATGGAAGCTAATCAAGGAGAGATCCAACCAAGAATTAAGGAGAAATTTCCTGACAGTTAGAACAATCAATCAGTGCAGTGGCTTGCCTCCAGGAGTTCTGGGTGCTCCATCACTGGAGGTTTTTAAGAAAAGATTAGACAGCCATTTATCTGGAATGGCATGGGATCACCTGCTTGAGCAGAGGATTGGATTAGAAGACCCTGAAGGTCCTTTCCAACTCTGTTGTTCTGTATTCTGTATGAGCCTGTTTTCTGGAACAACATTCTATCTGAGATCCACAAAGCCTCAAAATCCTGCCTCTTTCCACTGACACCAAGCAGGATGGGTACACACCACTAAGGTTGAATAGTTGCTTAAGTTACGTTGGTTTCTTCCACTGGTATGGTTTCGGAAACTACAGCTCATTTGCTCAGATACATAACCTGATCCAGGATATAAATCTGTCTGACATGAAACTTGCATTTTCATAACCATCCTGCTTTTTCCCATCCACCTCATCTCTATTGAAGAAGTTGTAATTCATGAAAACTGAGGCCTTTTAATTAAGTATTAGTGTTAGCCTGGAATGGTGCTAACCAGATTCTTCCTGATTTTGGGCTACTATAGACTAACACACCTCTCTTCTTTTGATGATTAATTTCTCTGGTTCGGACAACATGTTAAACAAACCATGGAAGAAAATGTCTGGATTTGTTAGCTATGTTTCTTTGTACAGGTAGTCCTCAACTTACGACCATCTACTTAGTGACCATTCAAAATTACCACATTAAACATACACTGAAAAAAGTGGCTTACAACCTGACTTCACACTTACAACTGTCGCATCATCTCCACAGTTACATGATCAGAATTCAGGCATGTACTTATGATGGTTAGTGTTCTGGGGTCATGTGATGTTCGACTTTCCCAGCTGGCTTCCAACAAGCCAAATCAATGGGGAAATCCAGATTTGCTTAACAACTGTGTGATTTTTTTTTTAAAATTCCATTTATATCCCGCCCTTCTCCGAAGACTCAGGGCCGCTTACAAGCTTAGCAGTAGCCTTCATTCTATGTATATGCCTGCTTATTAGGGCTTTCACACACACCCCAAGCGGCATTATTACAAAGTCAGCTTAATTGCCCCCAACAATCTGAGTCCTCATTTTACCTACCTCAGAAGGATGGAAGGCTGAGTCAACCTTGAGCCTGGTGGGATGCGAACCTGCACTAATTGCAGGCAGCAGGTGTTACTTAAGGAGGCATTAGCCCACTGCTCCACCAAGGCTCTTTTATTATTTATCAGATTTGCTTAATAATTGCAGCAAAAAGGATATTAAAATTAAACGTGACTTACTTAACAACTGCCTTATCTAGTGATGGAAGTTCTGTTCCCAGCTGTGACCATAAGTCGAGGATTAGCAGTAGAGGACCCAGCAAACAGAAGGTGGACATTTCTCCATTACACCTACTGGCTCATTCCCATCAGTTCCAGCTTGTCCTTTCTTATTCTCATTTTTTACAAGAAGCGGAAACCAATTTTCCTTGGTTGATCTGAGAAAATAATAAATGAGTGGTGGGTGGGAACTTTCCATGATTTGGTAAGGGGCCCACTTGCAGGGAACACTGCAGCATGCAATAATGAGTGTTTTTTGAGAAATCATAATGTAACTTGTTACTCCATCCAAACCTGATCCATGTGAACTCCAATTTGGAAATCATTGGTTGAGACTCAGATTCACAAGATGGAATCTTTGCAGCCATTATCCCATTGTCAAAGACCTCTTTCTGCCACACAGAACCATAGTATTTTCCTATCTTACTCAATCCTTTTGTAAAATCCAGTCTTAGTACTACTTAACATCAATGAGACCTTTCTCTTGCTCATTTCAATGGCTCTTGCCTTAAGCAGGACTAAATCTTCATTTCACTCAATAAATTGATTTCTGAATTGTTAATTATGAAGTGCGTGGCGGTGCAGTGATTAGAGTGCAGTATTGCAGGCAAACTCTGCCCACAGACAGGAGTTCAATCCTGACCGCTCAAGGTTGACTCAGCCTTCCATCCTTGTGAGATCGATAAAATGAGGACCCGGGTTATTGGGAGCAATAGGCTGACTCTGTAAACCGCTTAGAGAGGGCCGTAAAGCACTATGAAGTGGTGTCTAAATGCTATTGCTATTAGGCATTTAAATAGGAGAGATAAAACATTGGAATTTACAAAATGATTAATACCTTTTCCAAATAATCTGAACTAATAGTTATGAATCTGGGATTGTGTACAATAGTGTTTAGATTCAAGAATTGAACTGGCTAAACAAGCCAAAATATTCAGCTATAAATGTGCAGACTCATATTGATAAGGTTTAAAATAGAGCTTTGTAGCTCATATTGAGTCTTTCTGTACCAAGTAAGGGGCTTATTGAAAGATTTATCCTTTTGTATTGTTTTTTTTTATTTTTTTTATTGCGCCTGAGTCACAGTAACCAGACGATATCTTTTACCTTCGTGCATCACCACCAATCCAACTGGAATCTCCCATCTAAACTTAATATCACGTTGCTTAAGTTCCTGCATGAGAAATGCAAAATCCTTCCTTCTCCTTAAAATCTTTGGAGGAATTTCTTTTAGAACCAGCACTTCTTGCTCAGCAACCACAACTTTAGTATCATAAGCAGCTTGAATAACTTCATCTCTAGTTGCTCTCTTTGTAAAATAGACCACCACATCTCTAGGTAGCTTCCTCTGCCTTGCAATCCATGAATTTACACGAAAAACTTTATCCATACATCCCTCTATTTCAGATGCTGGCTGGCCCAATACTGCTTCCAAAGCCTCAGAAATCAGCTGCTTTAGGTCTTCTTTAGGATTCTCTTTTAAGCCCCTGATTCTAATAGCGTACTGCATCTGATGATACTGGACAAGACTCAATTCTCCGTCCATTTTATCCCTTAAATTTTCATTCTCCAGTACCTTTACTTCTAATATAGTGTTCTTTTGACTAAGATCCTCCATTTTTTCTTCCAAACATTGCACACATTCAGCCACGCTTTCCACTGTAGACAAGATGTCTACCCTCATAGCACTAAACTTCTCGTTAAGCTTCTCTTCCATCCTCTCCTCCAATTTCTCCAATTTCTCCTCCAACTTTACCATCTTATCATCCAGCATTTCTGACATTACCTGGGATTGCTTTGCAAAGGCATCTTGTAAGTCCTTAAGCGTCAATGCCACAGGAGGTGCAGGAGGAAGCAGAGCTTGCAACGATGTCTGTTGCACCGGGGAAGTTCCCGCACTCCGAAGAACTTTAGAGGAAGATTTAGCCGCCATCTTTCTTCACATTCACTTGTTGCACACTTTCACTTTAAGTTTATAAAGTCCATTAAGCTAGAAAGTAAGAATAAAAGTCCTCTTCACCTTAACCTCCTGTACCGCTCTGCCTGCTCCTTTTACTCCAAAGTCTTTCCTTCTGGCAGGGGTGGTCGCAAACGCCTGGCTCCGCTCCAAAAATCCCGGAGCAGAGACGCTAAGCAGCTGGGAGCAACCCAGGCTACGGGGGAGTTCAATCCTTCAGCCGCCCAAGCTTTCAGCTCAGGCGGCCCCGGAGAACTCAACCCCTACCTGGGGCCTCATCCCCTCCTCTTCTCCCGAGGAGGGGGCTTCAAATCCACCTAAACAGCTGATCGGCGCTGTTTTAGGTGGAAAAACTCAGCTGTGAAGCGGACAGCCCGAAACGGCTATCTTCGGCGCCGCGCCGCCACCGGAAGTCAACTTTTGTATTGTTGTTAAGGAAAAACATATGAGAAAATATTCAAACAGAATAATTCTGCCACCCAGAAGCATTTATTTACGCAACTCTATTGTTTGCAGAGGAGCAAATATTTCTTTTTAATCATAAGAGGACAATAGGGCCAAACAGAATTCATGCTGGCATCTGCATTGACAGGTTTCCCTTGCAGTGGTTTATATTTTGATTCCTAAAGCATTGCAATGAAGTCCAGGGCCAAGCCATTTTGTAATGCAAGCTGGAGCAGCCAATTTGGGTGGTTAGTTTAAGAAGAACGATTATTTTTGGGCCTCAAGCCATCTCAGGTATACATTTAAAGATTAGCAAGTCTAGGAAATTGGATGCTGTTTTGATTTTTTTTCACTTAACTTGTTGGACACAACAGTTACAAAACATTACTTAAGATCATATATCTTGTTGTTGAATGAAAAATCTTCATCAGGGTCCAGTCCAAGTTGGGAATAAACAAAATGGAGACTACTTTAGAAAGAAGATTGTTTACTGAATAGCAAAGCCAGACAGAAGCCTGGCTCTGGGAAAGCTGACCAAATGTAGCTGGGAGTGGTGGGTTTTTATACCTCCTTGGTGTCGTAGTTCTGATAAATGAGACAATTCAAACAAATTGCAGGCATATTATTTATCTAAAAAGTCTTAGTAATGAAATGAAACATTGGCACTCATGGAGGGATGCCAGAATTTGAAATCTCCTCCCCCCAAACCCATCATAACACACACACAATCCCCGCCCTTATCTACATGCCATAAATCACATTATCCAATTAGTTTTACATATGAGGTTTCACTTCCCATTCTGTACGTGGGCTTTTCCAATCTTCTCACAACATCTGTCCTCCCCCCAAAATGAAGCAATTAAAGTAACAGGCTGTCTCTTATATTGTCAGTGCAAAAACATGTCAATGTTTGCAGCATTGACACTTGGGCTTTTGAGGTCATTTCCTGTTCCTGTAACATGAACTTTGACCTGAGCTTTTGAGCATGTCCTTTTGGTGTTGGGTTAATCCTATTGTGTCCTTAATTTCATGTCTTTTGGAGTTTCGGTGGGGTATGTAGATTTTAGAGGTCTTTGTCTTCCTAACCTCATCAACTTCTAGATTCCTGGCTCCAGCCTTTCTGAAAGGATTACTGAATTTGCACTTCTACAGATCTGGTTTCTGCTGAGTTTCTGGCTGGAGGGGAGGAAGAAGTTTCTACCTTTTTAAAAGATCTTCTCCATTATACCTTTGGAGAAATATATTCTGCCTTTTTAATATTCCCCAAAATATTTCTTGCTCTGGGGAGGCTGACTTCCCACAGTGTGTTGCCCAGAGAGGGGACGTGCTTGCTAACTTCCAACAAAGGATCTATTCTCCTGTTGCCACTGAATGGCAGGCAAAGCAGTAACAGAAGAACTGAAGCCTTTTTTTTAAAAAAAATCCACTGTTCCCATTGCTTCTCCAAGTTTTCTTCCTCACTTCTCTTTCTGAGAATCTAGAACCCCTGATATCAGCCAAGTGAGGCCTACAAGATACAAAAAAAAATCATTTAGATTGTCACTCTGTTTTACTGCACAAAACTTCCCAAGTGCTAATTAAAATAACCACCCCTCCAAAGTCTTGGTTAAGCCATTTTGTATCACAGTCAACGTGCATCAAACCCAAAGCATTTTGGACTAGGAGGCAGAAATCTATTAGCCAGAAAAAGTCAGTGATTTGTTGGGCCACATGTGCCTTCCCCCAAAGAGACTCCGAGCCAGAAAGAGGAAAGTAAAAAAGTACTCTTTATTTATTAGCACAACTTGCTGACCTCACAGCCAAGAAGAGAAGTGATGTTCTGTTCTTGGGCACCCCTTAAAAATATTTTACTTGAGAAAACAACAAGCAGAGCTCATTTAAATAAATTTAATACCTTTTTAATTATAATTTTGTCTTGATTAGGACTCCTATTTTGATTATTTTAAAGATATTTGTTAGGATTTTAATGTTTTAATGCTGGAAGTCACCTAAAGTTATTTGACGGGCAGCAAATAAATGCAATAAACAAATAAATTCATTGCTTACAGTAATTTGATACATAACTGACATTTTTGTACCTGCCCCACTGGCTTCCATGTCCCATAACAGGCTTACCACAATCCTGTTAATGTCGTCTAAATATCCAGGAGGTGAGTTTTCACCATTCTAATGAACTTTTGAGTGCAAAAGAACAAGCAAGACCCCCTTGATTGATTCTTATGGATTTAACTACTTACTTATTCCTCCCTTTCTACAGGATTTAGAGACTGGAGACACAAAGTCTCCGATCTTTTCTATCAACTCAATCAATTCAATCGATTAAAATGCAATAAGAATAACTATTTTTCATGACACCCCAAATCTGCCTGAAGTGGCTAACTTCCTTTGCCTAATGATAGAGCTGCCTTCTCCGTAAGTGAAGTAAACATTCATTTAATGTCAGTCTATCCCTGAGATTTTGATTTGTTGATTTTTGATATAGTGATTGTCTTCCTAATCACTTTTTTCTCCTGGCCAGTCATAGAGCTTAATTTAAGATCAGCATGAGTTTAAAGGAATTTAGAGATATCAATGCTGTCTAGGAGGTTAAAAATAAAAATATGTGCCCTTTTCTAGCCAACTGGAACCTCCATTCCCACAAAGCTCTTGAACAGGAAGACCCATGAAATGCAATGTATTTCATTCTTTACTATAGGCTTTCCTATACCCTTAAATTAGGAGGCAGTGTCCAACCAGTATTATGTGGATGGGGAAAAAATGGTGTTTTCTAAATCAACATATATCAGCCCCGCTGTCTTGCTAGTGTTTATTCAACCAACAGATTGAAATAAAGGGGGAAGCACAATATTAATACAAGAAAAACATGACCTCAATTTCCAGAAGACAGGGGGGGGGGAATGCATCTTTCCAGAAAAAAAAGAAAGAAAACAAGCATAATGTGAGAAAAGAGGAAGATTTAATTAGGGATCAAAGCAGGGGGATAGGACAGAATTTTTGAATTTTATTAACAGCGAATCTGAAAAGACAAATATCACTTCTGCATTACAGAGAAGAAAATAAATCTTCATTTTGATGGGGTATTGAAGAAATGTCCATGTCTCAAAATGTTTGTGAAGATATTCTTACAGAAGTTGATAAACCCTTAGAAGAACTAAGAAACAGCTTCTGGCAGTCTTCTTGAATAAGTGCCATTCAAACAAAACCCAAACCTCAGATTTCTCTTTATAGGCTCCACTGCATTTCATTCAGGGATACAGACTCATTGTGCCACCCTTATTTTTACAAGCGAAACACAAGTGCACACACAAGTGGTCACTCAGGACATTTAAAAAAGTATATAGATGGAAAAGCTTTCATGAGAACAAACCAATATCACAATCCACATAAGCCATATTTAAATGTGAACACTGAATAAAATCATTTCAGCCTTGGTCTAGAACTGTTTCTACAGTATAAAGGTAGTCTCAGGACCCATGAGGGTCCTCCAAGACCCTCTCGGGGGGGTCCTCAAAATCATAATTATTTACTAGCCTTATTTAATGTAACATTCTTCATGTTGGAAGAATCTGAGGAATGAATGTGAGTGAAGAGAAACTGAAATCCCAGCTGTATTGGGCAGTTGCAGAAGTAGAACAAAGGAACGATAGTCGGGGTTGACTTCAGTGAAATCTACTTGGATTAGCTAGAGAAATAACAAGGGGTCAGTGGCTATAATTTCATTTGTTTACTCATTTTACAGGTTTTGCAGCTCACGTCAATCCTAAAACTCTGGGCAATGTATAGCAGAATAAAATCATCCTATTAATTACCTTACGACCATTATAGCATCCCCATGGTCACATGATCAAAATTTGGACGCTTGGCAACTGGCATGTATTTATGACAGTAGCACTATCCTGGGGGGGGGGTTTCCTGTGATCCCCATTTGTAACCTTCCCAGCCGATTTCTGACAAGCAAAGTTAATGAGGGAATGCCAGATTAGCTTAATGGCTTAACAACTGTAGTCATTCACTTAACAGCTGTGGCAAGAAAGATCATAAAAAGGGGCAAAACATAATGACTATCTTGCTTAGCAATCAAAGTGTTGGGCTCAATTGTGGTCGTAAGTTGAGGACTGCCTGTATTTGAGACATATCACTCTTCATACTTGTACCAATTATTGGCTTTCAGATGCAGTGCTCTTAATGCTACCTCTTTTTTCAAAATTCAGAATGTGAGAACGATGACATGCCATAATTGATTTCAACCTCTTTGGGGGAGGAATGTACAGAGAACTTTAAAAAAAAATAAACCAGGTAAAACCTCTACCATGAAATTCTCCTCTTTATATTTGTATTTGGAACCTATTCTGGCCCATTATAAAATTCAGGGTAAGATAATATAATTATCTAAACTAGGCCAATACAACCTGTGACCCAGGAAGATTAAGACAGCTTTTTATTGGCTGTGTTCCAATGAAGCAAGTGGCCAAGTCATCCCCTCCACCAGGCAATTGATTTCCCTTATCTTATGCTCTGGTAGCATAGGACCATAAATCACTGTTTTGTTTTGTGTTTTTTTTCAGAGAATGACCATTTCTAAGTCCTCTACAAAGAGAGCCGGGAGGCTGCCAAATCCTGAGGATAGAACTATTCTATGAAAAAAAAGCATTTTAAAAAATCTATGGTGGTATAGTTTGTCAGAGTTGGGTGCTTTATAGTCTGATCCATTTCTAGTTTTATTTTTTTTAAGGAGCAAAAAAGAAACTGAATTTAATTCCAATTTCCATAGAGTCACATATAGACTATCTCCAGAAGCAGAAAGAGGCAGTTAACCTTCAATTTACATAACACAGTTGACAGAGTGAGTTTAGCCGCAAATGTTAACTGAGTTAGGGTATCTGTCTGACCCATGATTCTTCTCTGATACAGTTAAGAATGTGTTACTAATAAAAGAGAATATTTGTAGCTTAGGAGTGAACTGTGGAGTCCTTGGTGCTCTCTGAGCTTTGGTGGCTTTTGTTTTGTTTGCAGCAGGTTCCAGTAAGAAGGAGGACAGCAGGCTTAAAGTTCAAACAGCTCTTTTTATTTGCCTGAGAGGAACGAACAGCAAGGGGACAATCTCCCCCTTATATAGGGATGTCAGCAAGAGGCTAGCCAATCCTTGTCTTAGAATGCTTCCCGCCATTTCAGCTCCTTCCAATCCCCGCGGACCATACAGCTTTGTTGCAGACATTTCATTATCCAACTAGGTCACATCTTCAGTGCTAGGACTGGCTGCTTACTTGCAGACATTTCGTTACCCAACCAGGTAACATCTTCAGTGGTCGGAATCCCCAGAGTGTTAAGAATGATGTGACAAGAACTGCTGTACCCTGTCAAGAGCACACAGCTACTGAAAGAAAAAGATTCGCTTCCATTTGCATTTAGATAGATTGCAGAAAAAAACTATTGCAACCAGCCTGCCTTCCACTGAGGACCTGAATACTGCACAGGTCAGAAAGAGGGCTGAAAAAGTATCTACAGACCCCTCACATCCTGGACATAAACTGTTTCAACTCCTCCCCTCAGGATGCCGCTATAGGGCATTGCATGCCAAAACAACTAGACACCGAGACAGTTTTTTTCATCTTGTCATCACTCTGCTGAATACCTAATTCCCACAATACTGCCTTATGTCTAGGTATATTTTCCTATGTAGTATGGCTGTATTACTTTTATTCTTCTTATCAGTTCTATTTCCTTCTCTTATTGTTATCATTATTATGATTATTATTATTATTACGTAGATATTATGATTACTATCACTTTGCTGTTTTGTATGTACACTGAGAGCTTTTGCACCAGAGACCAATTCTTTGTGCGTCTATTACATTCGGCCAATAAAGTATTCTACTTATTGGGTATTTATCAAAATTTAGTAAATGACTTACAATGTCATTAAAAATACTATTTATGCCCATGTTCATGGTAACAAATCACCAGTATTTGTGAACAACAAAATGGTTAACATGGATGAAGCAAACTGTGCTTTTCCTGATGCTGGTGAATGTCTCTTTCCAATAAATTTAGTTAGAATAATCTATGGGGACTAGAGTCTAGGAACACATGAAAGACCTCCAATTTCCCACCACTATGGGTTTGAGATCTTAATTCCATATTTCTTTTATTAATTTCAAATGAAATGTTTCTTATTATGCCAAGAAATAAAGGAATAAATTTGAAAGTTAAAGATGATAGAAATTAGCAGGAGAATGTATTTTTCCAGTGTTTTTTTGTTAGCCATAAATTAGTCAGCCCAGCGCAGACAAACATCCCTATAGGCAAAACAGAGTCAGCCTATTTCTTCAACCACACATTCTCCTTTCATCTTCCGCAGGCTCTGAATGACAGTTCCATGCTGTGCAATCACACAGCAGACTCAATGATATTCATACCTCTCCGTGAAAAAAAAACATATCATCTTCTCAGTGCAAGAGATTCTTGATCAAAATGAAAAGAGCAAAAGCACTGAGACAGCAGTCAGTCATTCAAAATCCATCTTTAAAAGACCCAGGAGTGCTTTGCAAAAGCGCCGCATGTTCTGCTGGACTTGAGGGGTGAAAGAACTTCTTCCAAACTTCTCAGTCAAAAGCTTTGCTTCAAGTTTGGATTTCTTTCCCGCGGGGACAGTTTGACCATCGCAGTGAAGACCTGAGACTAGAGGCAAGAAGTTTGTTGTGCTGCCCTGTGGAGTGCGTGGAGAAGATCAGAGCTCTCTACTGAAACACACAAATTCTGGATGTATACTGAGTTCAAGTCTCTCACAGTTTTCTTCCTCCTCTAGATTAATTCTATCTGCAGGAGAGAAAATGCTTCATGACCACAGAGGTAGCTCTTCAGATGAAGATATCCAATAGCTGTACTCTTTCTGACAGCTGAGTAGATTTTCAAGGATATATTTCACTTCAGTGAATGCTCAATGAAAGCAATCTTCTGGATTCTCATTTCTGAATGACTTGCCTTGACTGGCATATTTAGGCACAGAAGCTTCCAGCTTTTGCAAGCATGGCTCAAAAATGCAAGTGATGAAAGCCCCCCCAGAAAGGCAAACTGTGTTAGCTCTTCATCTCATTTGCCTTCATCACATCACTCCTGAAACATACAATGCATTGTGATAGCAAATCAACCAGCATATCCAGGCTTACATGACCGATAGAGAGAGAAGGCTTAACTGAATTGTCCAGTGCCCAGTTGCCAGAATGAGTAGGCAACTTTTGTGGGAGGACAAGGGTTGCCTACTTGTGGCACTCTCTATTATTAATTCCTAGCTCCTCTTCAGAGTGACTTCAGGGACCATATCTCTGCTGTGATTTGGAAGTATCCTTTTCCCTGCTCTGTTGCCTTGAGGGCCCCTATGCATTTGGGCTACAGCATTGCAGTCAAGAACAAGCTAATCTCAGCAGTTAATTGGATATAAGAGCCGTGGTTAGAGTGCAGTATTGCAGGCTAATTGTGCCAACTGCTAGCAGTTCAATCTTGACCAGCTCAAGGTTGAACCAGGCTTCCATCCTTCTGAGGTCGGTAAAATGGGAACCCAAATTGTAGGGGGTAATATGTAATAGGCAGACTCTGTTAACCACTTAGAGAGAGCTGTAAAGCACTGTGAAGCGGTATATAAGTCTAAGTGCAATTGTTATTGGCAGAGTAAGGAAAAAAGAGAAAAAAGAGAAACAAAGAAAGCCTCTTCTTCTCTGAGATTTATAGCAGTCAAAGGGTCTATGGAGATTCTCAGTCATCCAAGTCATGGTTGTCCCAAAGGTGCTTTTTCAAAAGTCAACTGGACTTTGCTTTTCCTTGAAGTTGTGTCACTTCTCATCTGAAGCACTTCTCAAGCGAAGAAGCTTCTTGGATGAGAAGGAAAATGTCTTCAAGGAAAAAACAAAGTCCAGCTGCCTTTTGAAAAAGCCCCTTTGGGAATAGCAGTGAAAACTAATAAAAAACACCCTAATCCATTGGGAAAACCTTGTCTCTATTGCAATAAGGTTTATTTCCTGTTGTTTCACAGTATTAACCCTCAGCAGAAGGCAGGGATGTTGAGAAGCAGCAGGGAGTGTCAAAACATCAGAATGAATAGATGAGGAAAATAGAAAGTTATCTCCAGCATTCTTAAGCGTGGAAGAATCACTTCAGAATCTAACTAAGTGTGATAGCAGAGAATGGCTGCTAGAACAATTACAATAGTAAAGGCTACATGTTATTAAAATCTGGATCTAATATAAACCCCCATTATGGATTCCTGGTAAGGTAGAGAGAAAAGGGGGAAAACAAAGGGATAAAGCATGATACTAATCAGATTTGACAATAATAATAATAAACCTTTATTGTCAAAGTACAACATGTGTACGTTCAGATTAGCTGAGCCTCCCCCCGTGCTCCCTCCCCCCAACACACAGTGACAACAAACCCTCCATCCTACCACACCATGTAAACCAACTACACCACACACCGGCCTCCCAAGTCAATTATGCATAAAGTTCATAAAATTATTTCCCATTCAAAAGCCTAACAGCCCACGGATAAAAGCTGTTTTTCAGCCTGTTGGTACGGCTGGCTATACTCCTATATCTCCTACCCGATGGTAGGAGAGTAAAGAGATACCGTCCAGGGTGTGAGTTATCCCTGAGAATCTTTCTCACTCTTCCAAGGCAACGAGCCCTGGCGATGTCATCCAGTGGTGTCAGGGGACAGCCCACAATGTCTTGTGCTGTGCTCACCACCCTCTGTAATACTTTCCTATTCACGGCTGTCAGACCAGTATACCAAACCACAATACCATACGAGAGGACGCTCTCTATAGTAGACTGGTAAAAGAGGGTCATTAGCCGTTGTTCTACCCTGTTCTTCCGCAAGACCCTGAGAAAGTAAAGCCTCTGTTGGGCCTTTCTAGCCACCTGGGTTGTGTTAACTTTCCAGGTCAGATCTTCACAGAGGTATACTCCCAGAAATTTAAAGGAGGAAACTCTCTCCACACAGTCCTCCCTGTTGTAAAGTGGGGCAGGTTCCTCCTTTTTTCTCCGGAAGTCTAGCACCATCTCTTTCATCTTGCCGATGTTTAGGTGCAAGTTGTTGTTACTACACCATATGGATAGTTTTTGTACCTCCGCCCTGTATGCTGTCTCATCCCCACCTGTAATAAGACCCACCACAGTTGTATCATCTGTGAACTTGATTATCGCAGTGGATGGGCCAGATGATACACAATCATATGTGTATAAAGAGTACAGGTAGGGTCTAAGCACACAGCCCTGTGGCATGCCGGTGCAAAGCTTCAGGGAGATGGACAAAGCAGACCCGACCCTCACTGTTTGTAACCGGTCCCTAAGAAAGTCTTGAATCCAATCACAGATGGCGGGGGAGAATTTCAAGTCAGTCAGCTTCTCGATGAGAATGCTCGGCAAAATGGTATTGAAAGCCGAGCTGTACTCAACAAAAAGCATTTTTATTTTCTTTTACATGTAGTTTCACCTCTGCAACTTCAATCCTGAATGAAAGTCATACCTCATATTGGAATAGTTGGGCACAAATACTGTTAATACGACTCATGATCACAAACGCATGAGTTAATTAGCAGGCACAAATCAAAAGCAATTCAGAATGAAATAGAATAAACTCTGCTCTTCCACAATTAATTTAAAGTTAGTTCTTACCTTCCAATTACACACAGAGAGAGAGAGAGAGAGAGAGAGAGAGAAAGAGAGAGAGAGAGAGAGAGAGAGAGAGAGAGAGAGAGAGAGAGAGAGGTTTACCCTAGTGTCTGTTAAAGCACATGAAAATGAATGAATCTTTGAGCTGTAACTGGTCAATTGTTTATATAATTTGGGGAAAGGGATATCTTATATTTAAATTAAGAAATCATGTGCAATTTATTGCTCTCTGGTTTGTAGCATTTTTTAAAAAATTCCTAATGATGCAGACATTCCTGTCTGTGTAGGAATTCATTAGCTTAAGCCATGATGATGAAATGTAGAATTGGCAGCAGCAGAATGGACCATAATCCTGTGCAAATGCTCAATGATTTTCTCTAAGTTCCTGCTTCCAGATGGATGTTTGTATAAGGAGGTTGTTGAGATATGAAAATGCCCTTCTCACCCCTATGGGTGGTCTGTGCCTTCCTCAATCCTGAGTCCTCTATCAGAACTCTAGGAGTTTGAGATTCTGTGCAGTATCTTAATCAGAGGTGGGATTCAGCCGGTTCACACCAGTTCGGTAGAACCGGTAGCTAATTTTTTGTTGCCCTGGCTCAGAATGGACTTCCGGAAGCCACATCCAAACAGAGAACTGGTTATTCACATATTTTAATCCCACCACTGATCTTAATTGTTCTTAGGACTACACTCTTCTGGACAGAAAGCTCTGAGTTTCTTCCTGGGATCTGTTGGAACCACAATAGGAGTCACCATACAGCAACAGCAATAGCACATAGACTTATACAGTGCTTTTTTTCTAAAAAAAATGGTGCCGGAACTCTCATCTTGTTAATCTTTTATTTATATAATGTTATTTATATATTTATTGAATAGAGGAGGAGACAACTTTTGCATATATAATATGACATATATTGAGTTCCTTTTGGAAGGACTAGCAGTGGGAGATAATAGATGTCTAATATAAGTGCATATGCTGCCTTCAACATATATATGTTTAATTGATGGAGTCATGTTACTGACAAGATAATGAATTGCAAAGAAATTGTTATTAATACATAAGTTAAACATTTTGTTTCTATTTCTTTACAACTGCTGATAAAAAATGGCCTCGCTATGTTCAAATTATACACACAAGAGAACAGTCTTAGGTGAGGGGGAAAGTGTTACAATTCAATCTATTTATGAATATGAATGAATATGTCCATAAATGCCCAATGTATTTTAACAATGATATAGAACTGCTATGAGGAGCTTACCATTTACATTTCTTATCCTTGGGGAATTAATGACAGAAAGAAAATGGATTGAAAAAAGTAGATGCAAAAGTTACATTATCTGAGAAAATATAGTTGCATATCCTTAAGTAATTTATGAAAAAATGCTTAAGATTACCACTTCAGATAAACGTACAAAATCTGCAAGAATCTAGATAACTACTAAAATAGTAGCCATGACACACAGTTCCTGACTGAGGGAGGTGACCCCCAGCCCCTCCAGGCCACACGGGACAATGTGGTCAAACCAGGTTAACTCAGTGCAGCAGTTCAGGGCCAATCCGTGCAAGGTGATGTGTCTCCTGCAATGCACACAGATGGCGCAGAGCTCGCAGTCACAGAGCCAGACACCAGTGCAGGGCGGTGGGTGGGTGCGGGCAGTGGCCAGGCCAAGTCGGTGGCAGGCATCTCAGGCCAGGCACTCCAGGGCAGCCATGTAGGCGCGCAGGGCGAGGCGGCAGCACAGGTCCAGCACTGGGTAGGCCACCAGCTGGCCTGGCCCGTGGAAGGTCAGCCACCCACCATGCCCCACACATACCACCTCTGTGCCCAGCACCCACAGCTGCCCTGCCAGTGCCGCCTTTGCCCCACCCCCTGCCCCGTGCAGCCCTGCTATGTAGAGCGAGCCCCGCGGCTCCCACAGCACCGTGGCGTTGCTGCTCCCATCTCCTCCTGGTATCTTCAGGATTATGATTAAAAAGAGGTGGAGAGGGAAATCATGTCCACCAGGCCTCGCCTCCCCATTGGGCAATGGATCTTGCAGAGGGCAGGGTGGTCTTGACAAATGCGAGATATTTGTGGAGGGGTTTCTTTGCCACTGCATTTTCTCCTTCTGACTTGTGGTCAGACTGGCTGACACAAAGTGAGCACAAGGCAGGCACGCACATGTTTTACGTGCTTCAGTGCAGCATGGCATGGAGAGCCTGACTGACATGGATGAGCATGAGGCAGGAGTGCACATGGACTCCGCTTTTTTGGCAGGACAGAATTAAGTGCTGCTCCCCACCTTCCACTTCTGGTCCTCTCTTACTTACAACTAGGAGATGGTGTAGTTGGGCAGCAGGGAGGGGGGCAAAGTTCCTGCCAACTCGCCTTTGCTGCAGACAAGTTGCATGTGCAACGTTTGCCAGCAGCAATTCCTATTGGCTTTTGAAAGCCAATAGAGGGAGTAGCACAGCTTGTGCAAAAGTTGTGCAAAAAATCCATCAAAAAAAAGTGCCAGAACGCCGTTCTGAGCATTCTATGAGAAAAAAAGCCATGGACTTATACACCACTCCATATGTTGTGATTCAGGGTCAGCCTGTGGGTTCGGCAGTTGGGTCGGACAACTCAGAGGAGGAGGAGGAGGGTGTTGAAGACCTTGCTGAGGGGGTTGAAGATCTTGCTGATGAGAGCCCTCAGCCAGGCCCCTCCCACTTGGTCACCACGGAGACCCAGCTGTGTGAGCCTGACAGCGTGGATGAAGATGACCCACAGCTGGCCCTGTTCAAGGATGCCCGACGCAGGAGGCAGTCAATTAGGAGTAAACAGAGGAAGGCAATGGGGCTTCTCGGAAGGAGGCAGAGAGAAGCCACGCCCTGAACTCTATATAAGGGGAATGTGTGGGAGGGCTGGTTTGCTGAAGGCAACCGCTTGGATAGTTCCTGTTTCTTAAAGCTCCTGTTTCTTGGTTTGTCTTGTTCCGTTTGTTTTGTAGCAATAAATTTGGCAGGCGTAATTCCAGCCTCTTGCCTTCTTGTAAAAGGGGTTTCTGCAGGGCCGGTAGCAGGCTGGTACAGAACACCATAGTGCTTTATAGCACTCTCTGAGCAATTTACAAATGTCATCATAATTGCCCACAACAATCTGAATCCTCATTTTACTGACCTCAGAATGATGGAACGCTAAGTCATCCTTGAGCCGGTCAGGTTCAAATTCCTGGCAGTGGGCAGACAAGGACTTACTGTGAGAGAGTCCTCTGGAACTGCAGAGTGGCTGGGGCGAGGCAAAGGCCCCAGGCCCACTTTTGGCTCACCCTCCCCCATGAGAAAGGAGGAGGGGGGCGGAGACAGGAGAGGCTATAAAAGGCAGTTTGGGCAGGAGAGGGAGAGAGAGAAAACAAGAAGCAGTCTTGAGAGGAGGTGGAGTCAGCTCTAGCTGCACTGAAGGGAAAGAAGAAGGAGGAGGAGAAGGGTGGGAGAAGAGGAGATCAAGCAGGCTGGCCATGAGCCAATCTACAACTTCTGTGGCAGCCACCTGTGCTGGCAGCAACAAACAGGCAAGAAATGCAGCAGGGGAGAGGTTGCCCTCCAGAAGGAATGAAGAAAAGCAGCATCAGCTGGAGGTGACACACAGAGGGAGAGACATAGAGAGTGGAAGGATTTTTATGTCCTTTTGTGACTTTGAAGTTCTGGCATTTGTGCAATGTGGGCTTTGTGTTCTTAAGGAGTGTTTGGCAATTTTTATTTGGCTGATGGCTGATGTCTCATGTTAGCTTCTATTGCTCTGCTATTGTTAGCTGTAAGTTTTGCTGCAAAGGATTTTGAAGTATTTTTCTCCTGAATGGATTTTGCCTGTAGCATTCCTTTACTTATAAATGGAGCCATTTGGGGAGGCTGCCTTAGCCGGCAGCCAATACTTACTACATTTTTTTCCCTTCCTTAAGTGTCAGCTCCTTAACTTTCCTTTCTAGCCAGTAGCTAATTCTTAAAGGGGAATGCAACTTTTTAAGCTAGTTCCCTCAGTGGCTTGTCTTTTCTGCCTCTGGAGGCTTTTCCTTGTTGGATGAATATATGGAAGAGGGAAAATATGGGGGGAGGGGTTTCAAATTCTTCCTTCAGAAGGAGGTGGGCATGAGAAAGAGGGAGGCAAGAAAGGAGGGAGGGAGGGAGGGAAGTCCCACCTTAGCACTTGGCTACCAGCAGCCCTGCCATTGACTTTGCTTGTCAAAAGGTTGCAAAAGGGGATTACATGACCCTGGGACACTGTGACCATCATAACTATGAATCAGTTGCCAAGCATCCAAATATAAATCACATGACCCTGGGCATGCTGCAATGGTCATAAGTGTGAAAAATGGTCATAAGTCATTTCAGTGCAATTGCAACTTTGAACAGGTTGGGGTTTTTTTTGGGGGGGTGTGTGTCATCAAGTTTTTGACACCTTGCTAGGTGGTACTTGAATATTGCCATATCCTAAAAGTGGTACAATCGGTGAAAAGGTTGAAAAGCCCTGCCTTATATGTTTTAGCCTCCAGTCCCCTAATCATCTTTGTTGCTCTTCTCTGTACTCTTTCTAGAGTCTCAACATCTTTTTTACATTGTGGTGACCAAAACTGGATGCAGTATTCCAAGTATGGCCTTACCAAGGCATTGTAAAGTGGTATTAATATTTCATGTGATCTTGATTCTATCCCTCTGTTAGCGCAGCCTAACACTGTGTTGGCTTTTTTGGCAGCTACAGCACACTGCTGGCTCATATCTAAGTGACTGTCCACTAGGACTCCATGATTCCTCTCACAGTTGCTACTATTGAGCAAGGTATCACCTATACTATTCCTGTACATTTGGTTTTTCTTGCCTAAATGTAGAACCTTACATTTTTCACCATTGAATTTCATTTTGTTAGAGAGCACCCAGTGTTCAAGTCTGTCCAGATCCTCCTGTATATTAAGCCTATCTTCTGGAGTTTTGGCTATTCCTGCCAGCATGCTATTGTCTGCAAATTTGATGAGTTTCCCATCTATCCCCTGGTCTAAATCATTGATGAAGATATTGAAAAGCACTGGGCCCAGAACAGAGTCCTGTGGCACCCCACTACATACTTCCCTCCATGTAGATGCAGTTCCATTGAGGACCACATGGTGAGTGTGGCTGGTCAGCCAGCTACAAATCCATCTGGTGGTGATGCTGTCTAACCCACATTTTTCTATCTTATCCAGTAGTAGGTTGTGATCTACTTTATCAAATGCCTACTGAAGTCCAAGTAAATTATATCTACAACATTCCTCTGATCCACTAATTTTGTCACTTGGTCAAATAATGCAATAAGATTTGTCTGGCATGATCTGTTTTTGACAAACCCATGTTGGCTTTTAGTAATGACTTTGTTTGCCTCTAGTTGTTCACTGATTCGTTGTTTGATTATCTTTTCCAGAGTCTTCCCAGGTAGAGGTCAGGGTGATAGGTCTCTAGTTTCCTGGATCTATTTTTTCCCCTTTTTGAAGATGGGAACTACATCAGCTCTTTTCCAGTCCTCTGATAGTTCCCCAGTGCTCCAGGATCTTTGAAAAATATAATCCAGTGGTTCTGAGATCACATCTGCCAGTTCCTTGAGAACTTTGGTGTGTGATCCATCTGGTCCTGGTGACTTGAACTCGTCTAGGCTGGACAGGTGCTCACTTACCATTTTCTTGCCTATCTTAGCTTGTGTTTCTAATCTATTTTTTATGGTACTGTTTTTGATAGGTTGGTCTGTTTTTTCCCTTTGTGTAAAGACAGATGCAAAAAATGAGTTAAATAGTTCTGCTTTCTCCCTGTTGCTTGTCACCTTCTTGCCACTTTCCCCCACTAATGGACCAATCATTTCCTTAACTTTTTTCTTGTTTTTACATGTTGAAATAAGTTTTTTTGTTATTTTTGACTTTGATCGTAAGTCTTAGTTCATTTTAAGCCTTAGCTTTCCTCACTTCATATTTGCAGGCTCGGACTATTTGCTGATATTCTGACTTAGTTATGTGCCCCTCTTTCCACTTTTTATACTTGTCCTTTTTATCTTTCAATTTATCAGAGAGTTCTTTATGTAGCCATGCTGGTTTCTTTTGAGAGCTGTTATTTTTCTTATATGTTGGTATTGTGCTAGACTGGGCTTTTATTATCTCACTTTTCAAAATTTCCCAAGCTTCTTGAGTTGTTTTCCCCCTTGAGGATTCTCATCCATGGAATCCTTCCTAAGCTCTCTCTAAGTTTATTGAAATTAGCTCTCTTAAAGTCCAAGACTCTAGTTTGACTGTGTTCTATTGCTTGTGCTTCCATAATGTTGAATTTCAATATTGCACGATCACTTCCTCTCAAGGTTCCTGTGGCTTCAACACCTTCTATCATTTCATCTCTGTTTGTGAGAATTAGATCCAAAATGACTAATGCCCTAGTTCCCTTCTCTACTTTTTGGGAGAGAAAGTTGTCTGCTAGGTTTGTCAGGAATCTGTTTGATCTTTCACTTGGTGCAGAGTTTGTCTCCCAGTTGATGTCAGGGTAGTTAAAGTCCCCCATTACTATTGTGATATGCTTCCTATATACCTTATTTAGCTGACTTGCAAAAAATTCATCTATTTCGTCTGTTTGGTTGTGTGGCCTATAGTATACACTTATGGCAATGTCATTTTCCCCCCTTTTATATTGACCCAAATGCATTCAAGACAGTTTTCATCATTGTTGTGCTCTATTTCTGTAGAGATGCAGTTATTTCTTATATAGAGAGCAACTCCACCTCCTCTTTTATTTGGTCTGGTTCTTTTAAACAATTTAAATCTCTCTAGCTGTGTGTTCCATTTGTGGGTTTCATCCCACCATGTTTCTGTAATGGCACCCTGTTTACTGTTCATACTCTGTGCATTGGTGTATAGACATTTGAGTCCTTTATGACTGACCCTGTATTTACTTTCTACATAACCTGTGTGGTGCCTGAGTTCCCCTATTTTCTTACCACCTGTTTGGTTAGTGCACTATGTTGGTATTAACTTTCTTTCTCTAATCAGAGTATCAACAAATGTCCAAACAGGTGATAGGGATGTTTCAAATTGGGAACATGACTAAACGTATGGGATCAACCAGAGTTTGGACGTTTGTGCTATATCGATGAGGAGAGTTTTGAACTGCTGGTTGGTGCTAACGCAATATCTTCTCACTGCTTTGACATGCAGTTCCCTTACTAGTATTTCTAAAGAAAGAGATATTTTAATGTGTTTCCAGAAATCCAGAAATCCCTAGTATTGAAAGAGCTTCATGTAATTCTCTCCCTGATCACATATATGATGAGGTATTCCAGCCACTATATAGACAAGTATTAATGCATGTGCACTGTATTTTTTAGATAGAGAATCTTGCAGCATTCAGGATTCATTTCTACATATGGAATAAAAATAGATTCTACCTATCTTGCTGCTTTTGTACAGACCGTTCCAGTGATCCTAGAATACGGGTGCTGGAATGCATGAACGATGATTTCATAAATGAAGACAATAAAAACCTCGCTAGCTAGCCAACCAATTTATCTAATATCACTTTTCTGGCATTACCTCTCCTTCTCCAAACCAAAAAAATATTCAACATAGTTGTCAGTGAATAGACTCATTCACATACTGGCATTTGGAAGGTTCTTACAGAACAGGAACGAAGTACCTGTGCACTCTATCTCAAATAATGCTGAAGCAATTTCCTTACATTCTAATCCATCAAATCACTGGTAGAGATTATAGCATTCTTAACCAGAACAGATACAGAGAAATCATAGCTGAAAAATATACCTCAATACCCTTCAGGAAAAGTAGACCCCCCCTGCCCCCTTTAGAAAAAGAAAAAAATCCACCACAATTCAAAATGAACATGACTGGGAGGGAGAGATGATAAATCGGAATGGTGGGTAGTAAACAAGCTTTCCTGAACAATTCTTCTATCGGTAAGTCGCACTTATTTACATAATCTTTTGTTTTTCTCTTTCTGTTACGTTACTGAGTGGGTTGCGATCATTTATTTCTCAAGCCAAATTACTTTTGAAGTGGGTGAGCAAGTAAGAAGCTTTTCCTGGGAAACATTGCTCAGTGCAGGCAGAATGAAAAGGGAAGAGAAGGGCGGGGGAGACATCAGGACCCAACATTTGCAGATAATCTTTTGCTGTGATTTTTCTAAAATTAGCTGATAAATTCTTTAGAAGCTAAACAATGTGAGAATAATTCCCTTAACTTTCACTTGTGACATAAAAAAAATGTTTTCTTAGGTTTTCCGTTCCCCACTTAGTGGCTTAAGAATATTTTGAAATTCTCAGTTTATTATTATATTATATTATTATATTATATTATTTATTATTATATTACTCCCATTATTTTTAATTAAGTGAACAAAGATCACATTACACTTTGTTTCCTAATGTCCAGATTGTTATACAGGTCATAGTCAAGGCATAATAAAAAAAATACAGAAGGTCAGATTTTGACAAAAGCTCAACTCATGCCAACTACTTATGTTTGTTCAAGGAATGAACAGGGAGACACCAATTAGTCCTACCCCCATTATTGTGCAGAATGATTTATGTTGCCTTAACATATCTAGTGTCAAAGGAGATGTGGGACGATGTGGCAGTTTAGATCTTGATCATGAAGTTCACTCAATTACTTGGGGGTAGTCAAAATATCTCAACTTAAGCATCCTTGCAAATTTGTTAGTGTGAGAATAAAAAGTGAGGGAAATATGCTATGTGCCATCCTGGGCTTCCAAGAGAAATAGTATATAGATATATACTGTATACACACACATGCATGCATGCACATATGCACACATCTAGGAGGAACTTCTTAAGGGTACAGTGATATGCTAACAGCTTACATATGATCAGTATTCCAGATATCATGAATACCTTTGTATGTAAATATTCATTTCTGGCAGATGCTAATGTCCTACACCCAAATGTCATGTGGCAAAGGAAGTTTGGCATTGACAATATCAAGATCAGGGTTAGTTACTGACCTGCTCCTTGCTTCCCATTGGCATTTTTCTCCTCCTCCTCCTCCTCCTCCTCCTCCTCCTCCTCCTCCTCCTCCTCCTCCTCCTCCTCCTCCTTCTTCTTCTTCCCATTTCTTCCCATTTCAAGTTCTGGTTCTTATTCTTCTGGCATGCTCAGCCATTGTTATTTATGCTGTTGTAGTGTGCCTTTAAGGGACGCAGTGGCTCAGTGGGTTAGGACACTGAGCTTGTCGATCAGAAGGTTGGAAGTTTGGTGGGTCGAATCCCAAGTGCCGTGTAGCAGAGTGAGCGCCTGTTACTCGTCCCAGCTTCTGCCAACCTAGCAGTTTGAAAGCACGTAAAAATGCAAGTAGAAAAATAGGGACCACTACGGTGGGAAGGTAACAGCGTTCTGTGCACCTTTGGCATCTAGTCATGCTGGCCACATGACCACGGAGACATCCTTGGACAAGCACTGGCTCTTTGGCTTTGAAACGGATATGAGCACCGGCCCCTAGAGTTGGAAACAACTAGCACGCATGTGCGGGAGAACCTTTACCTTTACCTAGTGTGTCTTTGATGTTGTCTCTCCATCTTCTTCTGGATCTCCATCATGTTCTTTGACCTTCTCTTCTTTTTCTATATTCCTTGTCAGGTATGGAATCCCAAGACAAAACGAAGGCTGTACAAACACCTTATTCTCTTCTGGGCTTCTATCAGGATAATCCTCAAGCAAAGATTTTTGTTGACCTGAAGTGTCAACTTCTTCCCTCACTATATCCATATGAGCATTTCAATTCCATCTACTACTGGTATCATTTCAGTACAAAATCCACAGCTTTCAAAGGATTACTGCGGTAAAACGTACGCCTTTAAATTTTCCTGCTAAGTTCTCATTCTGAATTGACTTCATATTTCCTAGAGGCCATGATCTCAGCTTCTTGATCCTGTCTATATGCATGAGGGCAGTAAGAATGGTATCATCTGTAGTGTCACCAGGCAAGACTTTACCAAACTCTCTCCGTGCAGGCTAATTGCAACTTGCTTTGACCATAGCCCTGTACAAGCTCATCCAAGTCTATGTTTAGCAAAGAAGGTCCATGAAGTGCTATAGAGAGGAGGCAGGCATGACTCTACAATGCAAACAGATGAAGAGGAAAATGGCAATTCATTTTAGATGATAGGGATCTGATTTTACAATCCTCTAAAGGAAACTTTACTTGATAAATATATTGCTTTTTCATGACACAATCTATTTTGCCTACTTGCATCAATTGATTATGCTGAAGAATTGAATGCTCTTATTCATTTTATGTCTCTTTGTGTTTAACTTTCAAGATTATAATCTGAGGTGTGCCCAGAATTTGGGCATTCATTAAAGCTTCTGTTTATTTAATGGGCTTGTTTCTTCTGCATCCGGGGAGCAATGTTTTGCCTTCAAGCTGATGGGACAGCTAATATAATTGGACAACATTTAAATATAATGTTTTAGATGTCCTATAAAATTCCTTTGAAATACGACTTTTTCAAGAGGGTTTTATACAGTATAGATCATTCTGATCCTTTTCTACCCAGAGAAAATGCTGCTTTAAACAAGAGAACATGGATCAAGAAGATTTATTCTGATATGTCAAGTATTTTTCTTTCTTAATCCATCTAAATACCAAGCCAAAAAGTATTTTCTATTCCAATTCCCAGCTACTCTTCTGCCTAACATTTGAGTAAATCTTTCCACAAGAAAATTTAGAGAATCTTAAAGAGTGTCTCTGGAGCTTATAAGAAAAATTATGTTGAGAGCAGTCCTCCCATAACCCACATGTAATATATGATTTTACCATAAGATTGATGCTCACTACTATCTTAGTTAACTTCAAAGAAGGGTTGAACCAATGGATGGAGATGTTGCTGTTCATTTGAACAACCAATAAACATATCTACAAATGGGGCACCCCAGTAGCACAGGTAGAGTCAGCCTGGAAACATCAACAAATTACTCTCTCAACTTCCATGCCTCTGTCAGATAAAGACATAGCATATATAGATAGTCCTTAATTTAAAACCACTCATTTAGTGACAATCAAAGTCACAACAACACTGAAAAATGTAACTTATGACCAGACCTACGACTGTCACAGCATCCCCACCATCACGTGGTCAGAATTTGAAAACCAGCATGTATTTACAATACTTTGGTGGTCCCTGAGTCATGTGATCACCATTTGCCACCTTCCCAGCCAGCTTCCGACAAGCTGAGTCAATGGGGGGGGAAGCTTAATCACCCCATGGTTTGCTTACAGCTGCAGCTGGGGGGGGGGAAGGTTGTAAAATTGAGCATAACTCACTTAGCAACTTCCTTGCTTAGCAACAGAAATTCTAGTTCCCAATTGTGGTCATAAGTTAAAGACTACTTGTACAAAGATTTCCAAGTTTTGTGCTCTCCACATTTATTGGTGTTGCCTCCTATGACATGCATTTTCCCAATAGATCTGAAGGATGGTGGGCTGGGAAGATTGTCTTCTATAGGTGGCTCTGGGAAAAAACTATGCCTTTTATTAAGCTACCTGATTTTGATTTGTGACCACAGGTTGTCTTTGACTTACTGCCATTCATTTAATGACCGTTTGAAGTTACAATGGCACTGAAAAAGACACTTATGAATGTCTGTCACATTTATGACCGTTGCAGCATCCCTATGGTCACAATGATCAAAATTCAGATGCTTGGCAACTGGCATGTATTTATTTATTTATTTATTTATTTATTTATTTATTTTATTGCATTTATATACCGCCCTTTCCCTGAGGACTCAGGGCGGTTTACAGGGAGTTAAAAATCAACCATACAAAAGTTAAAACCCAATTTAAAAAATATTAAATCAACCCTGTACTATTAAAAACCCCAATTAAAATAAATATCTCCTCAGCCTGGGCCCGAGAGCTCAAAGAGCCAGGTCTTCAGGCCCCGGCGGAATGATCGGAGGTCGGGAGCAGTCCTCAGCTCCACCGGCAGCTGGTTCCAGAGGGCAGGCGCCCCCACTGAGAAGGCCCTATCCCTGGGTGTCACCCGCCGGCAATCTCTCACCGGCGGGACCCTGAGCAGACCCTCCCTGTGGGAGCGCACTGGGCGAAGGGCGTTTGATGCCGGCAGCAGGTGTTCCCTCAAATACCCCGGATTTATGAGAGTTGCTATGACCTTCTGCGACCTTCTGACAAGCAAAGCCAATGGAGAAGCCAGATTCACTTAACAACCATGTTACTAACTTAATAACTGCAGTGATTCACTTAACAGTGGTGGCAAGAAAGACCATAAAATGGGGGCAATCTTACTTAATAACTGCTTGCTTGGCAACGAAAATTTTGGCTCAACTGTGATCGTACGTCAAGGACTGCCTGTAATAAAAAATCATAATCAGTGATGCTGAAGAATCATATTTGAAAGCAACTGCTAAATGCAAAGCTCCTGAGCCTAGCCAGAAGATCCTTACTCGCTGAGCTGTGATTTTAATCAAATTAATAAACATGAATATTTTCACCTTAGTTACATTGTGGCTCACTGTACTCCTCTTTAAAGAAAACCCTCATGTCCCCCCCTCCTTTGTAAAATGAGCATTTTAACTTCTAACAGGCTAAAAACAATGCAACTTGTATTCAGGACAAGGAATTATTTATGCTGTTATTCTCACCAAATGTACATCTGTTTAAGTGCAATGCGCGCGCTCAGATAGGCTAGCGTCATTATAATCTGGAGGTGGTTCTGAAGTCTGAAGCATATTTCTAAAAGAGTTGTGATGAATTTCATAGGGAACAAATAATCATTGTGCAAATGCAAGATACATGGGCGGACGATAAACAGATGAAACAAAGTGTGCACTCAAGCTGGAGGTGAGTTTAACAAGAGATTAAATGTGGATTTACGGAGGCTAATAAAGAAGGAGGGAAGAACATTAATATTGGGTTATTAAGGTGCCTGCCTCCAACTGCAAAGAATTAAGAAACCTCAAACCATATGCATATAAATAAACATATAACATTATAGCTTAAGTGGAAACTCACTGGGAGATACTGTTAAAAATGTATTAATAGAAAAAGAATGCATATTGTTTAAAATATATTTGAATGACTTATCCCTGGCTAACAGACACAGAGGGTGTGATAAGAGTGAACGGTGGGTGGCTTTATTCCAATTTTCTCTCTGCTATCTCCTCAAGATCAGCTTAAGAAAATGCAAGGGTATCCAACCTTGGAACTTTAAGACCTGTGGACTCCAACTCCCAGAATTCCCAACCAGCCATACTAAATCTCCGTCAACATTCAGTCACAGTGTGAAAGGGGTGGCCATCTTCACATATATGAAGGGCATCTTCACACTGATCCTGAATATCTGACTTGCACTGGTGCGTATGTCACAGTTTGGTAGGCAGGAGAGAGACAACTAACAGTCATTTTTCAACCCTCTCTCATCTGTTCGCTGCATGCACAAGAGGGTTCATTTAAACCAGGGGTCTTCAAACTTGGCCCTTTTATGACTTGTGGACTTCAACTCCCAGAATTCCTCAGCCTGGCACACTGGCTGAGGAATTCTGGGAATTGAAGTCCACAAGTCATAAAAGGGCCAAGTTTGAAGATCCCTGGTTTAAAAACACTTTGGTCTAGAGAGGATCACAAGGATGGTCTAAGGGGGGGGGAATCCAAATCACTCTTTTTTAGAATCAGTTGGAATTCCTGAAACCCTAGGTAGATGTAGTTATTTCTTACCTAACTTTTCATACTTTTTTTTGTAAATGGAAAATATTACTCAAACCTATTTATGATAGAATTGCCATGATTGCCAGACCTAGTGAGCTAAAATGCATCTCCAGGATGAAGTGCTGCTTCAGTCACGAATGCTATTTACAAAGAGCGCTGGCACGGCACGGGGAAAGATAAAACAAATTGGAATTAGGGTTGGAATAAATCTGAATCATACAATTAATAAGGCATCTTTGGAAAGGATTTATGAAGCACGCGTTTGGCATTTCAACATGACCCACTAACTGAGGGTGGGTGGGCAGCCGTTCAGCCATCCCCATTGAGAGGACCAGAACGGACCTGAATGCCACTATCTCAGCATGGAAGCCGTCAGCAATCATGCTTTTCTACAGCACTTCGAAAACAGTGTTTTCAAATGGCACTGGCACAAGCCCAGCCATGCAGTTTCTCTGCTGGGCTTCACTTTCATCATGGCCATATCTCTGCTGCTATTGGTAGCTGGAGAGGAGGTCTGGCACACACCCCTCCTCTGATCACTGCTCTTCACAGCCAGTTTGGGAATGTCTGCATCCAAGAAGAACAGGCTCACGTCAAGATGGCAGCTTGCTGTGCTTTGCAAGAGAAGTCTCGGGCATTACATGTCTCCACTAAAAACAGTGTTCTGAAGTACCAGTTCACTGCTTCCTCTGTGCCTGAGCAACCAGTACAGTGGTAGTTAGGATGTATAATAAGTGGGCAAAGAGAGGACTGGTGAACTATTGGGCTTCCTTTCCTGGCACAGGAAGGAAGGATAAAGAAACAGATAGAGGGTTATGTTAAGAGGACATTCTGAAGATGACACCTGGCAAGCATTGTCACCAAAGCTGAAGAAGAGATTGAAATCCAGATAGCAATTTCTCCAGCCTGATTCATTTTCAGCTGGTTCCAGCACAGGAGGCAAGCAGTTTAAAGGGGCCACGTGGGAGACCCTTTACTCTTTCAAACCTGCTTATATCCAGAAATGCAATATTGAAATTCACGATAATCACCGGCACTGGGCAGAGCTCAATAATGCATGCATGCACCGGGTGACAAATTCAAAGCAACCCACATAAATGAAGAAAGGAAAGTGATCAAGGTGTATCACCAGGGGCTTTTCTCCCACGTAACTGTACTTTAACTAAACTATACCAAAATCAGAAGGCAGATTAAAATGCTGCAGGGAGGGAAATACCACTTGGAAGCAGTTATTCTAGAACAGAAATGCACAGTTTCCAAGGCCAGGAATTATACTGTGGTGAACTGGGCAGGAGGTATACTGCAAATGTGCCCCTGTTAACTCCACCAAAAGTGGGTGGAGTTAAACAAACATACAGGTAATCCTCCACTTAGGACCACAATTGAGCCCCAAAGTTTGGTTGCTAAGCAAGACAGTTGTTGAGTTTGCCCCCATTTTACAATCTTTCTTGCCACAGCTGTTAAGTGAATCTGGTTTCCCCATTAACTGCTTGTCAGAAGGTTCCAGAAGGTGATCACGTGACCTAGGGACACAGCATCATAAATATGAGCCAGTTGCCAAGCATCCAAATTTTAATCACGTGACCATGGGGATGCTGCAATGGCCATTAATCATTTTTTCCAGTGCTGTTGTAACTTCAAACGGTCACTGAATGAATGCTTGTAAGTCGAGGGTTACTAGTGTAATTATCCCAGACTCCAAAAGACCCTTTTAATTTCTATATACAGTTTTGCATTCTTGAGTTGTAGTGATAAATCTCTTTACACTAAGAAGACTTGTTTCATGTAATTGCTCATGCTTCAAGATATGGCTTCCTGTTTCCTGCAATTGTCCTTGCTTCAAGATAATACCTCTGCCTTTCCCCAATTATAATTATGAAGTCTGCATTCCTGTGATAAACCTATGCCCCCTGCTTCATTTATAACAAGACCTGTCTCCTGTATTTGTCCTTGCTTTACAACCCTTGTCAACATTTGTATAAAATAGCTATGCATTATTGTTTCCTGTAATGACCTTTGCCCTCTTCATTATCAGTTCTCTGTTAGCATAAACTATGTTTTATTGTTTCCTTTGACCTCACATATGTTCATTAGCAGATGTATGCAATGAGTTATGTTTTCCTTTATGTTAATTCCTCATGTGTACTTTCCCCCTCCCAAATGAAACAGCCTAATAAAAAGAGGGTGTCCAAGAGCTGTTCGGGGGCACAACATCCACCCCGGGCACTTCCGTGCTCCCTCACCTTGAGCAAACTTGTGTTGGTGCCTCAGTTTGCCCTAGGACTCTGCTCTAAACTATCGCAGTTCCCAAGTGTGACCGTCGGAACGTCCGGCATACTGGGTCGGTAGCAAAGGGCCAGATCCTTCCATATTCTAGGTGTTCACCCTTGCGAGGGTCCCTCTAAATTCTCACCCCTGTTACGGGGCTCTAAGAGTTGAGGCCAGAACCCTGATCAGTCGCTCAGCGCAACAACTGGGGGCTCGTCCGTTGGATCGCTCAGCTTCAACTCCACAGTACGACTCCTGTCTAGGGGTGTGCTGCCTGCATTCCTGTTCTCATGCACCTCGGAGAAGGCTTTACTTGTGAGTAACAGGCTCCTCACTTTTCAAAGTTTCGTCAGGTCATAGGGACGAACTTTTTAATATAATGCAGAAGGCTAATTTTGTTCAAAAACACAATGGCACCATGGTCCATCTTGTAGGAAAGTGACTTTTAACAAAACTTTTACGATATATTAACAAAAATTGTCTGGCTTATCCGGAATCAGGCACTTTGTCTGTTATAACCTGGGAAAAGCTAGGTAAATATCTTCACAATCATCCCAGGGCGCCTGCTGACATTCTGTCTGCATGGCAAGCAATGATGGCAGCATTAAAACTTTTGCCATCGCCTTTAGATCTAACATCTTCTATCTCTAAACCTCTTGATCACTCTTCTGATCTTCTGCCTTCATCCGTGCCGCCCCCACCCTATGAAAAATCAGAGAAACTTCCTCCTATTGCTGTGCATGTTCCCCCCTCTGCTCTGCCTCCGGAGAATCTTCCTTCTACTCTTTGCCCTGCTGTGCCTGTCTCTCCCTCTGACAAAGAGGAAAAAGCCTCTGAGCTTGTTGCCATTTCTAAACCCCCCCTCCCCCCTTCCCTCCTCCTCCTTCTCCAAATCTCTCTCCTCACTCAAGGAGCACCTTTTGTTCACTCTATGCTTACAGCTCATGCCTTCGGGACATTTCTTTTCCTCTTAATGATTCTCTTTTTCATTAAGCCTTTTCAGTTTCTCCACCTCCCCCTCCTTATGAGGAAGATTTGTCATCTTGTTATCTTGTTAATTTTTTGCCGCCACCAGCAGCCGGAGGTTAACCAATCCACCCTTGCATCATGACTTCATCAACTATGTGCAAGGATTTTTAATACGTATAGGTAAGCTAACATGGTTTTGACTCTATCACAATATCTTGTTTGGGAATCTGAATATAAATAAAAAAGAAATACAGAAAAATTCTTGCTGGATTACCTCAAGGAGTAAATAGGGATCAATTATTTGGCACAGGACAATTCATTACTAATGACCAACAGGCTCAAAGCCCAAGGGAGGCTTTTAATTTGATACAGGAAGGGGCTTTAGCAGCTTTCCACAAGATATCCTCACGGAAAAGCTAAAATGTCTTTTGCAAAGGTTTATCAAGATCCCAATCAGGCTTATTCAGACTTTGTGGATAACTCCTGTTAAAATTGGCTTATGTGGGGCTTGAAAGAGCCTCTTGGGGCGAGCTGTTCTCAGTAAAGTCCAGGGGCGCGCCTGTTGATTTCAACTGCCTGGACCTGCCTGAGATCTAGCTAGCTCTTTGGATTATTGTTTTGGCCTAAAACCCCAAATTGATATGTGTGTTTTGTTCTGTTTTAAATAAATGTTGTTTCATATGTGTGTTTTGTTCTGTTTTAAATAAATGTTGTCTTAATAGTATCTGTGTATATATGTCTGTCTGTGTTGTTCTGTGTTATTTCCAAGACTTGGAAGAGGGTCAAAATCCTCTCTGATAACACCAAACAAAAAGGCCTTATTTAATAATGTATGGTTTGTCTGGAGTAAGTATGAAATGAAATTTTTGTATGTGAAATTATTTATGCAAGCAGTCAGAATGGAAGTGAATGAGTTAATTTGCTGATATGTAAATGTGAGTGTGTGTGAAAGGAACAGAAAATTGCAGATTTTATTGTTGTAAAAGCCATGGATGATGTGTGAGAGAAAATGCATGTAAAGGAGAGCAAACTATTTTTATTTTTTTATTTTTTTGGTGGTGAGATTTTTGTAAAGTTTCTTTTACCCCCCCCCCAACCCTGCTGTGTTACTTTAAGAGTGAGAAAGGGAGAGACAGCCAGAAGGAGGGGGGGTGGCTGGTCCTTTTAACCATTTTTTTTTCTCTGCTTAGAATTCCAGTCTGAGAAAGGGGGGTGGATGTGAAACTTGATGCCCACTCTTGCAGTTTCAGCTTGCAATTTTTTTTTACTAGAAAGAGGAGAGATTCTTTGTTGGAGAAGTTTTTGGAATTCTTTGAGTTTTAGTTAAACATCACCCAAAAGAAGTTTTTGGAATTCTTTGAGTTTTAGTTAAACATCACCCAAAAGAAGTTTTTGGAATTCTTTGAGTTTTAGTTAAACATCACCCAAAAGAAATTACTCTGATCTTTTTGTGGAGTTGTTTTTTGTTTTTGTTTTTTTTTTTGTTTTTGCTGTTTTTGTGTCTGTGTGCAGGACACATTGATAGAAGGTGATATCTGGGAGAATTTCCCTCCCTTAATCAGCACTAGCCTGTGGATTTTATGCCTTACAACAGGCTCTGAGATTGTTAATACAGGAAAGGAGGAACATATACACTGACTCCAAAAATCTTCAATACTTTTGGAGAAGAGAAATGTAGAGGATTGATTAATAGCTAAGAGAAACAGTTGGCTCATGCAAAAGTTGATAGAAGCTGCAGAAGTTAGGCCAGAATGGCAGAAGGGCAGTGAATGAATAGATAATAGAAGGGAGAAACAGAAAAGTGGTTTTTAAGTTGGTTTGCACAGATTTGTGAATTGCATGCATGAATTGTATGCCTTAACACAAGCCTTAGAATGCTGAAGGAACAAGAATGTACTATAGAAATATGGATAGGGAGAAAACATGGGAAGTAGATTATTTTAAACACGCCTGGACTATTTACTGCTGCTATTGTTCAACGTGCTAACCAATTGAAAATTTTAGAGTGGATTCGTTTATCCCACACGCCCAAAGTTTCTATTTTAACCAGAGAAGCACAATTAGCTCAATTGATTTTTAAAATCTGTCACCGAACGAAAGCCTTGATTGGGCTGGAGATAGACACTCTTTTTGTGCCTATGTCTTTGCAAATTTGGGAATCATTTCTTCAAACCTCGAGTGAATTGCAATTTTCCTTAGCTGATTGGCATGGCAAGGTTTCTTGCCACCCACCACCCGATTATCGTTTGCAATGCAAATTGTTCGCACTAACCAAGCAAACAACACCCCAGCGGTCAGCTCAAAAAGCTGAACTGGCTGCTTCAATTTTTGCTTGTCAACTTTTTTCCTTTCAACCTTTGAATATGTTTATCACACAATTCAAGTGATTTATGGATCTTATTTATCCCCCTCCATTCAACCAGATTTGTTACAACTCTTTTTTTTTTGAACGCCAACATCCTATTTTTGTTGCTCACATTTGTAGTCATCAGCCTTTTCCAGGTTTTTTGCAAGAGGGAAACACTGTTGCAGATCAGGCTGCCTCCGGACCTTCAGCCTGTTCTTTGCAACCCCTCACCCCCTGGGAAAGTCATTCCTATGTTTCAATTGACACCTTCTCAGGACTCATCATGGCCACCCCCCAAAGGGGTGAAGCCACTAAACATGTAATTAATCATTGCATTCGGACCTTTGCAGTGCTGGGATGTCCAAAAGAACTCAAACCAGATAATGGCCCTGCCTACAGCAGTCAAGCCATGGCAAAATTTTGTCATCATTGGCAAATAACACACAAATTCAGAATTCCATATAATAGCCAAGGCCAAGCCTTGGTGGAAAGGGCTAACCAAACCTTGAAACATGCTTTAGATCGTTATAAAACTCAGAACAGGGGAAAACGAAACCCCAACCTCCCAGCAATGCAAGAAAGTCTTAATCTTTGCCTCTACACTCTAAACTTTTCCAACTTGACTGGCTATCCTTTAACCACAGCTGCAGAGCAGCATTTTTCTTCTTCTTCTTCTTCTTCAGATCTCCCTAAGCCACAGGTGTGGTATCGCCAACTTCCAGACCTAACTTGGAAAGGCCCTGCAGACCTTCTCACTTGGGGAAGAGGCTACGCAGTTGCTCAACTGCCAGACAAAGTGCTGTGGATCCCTGGTCGCCATGTTCACCCATATCATGCCTCCACAAACACAACTGCAGAACCCATTAAAGATGACAGCATGGTTTGTGACTTTTTTCAGCTTTAACACCACTGACTGATGCCACTAAAACACAATTCCATCTGAAAGCTTACCCCAGACGTCAACTCCACTTCACCAGCTATCCCATCCTGTTCTTTACACCTTTGACATTGCTTCCAGTCAAAAATGACTCTTTTCACACTGTTTTTGCCCATCGCATGGACCCAGAAGGAACAACCTGTTGTTAACAACGAGTCTACCATCATCATCTATGTGAACTCTGTAGCTCATGCTCCTGTCCAAACTTGAAATGGTTTCAACTTTCAGGAATTATTTGGCTCCTGGTTTCCCAAAGTACCTGGTTTACAAGCTATTGTAGCTTTTATTAGTATGATTGTATTAGGATGTATTATTTTACCTTGTGTCTTGCCTATTTTTATCAGAAGTATTACTAACAGTATTTCTTTGATTGTGCTTGACTCCATGGCAGAATTAAACAAACGATTGAAAGACAGAGAAAGGGAACGCTCCCAGCATTATACTTGGTATCAAGGAATGTTTAACTTTTCTCCCTGGCTGACCACCCTTTTCTCAGCTATAGCTGGTCCTTTAATTTTATTACTACTTGCATGCGCAATTGGCCCATGTATCATGGGTAAACTTTTAAATTTTCTACAACGAAGGTTGAGCAGCATTAGCGATGACATTCTGTTGATGAAAAACACTGTTGACAGTGAATACAAACATCCTCTTTTAGAATTCACTTCTGACCCAGAGACTGATGCACCCTCACACCAACACTCTTTGAAAGGAACACTGACGCCGGCACAGGAGGTATCGTAGGATTTCTCTTTTTCCCGCGTAAGTATCCCAGAAGAGAAAGTTTTGGACATTGAGGGGCCTTCTCAGTAATTGGCTTTAAAAAACAGAAAAAGAGGAGTTGTAATTATCCCAGACTCCAAAAGACCCTTTTAATTTCTATATACAGTTTTGCATTCTTGAGTTGTAGTGATAAATCTCTTTACACTAAGAAGACTTGTTTCATGTAATTGCTCATGCTTCAAGATATGGCTTCCTGTTTCCTGCAATTGTCCTTGCTTCAAGATAATACCTCTGCCTTTCCCCAATTATAATTATGAAGTCTGCATTCCTGTGATAAACCTATGCCCCCTGCTTCATTTATAACAAGACCTGTCTCCTGTATTTGTCCTTGCTTTACAACCCTTGTCAACATTTGTATAAAATAGTTATGCATTATTGTTTCCTGTAATGACCTTTGCCCTCTTCATTATCAGTTCTCTGTTAGCATAAACTATGTTTTATTGTTTCCTTTGACCTCACATATGTTCATTAGCAGATGTATGCAATGAGTTATGTTTTCCTTTATGTTAATTCCTCATGTGTACTTTCCCCCTCCCAAATGAAACAGCCTAATAAAAAGAGGGTGTCCAAGAGCTGTTCGGGGGCACAACATCCACCCCGGGCACTTCCGTGCTCCCTCACCTTGAGCAAACTTGTGTTGGTGCCTCAGTTTGCCCTAGGACTCTGCTCTAAACTATCACAGTTCTCAAGTGTGACCGTCGGAACGTCCGGCATACTGGGTCGGTAGCAAAGGGCCAGATCCTTCCATAT
The DNA here is from genome assembly GCF_964194415.1 of Vipera berus. Classification (NCBI taxonomy): domain Eukaryota; kingdom Metazoa; phylum Chordata; class Lepidosauria; order Squamata; family Viperidae; genus Vipera; species Vipera berus. The sequence goes on along the minus strand of NC_138202.1, from coordinate 225,791,088 downwards.
TCAAGGTGTTCACCCTTGCGAGGGTCCCTCTAAATTCTCACCCCTGTTACGGGGCTCTAAGAGTTGAGGCCAGAACCCTGATCAGTCGCTCAGCGCAACATACTAGTCATGTTTTTTAAACATTTAAAAATTAAACTTAAATTAAACTTGCAGAAGATCTTGATTCCATTTAACATTCTATTCATCTTAAATGTTACAATGTGGTCAGAGAATCCTAGGAGCCACACCACGATTTTGGAGCCTTACGATATCTCAGTGTCTTTACAAACTGTACAATTTTATTTTAATCTAGCTCCAGGACAGAATATTTAGTGAATGCATCAGGGGAAAAAAGGAGAGAGAAAAATGAAGAAAAAAAATACAATAATAAAACAAGAGGTAGATGCAGCAGATAAAACCAAGGTAACCTACTGATGAAACAAAAGCTTGTCTAAATAAGACAGATTGCACCAAATGATAAAATACCACAGGAAAGAAAGAAAGAAAGAAAGAAAGAAAGAAAGAAAGAAAGAGAGAGAGAGAGAGAGAGAGAGAGAGAGAGAGAGAAAGAAAGAAAGAAAGAAAGAAAGAAAGAAAGAAAGAAAGAAAGAAAGAAAGAAAGAAAGAAAGAAAGAAAGAAAGAAAGAAAGAAAGAAAGAAGCCAAACCTACCAGGGTATCCTTAGTCACCCTAATCATATTGGTTGAAGGCCGAGGGCAAGGAATGGTAGCAAGAAGGAAGTTGGGGTAACCTGGGACCCAAGACATCTGCTTCTCCTATCTGCTCAATAGTATGCTACTGATGTCATCAATATTCTAAATGGGGATTTATTTTAGTGGCTTAACCTTTTCATGGATCATACACACCCAAGTAGTCTAAAAACAAATGCCTTAAGGGGGCCTAAACCATCTGTTTTATGTAATCCCCACCAAGAAGCCCTCTTCTACCATAGCCTCATGAGAGGGGGGGGCGGGGAGAGTGCCACTGAGTCACTACAGTAAAACCTTTGGAGATCATTGCAGTGTATGCCTCCCAGCATACACAAAGGACAGCACAGCAGGAGGCTGATGGTGCAGATCAGCAGAGGGGCTGGACAGCTCCGGGCGATGACTGCTCACTCAGGATAAGCCTAATGACTTAAGCTGTTGACAGCCCCAGGCATGGTCAGCCTGGTGGGAAGCCAGGATCTACACCCATTGTCACCTGCACTGGCAGGAAGCCCAGGTTTGAACTGATTGGATGCCATCCACCTGGGCAGGTAAAAATAGACGCCAGGCTTCCCTGTTTCCCCAGTTTGTTCTGTTCAGAATAAACTCATCTTTACCCCAGCTCTGTGTCCATCTCTATGTGAAGCAAGCGACTTTACAATCATCAACATCATTACTATCATCATCATCATCATCTCCATCATCATCTATTTGCCATCCCTGCCTAAACTATCTTAGATCTGAACTATGCAATGTTTCAAAGGTCATTACTCACCATTTGAATGATACCAAGAATAAATTGGTAACTAATGCAGCCTTTCAACTACAGGTGTAATATCGGTGAGTACCAATCAGCATTCTTTCTGTTCATTGTGAACCAATTGCAGTTTCCAAAGATTCTCCATATCTAACCAGCAATAATTCTGTCTTGGTGTACCTAAGGCAGATATCACCATAGTAACAGTTGACTCCATTAGGAATGAATGTAGATAGCCTAACTACTCATTAGTATAATCTCCTTCTGAGAATCCAGTTGCAGGTTTTATTTATTTATGCAGTCTATCTGGTTAATTAATTATCCTAGAGCAGCAGCTCCCAATCTTTTCTGTACCCCGCACCCCTTGAACGCTTCTGATAGATTCTCACATCCCTTAAAAAAGTTCAAAATAATGGCAACAAATTATGCATATACAGTATAATTTTGAAAACCTGGGTTTTTGCACCACTTGGAATATCGTCTTGCACCCCCAGGAGGTGCGAGCACCCCCAGTTGGGAACCCCTGTCCTAGAGTAATAATTCTCAAGGCAACCTGCAATAAAAGGTCAAATAAAATCTGAAAGCCACATAAAGCAAATCAAAAGCAGCATAATAAAGCAAACCATGAAAGACAGCCATCAATTAAAAGCAGGAGAGGCTAAAATATCTGATGACATTTGATAAGCTATTTCAGATGATCTCAAAATCACACAGAAATGAAAAGTCTTGAAAGCATCACAAAACTAAAACTACCTAAAACACAAATCAAATATAGAGAATATTAAAGATAAAAGAGAATGATGTGGACTAAGCTGCTGAAAGAAAAATTGCAGTGGAGGCAGGAGGTGAACAGTTTTTCCCTGGTAGGAGAGATCTGAGGAGTAATGTGTTGGAAAAGCCTCCTGAGAAGCAAGCCATTATTTATCGTGAGGAATTTGGGAGTAAAAAATGTGGACTTAGGGCCACAGAACACTCTGAGTGTCTGAGTGTGTAGAGCAGAGTGGTATACAGTTCATGGAACAATGGCTGCCCACCACATGGAATATACTCACATCTATTGTGTTCAGTAGACATTCAAGAACCTATTGAAGAGCATTAACAGGATTTCAAGAAGGATCTGTATGTACTTCTTAAAATTCTTGTTGAAGGTAGTTCTGTAAAGGTATGGAACACAAACCTAGCCTATTTTTAATTGGATAGCAGCATATAATTGGTCAAATATAGCATTATCGCGGAGGAATACTTAGGCCACTACAAACAAACATCCACAAAATGTATGGACATGTTGTTAGAAGATAAGCTGAGTTTGAAATGGTTGAAATTTGTTTATGTCACATTGCAGGCAATCAAGTAAGACTTCCAAATGTATCGTGCTAACCTGACAAGGCTCATCATGGCATTCCATAAAAACAGTATGAAAGGTCTGCATCTTTTACCTGGACTGTACAGATGATTCTCAATTTACAACTATTTGTTTGAAGTTACAGTGGCACTGAAAAAGTGACTTATGACCATTTTTCACACTTATGCCTGTTGTAGCATCCTCATAGTCACATGAACAAAATTTGGACACTTGGCAACTGGCTCTGATTTTTGATGCTTGCAATGTCCCAGGCTCATGTGATCACCTATAGTGACCTTCTGATAAGCAAAGTCAGTGGGGAAGCCAGATTCACTTACCATGTTTCCTTGAAAATAAGACTTGGTCTTATTTATTTATTTGCCTCTAAAAGAGGCACTAGGTCTTATTTTGGGGGGGATGTCTTATCCAGTTACCTCAGGAGTGCCGCAACCAGGCCTCCCACACCCTGACACCTGTTGCACTACCGCCTGACTTCTTCTGTGGCCATTCACTGTAGGAGGCCATGTGGTGCATCATGCCGGTGCCACTGTTCGTGGCAGGAGGCCATTTGACATGTCGCCCTGGTGCTACTGCTTGTGGCAGGACACCATGTGGTACATTGCACTATGGCACATTCGACTGGTGGCACCAGCATGATGTACCACGTGGTGTCCTGCACCAGCGCAACACACCACACAGCATCCTACCAGTAGGCTGACTCTGTAAACTACTTAGAGAGGGCTGTAAAGCACTGTGGAGCCATATATAAGTTTAAGTGCTATTGCTAACAACAATGGCAAGAAAGGTCATGAAATGGGGTAAAACTCATTTAACAACTGTCTCACTTGGAAACAGAAATTTTGGGTCAATTGTGGTTTCAAGTCGAGGACTAACTGTATCACCATATTTATATTTGAATAAAAGCTCAGCTTTTAGACTGCTTATTTTAATGTATTGCTCATATTTCTATTTCAATGAAAGCAGCAGTACACAGAAGAGGAGAATGCTTTATCCATATTATAGGGGTGCATTTTAAATGAAAAAAGTGATTGCCATCAAGATTTTAATCAATGATGTCCTAATACCACCAAAGCCATAATTTGATTTTTATTTCAATACATGACAAAACACCAGCAGCTACCTGACATACTACCATTTCGATTTGATTTCTTAGATAATTAAGAAGATATTGTTTTATGGGGGAAATGGGAATAGCTCTATACTGCAAGAAAAGTGCAGTAGATCAAGAAGCGATGCTGTTTTAACATAGAAATGACTTTTTATTAGAAGCACTCCTGGGAATAAAGGCATTTCCAATGCAAATTCAGTTTCTCCAATGGACAAATCATGTTTTTCTACCAAATAGGAAGGTTATCAACATGCCTTACCTTTTCTTCTGCTGCACATTTGGATGTGGCAAACATGGACACTTCAAGTGTTTCATGTTCATACAAATGTCAGAGGAAAGAAAAGGAATATACCAAAAGGTATCTCAACTAAGATGTTAATTAGAAGAGAATAGAGCTGGAAGGGGCCTTGGAGGTCTTCTAGTCCAGCCCTCTGTCTGAACCATCTCAGACAGGTGATTGTCCAGTCTCTTCTTTAAAATTTCCAGCGATGGAGCACCCACAATTTCTGGGGGGTAAGCTGTTCCACTGGTTGATTGTCCTCACTGTCAGGAAGTTTCTCCTTAATTCCAAGTTGCTTCTCTCTGATCAATTTCCAACCATTGTTTCTTGTCCTTCCCTCTGGTGCTCTGGTGAACAACCTGACCCCCTCTTCCTTGTGGCAGCAGTATTCATATACTGGAATACTGCTATCATGTCTCCCTATTTCTTCTTTTCTTTAGACTAGCCAAACCCAAGTTCCGCAGCCGTTCTTTTTTTTATTGAAAAGTTTTATAAAAGGTTACAATATTATCCCATTCCCAAACCCCACCCCCTAGGCCCCCCCTCCCCCACTTCCCAGAGCTGATTACAGGGTTACAAATATATAGTAATCATAATCTAACTAACATTAATCAACTATATAAAAAACCAAATACATAATACACTTTAACCCGCCTTTAACATAATTACCAACACTCTAAAATACCCAACTTCTAGAAAAAAATTAAATTATAACAATAACAATCTAAAATTTACTCATAAGCTAAGTGATGAGCCTTGGTGGAGCAGTAGGCTAATGCCTCCTTAAGTAACACCAGCTGCCTGCAATTAGTGCAGGTTTGAGTCGCACCAGGCTCAAGGTTGACTCAGCCTTCCATCCTTCCGAGGTAGGTAAAATGAGGACCCAGATTGTTGGGGCAATAAGCTGACTTTGTAATAATGCCACTTGGGGGGGGGGGCGAAAGCCCTAATAAGCAGGCATATACATAGAATGAAGGCTATTGCTAAGCACATTGGTTTGTGCTTAAAATTGTAAGCCGCCCTGAGTCTTCGGAGAAGGGCGGGATATAAATGGGATTTTTAAAAAAAGTGAAACTTTTTAGTCCCATATTTTTTTCTGAATATAATCTATCCATCTTCTCCAAACCAAAATGTATCTTTGTTGTGAATGATCCTTCAAGTAAGCAGAAATCTTAGCCATTTCTGCTAGATTTGACACTTTAAGCGTCCACTCCTCTATAGTAGGCAGACAATCCTTCTTCCAATATTGCCCTACCAATAACCTCGCAGCTGTTATCAAGTTCAACATCAAATTAATTTCTTTAGCGTCACAGTCTGTAATAACACCCAATAAAAATAATTGTGGAGTAAACTTTATCTTACTCTTAAAAATCTTTTGAATGTTCCACCAAATTTTAATCCAAAAAGCTTTTATATTTCTACAAGTCCACCAAATATGAAAATAAGTAGCATCCAAACTACCACATCTCCAACATTTGGGCTGTAAATTGGAATACATACAAGACAGCTTTTTAGGATCCAAATGCCATCTATAAAACATTTTATAAAAGTTTTCTCTTAAGTCCGCAGCCGTTCTTTATATGTTTTGGTCTCCAGGCCTTTGATAATCTTACTTGCTCTTCTCTGAATTTTTTCCAAACTCTCAACATCTTTTTTGTGATATGGTGACCAAAATCGGCTGCAGTATTCGAAGTGTGGTGTTACTGGGGCTTTATAATGCAGTAGTAATACTTTGCATGATCTTGCATCCTCTGTTTATACAACCCAGGATTTTATTAGCTTTTTTGTTTGCTGCTGCACACTGCTGGCTCATAGTTAAGTGATTGTCCACTAGGACGCCAAGGTCCCTCTATCTGTTAAGATAGGCTTGATGAAACAATTCTGGAATTATTGACAACAAAGCAATAAAAGTTGCAAGACGTCAAACAAAATTGCAAGAAAAGTGAATATAGTTTGGTTGTGCTGTGTTCACACTTAGATATGTCAACAGCAGTGAAATTCATTCTTTAAAAGAACCTTCCTGAAGTTGTTAACATTTACAAGACCCTTATTCAGAAGAAAATCCTTCAAAGAAATCTGAGGAAACAAAAAAAAAAAACCTCAACAAGGAATTTCCTTTAGAAAGAGTCCATCTGTGACTTTAACAGCTATAAAATATTAAATTATTTTAATGAAATTCTATACAGGAGGCAGTGCCTGGCATCTATGAATGTCAAAATCTCCAGTACCGTAGTCAGAGATCCATCTGTGAAGCAATGCTGGTTGATGAATCTGAAGAATATAGGAGGATTTGGCCTTTGCGTAGTTGCTGGAGTGGACGTCAGATACATCTTCAGTTTTTAAATCTCATTTTAGCATAACAAGCATACGGTTGTTAAGTGAATCTGGCTTCCCCATTGACTTTGCTTGTCAGAAGGTTGCAAAAGATGATCACATGACCCTGGGAGACTGCAACTATCATAAATATGAGTCAGCTGCCAAGCGTCTGAATTTTGATCATGTGACCATGGGGATGCTGCAAACGGTGGTAAGTGTGAAGAATGGTGATCAGTCACTTTTTTCAGTGCCATTGTAACTTTGAACGGTCACTAAGCAAAGTGTTGTAAGTTGAGGACTACCTGTACACCAACCTGACCCTCACTAAACATGGACTTAAAAACAATGCTAATGGAGGGGGGGGATGAAAGATTGCAAAAGACGCCAACGTGGCCTTATAAAAGCTGAAAATCAACAAAGATGCATATTGGAGGTGGAAATGAGGACAGGCCACAAAGGAAGAGTGCATATACAGATGGCTGGGATTTTCTCCATTGGAGAAGAGATGCTGTTTGACGAAGCTGGAGAACATAAAACTAGAAGGATCTGGGCTTTATGTAGTTGCTGGAGTGGACGTCAGATGCATCTTCAGCCTCCCAATGTACCACGTTAGCAACGACATAAAATTATAATGCTGGAGGAGGCAAAAATGAGGCATAACCTTTAAGACTAGCAAATCCCACACTAATCCCTGGTGTTTTGCTGCATCAGAACACTTCTGCTACACTGCAGCCAATTGATTTACATTCCCTACAGATTCTTGCAATAATGATGTTTTTTGTTTCCAGGACTTCACACCTGGCTTCAGCTTTCTTTTAGAGATGCTTCCCATTTAGATGTGAAAACATCAGTTGGATTTCTTTTTTTCCAAAATCCTCTATTATTTTCTGAAGCACAGCATTGTTGCTCTTTCAGAATATATTGTACGGTACATGCTGAGTTCAGGAACACAAGCTATTTAGTCTATTTTATCCTCCTTGAGTTCCCCCCCCCAAAAGAAGGTGCTGAGGGTTTGTTGATAGGGTTGTGCTATAATCAGTTATGTAAAAGAATGCTCCAAAATAATTTAATAGTACATCATCAGAATCCTGCAGATTTTGGGGGGATTAAAACATTCTTTTTTTATTGGATATAAATTTTGAACACTTTTCCCCACAGGGGATGTAATCTTCATGTATTTTTCTAATAACCAGTTTTTGTACTGCCTTTCAGAATTGGCTATACTGTAAGGTCAGTCCTACCATTAGGCAGAATGAAGTGGTCAATTCAAGCATATGAAGCTAGATGTCTCGAAAGCACACTGCCTAACAGGGCTGCTGTGAGGGCACAAATGTGCTAACAAACATGAATGTCCCCATGAGCTCCTGAAGTCAAGGAGCACTATGAAGTTCTGTTTGTGCTTCTGTAAATAGAGCATTTTTAGACAGTTCGCCTATTTGAAATTATTATTATTATTATTATTATTATTATTATTATTATTATTATTATTATTATTATTATTATTATTATTATTATTATTATTATTATTATTATTATTATTATTATTATTATTATTATTATTATTATTATTAAAATAAAGTCCAAACTACTGTTCTACCATGTAAAGAAAAAACCTTAAACTTTTGGAAAGAACTGTGGGGAAACCCAGTGGAACATAATAAAACTGCCTCCTGGATCAAAGATATCCAAAAAGAAGCAACACAAAACAAAATGAAGAATATTGTAATAACCACTGATATGGTTGCAAAACAAGTAAAGAAGGTCAAGAACTGGAGTGCACCTGGCCTGGACGAGCTGCATGGATACTGGTTGAAACACCTCACCAGCCTCCATCACCACATGGCCACTCAGTTTGATGAAATGCTTCTAAATGCCACAAGTGAAAAATGGTTAACAGCTGGTCAAATATACTTGATAATGAAAGACCCTGAAAAGAGCAAAGAACCAAGCAACTACCGCCCAATTACTTGTCTGCCAACAACATTCAAACTTTTTACAAGAATACCGGCAAATTCAGTATTCAATCATCTGATGGAAAACAATTCGTATCCAGCAGAACAAAAAGGAAATTATAAAAAATCAAGAGGAACAAAAGATCAGCTGCTCATTGACAAAATGGTACTTAAAAATGCAAAACGATGAAAAACAAATTTAAATATGGCATGGATTGATTACAAGAAAGCATTTGACTCATTACCCCACAGTTGGATTAATGCGTGTTTGGAAAACTTTGGAATTAGCAAAAACATCTGTACATTTTTGAAAGCAAATATGCAAAAATGGAAAACAGTTTTAACAGCAAATGGGGAGAACATTGGTGAAATCAACATCAGACGAGGAATCTTCCAAGGGGACTCACTTTCACCACTACTGTTCAACATCGCATTAATTCCATTGAAAATAATATTACGAAACACAAAACTGGAATACCACATCTCAAGCCAGCATGGCAAGATAAACCATCTATTATACATGGATGACTTAAAACTGTATGCGAAAAGCCACACTGAACTTGAATCAATACTCAACGCAGTTCAACTGTTTAGTAGCGACATCAGAATGGACTTCAGACTTGGAAAATGTGCTATATTATCCATGCAATGAGGAAAAATGGGAAAAACAGAAGGAATAGAACTGGGAAACGGAAGTATTATGAAAGCAGTAGCAAAGCATGACGGTTACAGATACCTAGGCATATTGGAAGCAGATAACATCTTGAATGGAAAAGTCAAAGAGCCAACACAAAAGGAATACATCACAAGAGTCTGCAAAATACTAAAATCAAAGCTGAATGGTGGAAATATAATTAAAGCCATTAATACATGGGCAGTCCCAGTGATACGCTACCCAGCTGGAATTATCAACTGGACATTGGCCAAATTGGAGCACCTAGACCGGAAAACGCATAAACTTTTGAACATGCACCATGCTCTACATCCACAAAGTGACATCGACAGATTGTACCTGCCAAGAAGAATAGGGGGCAGAGGGCTACTGCAAATCCACCAAACTGTAGAAGAAGAAAAACGAAGTTTGAATGACTATGTGAATCAAAGTACAGAAAAATTGCTGCAGGCTGTGAAAACAGAGAGCATTATCAAAATAACAGAAACAAAGGCAGAATATAAGGAAAAATGGCTGGATGATAGATTAAATAGATGGAAAACCAAAGCTTTGCATGAAGAACATTTGAAAAACATTGAAGGAAAATGTGATAACAACTTGACATGGGCATGGCTTAAGATGGGAACCATCAAGAAAGAAACAGAAGGCTTAATACTGGCTGTTCAAGAACAAGCACTACAAACTAATGCCATGAAAGCAAAGATACAAAAATCTACTGACAATCCAAATTGCTGACTTTGCAACAACAAAGCTGAAACTGTTTCACATTTAATATGTGAGTGCAGCAAAATCACGCAAACTGATTACAAAACTAGACATGACCGAGTTGCTAAACTAATCCACTGGGCATTGTGTAAAAAATATGACTTGCCTGTGTCTGAAAAGTCGTGGAAACATAGGGTGGGAAAAGTTGTCGAGAATGAGACGGTGAAGATCTTGTGGTACTTCCAAATACAGACAGATTGCCATTTGGAACACAACACGCCAGATATCACAGTTGTAGAGAACCGAAGCATACAGCTGATTGATATCGCTGTACCAGGAAATGCCAGAGTCAAAGAAAAAGAACTGGGAAAAATTATGAAATACTGCAACCTGGCCATCAAAACTGCACGATTATGGATGAAATGTGTAACAGTGATACCCATTGTCATCGGGGCACTGGGACCTATGTCCAAAAACTTTATAAAATACATCAAGAAATTGCAACTTCCTGCAATAACTCCAGCAAAGCTACAAAAAACTGTGCTACTCGGAACATCTTACATTTTAAGGAGATACCTGGTTGACACTTAGGATGCTGGCAGCAACCCGAGTCAACCATTAATGCCAGTCAATTTGAGTGTTCAGTTGACTGAATTTCATGTTTTATGAATAAAAGTTTTATAATAATAATGATGATGATGATGTTGGAAGGGACCTTGGAGGTCATCTAGTCCAACACCCTGCTCAGGCAGGAAACCCTATACCATTTCAGACGAATGGCTGTCCAGTCTCTTCTTAAAAACTTCCAGTGTTGGAGAATTCACAACTTCTGGAGGCAGGTTGTTACACTGATTAATTATTCTGTCAGGAAAATTCTCCTTAGTTCTAGGTTGCTTTTCTCTTTGATTTAGTTTCCATCCATTGCTTCTTTTCTTGCCTTAAGGTGCTTTGGAGAATAGCTTGACTCCCTCATCTTTGCAGCAACCCATGAGATATTGGAACACTGCTATCATGTCACCCCTCGTCCTTCTCTTCCTTAAACTAGACATACCCAATTCCAGCAATGTTCCTTATACGTTTTAGCCTCCAGTCTCCTAATCATCATTGTTGGTCTTCTCTGCTTGTCAAAAGGTTGCAAAAGGGGATTACATGACCCTGGGACACTGTGACCATCATAACTATGAATCAGTTGCCAAGCATCCAAATATAAATCACATGACCCTGGGCATGCTGCAATGGTCATAAGTGTGAAAAATGGTCATAAGTCATTTCAGTGCAATTGCAACTTTGAACAGGTTGGGGTTTTTTTTTGGGGGGGGGTGTCATCAAGTTTTTGACACCTTGCTAGGTGGTACTTGAATATTGCCATATCCTAAAAGTGGTACAATCGGTGAAAAGGTTGAAAAGCCCTGCCTTATATGTTTTAGCCTCCAGTCCTCTAATCATCTTTGTTGCTCTTCTCTGTACTCTTTCTAGAGTCTCAACATCTTTTTTACATCATGGTGACCAAAACTGGATGCAGTATTCCAAGTGTGGCCTTACCAAGGCATTGTAAGTGGTATTAACACTTTGTGTGATCTTGATTCTATCCCTGTTAATGCAGCACAACACTGTGTTGGCTTTTTGGGTAGCTGCAGCACACTGCTGGCTCATATCTAAGTGATTGTCCACTAGGACTCCGAGATCCCTCTCACAGTTGCTATTATTGAGCAAGGTATCACCTATACTATACCTGTACATTTGGTTTTTCTTGCCTAAATGTAGAACCTTACTTTTTTCACCATTGAATTTCATTTTGTTAGATAGCTCCCAGTGTTCAAGTCTGTCCAGATCCTCCTGTATCTTAAGCCTATCTTCTGGAGTTTTGGTTATTCCTGCCAGCTTGGTGTCATCTGCAAATTTGATCCCCTCATCAAAATCATTGATGAAGATGTTGAAGAGCACTGGGCCTAGAACAGAGCCCTGGGGCACCCCACTACACACTTCCCTTCATGTAGATGCAGTTCCATTGAGGACCACACACTGCGTATGGCCGGTCAGCCAACTATAAATCCATCTGGTGGTGATGCTGTCTAACCCACATTTTTCTATCTAATCAAGTAGTAGCTTTGGACATTAAAAGTATGCCATATTATGTCTTGTGTCACAGAGTAAAATAGCTAGGTCTGGCTCTGATCCATTACTATTTTGAACACCATGGAAGCTTCTTTGGACCTTCAAATTGATCAAAAAGTAATTTGGAGTGACATTTTAAATCAAGTGCTAAACTTCGACAAAATTAAATCTCTGCTGAACAAAGAAACTCACTAGGTAACACTCTCTCACAGTTTAGACCATACAGTGCATTTTGCCGTGGCTCTTAGAGCCCAATTTATTATTATCTCCATGCTGTGAGACTTCAATAGATCATATTCCTCCCTCCTCCCCCAAACCAAAGAAATTGCTTATCATACCTAATACATTTTGCACAATGCATTGTTTTGTGAAAACTAAACAGTATCGTCATAATTCCATAACTGAGTTGCTAGGAGGTAGCTTCAGCCAGTAGGCAATTTTATGATGGCCTATTAGTACATGGAATGAAGGACACTGTTAGATTGAATAAACTCACAGTCTCCCCTAAGAGCAGGGGTGTCAAGCTCAATTTCATTGAGGGCTGCATCAGCATTGCGGTTGCCCTCAGGGGCTGGGTAGGTGTGGCCAGGGTGGGTGCAGCCTACTGGGTGGGGGTGGCTGGAGTGTGTGTGGCCTACTGGGTGGGCATGGCCAGCTCTACATCATTCACGTCAATGGTGCCTTTGAGGGCCTGGGCAGGAGTGGGACAGATTTGAGGGTCTCTGGAAGAAGGAGATGGGACTGGGGCAAGTGAGGAGACCTGGCTTTGTATCCAAAGCTTCCTTAGCAATAGGATGGGAGACCCCCCAGGATAGGCCAGGAGGAGGGGGCAAAGGGATGGTGAAAGGGCAGCAGGGAAGGACTAAGGCAGGACTTCCCTCAGATCCTCCCCTCCCTCCCTCCCTCCCTTCCTCCCTTCCTTCCTTCCTTCCTTCCTTCCTTCCTTCCTTCCTAAGAGTGGTGAGAAAATATTTGAGATGAGGGAGGGAGAAAAACAGGCAAGAAATGCAGCTGGGGAAGTCTCATCCTTCATGAGGAATGAAGAAATGCACCATCGCCTGGAAGTGGCCAGCACATGGCCCTCACCTACTTCACATATCTGGCTTGGTGGGCTCTGGGGGAGGGGATGCCATGATCAGCATGAGAATCGATGTTACCTGGGCAATGCTGTCCAGACCCCAGCCTTCCGGGTTTTGGCAGGCAGCAGGGCGCTCTCCTCACAGTGCTGAGAGGCTGAGCTGGGTGGCATGAATCTGAAGAGAAGCGCAATGCTGCCCAGCCCCTAGCCTGCCTGAAGTAGGCTGGGCCATGTGCTGGCCACTTCCAAGCAATGGTGCATTTCTTCATTCCTCACAAAGGGTGATACCTCCCCAGCACGCGCCCAGTGGGCAGGGCCGACGCAACAGGGGTTGGTCCCTTGCTGTTTCCAGATGGCTTTGTGGAGCTAAGACTGAATGTGTTTCAGCAGAGATGGCCACCACAAAATTGTACATTGGCGGCTGGCCTGGGACAGATCTGAGGGTCTCTGGCGGAAGGAAGGTCTCTGGGCCAGGGCCAAGGCAGTGGGGGCCGTTCCCTTACTGTTTCCGGGTTGGGTTTGCAGGCCACATGAAACCACTTCACGGGCCGGATCCAGCCCCCAGGCCTTGTGTTTGACATGTCTGCCTAAGAGGCTTGGTTTTATTTATCTTTTCAATCTAAAAAATGTGACAAAATTGTTCTTTAGGAAACCAGAACAAAAAGCAAGAACTGGACTATAAAAAGGCAAGGACAAGCAAGGGACCAAACCATTCCTTTTTGCACTGAAACTTACACTGTTCTGAAATTTAAGGCCCATTCAGAGTTTAGTGATAATTCTAGCTTTTCTTTATGCTTCCTATTTTCTCCTTTCCACCCCAAGTAAACATTTTTGTATCTGGCATTTTTAGATAATTCACCTGTTTGAAACAGCAACTGAGCATTAAATTACTCTTTTTTATTTAAGTAGTAATCAGCATTAAGTACTAAGAATTAATGAAGTATTAAGTGGTAATTAGGATTGTCTCTCAGTGGATGTGCTGATAACATTTTATTTCAAATTCAAAATGAACTGCTGCAGCATTAAATCCTCCAACCCCCTACCCTATCTCTGCAAATAAGTAGAAAATGCATGATCATTGGGTTATATTCTACTGGGTAAAGTCAGTAAATACTTTCCTTTTTAAATTAAAATTGCAAATCATTCAGATTTGCAAAACTGACCTTAAAATAGCAGCCAATGTTTTACTAATTTTTCCCATTTACAACATTTCTAGCTCACTTGTCTTCAACCTCTTTCAATCAATTATAGTATTTGCAGTTTTGCTCTACTGCAATTAGCCTTAGAAATTGTCATATTTTACAACATTTTTTTATGAGTTAACCAAAACATTGCCTGCTAAAATCAGAATAAATTATTCTGAGGATAGGAAGAATAAGCTGATGTTACCCTTAAAAGCCAAAACATCACAAAAATACTATCTTCCCTCTTTTGATCCTGGGTTTGTCTACATTGTTACTCCAGGTCTGAGGTGGGGAAGTATGGCTCCTTTATGACTTGTGGACTTCAACTTCCAGAACTTCTGAGACAGCATGGGTTAGGGTACAAATCTAAGTGCTGTTGCTATTGCTATTCTTTGGGTTTTTTTAATCTTGCCCAAGTAATTGGTTTGACTACTTAACAGTTGATAGAGTAATCTTAGCAGCGAATCATTATTAAATTATACCTGTTTGACTGCAACATGGTTTCTAGTCTTGGTCAGTTACTTGAGACAGTGGGGGAAAGAATTTTCTGTGGTTATTAAAATTCTTCCCACCAAAGGTAATAGAAAAAGAAGTCCAGGTGGAAGGGAAAGTGCTAAAGAAAGAAATATTTTGGGGGTTTTTTTCCAATCAGTTATGTCTGTAATTTTCTCATCAAGGTTTTTCAGAAGGAGTTGCCATTGCCTGTTTCCTAGGACTGAGAGAAAGTGACTTGTCCTCAATGGGTTTCTGCCTAAGGCAAGACTAGAACTTACAATCTTCTGATTTCTAGCTAGTTGTTAAGTGAGTTTTGCCCTACTTTACTACCTTTCTTGCCACAGTTGTTAAGTGAATCACTGCACTTGTTAAGTTAGTAACACAGTTGTGTTACTGAGCTAATTTAAGCCAGTGGGTTAGGACACTGAGCTTGTCGATCAGAAGGTCGGCAGTTTGGCGGGTCGAATCCCGAGTGCCGCATAGCAGAGTGAGTGCCTGTTACTCGTCCCAGCTTCTGCCAACCCAGCAGTTCAAAAGCACGTAAAAATGCAAGTAGAAAAATAGGGACCCCTATGGTGGGAAGGTAACAGCGTTCCGTGCACCTTTGGCGTCTAGTCATGCCGGCCACATGACCACGGAAACGTCCTCGGACAAGCGCTGGCTCTTCGGCTTTGAAACGGAGATGAGCACCGGCCCCTAGAGTCGGAAACGACTAGCATGCATGTGCAGGGGAACCTTTACCTTTACCTTTTTATAAAAACAGCAAAGCAGGCCTATAGTCAGAAAGTACAGAATTTCAGGATCCTATGGACCCTAGACATAAATGGCAAGGTATTCAGGCTATGAGCAACTGTAAGGCAGTTTCCCTGACATGTAAGGATGACATGGATTTTCTAAAAAAAGCTAAATATGTTTTTTGGGATGATCTGAGCTGCAAACAACATTCCAGCAAGGAAGGCTGTTCCCCTTCCTGATGAACAGGTGATCATGTTTGATACAACTGCTGTTTGTAAGGTCCTGCTGAAAGTCAACATTCGAAAATCTGCAGGCCCTGGTAATAACCCTGGGTGAGTACTTAAGGAGCATGTTGACCAGGTGGCCACCATTCTCACAGACATCTTCAATCTCTCGTTGCATCAGGCTGTGGTTCCATCATGTTTTAAGACTTCAATCATTGTACCAGTGCCCAAAAAAATCTATAATCATATGCCTTAATGATTACCGTCCAGTTGCACTCACTTCCATTATGGAAGTGAGAGATTTTTGAGAGATTGGTAAATGATTATATGGTTTCATGCCATCCCTCTACATTTGACTCATTACAGTTTGCCTATCAGAAGAATCACTCTATAGATGATGCACTTTCCTATGGGCTTCACCTTAGCTTGGTGCACCTGGAGGGGAAGAATACTCATGTGCAAATGTTGTCTATTGATTTTATTTCTGTGTTCAACCCAATCATTTCTCAGCATTTGGTGAACAAACTGGGCCTATTAGGTTTTAATACTGCTTTATGTAACTAGATACTTGATTTCCTTATTGATTGGCCCCAGTTTGTGTGAGTTAGAAAAAAAGTTTCTAACTCCATCTCCTTGAGTACAGGTTCTCCACAGGACTGTGTCTTGAGTCCATTACTGTTCACCTTCATGACCCACGACTGTTGTGCCAAATCTGCTACAAATGATATTGTGAAATATGTGGATGACACAGCAGTGGTGGGTCTTATCCAGGCTGAAAATGAAGACTGCAACTCATAAAAAATGAATTATGCATATCGAAGCACAGCAGAAATATTTTATTCCGCTAATTATAAGATATATAGAATTTGGAGGAATTATCTATTGGTTCTGCATCCTGACCCAGAAACAACATGGTGCTTTGAAAGATGCAAACTCATCCTCAATTCTCTGCCTCAGTTTTAAATTTGGAACAAGATGCGTTACTATGTTTACCTTGAAAGAATCTACAGCATTCATAGGAAATTTCATGAAAGTATTAGCATTGGAAGGTAGGAAAATTTTAAGAAAGATTTCTCCGCTGCAGCTTGCTAACAGGTTTCTTTCAAACAAAATATATACTATAAACACACGTAGAAAGTCGGCACCCACCCACCTTCCTAGAGAAGGAAATATTTTGTGGGATATTTTTTTAAAAAAGGCAAAATATTATATTTCCTCGAAGGAATAATGGAGAAAAAAATCTTAAAAGGCAGAAACCATCCCCTGCCCCAAGCAGAAACTGAGGAGGCCATTTTTTAGAAATGCAGATTTGGTAATCCATTCAGAAAGACCGAGGGCAAGAAGGCTGGAGCTGAGGGGATTAAAAAAACAAAAACTCCAAGGGCAGGACATGAGCTTTAGGACATAAAGAAGAGCCTTGGTGGAGCAGTGGGCTAATGCCTCCTTAAGTAACACCAGCTGCCTGCAATTAGTGCAGGTTCGAGTCCCACCAGGCTCAAGGTTGACTCAGCCTTCCATCCTTCCGAGGTAGGTAAAATGAGGACCCAGATTGTTGGGGGCAATTAAGCTGACTTTGTAATAATGCCGCTTGGGGTGTGTGTGAAAGCCCTAATAAGCAGGCATATACATAGAATGAAGGCTACTGCTAAGCTTGTAAGCCGCCCTTAGTCTTCGGAGAAGGGCGGGATATAAATGGAATTAAAAATAAAAAATAATAAAAAAATAGGATTAGCCCACCACCGTTAGAATAGGGAAAAGCACAAGACTCACTAGATTGCACAGCATCTCACAGAACCCTATAAAGATACACCCACTCTTAATTCCATTTGGTCAGCTGTCCCAAAACCACATGCTGTTGTTGGTTCTGTTCATCAATAAATGCCTTCAGATCAGTCCTAAATTCTTTTCATGTTTTTTTAAAAAAATATTTTTTTAAAAAAAATAACTTTTAGCTTTAATTTTTTTAAAAAATAAATGTAGCTTTGGGTAGTTCTGCTTTTAGTGAACTCTCTTAGCAAAGGTAAAAGTACTGATCCTTAAGACTGCAAATAATTTATAACAAGGTCCTCTGTCATTTCAAGGTATTGGATACAACTCTGTCGGAGGAACTTCGTGTGTGCCATGAGCAACTCACTCAGGGTTTTAGGACTGGATCCAGTGTTCTTTTCACCTCTATTAATTAGCTGCAGGGGCTCAGGCATCCTGCCTTCTGCTGACAGAGATGCATAAACTCTACAAACTCTACAAATTAAACTCCAGTCATGAATTCCCCTGATCACTTTAAACTATACGGCAAGCTCAAATCCATAATCCAGCCAAAGGCAAATAAATTCGCTCTCTGTGAGAACAACAGACACACGGAACAGGGGGAACAGATGCTTTACGTAACAAAGCCAATGATCCAAGCCTGAATCACCAGGTCTGAATTTGCCTGGTGGAGCACAGTGAACAAGGGGGAGAAATAACCTATGTCGGTAAGGGAGAGAGTCGTCACCTTATATGCTGGGATATAACATGGAGAAAAAGGGCTGAAGAACATCAAAGTAGCTCCAGATTGTTCAGAATGTAGCCAAGGCCACCTCCTCTTCTCATCTGATCTCCTTACCCACCCACCCACTGGTCAAAACATAAATGCCAATGCAAGCAATATCGTATAAGAGCTTCATCATAATTTTGCAGCCCATGATTAGGAAGTCATATTAGATAGACAGTTAGAATAAGTAGGTGGGAAAGCCTGCAAGTCTTACCATCTCCAACAGAGGTTTGCCCCCATCCCTCACCAACCCTTGACAGTGGCAGGTGGACTAGTGGCTGGTAACATGAAGCCTTCCAGTCTGCTCACAATCAATCATTCCTCATATAAAGTTCTTACCTGGGAAAGTGGCTGGCAAGGCATGGAAATTGGTTGAAGATGTGATATTGTCATGGAAAGCCTCAATCATCCAGGTCATCATTGTCCCAAAGGTGCTTTTTCAAAAGGCAACTGGACTTTCTTGATTTTCCTTGAAGACATTTTGCTTCTCATCCAAGAAGCTTCTTCAGTTCTGACTGAGTTGAGTTTGCTATTATCAATAAAGTTGTGACTCTGAAGCTTCTTGTCTTAAACCCAGTGCTTTTTTTGTAAAAGAAAAAGGTGCCGGAACTCACACATGTCATACAACCCGCATTGCCTACCCTACAAGGTTCCATCCAAAAAAGGTGCCGGAACTCCGTTCTGAGGGTTCTATGACAAAAAATGCCCTGCTTAAACCTCTCCATTCTGGCTCTGAAATCTGCTAAACCAACTCTTTTGTCCAAAGCAACAGGATGCAGCATACTTGCTTAATCCCTACAAAGAATTCCTTGTGCATTTTCTGCATGTACCTGCAAGGAGTATCTACAATGGAAAGAATTCTCTACATTATCATTACTCTTTTGAAAAGAAGAAAAGTTCAAATGAAATTGCAGTAGATCTCATTTAATCCTTAGTACATTTTGAATGTGTTCTTAGCTGCACAATTCAAAAGTTTTTAGAAAATGAAGACGTGTGTTTGTGTGTGCATGTGTGTGTGCGTGCGTGTGTGCATGCTTGTGTGCGTGCTTGTGTGTGTGTGTGTAAAGAGAAATTCCATTTGCTCAGCTACACCATTCTCCTATTGAAGTATCAGCTATATCACAGATTGTTTTCATAAAGTGTGGGGGGGAAATCACTCCTTATAGATGTCAACAAGCTCTTAAGTATAGATATTGTATTAATACTCTATTTATCTATGATTGTAGCAAAAGTGAGGCATGCTTTATTTTCTCAGGAAAAGTGGCATAATTTCTAATCCACATCTCCCTTCCATTATATTGGTGCCACCTTTGTTCACTGAAATGTGTGAAAAATCAAACTTCCTATTGTGAGTGAAGTATAGTCCAGAATTTTTATTTGCATCCTTCCTTTTCTACAACCATCATTCTCTGTCATCAAAGCTGGCTGGTTACAGGTTTTTCAGTGCCCTGGGCATAACGCTTTAAAAGCTTCTCAAAACAGAAGAGCTTATTTATTATTTAGAAAAAATTATATGGCCATCCAGCTCACTCTCAGTGACTCCGGGCCACTTACAAATATCAAAACCCAATAGAAAAACAATAAAAAGCAATAATCTCTCCCCCTCCAGTGACAACAATCAAATGAGTCATTCTGGGGGGCCCAGGCCTGTTGGCAAAAGCAGGTCTTTGTGTTTATATTGTGAGGTAATACTTGTACATATTTAATTCTTCACTTATTTCAATATTGGCACTGGGATGGATAGAATTATACCCAGGACAGAAGGTCAGTAGCAATAGCACTTAGACTTATATACCACTTCACAGTGCTTTACAGTCCTGTCTAAGCGGTTTACAGAGTCAGCATATTGCCGCCAACAATCTGGGTCCTCAGTAATGACAGAGATGGTAGTTGTTCTGTTATTTGTGGTTGTCCATAATTTCTGGAGCGTTGGAAGAGGAATAAGAGAAAAGAGGACCAAAGAGGACCATAGGTAACCTCCTGAAAGTGCTGTCTACTCCTTTTGGGCTTTCATGGAAGAGCAAGCTTCCCATATTTGATTAGAGCATATCTAGGGTGAGAAGAAGTAGCAAGAGAAATTAAGCACTGATGATGTTACCTAGTTTGGCTAATGAAACATCTGCAAGAAAACAACCAAGCTCAGAGAGCACCAAGGACTCCTCACTTCAACCCTGAGCTACAAATATTCTCTTCTATTGGTAGAATGCAGTGATTAAAAAGTGGGGACAAACAGCCCAAGACTTAAACCTCAGTTCTGCCTCACTGTTGTTTACTGTACATGGGGGGGGGATATTCAAACGGATGAATAATTGATGCTATTTAAGGCAAGGTATCTAGTTAAGAAAGTATCTGCCATTCAAAACTGGGAAGCCCTTTGCTGTTTCACCTCTGAAATATCGTATTTCAGGATGCTGACTTATCTAGCTTGAACTTTTAAACCAATGTTTGCCAAGTAACACCGTTACACTTCCACATGAACCACAATACCTGAAAACATTTCTGTTGGTATGCTGTTAGCCAGGGAACTAGCAAATTAAAATGCCATGAAAACATGCAGTCTTTCTGGCCAGAAATTCTTTATTTATTTTTAAGTAATTTTATGAAAAGTGTTTTTTTAAAGATAAAAACTAGTGCAAAGTAATAAAAAGTAAGAAAGAGAAAAAGAAAATTAAAGGAATCATCAGTGAGAAATGTAAAAGTGTTAAGAAAACAACATATAAAGGAGTGGTTTCTGATATTTTTTTACAGCAATGGTAAGTACCAATGAAGGAGAATATTTGCAGCTCAGGGTTGAAATGAGGGCTGATGATGTTACCTAGTTAGGGTAATGAAACGTCTGCAAGAAAACAAGCAAGCTCAGAGAGCACCAAGGACCCCTAATTATAATTATAAATTTATCTCTTTCTCTAAATTTACAACATGGCTTTCTTCTTTCTATAAACTACCCTGTCCAATCATCAGAATGATAAATTTAAGTTCATTTTTTTCTGTTTTCTGCAAAAAGTCCATAAGGGATCTCCGCTCAGGAATAAATGTGGAAACTGTCTTTTCTCTAATCAAAAATGTCAGTTTGGCCATCTCAGCATCTCTTACCATCTTCACCAACCAATCTTCCATTGTGGATAGTCAAGTCTTTCCATCTTTGTGCATATAATAATCTTGCTGCAGTTATCATATACAAAAAACAATGTTCCATGACTTTTTTTTCCCAACTATGTGTTCATTCAAAAGACCTCTGGTCTCAATTATATATTAATCTTTAAAACTTTCTGAATCAGTGTGTGTATTTGAATCCAAATATTTCTTGCTCTATAATAAAATGCCCCTTCCTGTTCTTCATATTTCCAACATGTATTTAAAGTGCCTTTGTATATTTTAGGCAATTTCTCTGGTGACATACAACAGTTCATCATTTTGTAAACTTCTCTCTGAGATTATAACATGGTGTAAATTTCAGTCCATTTCAGCTACATATTTTCCCATTGTTCCATCTCTATATTACAGTCAAAAATTTTAGCCCACCTTATCGTATATTCTTTCACTTGTTCTGTTCCAAATTTCAATAGATGTTTTGTCAATTCCATGGCCATCACTTGTAGATAATTCCATATCCAACTCAGTTTTACAATGTTCAAAACCATAGCGTCTTTTGTCAGGTTCTTTATTATTCAAATGACCTGACATCTATTAATTAAGCACCAAGTAATATATACTTATTTCTTCTTCTTTTGCCTTCAACACACATATTCCAACTAGGCATTTAATAATAAAATTAAAGATGTAGATATCTGTGACAAGATGATACTCAAACATCACCTTCATAAATACATATACAAACATATATATATATATATATATATATATATATATATATATATATATATATATATATATATATATATATATATATATATATATATATATATATATATATATATATATATATATATATATATATATATATATATATATATATATATATATATATATATATATATATATATATATATATATATATATATATATATATATATTGCCTTTGTATGCCACCTAAATCTAGACAAAATATTAAAACACCACAATGGCCACAAAGGTAAATGTTGCCAAGGTTATGATTTTCTAAGTCTAAGACATAATATATGACTGTGCAAGTTGGACCATCAGAAAGGCCGAACAAATAAAAATTGATGCCTTTCAATTGTGGTGCTTGAGAAAATTGCTGAAAATTCCTTGGAACACAAGAATAACAAATCATACAATATCATTTGAAGGAAAATCACAAATGAGAAAACAAATAGATCCAGAGGGCCCAGTGGAAGTACTGATAAAATAAGCTAAAACCTTGGTACTTTAGACATATCGTGTTAAGGAAAGAGTCATTGGAGAAGACTCAATACTTGCTAGAATAAAGGCAATCAGAAAAGAGGTTTACAAAAAACGCAGTGGCTAGATTTTATCGCTGATGACACAAGTGGAAACTAAAAGCACTGCAATAAATGAGTTGCTGATAGAGAATCCTGGCCAACTGATAGGTCCACGAAAAGTTGGAAACAACTGAATGACTTCACACAAATAATGCTGTCTACAACAGAAAACTCTTGGATGGCTTCTAGCAGGATTTTTTTTAATGGCCAACATTTCTGCCCACCACCACTACTACCAAAAATTTGGCACAATGTATTTCATTCATTCATTCATTCATTCATTCATTCATTCATTCATTCATTCATTCATTCATTCATACATTCATTCATTCATTCATTCATACATTCATTTGCTGCCCATGACACTATCCAAAGTGACTCCAGGCAATTTACAATATAATATGTTTTGGAAGCCCAAACTAATCATATTGATGTGACAATTTCAAAAATGTCTCTTCCAGGTAAACCTGGATTTACAGTTAATTGCATCCTGACCTTTGAAGCAGATTAGTTAGCTTGAATCATCCAGAGGCAGCTCCTGAATTAGCAGGATTTGCCTAGCACAGCTGACACCAAGAGAAAAGGTAAATGCTTAGCACAGTAATAGACCCACAACAACCATTTGCTTTTTAAGAAGATGCTGACTAGACCACAGGTCTGCAACCCGCGGCTCCAGAGCCGCATGCGACTCTTTCAACCGTCTCCTGCGGCTCCCAGTCCTCTGCTATGTGTACTCCAAAAAAAAAAAAAGTGAGAGTAAAAAAGTTCAACCAACTAATTCAAATATGCAGGGTAGGTGCATATCTCGCCTTGGCTCCACTCTTCAGTCAAACTCTGTTCTGCGCATGCACGCATGTATGCACATGCGCACACATTTTTTGCGGCTCCCAGTTTTTCCTTTTGTGAGGGAACTGGTTCCGAGTGGCTCTTTCACTGTTTCAGGTTGCTGACCCCTGGACTAGACAGTCACTTATCTGAAATGGTATAGGTTCTCCTGTTTGAGCAGAGGGCTGGACTAGAAGACCTCCAAGGTCCCTTCCAGCATTATTCTGTTCTGTTCTGTTCTTTACCTAATCCCCTTGACAAATGTGGGCTTTGTGGACAGCCTGCTTAAATGGCATCTAGTAAGGGCACAGTGCCTCAGACATTTGTTAAAACTATTTTAAGCAATTTGTAATTTTGTAGCCTTTTTTTTAATAACACAACATCCCCAAAAAGTCATCATCCAGTCTCTTTTTAAACAATTCCAATGTAGGAAAGTCCACAGCCTTCCAAGACAATCTGTTCTACAAGTCTGAAGGTTAGGAATTGTTCCCTAATGTTCAAAGGAAATGTACTTCCTCGTAATTTAAATTTGCTGTTCTTGTCCTGTCTTCTGGAACAACTGGGAGCAATTCTGTCCTTCCTTTACATGATGGTCCTTCATATATTGACAAACCCCACCCCCAAACCTCCTGCTGTATTTTCCATGTTAACTATACCAGAAGCCTTCAATTATTCCTCATAAGTTTATCTGGGGTTGTTTTTCCTAGACTTCAAATTATCTTTTTTTAATAGAAGTTTTATTGATTTTTTTAGTTTTACATCCAGGTATTTATGAAGTAATACGGTGGTTGGGTAGTTAAAAGTAAACAGTAGTAAATAACAAAGTCATTTGTAGATAGGTTAAGTTACATCAACAAGAATTCTCTCTCCAATTCCCTTAGTTATGACAGCATAGTCTAATTAATCAAATTAATACATTTCTAATTGTAACACAATCAGTTAGAACAATTTTCAATATATTTTCACATATACATATCCATGTCCTGTTTTAAAGTTTTACCTAATTGGAATAAGATATTCCGAACTAGCCTATAATATATAAAAGAAAACTTAATTTTCGGGTAGCCCCCATTTCCCCCATTTCATTATATAGTAGTTATCCTGTCTAAAATACATATATTGTTCACTTCAGTGTATTCTTATGTTATACAAATTTATTCTATTTAACATCTTAATAGTTCACCAATTATTGAAAAAATATCTTTTGTTGTCTCCTTCCAAATTCTGTAATATAAGTAAATTCTAATAGCTAACTTTCCTTTCCTTTAAAGGTCTAAAAGTTAAGTATAAAATCAATATGTATCTTTTACAGATTCCCCTTAGCCCATCAAGAAAAAAAATTAGCTCTGTCATTACAACAAATATATTCTCTTTATCATCTTAGTAGTTCATCAATTTTTAAAATAATATCTTTTATTATATCATTGCAAATTCTATAAGTTATATTCTGATAGCTAATCTATTTCATTCTATAGTAATTATCATGTCTGAAATACATACATATTCTATTTGTCATCCTTACAATTCATCTATAGTTAACAAAGTAGGTTTTATTGTTTGTAGCTAATTTTCATTCCCTTAAAAATCTAGATCGTAAATATAGACTCAGTTTATATCTTTTAACAGTTCTGTTTGGCCCATTGAGAGAAAAAAATAAGCTTTATTATTGCAAGTCCCAACACTTACAAGAGAAAAAGGAGAAAAGTTCATTTATTTTATTTATTTTTTTCTTAAACCTAATTTTAGCTTTCTTCTTGTGCCAGGCAGGCTTCCATATCATTGCCTTTAGCTTCTCAAATGTGTCTCCCTTTCTTCCTACACATGATGTTTGAATCCAGGGAGACCATCCAGTTATCAATTTTTCATAGAGAGTGACCTCTTTGTAGTCATTAAATTTTCATTCCAGTAAATCCAATCTCCATGTTTGGCATAGTGCAGTTGTCATAATTTAGTTTGGTCTTCTTCTTCTTTCAAATCCATCTGGCTTAGGTAAGAGGTCATGTCTGATGTTGTAGTTATTGTTTGGTTGGTTGAAGTCTTGGTGTATTTGAAGGCCTTTGGCATCCTCCATCTTAGTATTGCTTTCTTCAGGTTCTGTTGCTTGTTGGATTGTAGGTTTTATAGTTGAAATCAATGTTTGGGCATCAAGGTTCTCAGTAGATTGTACTTGTTGTACTTTAAAGTCCCCTGTTTTGTTGTTAAATTCCTCATCCTCTGTTTGTTTTTGGATTGGCACGTCATCAATTAAAGTAAGAGTCTCATTTGGTGAGTTTGTGATGTCAGATTTGTTTATGTTTTGTTTGTTTATGTTTTATTTGATTTCTATACCGCCCTTCTCCCTAGGGACTCAGGGCGGTTGTCTTTAAGTCTGGCTTTTATTTCTGCAGTCATTGGCAAAATTGTGTCAAGTATGAGTTTATAGTCAAGTGGTAGAATATATTCTTCCATTTCTTTAGTATTTTACAGATAGGCCTTTAGTGGAAGCTATTTTAATCAAAGTCAATAAATGTCCACTTCCAGTATTCCTAAAAGTTGTTTTCAGCACCAGGTGTTCCCAATTTTTATCTTTAAAGATAATGTCAAGGACAAATCTGTTAGAGCCAAATCTCAAAGTAAAAAAAAAAAGTTTACTTGCTATACCAGGTTTCGCCACAAAATGTCCTTAATAGCATGTACAATCCTTTTGCAGACTAAGATAAGTCTTTTATCCAATTAATTCATTTTTAGTAGTAAATAGGGTAGTAGGTCCCTGTAAAAATAAGCAATAAAAACTTTTTAGTGGCCCCAAAATTTCAGAGGTACAAATAAGGTTGCTTAGTTATTTAGCTTAGTCATTTGATTTCTTTTGAGGCTTTAAGGTTGTAAATCCCCAAGTAAGCAATCGCTGATCTTTCAAGAAGTGGGGGAAAGATTTTCAAGAGAGTCCCACAGGAATGTAATTAGGGAAGTAAGAAAGGTAAGGTCTCACCCAAATCCTCCAGATTGCCTCATTGTGCTTGATAGTGATTTTGGCTTTCGGCAGAGAACGGCTTAGTGATTGGCCATTAACATAGCTGATCTCTTCTTCTTCAGGCCCGAGGAGTAACTTTGGATCAAATGGAGGGCTGCCACCCTTCCGCGATCGCAGAGAAAGCCTCCTCATGGTGGTTGCGGCTCCAGGGTGACTTTTAACCCTTTGCAGGGTCCTCCGAGGGAGAAAGACTGGACGGTGGGGGGAGAGCTTCTCCCGGAACGTCCGCCAGCACCGCACGTGCAAACCAGAACTTCCAATTATCTTAATTATTCTTCTTTGGACAATCCTTCTAATTTGTCACTATTCTTCCTAAAATGCAGTGTCCAGAATTGAAAACAATATTTTAGATGCCTTATCACTACAGAATAGAAAGGAAGAATAAAGATTAACTTAATTGGAAATTTATTCCCAATCAGTCAATTTGACCTATCATCTGACTGCTGTAAAAAAAAAAAGTTAACAAGTAATCCCCAAAACAATCTAAATGTCAAAGCCCTCTCTTAATGCAGATGGGCTATCACTTTGCCCCAGAATATTTTAAGTGCAGGGGCTATTAGGTGACCTCCATTGGACTAGAAAAATTTCAGAATTGTGCCCACTGTGCATTTTCCGTACAAGAGACTTAGGGAAGGTAATGGCTAAAGCCTGAAATTAGGTTTCTTTGTCATTGCACATCAGGGAACATATGCATCTGTCATTTGGGCATGATTGCATAGGTATTCCATTTATGTTTCTCCCAATGTTAACCTTCTGGCTAGGGGCGCTGAAATAGCAAAGCACAGAACAGGAAGTCAATCAACCAATCAGCATGCAGGATGCACACTTCCACACAACAGGCAGCTGGGATTCAGGAGGTGTATGCATTGGCCTAGCACAGTTGTGGCCAACTCTAAATCAAGCTTAAGTGGCATTGCTCTATTTGTTGGGCACTGATTGTTCATCTGTGTTTACTGCTACTTCTACCAAAAAAGACCACCTTTGTTTTAGCATAAGTTATTCTCATTTTTTCTCTTTCACAATAACCAGCTAATCTGGCTAATAATCTTATATTTTTATTTTTATTTTTTTGGCGGGGGGGACCTGGGGCAGCGTGGTGGCTCAGCAGTTAAGATGCTGGGCTTGTCAGCTGAAAAGTCAGCAGCACAGGTTCAAGACCCAAGTGCCACATAATGGGGTAAGCTCCCATTACTTGCCCCAGCTCCTGTCAACTTAGCAGTTGGAAAGCATGCAAGTAGATAAATGTAAGTAGATAAACAGGTACCACTTTGATGGGAAGGTAACAGCACTCCATGACATCATGCTGGCCACATGACCATGCAAATGTCTTCAGACTGCTGGCTCAGTGGCCTTGAAACAGAGATAAGCACCACCTCCTATAGTCGGCAATGACTAGCAGAATAAAATCCTTAGGGACTCCTTTACCTTTTTTAACTTCTTTTGATGCAGCCCATAATTCCATTTACTTTTATTTGCAGCTGCACCCCTCTGTTCTCTCCTATTTAGCTCATTATCAAGATACCCAAATCGTTTTTGCATGTTTTGCTGTTCAGGTTGATCCTCCAATTCTTTACTTTGATGATTCCAATAAAAGACTTTGCATGGGTCTTGAAATGCATCTTACCGGTTTCTACTCATTTTTCCAGCTTGTTAAAATACTCCTAAATCTTGGTAGTCTCCTAAGTTATATTGCTTTCCTCCTTTCTTTCTGTCATCTATAAATTGGACAGAATCTGTATTTTCTAACCCCTCAGTCAAGCTATATATCGGGGTTTCCCGATACTCCCATGTAACACCTCTACTCCGCGAGCTGCATTGGCTCCCG
Organism: Vipera berus; assembly: GCF_964194415.1. Classification (NCBI taxonomy): domain Eukaryota; kingdom Metazoa; phylum Chordata; class Lepidosauria; order Squamata; family Viperidae; genus Vipera; species Vipera berus. The sequence goes on along the minus strand of NC_138202.1, from coordinate 225,762,800 downwards.
GTTGCCCTCCGGGTGAGATTCAAGGTGCTGGTGATGACCTATAAAGCCCTAAATGGCTTGGGTCCGGGATATCTGAGGGAACACCTCAGGGAGGGTCTTCTCAAGGTGCCACCGGTAAGAGATTGCCAGCGGATGACACCCAGGGATAGGGCCTTCTCAGTGGGTGCGCCTGCCCTTTGGAACCAGCTGCCAGTGGAGCTTAGGACTGCCCCCGACCTCCGTTCATTCCGCCGGGACCTGAAGACCTGGCTCTTCGAGCTCTCTGGCACAGGCTGAGAATTTTAATTTTAATTTTAACTGGGGTTTTATTTGTTCAGGGACGGATATAATTTTTAAAAATTGTTTTTAACTTTTGTATTTTTGTTTTTAATCACCCTGTAAACCGCCCTGAGTCCTTCGGGAAAGGACGGTATATAAATGTAATAAAATAAATAAAATAAATAAAATAATATATAAATACTGTGTATATGTATATGTATACGTATACATATACCAAAAGACCCATTAGGTCTTATTTTGGGGGGGGGGATATCTTATTTTGTAGCCACCCACCTGCTCCCTCCCACCATCTGCTTGCCCGCAGCCACAACGGCTTACAGGGCTTCCCTTTTAAATATCCTGTAAACCGCCCTGAGTCCTTCGGGAAAGGGCGGTATATAAATCTAAATAATAAATAAATAATAAATAATAAGGCAGATGCCACTTTTCTCCCAGAGGGAGAACTGAGAGAGACTGGAAGCGTCATCTAATTGCAAAGTGGGCGCTTTGAAAGGGAGCAATGCGAGGGTTGCTCAATTATCTTTTTCCATTATTTTCCCAACTCCATCCAGTTGCTAAACAAGGCAGTTGCCAGACAAGGACTGCCAGTACTACAATCACATAGGAGACTTTGCTGAATGTTTTGATTAAGTCAAGATAATTACCACGTTCCTCTGATTAAAAAATGATGCTCAGGTTGATTTGGAATGAATACATTACACAGATAGTCCTCAACATACGACTACAATTGAGCCCAACATTTTTTGTTGCTAAGTGAAACACTTGTTAAGTGAGTTTTGCTCCATTTTATGACCTTACTTGCCACAGTGGTTAAGTGAATCACTGCAGTTGTTAAATTATTAACATGGTTGTTAAGTGAATCTAACTTCCCCACTGACTTTGCTTATCAGAAGGTCACAAAAAATGATCATGTAATCCTGGTATTCTGCAACTGTCATGAATGTGAATCAGTTGCCAAGCATCTGAATTTTGATCACACGACAATAGGGATGTTGGAATGGTCATAAGTGTGAAAAATGGTCATAAGTCACTTTTTTGGTTCCATTGTAACCTTGAACAGTCACTAAAGAAACAGTTGTAAGTTGAGAACTACCTATACATTGTGGAATTGCATTGATTGGATGGTTTAGGTATTCTTTTACTGCTTTACCTAAGTACACTTTATTCTTATTGGTCTCAATAAGTACATAGCATACACATTATTTATATGTATACATATTTTACATTTATGCATATTCATAAATATGAATATTTATCCCAGTGTTGGGATTTAGCCGGTTCGCACCACTTCGGCAGAACCAGTAGCTAATTTTTTTGTTGCCCACACCCAGAATGGACTTCAGGAAGTGGCATCCACACACAGAGAACCAGTTGTTCACATATTTGAATTACCCCACTGCTTATATCTTATATTTGGATTTATATGGTTTGGAGTAGGTGTATATCTAATGCATTATCATACTACTAGAATCAGTTTTTCCATGGACAGTAGGGTAAAGGAGCTTGAAATAGTTAAGACTTGAAAAGATTATATAAAAACCTACAAAGCTGCTTCCAGAATATACTGAATTTTGCTGATAGATCAACAGTTTGACTCACTATTAAGAAGCTTTGGGCATAACATTATCCACACTCTTACGTTAGCATTAATTTAGGAGGATGATAGCAGCAGATTAAGTATTTTTTTAAAAAAAAACTTTCTATGCCACATGCTATCAGTATGTTTAAAGCCAAGTTCTAAACCAAATGAATCATCCAGGGTACAACTCCAGTATTAATTGGACTTAGACCAGGGGTCAGCAACCTGAAACAGTGAAAGAGCCACTTGGAACCGGTTCCCTCACAAAAGGAAAAACTGGGAGCCGCAAAAAATGTGTGTGCATGTGTGTACATGCGCACATGCACAGAACAGGGTTTGACTGAAGAGTGGAGCCAAGGCAAGATATGCACCTACCCTGCATATTTGAATTGATTGGTTGAACTTTTTTAGTCCCACTTTTTTTTTTGGGACTGCACATGGCAGAGGACTGGGAGCCACAGGAGACGGCTGAAAGAGCCATATGCGGCTCTGGAGCCGCGGGTTGCAGACCTGTGACTTAGACTAATCAGTCTCCATGTCTTTTCCGAGAAATAAAACAAGCTCTTTGTGTCTCCCTCAAAATGAAAAATGTATAGCTCAGTTCTAATGACATTTTAAACATTTCCACTTAAGAAAAGATGAAGTATTAATTTAGTATGTAGCTGTCTCTGCAAAAGCAAAAACACGGCCAACAAATCATGATTTAGAAAAGCAATCTCTTTTGTACTTCTGTAGCTGTCGATTGGCAAAGAAATAGGAAACACCAGGAGAGCATTTTGTGTAAGCAGCTGAACAATTTTTAGCATTCTGCATTTTTACTGATTCCATTGTAATAGGCCAAGTTAACCTCAACTAGCCATTGTAATTTCTTAGGTGATAAAATCCTGGATGACCCTTTTGGCAGCTGATACTACTTATACATTTTGGAAGCATCTTGAGGGCTGCAAAGGAATGAGGCAGGTACCAATAAAAGAGAATAATTTTAGCTCAGGGTTGAAATGAGGAGTCCTTGGTGCTCTTGGAGCTTGGTTGTTTTCCTGCAGACATTTCATTACCCAGACTAGGTAACATCTTCAGTACTATGAGGCTGGGTTATTTTCCTGGATTTGGGAAAGAAGTGTTTGGAATTTTATTAACAAAACAAAGAAAAAACAGCACCTGTTGTCTAATGATAAGACTAAGCAACTGGTCATAACCAGCCACTCTGGTTTCTAAATAGGGACATACATTGTTGCCCGCCTCAAAATATTATTCAGTCAATTCTTATACAATTCTTCTTGTGGTGGTTAGCATGCAGTACTGCATCCAAACTCTGCCCACTGCCAGGAGTTTGATCCTGACTGGCTCAAGGTGGACTCAAACTTCCATCCTTCTGAGATTGATAAAATGAGGGCCCAAACTGTTGGAAGCAATAGGCTGATTCTGTAAAACCCTTAGAGAGGGCTGTAAAGCACTATGAAGCGGTATATAAGTCTAAGTGCTATTGCTATTGCTACATTTGAGATATGGTTAGAAATGTGTACAGTAAGATTAATCCAATGAATATAAAAACATGAAAATTTAATGTAATGAGATTAATTAATAATTCTGCATCTTTTGTTGCTGCCTACATGATAGTGGACCTGACAGCCAGTTCTTCCTTGCTTGATAGAGAAAATTATCTGCATTTCAATCCATGCCACCTGTTCAAATCCAAAGGTGCTCTGGGACTTGCTATGCCTAAGCTACTGACAAAAATGCAGAGAAACGAGGAGGGGCAGGGCTTAAGTGCAAAATGTTATTGTTTACTTTGCATCAACTTGGCAAGAATATCTGCAGGATGAGACAGGGGTTTCTGCTCCATTCATTTTTCAATCTCACATCTTTTAATTGGATCAGTGCAAGTAGTCCCTGACCCCGAGCACAACTGAGTCCAAAATTTACATTGCTAAGTAAGACAGTTGTTAAGTTGCCCCATTTTACAACCTGTCTTGCCCCAATTGTTAAAGTGAATCACTGCAGTTATTAAGTTAGTAACAAGGTTTTCAAGTGAATCTGGCTTCCCCATTGACTTTGCTCATCAGAAGGTCGCAAAAGGTGATCACATGACCCCGGGACACTGTGACCATCATAAATACAGGTCAATTGCCATGGGTCTTAATATTGGTCACGTGACCATGAGGATGTTGCAACGGTCATGTGAAAAATGGCCATAAATCACTTTTTTCAGTGCCATTGTAACTTTAAACAGTCACTAAACAAATGGTTGTAAGTCAAGGACTACCTGAAGGAAAAGGGGGTTATAAAGTTGTACTTGGTTTTTTGTCTGAGCTTCATTAAGGTGTGCTAAATCTTAAACCTTAAACCACCAGGCAGCATATGCCGTTTTAAGGATGAAATATCACAGAGTACAGCTCTCATATAAGAACAAGCTTTTTTTAAAAAAAAAAATCCACCCTGCAGCAAAATATCTGAAGTAATTTACTATGTCTCCTATGGTGTGATACAGAAGATTGGGCCCCAAGTGAGATGTACCAGTTTTGCCATAGATATAATTCTCTTGAATTTCTTCTTTTCTTTATTTCTTTCCAACGTGTATAGAGACTTCAGACATGGATGAAAAACCATTCCAATGTATTAAACCTGTCAAAGAAAAGAATACCAAGAGTTCAAGGTTCAAGGAAAGGAAACATCTGAATGTATCGATAGTAGAAATCAGCCCTGAAGGAAATATCTGTGGTATCATATAGGGTCAGTAAAAATAATAATGTCTGCCCATCTCAGAACACTGGAATGTTACCTCATTAAGAAATTTTTTGGCACAAGTGAAAAACATAAACAAAAAACTGATATACCTGGTATTGGTAAGAAATGTAATATTATTCCTCCATGAAACAATGATAATTGTCAGGAAGGAAGGAAGGAAGGAAGGAAGGAAGGAAGGAAGGAAGGAAGGAAGGAAGGAAGGAAGGAAGGAAGGAAGGAAGGAAGGAAGGAAGGAAGGGGAAGGGAAGGGAAAGGGAGGAAGGAAGGAAGGAAGGAAGGAAGGAAGGAAGGAAGGAAGGAAGGAAGGAAGGAAGGAAGGAAGGAAGGAAGGAAGTCTAAAGGCATCATACATTAAATAACCTAGCAAATTTGTTTTCATATAAGCTTTATGGTTTTCCATCACTTTTATCAGATTCATGGAGTAAAGTCCTGAAGAAAAAAGTTTTATAAATGCACAGTTCATGTTGGCCTTGAAAAAAAGAAAGCTGAGACAGGAAGAAGAATTGAGGGGAAGCGGCCAAATTTCTGAAAAGGCTGAAGCTGGAGATGTTCAAGTTCTTAGCATGCTAATTGTTAAGTGGTGGGCTCTTGGTTGCAGGAATGACGACACGAGGCTGAGTACAGGATAACTCATACTTTATTCTTGCTAGAACTGTACTGAAACTTGGGCTGCAACCAGCCACAATATACTTTATAGTCTAGCTCCTAGGCCGCAGCCAATAGGTTTGAACCCACTCTTGCTGCCTAGGGCTAGCCAATTGCAGGACGGGAGACAGCTAGTCTGGGTTGCTGGAGAGCCGTTAGCTGCTCCAGCAACGCATGTGGTGTATCACCACAAGCCCAGTACATAACACTAATCATGAATAATAGTGAGAATAAAAGAATCCTCTTTCAAGAGGAGTGTCTCTGTCAGACCTTTTCAGTGAGAGCTACCAAGAGTCTTATGTTTCCTCAAAGGGCAGTAAATTCATTACTGGGACTTTTATTATCCCAAGAGAGGCACATGCTTATACAATCAGTTGTTTAGGAGAAGAAAGGAAATAATGAAGGAAAGTTAAAGCACAGATTTTAAAAGCTAGAATTTTTATGTTGTGACAAGAAGCTATACTCTTTAAATTCAAGAGAGAAAAAAAACCTTTTTCCATATAAATAGTCATTCCAAACCAATTATTATATGTATATGCTTCCTCTATACTAATTTTGTTGCCTTTTCTGTATTAAATGTGTGTTCCTGGAGGAGGAGGAGGAGGAGGAGGAGGAGGAGGAGGAGGAGGAGGAGGAGGAGGATGAGGAAAGGAAGGAAGGAAGGAAGGAAGGAAGGAAGGAAGGAAGGAAGGAAGGAAGGAAGGAAGGAAAAATTCCATATCTCATTGGAATTCATATTTGTTTGAGGAGGTGGACAAATTCAATCTCTCCTTTTCCACCACAATAATTTGAGCAGATTTTTCTTACCTTTAAAAAGACTCTGACAAATTCTCCTCCTTACCTTCTGACAGTGTTTGGACTAGTGACTCCATTTGGCCATAATGAATTTTCCAAGGGTTTTGGGCCTTCAGAATTTTTCCATACCGGAACAGGCCAAAAGAAATTTTTTCTTAGCTGAATCTTCAGAAATTGCCTACTTAAGCAACTGCAGTTCAGTATATCAGGTTTTAAAGAGAGGCAGGCTGGCATAAACTTTCAGAAGCTCCATATTGTTTCAGTAAATTGTAGTTGTGCCAGATCCTAAGGGGTTTTATATCTCTGCCATAAACACTATGGATTAAAAAAGAGAGAGAGAGAAGAAACATTTCCTGAAGCGTTTGTCCTTCCCTTTTTCTTCCCACTTTACAGTTCATTGCGGACCTTCTCAAAGCTGATTTGTCCTGATGCAGTCATTGCTTCTTCCCTTCTCTTTTACTAGATGAATTTCAGCAAGTTTGTTTTAGCAATTATACTCAGAAGATAAAGGCACAAGTTAAGGTCTTGAAAATGCCTTTGGAAAGCTGCAAGAACATACACTGCTCTGACAGAAAACTGCAGTATAATAAATAATACTTATCATCAAAACACAGACCTCTAAACAGCCAGCCAGCTTTCTACATGTGGTAATGTGATCAGACAGAGACAACTGAAGGGAGGAAGCTGTTTTTTGCTGAAGGAAGACTTTTGTAACAACATTGAGCTTTTCGATAAAACATTCTTTGCAGATGAATAGGCTTTGATACTGCTGAAGGGACTTTCTTGCATCAGGGTTTCACAATTAATGCAGAATTAGCTCTTGGGCAAAGTAGAAGCAAAAGCAGAAGAGCAGTTCAAAGGAAATGCAGGGGGGGGGAGTTGGCCAATATATTTACCATAACGAGTGGGTCATTACATGGCACTGAAAGTTGGATGTCTCAGGGGAACTGATGGGACCAGATAATTCTGGAAGAAAAATGTGCTTTATCATTTCCACTGGCAATAGAAAATAACAGAACAGCAGCACCAAATGTGTGCCTTCCAGATGTGTTTGGATTACAGCAACCAAGAGACTTAGCCATCAAGGCCAGTGACAATATCTGATTCCTCTTCCTTCCAGCTGTATCCATTCAAGCTGCTCCAGATAAGATTACAGTACAATATTAAAAATGTATCACAAGTGGTCCTTAAAAGAACCTTATAATCTTGAGTGCCATCTACTGGTCGTAAGATAGAATATCAGTCCTAGAAGGAAGCAAACAAGGTGGCCGTATATTTTTGTTCTTTGTTTTTCCAATCCCTTTTTCCTTATCTGGATATGTCTTTTTTAATATTATAATCTTCAGAATAGAGCCTTGACTTTCTTTTTTAAGAAAAATGATATGTACTATTAGTAAGTCGAAGGTCTTTCCAGCTAAGAGGTGGCTATAAATGGTTTAAACGAACATACAACAGGGCCACAATCATGTATGAACCCAAGAGAGAAGAGAAAAAAAAATACATATCAAACTCTGAGGAAGAGGAAGACTAGAGAAAGAATTCCTAATCACTCAAACACTACCCCCATGACCATTCTGTTTCTTGCACAGCCGCTACATAAAAATGTATTACGGTAATTGAAATGTGATTTCAGTGATTAATTGATTGATCACGTGCTATCTAGTAAAGGTTGGTTCTTAGCAGTCACACAGATAGATTTTATCCAAGATGATCCGTCCCCAGTTTGAGCTTTCAGATCTATCGATAGTGCACTCTTTCACTACTGTGATTACAATCATGCTGTAAGAGACAAGTAACCAGGGACAGGTTGTTGTTGTTAGTTGCAAAGTCATGTCCAACCCATCGTGACCCCATGGACAACGTTCCTCCAGGCCTTCCTGTCCTCTACCATCTTCTGGAGTCCATTTAAGCTCACGCCTACTGCTTCAGTGACTCCATCCAGCCACCTCATTCTTTGTCAACCCCTTCTTCTCTTGCCCTCAATCTTTCCCAGCATTAGGCTCTTCTCCAGTGAGTCCTTCCTTCTCATTAGGTGGCCAAAGTATTTGAGTTTTAGCTTCAGGATCTGGCTTTCTAAAGAGCAGTCAGGGTTGATCTCCTCTAGGACTGACCGGTTTGATCGCCTTGCAGTCCAAGGGACTTGCAGGAGTCTTCTCCAGCACCATACTTCAAACGCTTCAATTCTTTGGCGCTCAGCCTTTCTTATGGTCCAACTTTCACAGCCATACATTGCAACTGGGAAGGCCATAGCCTTGACTATATGCACTTTTGTTGACAGGGTGATGTCTCTGCTTTTTAGTGTGCTGTCTAGATTTGCCAACCAGGGACAGGAGTTTAGTTCACTTCTAATTTATTCCATGCTACCTATAGACAAGACTTTGATCTACTAACAGTCAAGGAAATAGACTTCAAGGGGAGGCTGAAATTAGACCCACCTCAGTTAACCACCCAAGAAAGCACAACTCTTGAAACAAGCATTGCCTCAAAAGGAACTGTTATTAGGGGTTAGCGACAGTAGGAAAGTCAAGGCGAGATCTGGGGGAAATTCCGCCTAAACAGTATAGTTAAACTAGCAATCTTCCTCCACCCAGCAAAGTCATAGTGTCCATTTGAAATCCAGCCAATCCACAGGTGGCACAATGTTTGGGTAACTGGCACAGTTGGCGGCATCTCAAAGTCTTCTCCAGTTTTGTTTCTCCACAATCATCTCCCTGATAAGAGAGACACATTCTTTTCTCAAGTGGATAGAGGCAGGAGAGGAAAAGCAGAAAGTGAAAGTTATCCCAAGCAAAAGCAAATTCCTCCCACCCCCACCTCCCAGCAAAATGGCAGGCCCCAAACAAGGGCACATATGCAGGGAAAACAATAAGGATTTGGGGACCTGACATTAGGGCTCTTGTCGGAGCGCCAACTTGATGTCTCTAAATTGATGACGTGCCTGACCCATGCCCTCGGACTCAGCCCAGTCATCTCCTACACTTCCACCTTGCTACTAGTCATCCACTTCTTCTCTTTCCCCCCACTTCTCAAAGGAGATGAGATTTTGCATAATGTTTTCAAATGTGACCATTTCAACCTGGTGATTTGTTCCTGAGGTGACAACTCTGGATTAATTCATTCCATCATCCATTTGTTTTATTTTCATGGCTATCTGTGGCAACAAAAGTGGCACTGTAAAATATAACCTATGGACCATTGCATTCCAAATGTTGCAATTGTTAGGGGTTAGGAAGAAACCACAGTCTCCACAGTTGAAGCTCTCCTGAGATCTAATCCTAAATGCTTCCACTGGGACAGTAAAATGGAAGTTGTGGGAGGGGGCACTTGTTTGAGGGAGGAATGTTTACAGGGCCATTCTAGGAAGTGCTAGAAAAGAAGGCCGTGCAGTTCAAAATGGCTGAGGTTGCTGTACACGTTTTGTTTTAAAATTTTAGAAATGACTGCTGAGCCATCTTGCTGAAGTGTTTAATCTAAGTACAGCGAGACCCCAGATTCTAATCTGATTATCTTCTGCAGATCATTAAGATTAAACAAGATAGAAATTTACCAGGTCACAAATCTGTTCTTTAAAAACAGACTGTAAAAAAGGCAGAATAAATGAACCCTGTTTGGCTTGTTGTGATTCTGTCTTCAGAACATATCACTGAAGGAAGTTTGACAACTGAGGTCTGAACCACAAGTAGAAAGGAGAATAAGCTTGTAAAATAAAAGAAATAAAAATGTGAGTCAGTTGGACATTTGATGAGAAAATATGAAGGAGGAGATGGATTGATGTGATTGCTTTTATTTATTTATTTATTTGTTTGTTTGTTTGTTTGTTTGTTTGTTTGTTTTTATATACCGCCCTTCTCCCGAGGGACTCGGGGCGGTGTACAGAGCAAGGTAAGTATACAGTTAACAATAGTAAAAAAACAAATGAAACCCCAAGATCTATCAGGCCAGGCCGGCCTGCTGGAACAGGTAGGTTTTTAAGTCACGCCGGAAGGTGCGAAGGTCGGGGGCCATCCGGATTTCGGTAGTTATTCTCAAGTTATTTTCTTGAGAGCCAGACATTGTTTTGAAATCTTACTGGATATTGCAAGCTGGGAAGTACATGTGAAAAAGAATACAGAAAAACAGAATTGGAAGGGGCATTGCAGGACTCCTAGCTCAAGTAGAAGACTCCAGACCATTTCAAATGACCAATCTCTTAAAAACTTCCAGTGATGGGGACTTCTGGTCTTGCACAGTAGTGCAGCAGCCAAGGGATTTTGGGGTTCTGTGCCCTTTGGATGAATTTCTTTCTGTTAGGGGACCCTAAATGGTCCAGAAGATGCCTCGAAGAGGAGGCAAAAAAGGAAGAAAGTCCCGTGGATCACGGAGAGATGGCGGTCGATCCAATCTGTCCAGGAGAAGCCTTCCAGAAACCAACAGGAGAAAGGCTAGCCTAAGTTCAAAGTCTAGCCCAAGCTTCAAGCAACCAAAGTCAAAAGGCCCTATTTTAACCTGATTGTAAACAGTGCGTTTGAATCTGGGTAAGATAATTGATTTTCTATATCCTACTTATTAACTTTTCTTGGGGGAAAATCCCAAGAAGCAAAAAACCTCCAAATGTGAAGGAGGGGGATTTTTGCCCCACCCTTTTACTAACTGAAGTAGAAAATTAAACTTTTATGGAAGACCAAAACATACAGAAATGAAATGAAATGAATATAAAACCTAAATTTGGATAAGTTTGGAATTGTTGTATGGTTAAGATTCTCATTTTAAAGGCAATTTTCTATTCTGATAATTTGAAAAATAATCTGGTGCTGACATCTACTGGTAGATAAAGACTATGACAGCTATGGCTTTTATACAGGACTTGGCAAAATCTGGAAAAAACTAAACTGTGTTTGTGACCTTCAAAGCTATAAGGATAGAGAACAGCTGTGACAAAAAAGGAAAACAATTTGGGTTTCAGACAAAGAGAGAATTATAAACTTCACAAAACCTTTTTGAACCTTTTTGAATTATAAATATCTACTAAACTGTGATTCTAAAGCTATTTGCAAAGAAAAGAAAACAGAGACTTGCAGAAAGAACTTATCAAGAAAAAATAAATACCTTTCAAGAGGAGACATACTGTATGAGATGCCGCAACTAATTCAAACAACGACTTCAAACCACAAAGAAATCCAAAATAACTTTGAAAACATAAACCAATTCATCTCCAATTTAACTTTACAAGAAAAAAAATCCCAGGAAATAACAATAGAGATTGCAGAGAAGTCAGGAACACCACTAGAACTGGAGAGACAAAAAGTGATAAGAGATACAGAGAGAAAAAGAAAGAAAAAGATTTTCAACAAACATGAAAGAGCAAATGCTTCTTACAAAGATATTGTACTTGACTTATTTTTTTATATCTACAGTGACACCTACAAGAATATGGAAAGACTCTTTGATTCAGCAGAATGTATTGATTAAAGATATTGGGCAAAAGAAGAAGGCCAAAGTGAAAATTAAGAAAACAGATGATGGGACTTATCAGAGAGAATATTTAAAAACAAACACCTGTTTGGATATGGTTAAAGTAATAGAAAAATTTTGGATATGAATTTTACTTTAAGAGGGAGGAGTCCTTCAAATAACATAGTACTCTCTCTTTCTTCTCTTTTTTTCTCTTATTTCTTGATATGAGTAATATAAAAGAGTTAAAATGGCTTATATATAAGGACATATTTTAGATATTTAAATGTGATTGATTTTAAGATTATTACAATGGATTAAAAAAATTGTTTTGAATAAGAGTTAAAAGACCAGATGACTAGATTTATTAAATGGAATATTTAAAGATTAAATATATTCTTAATTATGGTAAAAAATGGAAATATTTTGGAAATAAATATGTATTAGATCAGGAGAAACCTGGACTTTCAGTAGTATACTATCTTTTTATCTCTCTTTACTCTTGTTCTTTTCCCCCCTTCTTTTAGTCTTAGTTATTCCTTAAGTAAGGCAAAAGTTATTCCTTAGGTAAGGTAAAAGTTACATGAGAGAAAATAGAACCAAATATCTAAATGTAATTAACTTTGAGAAAATCTTAACCAGTAAGAATGTCTTGAATATGGTGGGAAAAAGAAATGTAAACAAGAACTGTAAATGGGATCTATGATGAGGCAACCAGAATGACTAGATAGAAAAGAAATATTGTATTGATGTGATTATTATTTGTGGAAATATTAGAATTTTTTTTATATTCAATTGTTATCTATTGAAACAATAAGAATTGTATTAACCTAAGGTTGGTAAAAGAGAACATTATGGGAAGAAGAGGAAATCAAGTAAAGCTAATATGTGGATTATAAATCATAGAAACCAATTGTTAGCAAATGTTTTTTTAAATATAAACCCAGACAACACACTGTTTACCGAATATTAAGGTGACCATGTTAAAAAATTAATAAAATATATTATAAAAAAAATTTCCAGTGATGGAATGCCCACAACTTCTGAAGGCAAGCCGTTCCACTGATTGATTGTTCTCAGGGACAAGAAATTTCTCCTTATTTCTAGGTTGGTTCTCTCTTTGATTAGATTCCATCCATTGCTCCTTGTCCTGCCTTCAGATGCTTTGGAGAATAAGTTGAAACAGGAAGAAGAAGGAAGAATACAGATTCCCCTTCAAGACATCAGCATCTTTAGCATAGAATAGAATAGAATAGAATAGAATAGAATAGAATAGAATAGAATAGAATAGAATAGAATAGAATAGAATAGAATAGAATAGAATAGAATAGAATAGAATAGAATAGAATAGAATAGAATAGAATAGAATAGAATAGAATAGAATAGAATAGTGGAATGGAATAGAATAACAGAATAGAACAATGACTTTATTGTCACTTTAAATGTACATTAATCAGCATACATTAAAAATGAAATTTCATTGCATACAGCTCTCAAAGGGTAACCACCTCCAATATACACTCCATAAATATGACCAAAAATAATAATTATGAATATATATATATATATATATATATATATATATATATATATATATATATATACCCATGGGCCAGATGCATCATCATCCCAAAACTGCACCCACCCATTGCCAGCAATGGAGAAAAAGCTCCGATATGTTGCGCAACATCACATGACATCGTAGGTTTGACATGTCTGACCTAGAGAAACAACACAGTCTAGTTCAGATGTATACATATACATGGCGAGAAAAACAAATCTTACAAGTTTACCAGACAGATGAAATAAGGAACAAAGCTGTTATAAAATCTGGTAGTCCTACAAGAAATACTTTGAAACCTCCTACCAGAGGGGAGCAAAAGAAACAGACCGTGAAGTGGGTGTGTGGGGTCTCTAACAATGCTTTGAGCTCTAAGCACATAGCACTTATAAGCCTTGTCCTGAATCACGGGAAGCAAGCTTCCTATGTTCTTCTCAGCTGTCCTTACCACTCTCTGTGTGGACCTTTTATCTGAGGCACTGCTACCACCAAACCAAACAGTAAGCACTTTGTTGAGACGCTCTCAATCGTAACTCTGTAAAAAGTGGCCAGGACAGAAGGAGAAAGATGTGCTGTCCTCATCTGATGCAGGAAATGCAGACGCTGGTTTGCACGCTTCACTAAGGATAAGTTAATACTTAACTGTATAAGCGTAGGAACAATTGTCATTGTCTTTTCTTATAGCGTTTTTCTGTCCTCCCTCCACAAGCTCAAAATCAGTTCTCTTATTAACAAGCTCAAAATCAGTTCTCTTATTAACAACAAATGCTGCTCTTACTTGAGACGAAGCGTGGGAGAAAGAGCTGAGTCTTCCACTCCTGGCCCAACACCTTTACCCCAGAACGAAGCTGGCTCTCTTATTTTTTCCAATGGCTTCAGTGGGCAAGCTAGAGGTAAAATGATGGCATGGGCGAAAGCAAGATGATATTCTGGACCGGTTTGTTTGTTTGTTTTTTTCATTTACAGGAGGATTTTTTCCCCTGAAATCAGTGCATTGTTTCCTGCCAAAACTCAGAGGGAAACTGCATTGCTATTTTGCAGCACCTTGTTGCTAAAAATCAGCAATGTGATATTTGGGAAGTACATGAAGAATGCAGAATTACAGAATAGCAGAATAATAGTTGGAAAGCACTCTGGAGTTCTTCTAATACAGGAATACCTGACTATTAGTTGCCTATCCCATTCTAAATATAACACCCAAAAGACACCGGGGGGGGGGGCTTCCCTGAAAAATGCTGAACTTCAACTACTATATACCTACCCTTGTGTCTCTATGGTGGGAAAGTTTTTCATTTGTATTGACATGAAAAGAGGCAGCTTCAATCAGATGTTTTCCCATTCAAGATGTTTGACACACATCAACATTGATAATTATGCTAATTAGTACAAAGTAATTTGTTCTGTAGTCATGCCAACAAATGCTGGAAGAATAGAAAGGGCAGCACATTTGTCTAGATAAAGAGGGTTTATTTATGAGTTTGCAGCCTAAAGATAAAAGCATGTCATTAAAGCTGTATATCATATCATTGTTTTGTCTGGCGGGTTATAAGCAAGAAAATGATCCGACACATATAATCAAGAGGGTTCCTTGAAAGGATATTTTTGTGACCAGAAAACTAATATGGGTATAAGCAAATGCTTTATTATGAGAGTTTATTTTCTTTGATAAGAGCTGGCAAATTCAATTGCAGTCCATTTCATAATTTGGATGTATTGTGTTATCTTGAGATTTAGAGGAAAAGAAAGGAAAGGAAAGGAAAGGAAAGGAAAGGAAAGGAAAGGAAAGGAAAGGAAAGGAAAGGAAAGGAAAGGAAAGGAAAGGAAAGGAAAGGAAAGGAAAGGAAAGGAAAGGAAATTACAGTTTTGGCCTATATATTTTCTCAGATAAAGATCAGCCTTCTACAGCCTGGTACTATCCAGGAACTTTAGGATTACAGCCTCCAGAAATCTGATATAAATGCATCTAAATTTGAAGAAGATAATATTTGTAGCCCAGGGTTGAAGAGTGAGGTCCTTGACGTTTGCTGAGCTTGATTGTTTTCTTGCAGACATTTCATTTTCAAACTAGATAACATCATCAGTGCAAGTGGGAAGCAGGGTTTGCTTTCTTTTTATATAATAGTGGCTTGCCCTACTTGAGGTTTACAGAAATAAAGAATGCCAATATCATCTTTTTAAACTGTTCTGTGGATACAGTGGTATTCACAGTGAAGTCTTTAATCGCAAAGCCTTTTAAACATCTCCTTACATGGGCAAAAGTCAGAAAGAACCTTACTGATTCAACTTCGTGATTACATTTTTTTTTCTTCTGTTCCAATCATGTCTGATTCTTGGACACTGCTTGGACAAGTCCCTGCAGCTTTCTTGACAAGGCTTTTCAGAAGTGGTTTGCCACTGCCTCCTTCCTGGGGCTAAGCGACTGGCCCAAGGTCACCCAATTTGTTTCGTGTCCAAGGCAGGACTAGAACTCACAGCCTCCCAGTTTGTAAACCTGGTGCCTCGATCACTACACCAAACTGGCTCTCAGTGATTACATAATGGAAAGCAATTTGTTTCATCTCTTCCTCTGACCTGTTCTCTCCCATAAAGGCATGGAGACAGAATAAGAAACAGGCAACTATCTGACACTGGACAGAGGAACTTTGCATATGGGAATCCCGCCTATGCAGTAGACAGGTAGTCCTTGAATTACAATCCTTCATTTAGTGTTGTTTATGTTTATGTTTATGTTTATTGGACTTATATACCGCCCTTCTCCCGTAGGACTCAGGGCGGTTCACAAGGTATTTAAAATAACAATACAAATTACAAAAGTTAAGAACAATTAAAATAATTAAATTTAGTCCTTGAATAAAATAAAACCCCTGTTAAACTCCAATTAAAACCCAATTAAAATAAAATTAAAATTAAAATTCTCAGTCCTGGCCGGAAAGCTCAAAGAGCCAGGTCTTCAGGTCCCGGCGAAATGAACAAAGGTCAGGGGCAGTCCTGAGCTCTACGGGCAGCTGGTTCCAAAGGGCAGACACACCCACAGAGAAGGCCCTCCCCCTGGGTGTTACCCACCGGCAATCCTTTGCCGGCAGCACCCGGAGAAGGCCCTCCCTGTGGGAGCGCACAGGACGAAGGGAGCTTGATGCTGGCAGCAGGTGTTCCCTCAAATATCCCGGACCCAAGCCATTTAGGGCTTTATGGGTCATCACCAGCACCTTGAATCTCACCCGGAGGGCAACTGGAAGCCAATGCAGCTCACGGAGCAGAGGTGTTACATGGGAGTATCGGGAAACCCCCATCACAACTCGTGTGGCTGCATTCTGCACCAGCTGAAGCCTCTGAGTGGTCCTCAAGGGCAGCCCCATGTAGAGAGCGTTGCAGTAGTCCAACCGGGAGGTCACAAGCGCATGAGTGACTGTGTGTAGGGCATCTCGGTCCAGATAGGGCTGCAACTGGTACACCAGGCGAACCTGGGCAAAGGCCCCCCTGGTCACGGCTCCTATATGATCTTCAAAACTGAGCCGCAAATCCAGGAGGACACCCAAGTTGCGAGCCCTATCAATGGGGGGTAACACCTCACCCCCCCCATCATTAAAGGTGGAATGGACTGGTTAACCCGAGATGCCAGTACTCACAGCCACTCAGTCTTAGCAGGATTGAGATGAAGCCTGTTTCTCCCCATCCAGACCCAGACAGCCTCCAGGCAACAGGACATCACGGCAAGGGCATCGCTGGGTTGGTTCAGGGTGGAAAGAAAAAGTTGGGTATCATCAGCATACTGATGATACCCCACCCCGAAACCACGAATGATCTCACCCAGCAGCTTCATATAGATGTTGAACAGGAGGGGAGAGAGAACCGACCCCTGAGGAACTCCACAAACGAGAGGCCTCGGGGCAGATCTCTGCCCTCCTGTCAACACCGACTGTGAACAGCCCAGGAGGTAGGAGGAGAACCACTGTAAAACAGTGCCCCCCACTCCCAACCCTCTGAGACGCCGCAGTAGGATACCATGGTCAATGGTATCAAAAGCCGCTGAGAGATCTAATAGGACTAGGACAGAGGAACAACCCCTGTCCCAAGCCCGCCAGACATCATTCACCAGCGCGACCAATGCCGTCTCCGTGCTGTACCCGGGCCTGAAGCCCGATTGGTACGGGTCAAGGTAATCAGTTTCCTCCAGGAACAGAGGAAGCTGATGCGCCCACCACACTCTCAACAACCTTTGCCAAAAAGTGAAGGTTGGAGACTGGACAATAATTATTTAAAATCGCTGGGTCCAGGGCAGGCTTCTTGAGAAGGGGACTCACCATCGCCTCCTTCAAAGTGGCGGGGAAGACACCCTCACTCAAAGAGGCAGATATTACTGCCTGGAACCAGCTTCGTGTCTTCTCCTGAGCTGCATAAATCAGCCAGGAGGGATGTTGTTGTTGTTAGTTGCGAAGTCGTGTCCAACCCATCGCGACCCTATGGACAATGTTCCTCCAGGCCTTCCTGTCCTCTACCATCTTCTGGAGTCCATCTAGGCTCACGCCTACTGCTTCAGTGACTCCATCCAGCCACCTCATTCTCTGTCATCCCCTTCTTCTCTTGCCCTCGATCTTTCCCAGCATTAGGCTCTTCTCCAGTGAGTCCTTCCTTCTCATTAGGTGGCCAAAGTATTTGAGTTTTAGCTTCAGGATCTGGCCTTCTAAAGAGCAGTCAGGGTTGATCTCCTCTAGGACTGACCGGTTTGATCGCCTTGCAGTCCAAGGGACTCGCAGGAGTCTTCTCCAGCACCATAGTTCAAAGGCTTCAATTCTTTGGCGCTCAGCCTTTCTTATGGTCCAGCTTTCACTGCCATACATTGCAACTGGGAAGACCATAACCTTGACTATACGCACTTTTGTTGACAGGGTGATGTCTCTGCTTTTTAGTGTGCTGTCTAGATTTGCCATGGCTTTCCTCCCAAGGAGCAAGCGTCTTTTAATTTCTTGGCTACAGTCCCCATCTGCAGTGATCTTGGAGCCCAGGAAAATAAAATCTGTCACTACCTCCATTTCTTCCCCATCTATTTGCCAGGAATTGAGAGGGCCGGATGCCATGATCTTGGTTTTCTTAATGTTTAGTTTCAACCCAAGTTTTGCACTCTCCTTCTTCACCCGCAACAAGAGGCTCTTTAGTTCTTCTTGACTTTCTGCCATTAGAGGGACACAGGTCCAATAAACAGGTGGTGTAGCTCAGCCTCCCCATAATCCTGTCCACATCATCAGGGGAAACAGGATCGAACTCAGTCCAGATAACATGCTCAAGACCGTCCGATTCCTCCATGTCAGACTCTGCCCAGAGTCCAAACCGGCCCGAATCTGAGCGATTTTGTCCGTCAGATGATGACTAAACTCCTCGGCCCGACCCTGCAAGGGCTCCTCCCTCACCTCCTGATTAAGAAGGGAGCGAGTCACCCTAAACAGAGCGGCCGGGCGATTATCTGCAGACGGACTAGTGACTATTTGAAAGTTACAAAGGAACTGAAAGAAGTGACTTATGACTATTTTTTCACACTTGTGACCCTTGCAGCTTCTCAGTGGTCATGTGATCAAAATTTGGATGCTTGGCAACTGGCATGTATTTATGACGGTTGCACTCTCCCAGGATCACCTTTGCGACCTTTCCAACAAGCGAAGTCAATGGGAAAGCCAGATTCATTTTACAGCCGTGTTGCTAACTGAACAACTGCAGTGATGCACTTAACAACTGTGACAAGAATGGTCATAAAACTCACTTGACAACTGTCTTGCTTAGCAATGGAAATTTTGGTCTCAATTGTGGTTGTAAGTCAGGGGCTATTTTATGTTGTATATAGTATGTTGTATATAGTATGTTTTATGTTGTATATTTTATGTTGTATATAGTATGTTTAAATGTGTTATGTATCCATACACTTTCAGAGCAAGCAACTAAATTTCATTTTTAATGTGTGCCATTGTGCCCACAGTAAAAAATGACAATAAAGGTTATCTAATCTATTCCCCGCCACGTAGTCCACTCTGTGTAAGAAGCACTTTGCAATCCCTGGTTAAAGTTTTTAGGAATACATAGTGCTGCATTCTCACCATTTTCTCTCTTCCCTCACCCCTTTACTACTTATCTTCCGACAGTGGAAGAGATCCATTTACCATCCGCAGTGAGTGGTCAGGCATGATAGCAATCCCACGGACCAGTTACTAAAATGGTAAATAAAACTATTTCTTTCTGTCTTTTTTTTAAAAAAGAACATTCTGGAAGATTCCTGTGAAAGGAAAGATACTCAGCAAATACTCTGCGCTGTAAAGATTTTTGTCTCCTAATTCTGAAGGATGT
Organism: Vipera berus; assembly: GCF_964194415.1. Lineage (NCBI taxonomy): Eukaryota > Metazoa > Chordata > Lepidosauria > Squamata > Viperidae > Vipera > Vipera berus. The sequence goes on along the minus strand of NC_138202.1, from coordinate 225,743,436 downwards.
AAGGTGAACTAACCGATGATGATTCATTTAGAAAAACCTCTTAGATTTCAGATGACACAGGACTCACAGGTTGACCGATGAGCGTAGAAATGCAATACAGGTAGTCCTCGACTTCTGAGCATGACTGAGCCCAACGTTTCTGCTGTTAAGCAAGGCAGTTGTGAACTGAGCTGTGCCCCATTTTACGACCATGTTTGCCACAGTTGCTAAGTGAATCACTGCAGTTGTTAAGTGAATCATGTGATTTTTAGACAAATCCGGCTTCCCCCATTGGCTTTGCTTGTCGGAAGCCGGCTGGGAAGGTTACAAAAGGTGATCACAGGAACCCAGGACAGTGCTACTGCCACAAATACACAACAGTTGCCCAAAGCACCTGAATTTTGATCACATGACTGTGTGGAGGCAGCAGTGGTAGTAAGTGTGAAAAACAACCTTTTCCAGTGCTGTTATAACTTCGAACAGTCATGACATGAATAGTTGTAAATTGAGGACTACCTGTCATAATATTCATTTTATCTCTGGAGAGAATTAGTATTTCCCGGTGTTCAAAAGTAACGTACCCATTGAGACTGAAACCAGCGGCATCTAAATCTTTTTCAGATCAAGCCTCCCGCCAGGAAATCGGATCGGCCCTAAACCTGCTGTTTTTTTTACAAGACCCTGAAGACAGATAGGCATGGGGATCTAGAAATGTGGTAGAGCCAGTGGAGTGGCTGTATGAATAGAATAGAATAGAATAGAATAGAATAGAATAGAATAGAATAGAATAGAATAGAATAGAATAGAATAGAATAGAATAGAATAGAATAGAATAGAATAGAATAGAATAGAATAGAATAGAATAGAATAGAATAGAATAGAATAGAATGGAATGGAATGGAATGGAATGGAATGGAATGGAATGGAATGGAATGGAATGGAATGGAATGGGATGGGATGGGATGGGATGGGATGGGATGGGATAGCAGAGTTGGAAGGGATGTTGGAGGTCTTCTAGTCCAACCCCCTGCTCCCATTGCTTTGATGAATTGGAATACCTCAGCTGCAAGTTCTATGTATTTTGTGATGGCTTTTTGTATGTTTTCCTATCGCTTTGGAATTGTTGTGGTTTTTAGATTTGTTTTTAATTATTCGTAGCTGCCCAAAGTCATATATATAAAATGGCTGCATGACTGAATAATAATACAGAAGTATATAAATTCTACCAATCTGAAAAACCTTCCTTCCCATACATTTCTTGCTATCCCCTCTTCTAAAACATTTGTAGACTGATATAGTTCTTGATTTACAACTGCAACTGGAAACCAGAATTTTAAGCAATTAGAAGGTGATTGTTAAGGGACTCAGGCCTGACATCACATCTTTCTTTCTTTTTTTTGCTATGGTTATTAAGCAAATTGCTGCAGTTGTTAAGCGGAACTCTGAAGGCATTAAGCAAAACTGTCTTCTGTCTTGGAATTTGCTTGTCACAGACTGGATGGGAAGGTCGCAAATGGCAACCACAGGACCCCAGGATGCTGTAATTGTTGAAAATGAATGCTGGGTTGCCAAGTGCCCAAATTTTGATTACAGGACCCTGGGAATTCTGCAACAGTCACGAGTGTGAGGTCGAGTTGTGAGTCATTTTTTTCAGTGCTGTTGTAACTTCAAATGGTCATTAAACAAGCAGTTGTAAATTGAGGACTACTTGTACTTCCATGTCCAATTCCACAAAGTCTCAAAGTTTGGCATGTAAAGCGATCGTTTGCATTTCTCTTCCTTATGACCAGTTGCAATGGCTGCATTGTGAGCTTCTTTACGGTCATCCTCACTAAAAAAAAAAAGTACAGCATCGAAAGACGTAGGCAATGCCTCACAGGCTTCATTTTGCATTTCAGTGGGTGAAGTCATCCAGTTGCATTGTCAAAAACAAAAACAAAGGACTACTCATCTCCTGGAAGCTATAATTTTCTGGCAGAAGTATAATGCTTTTAATAATCTCCCATTCCCCAAATGACACGTTTGCATCGAAACGACTGAAGTGAAAAGAATTGGACTGTTTTTCCTGAAGCTTTCTTTTGAAACTTTGTTCTTTCGGTGCCATCTAGAGGTCTCGTCATCATACTCACAAGTTTTCAAAAAATCCACTTTATTTTCTCCACTAATGCCTCCTTTAAGAACTGGGTTGTTGTTGTTGTTGTTGTTGTTGTTGTTGTTCTTCTTCTTCTTCTTCTTCTTCTTCTTCTTCTTCTTCTTCTTCTTCTTCTTCTTCTTCTTCTTCTTCTTCTTCTTCTTCTTCTTCTTCTTCTTCTCCTTCTCCTTCTCCTTCTCCTTCTCCTTCTCCTCCTCCTCCTCCTCCTCCTCCTCCTCCTCCTTCTCCTCCCACTTCTTTCTTCTCTCTCTCTCTCTCTCTCTCTCTCTCTCTCTCTCTTTGTCCCTTTGAGTCTTTTTTTGATTCCTGGTCACTGTTTAGATTAGACCCTGCAGTTTTCTTGGCAGGTGTTTTTTCAGAAATGATTTACCATTGTTTGCTTCCTAGCCCTGAGAGAGAGTGACTGGCCCAGCTGGCTTTGTGCCTTCCCAATCCTTGGTCCATGACCCAGTATCAGGCTGTGCCCTGTTGGGAACTGGGCCATGCAAGCTGCAGGCAAGCGCAAAGCTGCATTTGCGTAAGCACCAGGCCTGTTATAATCATCCCCTCTATCCCCACACTGTCACCAGTCTGCAGAGCTGGAAAGGTTGGGGACCGCTACCTTAAGCAGAACTATAATTCATGGTGTCCTGGTTTCTAACCTGGTGCCCTAACCACTACTCCACTACTCTCCTACAAGGACCAATGAGCTTAGCAATATATTTCCCATTCTTGGCCTTGTACAGAGACAGCTTTAATTATGAAGATTCCACCTCATTTAGACTGAGATGAACCATTCTCAATGAAGGACAATCATGCTATAGGAAAAACTGTGCCTTAAAAAATGATCGGCTCCAGACTGCCTTTCAAACTTAAATGGCCCAGAATTTACCATGAGCATGTGCTGCCTAGAGCTGCTTCAAAGAAAGGTGCAGAAGTGCTTCCAATCTTGTGTGAGTGTAGCACCTGTAGGAATGGCACCCCTATCTGCTGGCTATGCCTGGGCAGCTGATGGTTCTTTGGTCTCTCAAGCAAGAATTGGACAAAATGAGTTTGACAACTAATTTGTTGCCTGCTTGTCACAAAGCAGAATGCCCAGCTGGAGGCCCCAATGCTCTGTGCCATGGGTCTCCAAACTTGGAAACTTTAAGACTTGTGGACTTCAACTCCCAGAACTCCTGGCTGAGGAATTCTGGGAGTAGAAGTCCACAAGTCTTAAAGTTGCTAAGCATGGAGATCCCTGCTTTATGCTGGCATGGAAAAACTCTGGTGCCACCCTTGGTGACCTCTAAAGAAAAAAAATAAAGCCCAACTACTGTAAATCTCAACTTTGGATCATTTCATGGAAAACATTTGTGCTCTTTTCTTGGCAACATTACTCTAGTTTCCCAATGGCCTTTTTTGGGATTTGACTTCTCAGTCTGATGTGCAGCACCATGATTTCCTGGTAGTCCCCCACCCAAATATAAACAGGTCCAGCTCCAGTTCACATTTCAAAATCAGCCACAATTGATTGGGTGCATTAGCCTAGCTGGACAATTGGCAAAAGTCAAGGCTAAATTATCATTTTAAATGCAAAAAAACATAGGAATAGCCTGGCTGGATCCGATTTACATTGGATTCAGGAGCTTAAAGCAATTATCATAGACTGCCTCCTCCTATTTTCCCACAGCAGCAGTTCTGTGTGTAAAGCTGGACAAAGAGAGAGTGACAGATTCAAAGTCTGCCAATGGATCTCTTTTCCATTGTACCACATGCCCGCCACAGGATCCTTGTGAAATATAGTCCTCGACTTAAAACCACAGCTGAGTCCAAAATTTCTGTTCCTAAGTGAGACATTTGTTAAGTGAGTTTTCACACCACTTCACAACCTTTCTTGCCCCAGTTGTTAAAGTGACCCATTGCTGTTGTTAAGTTAGTAGCATGGTTGTGAAGTGAATCTGGCTTCCCTGTTGACTTTGCTCATCAGAAAGTTGCAAAAATTGATCACATGACCCCAGGACCCTCAACTGTCATAAATACATGCCAGTTGCTATGCATCTGAATTCTGATCACGTGACCCTGGGGATGCTGCAATGGTTGTAAATGTGAAAAATTGTCATAAATCACTTCTTTCAGTGCCGTTGTAACCTCCTCTTCAGGTTAGAGACAAATGGCCTGTCTCAGGAGAATAAACTCATAAGTTATTGATAGGCTGTTGCAGAAATGCTTGTTTTGGTCAGTGCTAGATCATCATCCCCTTCCATACATGGCCCCATATTTTACCATTTTCCTCCCTGCCCATTTTGTCCATGCATTGCATGATTTTACCTGCCTCTGTCATGTCAAAAGCACCCGTTTCCTAAGTCCTGAGCATTTTAGCTTTTGTTCATAGAGACATTTTGGTTGCCATGTTGCCTGTTTTCAATGTATAGTAATAGAAAAAAAAACATTATTTAATATACGACTAGAGATTAGTAGTCCTTCACTTACAACCCCAATTGAGCCCAAAATTCGTCCTCCTAATTTCTGATCGCATGACTGTGGAGATGCTGCAATGGACGTAAGTGTGTAAAACAGTCATAAGTCACTTTTTTTTCAGTGCCGTTCTAACTCTAAACGGTCCCTAAACAAACTGTTGTAAGTAGAGGACTATCTGTAAACAGGCTATTATGGTATGCCATCTCTCTGCACAAACCTTAAAAAAAATCAAATAAAGTAGCTTCTCTGAAGTCTAAGAAGGGGGGATCTAGGTGGCCATTATTAAAAAAATCTTTTGAAAATAGCATTCTGGCAAGTACTAATTTCTTTACTTCAGCAAAAGATTAAATGTCATCATAAATTCTTTCCCTCATACCTGAAAGGTAATGGCTGAGGCTTAGTTAGCTAAAATGGGCCAGCTAACAGCATAGTCAAGAGGAGTTTAACCTTGTCTTCAGTGCCCAAGGATACTTCTCAAAGGCTGCCGGAATGCAAAATAATAAATAGAGTCTCTATTTTTCTCCCCATCTCACCCCCTCTGTGTATGCAGGTGTGTTTGCTAAAAGGATATCATCAGTGAATCTGGATTACTTTAGATTACTGTTTCTGAACCTTAGTAACTTTAGGATCTGAGGACTTCAACTCCACACATATATATATATATATATATTCTGAGGTTTTCGCAGGTGTTTGTTGGTCATTCGGGGTTTTTTTCCCCCACGTAGAATTGGAGGTATCAGGGCAACGTTTATTATTTATTTGCCATTCATCTTGCTTCAAAGCAATTCTATTAGAGGACAATGCTGTATGTTCCAGGCAGATACCCTAAATCTCCTAAATTTGTCTCCTTTCCTCAAATAAGACAGAGGAGTATGTACCATAATCAATATTGGAATAAGAATAAACTATAACTTTGGTCACTTCCTGTATGTGGAACGTTAGGGAACCCATCTTATTTTTTACCTCAGGTAGTAAAATGTATTGGCCAGCATAAATAAATAAATAAATAATAAATTTCATGTTCTTATCTAACTCCCTGATACAAAACCAATGAATAATCCTACTAAAGTAATGTGAAATTTCTGGCTTGGGCTACAAAGACAGAGAGAGGGAGTTGACTACCTGAAGAAGACCCTAGTGAAAAGCAAAGGTGTCCATTCCTGACTATGATCATGCCAAAAGGATGAAGATGAGTTGTGATATCATGACATACTGTAAGCTCAGTCCTTTTGCTTCTCCATCCCATTCAAGTAGATAATGGGTAAGATTTGCACCACAACACACATCATTGGTCTCTCCCTACCTCACCCAAAGACACCTATGGTTGCAAATACAATAGCAATAGCACTTATATACCTTTTCATGCCACGCTGTTTGGTTTCTGGAGCCCTCGTTGCCGCGGATCAGCTGTGGATGCCACGGATCAGCTGTAGATGCCACGGATCAGCTGTGGATGCCGTTTTCGGCGGCGCTGAGGTTTCTTCCTCCCTCCAGAATGGTGGTTAGGGGTTTGAGAGGCTTGGCATTCATGGACTTTTTTGCCATTTAAAACAACTGATGGACGCCGTTTTTAGGACGCTGTGGCCTTCCCCCCCCAGTGGTAATTGATAGCTGGAAGATTATGGCAGCTATAGGTCGTTTTTGGCTGCCTTGGAATCAGCTGATGGGCGCCATTTCTGTGGCATAAAGATTGGGGATTGTCATAAAAGAGCCTGAGATTAATCTTGCACCTCGGAATAGCGATTAGATGCTGCTTTGCCTTCCTTCCTTTTGGAATGGTGACAATGGCTGGGATATCATGGTGGCTTGAAGATCAATCGTGGCCACAATTGCGCCTTGGAACTGTTTATGGGTACCGCTCTATGATGCGGTTCCCTCCCCCCAAAGCATGTCCCTGGAACATCTCCGCCAATTGCTACCTTGCCACCCATTGGGTCGGCTTGGCTGGATATGGACATGGTGGATATATTCTTGCTTCCATGACTCTCCTCTGAATAGCCTGGAATGGACCCAGGAATCAACCGTGGTGAGAGGGCGGTTGAACTGACCATCTACCCACCCCACTGATGTGAGAGATCAGTTGGGGTGGGTCTATCCCGGAGGTCTGTGATCAGTCTACCCCAGATTTGACACCCAAACTGCTGTGAGAGGACAGTTGTGGTTCCTTTGTCGGGTTGCCGGCTCGGGTGAGAGCGTAGCCGGATTGGTGGATCTGAGACATTCTCCGGACTTAACATTCTTAACTTCATTGTAACATTAATTGACCATCTGCCTGTTCATAACTGCCCTAGCAGACATTGTTAGTATATAGTTCTGTTGTATTATTCTAGCACAGACTTGTATGCCCTCAGGAGGGTTCCTCCCTCCTGGGTACGACCTGCTGCTCTATCCCTTGCTTCCCTTAAGGACGGGCCCAATTGTTGGGACCCTGAGAGGTGGTTGGGCATTGAAAGGGTCCATTGGTGGAAACGTATGTTTTTTAGCCGGTTGTTTTAAGGGGTTAGGGATGGAGGGGAATGGTAGGGTTGGGAGGGATATGGGGTGTATTTTATCAACCGGTTGTCAGTCCGGGCCTGAGACGGTTCCCGGCGAGACGGGGTTGGGGTTGGGGACCTCCAGTTTTCCCAGCAGTGGGGTGGGGTTTTCAATCCCCACGATGATTGGGAATGGCAGCAGGTGGTTACACGGAGGGCCATATCAACATCTGGGATCACGCCCCCACTACCTTCAAGCGGTGGCATGCTCCGACCCTCTGGCTGGTACCCATTTATCCGGGGGTGAGGGGGATCAGGCCCCTGATCTCAGGCTGGTATATTTTAATGCCAGATCCATTGTGAACAAAGCTCCCCTCATCTGTGACTTGATCGAGGAGGAACACGTGGATCTGGCATGCATTACCGAAACCTGGTTGGGCTCAGAGGGAGGTGTCCCTCTGACTGAGCTTTGCCCTCCGGGTTTCTGCATGCTTCACCGGCCGTGGGCTCGGGTAGGGGCGGGGATGTGGCGGTGGTTATACAAGAGACCTTATGTCCGCGGGAAACTACTGTTGTACAGATGGGCGGGAGTGAGTCGCTCCTCCTGAGGTGCGGCCATGGGGCTCAGTTGGGCTTGTTGCTGACATACCTGGTGCCCAGCACTGTAGCAAGGGCCCTGCCTGAGCTTCTCGACACCCTTTCAGGGTTGGTGGTTGAGTTTCCCAAACTTATAGTTTTGGGGGACTTTAACCTTCCTTCCCTGGGGGGATCATCAGAATTAGCTCGGGAGTTCATGGCCTCCATGATGGCCATGGACTTGACCCAAATAATTCAGAGTCTGACTCATGAGGGGGAGGCACATTCTCAACCTAGTTTTTCTATCTGGACAGTGGTTTGATGATCTGGGAGGGGGCTCGCCAACTATTGTCCCCCTGTCATGGTCCGATCATCACCTCCTGTGGCTGGTCTTCCGTTTTGCCACCCCTCACTGCTGGGCTGCGGAACCGAATCTGACCGATTGTGGTTGAGAGCCGCTACGAGGACTTACCTCGTGGCGATGAGGACGGCGAAGTCTAACTAATTTGCTGCCCTCATCGCGTCCGCCGATAATCACCCGGCCGCCCTGTTTAGGGTGACTCGCTCCCTCCTTAATCGGGAGGTGAGGGAGGAGCCCTTGCAGACCATCTTGCAGACAAAATCGCTCAGATTCGGGCCGGTCTGGACACTGACTGGGCAGAGACTGATGGGGAGGAATCGAGCGGTCTTGAGAATGTCATTTGGAGTGAGTTTGATCCTGTTACCCCAGATGAGGTGGACAGGACCATGAGGAGACTGAGTTCCACCATGTGTTTATTGGACCTGTGCCCCTCCTGGCTGGTGTATTCAGCTCGAGAGGAGACATGAGGCTGGTTCCAGGCAGTAATAACTGCTTCTTTGAGAGAGGGTACCTTCCCTACCGCCTTGAAAGAGGTGGTGGTGAGGCCTCTTCTCAAGAAGCCTGCTCTGGACCCGGCTATTTTGAATAACTATCGTCCAGTCTCCAACCTTCGCTTTTTGGCAAAGGTTGTTGAGAGTGTGGTGGCGCATCAGCTCCCTTTGTTCCTGGAGGAAACTGATTATCTAGACCCATACCAATCGGGCTTTAGGCCCAGGTACAGCACAGAGATGGCATTGGTCACACTGGTGAATGATCTCTGGCGGGCTCGAGACAGGGGTTGTTCCTCTGTCCTAGTCCTATTAGACCTCTCAGCGGCTTTTGATACCATCGACGATGGTATCCTACTGCGGCATCTTAGAGGGTTGGGAGTGGGGGCACTGTTTTACAGTGGTTCTCCTCCTACCTCCTGTGCCGTTTGCAGTCGGTGTTGATGGGAGGGCAGAGATCCGCCCCGAGGCCTCTCGTTTGTGGAGTTTCTCAGGGGTTGGTTCTCTCTCCCCTCTTGTTCAACATCTATATGAAGCCACTGGGTGAGATCATTCGTGGTTTCGGGGTGGGGTATCATCAGTACGCTGATGATACCCAGCTTTTTCTTTCCACCCCAAACCAACCAACCCAGTGTTGCCCTCGACGTGATGTCCCGTTGCCTGGAGGTGGTCCGGGTTTGGATGGGGAAGAACAGGCTTCGACTCAATCCCGCCAAGACTGAGTGGCTGTGCATACCGGCATCTCGGGAGAACCAGTTTTGTCCATCATTAACTATGAGGGGTGAGGTGTTACCCCCTGTAGATAGGGCCCGCAACTTGGGTGTCCTCCTGGATTCACGGCTCAGTTTGGAAGACCACATAGGAGCCGTGACCAGGGGGGCTTTTGCCCAGGTTCACCTCATGCGCCAGTTGTGGCCCTAACTGGACCGAGATGCCCAACGCACAGTCACTCATGCGCTCGTGACCTCCCAGTTAGACTACTGCAATGCTCTCTACATGGGGCTGCCCTTGAGGACCACTCGGAGGCTTCAGCTGGTGCAGAATGCAGCCGCGCGAGTTGTGATGGGAGTCTCCCAATACTCCCGTGTAACACCTCTTCTCTGCGAGCTGCATTGGCTTCCAGTTGCCCTCTGGGTGAGATTCAAGGTGCTGGTGATGACCTATAAAGCCCTACATGGCATGGGTCCGGATTATCTTAGGGAGCACCTGCTGCCAGCATCAACTTCCCATCGTCCTGTGCGCTCCCATAGAGAGGGCCTCCTTAGGGTGCCGCCAGTTAGGGAGTGCCAGCAGGTGATCCCCAGAGGGAGGGCATTTTCTGTGGGCGCGCCTGCCCTTTGGAATGATTTACCTGTGGAACTCCGGACCGCCCCCAATCTGCGATCATTTCGCCGGGACCTGAAAACCTGCCTTTTTGATTTATCAGGCCTGGACTGAACGGGTTTTAGCTTTTTAATATTGTTTTAACTGTTGGGCTTTAATTAATTTAATTCATTTTAATTTTATATTATTTTTTTATATTGTCTTTTATATTCTGCCCTGTAAACTGCCCTGAGTCCTTCGGGAATAGGGCGGTATAGAAAACTAATAAAATAAAATAAATAAAATAAATGGTGCTTTACAGCCCTCTCTAGGTGGTTTATAGAGTCTGCATATTGTCCCTAACAATCTGGCTCCTCAGTTTACCTAACTCAGAAGGATGGAAGGCTGAGTCAACCTTGAGCTGGTAAGGATCAAACTGCTGGCAGTCGGCAGAATTAGCCTGCAATACTGCATCACCCTAGGCTGCTACCAAATACCAGTTCCTGGTTTCCAACTTCCACTATAAAAAGGGAAAATAATGTGGCTAAGTACAATGGAGCGACTCTAAGTAGCCATCATTTACTTGTTTTATTGTGAATCCATGATCTGCCTCCTGCCAGCTGTGAAACTGCAACAGACCATAATTAAACAGCCAAAGGAAGGAAACACAACTAAGTTAAGAGTCATTTGGTGCAGAGAGACAACCACAAGGTGACTTTTTTGGAGCTTTTTATTAGCACAAAGCAGGGGGGAGAAACAAACAACTGTGAAACTTATGATTTAAATGAGTCCGCAGTGATTGTAAAGTATGACTAAAGATTTGCTTGCACTACAAAATAGCAATGTCACAAAGGATAACTTAGAAGGTCATGTGTTCAGCTCCTCTGATTTATTTGCAGCTGCAGTCCTCGATTTGTTTACATTGCTACAGCGTTGTTGTTTTTTAGTTCAGCGGGGATTTGCAAAAGCCACGAGAGTCACAGCTCAGATTAAGAAGCGGCGCTCCTGATCTATAGCTAAGCAGTTCCCAATTTCCACTTGCAAGACAGAGAATTGCATTTCATGGATAGAAAGAACCATGATTGAAACAGAAGCTCCTGACAGCTGCCATGGTTATTGTCTTTTACTACTGGCAAGCCATAGGACACTCCTATTGGGAGTGATGTCATTGCCAACTGTGATGCCATTAATAAGAAAGAGACTAAGGTGCAGCCTTCAGAAAAACATAACTGTCTTCTAGACATCGCCAATTTTCTATTGCAGAGCTACTATACAAGCAAAACTACAGCTTCTCTCTAGCCTTTTGTTCATCAAGCACACTCGTTTCCCAAAATGTTTCTTCCCATTTATAATTATTCACCTGGCTTCGCAGGTATCGCCTTTACTCTATCACCTGAGAGAGGTTTAATGTCAGGTATCTCTTCCCCGTGCTTGTACACGCTGATGGTGACATCTACTATCTCTCCCCCATATTTGTTCTTGACACTGATGCTGTATTTTCCAGAGTCTTCTGATGACACCCCCTTAATTACCAAACTGGCAAGCTTCCCTTGTTCCAATTTAGCTATGTAATGATCACTCTGTTCGATTTCCCTGTCATTCTTAAACCAGATCACATCAGGATCAGGACTACCAAACACGGTGCAGGTCAGATTCAGGGTCTAAAAGAAAAAGAAGAAGAAAAAAATAAGCAGTGGTTTTAGACAATGAGAGGTTTAGGGAAAGGGAAGATTGTAGAACACTCCAGAATTTCAGACTGTATATAAGAGAATCCAAGAGAGGATGAGAAAAATTTCTTCCATTTATTTAACTTCATACCCAAGTCATTGTAAACTGGCCTCACTCTACCCTGGCACTGGCTAAAGACTTTGTTGTGGGGTTTTTTTTGTGTGTGTGTGGTTTGGTATGCTGCTTCCATGATGCCGTTCATTAAATCTCTTGTGTGTTTATTCACAATTTCTTCTTGTCTTAGCTGCAATACCAAAAACACTAAGCGTGTTCTTCAAAAATAAATTTGCATTAGATATACCTGCAAATTAGCATCTATTGTAGACTTATATGGGATGTATCTTTTACTGATTGATTGTATGCTATTGAGTTGATGTAAATTCTCACATAGATGGATTTTCTCCAATACATTCTGTCCCCAACCTGATTCTCTGGGTCGTCCAATGGGACACCCATTGGTACTACAACTGAGTTCATTCACCTTTGTAATCATCTTCTTCTCTTCCAAGAGGTGGGTCTTCACATATTTTTTCTGAGTATGATGATTTGAGCCTGGTCATTTGTGCATCAAGAAAAAACTCTAGGTAGATTTGTTTGCTGATTCATCTATCTATCTATCTGTCTGTCTGTCTGTCTGTCTGTCTGTCTGTCTGTCTGTCTATCTGTCTATCTGCCTTATCTATCTATCATTTATTTATTCTTGGTATTCTTGGGCATTTTCTCCAATATCAAATTTAAAAACATCTATACACTTTCTATCCTGCTTCTTCAAAGTTGAATGGGTTCATATTACTCAAATGTTCTCTCGAGGAAGCCCTTTTTGCTCTATACACAAAGGCTCCTATTCAAAACTATCCAAGCCAACCAAGTTGTTTTATCCATACCTTGTCTTCCATTATGGTCACAACATCTGGCAAACCACCAACCAGTTTACCACGATCTGTGAATATACAAATATAAAGTTACTATGCTCTGTCCAAGTCCTCTGGCTACTTCAGAGAAAATATAGCATAGCAAGTTCAAATAGCACCCAGTCCTTCTTATGCAGGAGCCTAGGTGCTCTGACGCCATGCTTTATGGGATCTATGGCAGCCACTCCAAAAGAATCTCCTATGACTCTGATGGACATGGGCAATTAAGAAATATGAAATAAAGAAAGAGAGAAAGAAGAAAGGGAAAGAAAGAAAGGGAAAGAAAGAAAGAAAGAAAGAAAGAAAGAAAGAAAGAAAGAAAGAAAGAAAGAAAGAAAGAAAGAAAGAAAGAAAGAAAGAAAGAAAGAGAAAGAAAGAAAGAGGGAGGGAGGAAGGAAGGAAGGAAGGAAGGAAGGAAGGAAGGAAGGAAGGAAGGAAGGAAGGAAGGAAGGAAGGAAGGAAGTCTGCAGAAACCAGAAGAACACCACAGCAGCCTTTGCTACCTCAAAACCTCACTCCAGATCAGGACTCTGTCCTACTCTAGCAGTGCTTTAAGCCCACAACAGCCCTCAAGAGAGTTGGATGTGGTTACCTTTGCCACCCATCTTTGAAAAGAGAATCTCAGTGCAAGAATGAAGCAGACATTCTTGAACATTTGTTTTTTAACCATAGTAGAGAGCCTAGTTTGCATCTATCGGTTTAGCAGGCTTTTTGTACAGATATTAGTGGGGGGGAAATATTGATTCATTCAGTAGTAGTAAAGAGTTGCTACAGAAAATCTGAAATGACTGGATATAGTCATGATTAGAAATGAAATGACCACAAGGTCATCAGGATGCTTCATCAAAATGGCAACAGACTGCATTAGCAAATGTCTAGGACTCAATGATGAAATAAGACATACTGCTGAAAGCCTGATGTTAGATGACAATACTAAACACATTAGAGTCACAGAAAGAGATCTGAAGTTAGATAGGAGCACTGAGAGGACCATGTTTGCCGGCAATCTGGACTTGTTTGGGGTAATTAGAATTTAAAAAAGAAGCAAAGGCATCCTGGAGGGTTATGATATATAGTTGGATGAAAACATAAACCCCAGATGTGGCAGCTGTGAAATGGCAAATTCTAAAATAGAACTGCAAACAAGCTTTTATATAAATCTATGATACAACTGAATTTGGAATATTGCACCCAGTTCTGAGCCTGTATAGCTAGAAATTGTACATAGAAGGGAAACAAGCATTATTTAGATTCCAGGGGCAGAAGCAACTGCTCGCAAGGAAAGTTTCAGCTTTTAGGGAAAAAAGGATGAATAAGTGGAACCTGATATAGCCATATAAAATGACACCTTTGAGGAAGCTGAATGAGGAAAGATTCGAGAGACATGAAGTCCTTCATCATAGCTAAACTAGAAAATTTGCTAACTCAAGATGCAATGATGGCTACTAACTTGGGTGGCTTTATGCCTCTTTGATTAATGTGGTTCTTTATTATCTCCATTATCAGAGGCACTTATGCCTCTCAATATCAATTGCTAGGAAATTGGGCAGCAGAGTTTAGTACCCCTGTCTCTTTCTTGGGAGCTTCCTATAAGCACTGGTCCAATGGATGTCTGCAGCAAATGGATGTTTCATCTAAATAGCAAAACATACAACCTCAGGACACAAGTACAAACAGGATGGAATTTGCACTTTGATATTGTGGCACACATTTTGCTTCTTCCCCACCTCTAACATCCATAACTGATCACCCATTGTGGATGTAGAAAGCTGATGTAGGCCTGAGGCCATGAGATCTTCCTAAATTCTTAACTGTGCTTGGGGCTGAGATGCCAAGTGCGTTACACAACTTATGAAGATAATCCTCTGATATTTCTGCACCATCTAAACTTCTTGGCACCTCGCTAACTCACAGACTGTTTTTGTGTCTCTAATAAAAAGTAAAGGTAACAGTTCCTTTATCCAGTCATGTCCAAGTTTAGGGGGGGGCAGTGTTCATCTCTGTTTCTTGGCCGAGTGAGACAGTGTTGTTTGAAGATGCTTCCATGGTCATGTGGCCAGCATGGCTATACACCAAGGCACACAGAATGCTGTTCCCTTCCCACCAAAGTGGTGCCTATAATCTACTCGCATTTGCCTGCTTTCGAATTGATAGGTTCGCAGGAACAGGGGCAAGTAGCTGGACTCGAACCCAGGATGCCAGTTTTCCAGCTGACAAGCTCAGCATCTTTAACCACTGAGCCACTGTGCCCCTTGTCTCTAATAGGCCTTACAGAAATTTACCTGTACCACTGTTAGTTCTTAAACACAAATTAAGATAGCTATTGAGCTTGAAGATTAACACTACTTATTCTCACCTGCTAACTCACTTCCTAGAATTATTCAAATATTTAATTTCTCTTTGCCAGGTTACTAATCATCCCCCAGCTTTTCTTCACTTCCATGCACATAGCAAAAAAGAAGATTTGTATTGTTCCCTGAAAGATATCACATATGCGGAGCCTAGAGAGCTGTTGGGAGATCCAGCCGGTCTGAATCTTACCGATTGCGGTTAAGAACCTTTATGAGGTCTTATCTCGCAGCGATGGAGGCAGCGAAGTCCAACTACTTTGCTGCCCTCATCGCGTCCGCAGATAATCGGCCGGCCACCCTGTTTAGGATGACTCGCTCCCTCCTTAATCAGGAGGTGAGGGAGGAGCCCTTGCAGGATCGTGCCGAGGAGTTTAGTCAACATCTGGCGGACAAAATCACTCAGATTCAGGCCGGTCTGGACTCCGACTGGGCGGAGTCTGATGGGGGGAGATGAGCGGTCTTGGGAATGTTATCTGGGAAGAATTCGACCCTGTGACTCCGGAAGAGGTGGACAGGATAATGGGGAGGCTGAGTTCCACCACGTGTTTATTGGACCTGTGCCCCTCCTGGCTGGTATATGCAGCTCAGGAGGGGACACAAGGCTGCTCCAGGCAGTAATAACTGCTTCTTTGAGGGAGGGTAGCTTCCCTGCTGCCTTGAAGGGGGTGGTGGTGAGGCCCCTCCTCAAGAAGCCTGCCCTGGACCCGGCTATTTTGAACAACTATTGTCCGGTCTCCAACCTTCGCTTTGTAGCAAAGGTTGTTGAGAGTGTGGTGGCACATCAGCTCCCTCTGTTCCTGGAGGAAGCAGATTATCTGGACCCCTACCAATCGGGTTTTAGGCCCGGGTACAGCATGGAGACGGCATTGGTCGCGCTGGTGAATGATCTCTGGCGGGCTCGGGACAGGGGTTGTTCCTCTGTCCTAGTCCTTTTAGACCTCTCAGCGGCTTTTGATACCATTGACCATGGTATCTTACTGCGGCGCCTCAGGGGGTTGGGAGTGGGTGGCACTGTTTTACAGTGGTTCTCCTCCTACCTCCTGGGTCGTTCGCAGTCAGTGTTGGCAGGGGGGCAGAGGTCGGCCTCAAGGCTTCTCATTTGTGGAGTCCCTCAGGGGTCTGTCCTCTCGCCCCTCCTGTTCAACATCTATATGAAGCCGCTGGGTGAGATCATTCGTGGTTTGGGGGTGGGGTATCATCAGTATGTTGATGATACCCAACTTTTTTATTTCCACCCCAAATCAACCAAGTGATGCCCTCGCCGTGATGTCCCGTTGCCTGGAGGCGGTGAGGGTCTGGATGGGGAGGAACAGGCTTTGTCTTAATCCTGACAAGACTGAGTGGCTGTGCATACCGGCATCTTGGGTTACCCAGTTTATTCCATCTTTAACTATGGGGGGTGAGGTGTTACCCCCTGTAGATAGGGCTCGCAACTTGGGTGTCCTCCTGGATTCACAGCTCAGTTTAGAAGATCATATAGGAGCTGTGACCAGGGGGGCTTTTGCCCAGGTTCGCCTGGTGCGTTAGTTGTGGCCCTATTTGGACCGAGATGCCCTACGTACAGTCACTCATGTGCTCATGACCTCTTGGATTTACTACTGCAATGCTCTCTACATGGGGCTGCCCTTGAGGACCACTCGGAGGCTCCAACTGGTGCAGAATGCGGCCGCGCGAGTGGTGATGGGGGTCTCCCGATACTCCCATATAACACCTCTGCTCAGTGAGCTGCATTGGCTTCCAGTTGCCCTTCGGGTGAGATTCAAGGTGCTGGTGATGACCTATAAAGCCCTAAATGGAATGGGTCCGGATTATTTACGGGAGCACCTTCTGCTGGTGTTAACTTCTCATCGTCCTGTGCGCTCCCACAGAGTGGGCCTCCTCAGGGTGCCATCAGCCAGGGAATGCCGACTGGCGGCCCCCAGGGGGAGAGAATTCTCTGTGGGTGCACCTGCCCTCTGGAACCAGCTCCCTGTTGAGCTCCGGATGTCTCCCGACCTTCGCTCCTTTTGCCACGACCTGAAAACTTGGTTATTTGAGCTTGCCGGCCTGGACTGAGGGATTGGAATTTTAAATTTTTAGAATGTGATTTATTTGTTGGGGCTAATTTAATTTAATTTATTTTTAACTTAGTATATTGTGTTTTAACTGCCCTGTACACCACCCCGAGTCCTTCAGGAGAAGGGCGGTATATAAATCCAATAAAATAAATAAAAATAAAATAAATATGCAATACACTGAGTTATGTAGGTCTCCCCAAAGGCATACCTACATATTCCCAAGCTGTGGATTTTATTCCAGGTAGGTGTATTCATTTGATTCCCCAAACATACCTAGCTTGTGCAGATAAACTTGACAGAAACCATTGAGGTGTCACAAGTGGAGTCTCAGGGAAGAAACAGATATATTTTTCCCACTTAAGAATAATACTAGGATAGCAAATGGAGAAAGGAACAGAGAGGACAGTCACAGTGTGCAGCTGACAGCCCTAGCTTCAAATTATGGTGAATTGTTTTCCAGACTGATTGCCTAAAGTGCTTTAGGAGCAGTGAAATATCATAGTGAAATATCATAGCAATATTCTAATTCTCAGTGCTCGTTGCTTTTATCTCAGTACACCCTGCTTTGGTGTAAAATGTGTTTGTGGGGGGGATGCAAGAGCACATCTTTAAATATCCATTTGGAAAGTGGGGTGAACTACCATTATAATTTTCTTTGGGGTCAAAAAAAAAGACTTAATATCATCCTACCATAATCCTTGCACCTATCTTTTTTGAAATCTTCTATAATTTTCCAGATTTATTGCCTTAGGGCAGCTCTTTTCTTTGGAACATTTTTCAAATAAATTGCCCTACCAGTAATACCCCTATGGAAAGGCAAACGACTGAAAAACATGCCCTCCCACAGATATAATCTATCCAGACGAATGTGAAGCTTGCCGTCCAAGATGAATGTGAAGCTTGCATCTATCCTTGTAAAACAAGGGCCCCCAACCCCAGAGCCATGGCCCGGAACTGGGCTGTGCAAATGGTGGACGAGCATGCGCGCAAGCAGTTTCACTTGCACAAATGGAGCTCCACTTGTGCAAGTGGAACGGTATGTACTCCCACACACCCCCTCTCCTCCCCTCTGCTGGTCCGCAAAGCCAGAACGGTTGGGGGACCACAGTTCTAAAATATTGTGAGCTTCTTAGCAAGGGCAACCTTGATACTGTATGCATTTGCATACACACAAATCCTTACCATGATCATTTTTATTTCAAAGGAGGGGATAGCAATAGCAGTAGCACTTAGACTTACGTACCACTTCACAGTGCTTTACAGCCCTCTCTAAGCGGTTTACTGAGTCAGCATATTTCCCCCAACAACCTGGGTCCTCATTTTATGGACCTTGGATGGATGGAAGGCTGAGTCAACCATGAGCAGGTGAGAATTGAACTGCTGTCAGTCGCACAATGAGCCTGCAATACTGCATTCTGACCACTGCGCCACCATTAGGGAATGCCCTAATGGAAAGAATTCTGTTGTGTACAAGTACATCAGCCTAATCATATGAAAATTATCAAGCTCAATCCTTGCAGTAGGGTCAACTTTGTCTACAAATTTCCAGTTCACCGAGAAACAAAAATTGCATCTGAAATTTCATTTCTTTTAACCAAAAGATGACGAACGTAAGAGCATTTTTGCACTTAATATTTGACATGCCTTATACCT
This sequence comes from Vipera berus, assembly GCF_964194415.1. NCBI lineage: Eukaryota > Metazoa > Chordata > Lepidosauria > Squamata > Viperidae > Vipera > Vipera berus. The sequence continues at coordinate 225,724,965 of NC_138202.1, read as the reverse complement.
CGTAAGTCATGTCTATTTCTATTCTCACTGTTTTTATTCCATTCCGTCAATGTGGAAAAAAAAATTCTAGTTATTTGTTGAAGTTCATTTACCAAACTAATGAATTCTTTATTATAGCCAATGGCTAGCAGTTCAAATAGCCTTCTGCAGTAAACATCCATACCATAACACAATAATAAGAGAAAGCAACATGAGATTGTATGAGACAACTGGATCTGTTGAGAGAAATTGCCTCTCAGTTTTGCTGACGTACTCTCATTATCTTCTGCTGACGGGGCACCAGCAGAACTGATAATCCATCACTCTCCCCAGTTGCAATCTTATAGTCTATCACTTCTATGTTTGTCTACACCTGTTTTATTGCATATATATTATTGCTTGGATGTTCTAGTTCTAAACTATTGGATAGCCCTCAGCAATAATAAAGAATTCATTCATCCATCCAATAATATCAAATTATTAACTAGATAAAAGAGGGGAAACAGATTTCTGGATCAAGATTTGTATTCATGTTTCTTGACCGAATGGGGAAGGGAATGTCCTGGTCAGTCTAAGGTGGGTCAAATTGTTTGCCAACTCACTAAACCAAAGAAGCAAATCTGGTTAGCTGTACACAACTCATATTTCTACCACAATCATTAAGCATTTTTGATGAGAATCATTCTTTGTATAAGACCACCTTATACAGGGTGAGCAGGCGGACCTGGCTTGCATCACGGAAACTTGGTTGGGCCCAGAGGGCGGCATTCCTCTGGTTGATCTTTGCCCACCAGGTTTCCGGGTGCTGCACCGGCCTCGGGCTCAGGGTAGGGGTGGGGGAGTGGCTGTTGTTATGAGGGAGACCTTGTGTCCACGGGAGGCCACCGTTCCCCAGATAGTCGGGTGTGAGTCTCTCTTTTTGAGATGCGGCCCTGGTGCGCAGTTGGGCTTGCTGCTGGTGTACCTTTCGCCTAGTCACGCAGCAGCAGCCCTGCCTGAGCTGCTCGATGTCCTCTCTGGGCTGGTGGTTGAGTTCCCGAAACTTATAGTTTTGGGGGACTTCAATCTACCATCGCTGGGAGGATCATCTGAGTTGGCTCGGGAGTTCATGGCTTCCATGACGGCCATGGACCTGACGCAAGTAATTTCGGGACCGACTCATGAGGGAGGCCACACCCTTGACCTAGTTTTCTTATCTGGACGGTGGTTAGATGATCTTGGTGGGGGCTCTCCAATTATTATGCCCCTGTCATGGACCGATCATCATCTCCTGCGGCTGGTCTTCCGTTTTGCCACCCCCCGCCGTGGGTGTTTGGAACCAATTAAATGGTACTGCCCCAGACGCTTAATGGATCCCCAGAGGTTCCAGGCGGCGCTGGGGTCCCCACCTGCCTCCCTTGCTCACAGCTCGGCAGATGCCTTAGTGGAAGCCTGGGAAAGGACGGCCACTGAGGCTCTTGACCGAGTTGTACCCCTGCGGCCCCTGACCCGGTGCAGATCCCATAGAGCTCCATGGTTCTCTGCGGAGCTCCGGGAGATGAAGCGTCGGAGACGGGGCCTAGAGAGCGGTTGGAGGTCCAGCCGATCCGAATCCGACCGATTGCGACAAAGAGCCTACATTAGGTCTTATCTCGCTGCGATAAGGGAGGCGAGGTCTAACCACTTCGCCACCCTTATCGCGTCCGCAGATAATCGCCCGGCCGCCCTGTTTAGGGTGACTCGCTCCCTCCTAAATCAGGAGGTGAGGGAGGATCCCTTGCAGGGTCGTGCCGAGGAGTTTAACCAACATCTGTCGGACAAAATCGCTCGGATTCGGACCGGTCTGGACTCTGACTGGGCAGAGTCTGACGATCAGGACACGGGCGGTCTTGTCGATATCACCTGGGAGGAGTTTGATTCTGTGACTCCGGAGGAAGTGGACAGGATCATGGGGAGGCTGAGCACCACCACATGTTTATTGGACCCGTGCCCTTCCTGGCTGGTCTATGCAGCCCGGGAGAGGACACGCAGCTGGTTCCAGGCAGTTATATCGGCTTCTCTGAGTGAGGGTAGCTTCCCCGCCGTCTTGAAGGAGGCGGTGGTGAGGCCTCTCCTCAAGAAGCCTGCCTTGGACCCAGCTGTATTGAACAACTTTCGTCCTGTCTCCAACCTTCGCTTTCTTGCGAAGGTTGTTGAGAGTGTGGTGGCGCATCAGCTCCCTCTGGTCCTGGATGAAGCGGATTATCTAGACCCGTACCAATCGGGTTTCAGGCCCGGGCACAGCACGGAGACGGCATTGGTCGCGCTGGTGAATGATCTCTGGAGGGCTCGGGACAGGGGATATTCCTCTGTTCTAGTCCTATTAGACCTCTCGGCGGCTTTCGATACCATCGACCATGGTATCTTGCTGCGGCGTCTCAGGGGGCTGGGAGTGGGAGGCACAGTCTTACAGTGGTTCTCCTCCTATCTCCAGGGACGTTCGCAGTCGGTGTTGGCAGGAGGGCAGAGGTCGACCGCGAGGTCTCTCATTTGTGGAGTTCCTCAGGGGTCGGTCCTCTCGCCTCTCCTGTTCAACATCTACATGAAACCGCTGGGTGAGATCATTCGTGGCTTTGGAGTTGGGTATCATCAGTACGCTGATGATACCTAACTTTTCCTTTCGACCCCAAACCACCCCAGTGATGCCCTCAACGTGATGTCCCGTTGCCTGGAGGCGGTTCGGGTCTGGATGGGGAGGAACAGACTTCAACTCAACCCCGACAAGACTGAGTGGCTTTGCATACCTTCATCCCGGGTTTATTCGGACATCCCACCTCTGGCTATGGGGGGTGAACTATTACCCCCCGTAGATAGGGCTCGCAACTTGGGAGTCCTCCTAGATTCACGGCTCACCTTGGAAGACCATATAGGAGCTGTGACTAGGGGGGCCTTCGCCCAGGTTCGCCTGGTGCGCCAGTTGCGGCCCTATCTTAGCCGGGATGATTTGTGCACGGTCACTCATGCGCTCGTGTCCTCTCGTCTGGACTACTGCAACGCTCTCTACATGGGGCTGCCCTTGAGGACCACCCGGAAGCTCCAACTGGTACAGAATGCAGCCGCGAGAGTTGTGTTGGGAGTCTCCCGATACTCCCACGTTACACCTCTGCTCCGTGAGCTGCATTGGTTGCCAGTTGTCTTCCGGGTGAGATTCAAGGTACTGGTAACGGTGTTCAAAGCCCTCCATGGCATGGGGCCGGAGTACCTTAGGGAACATCTGCTGCCGGCATCAAGCTCCCTGCGCCCTGTGCGTTCCCACAGAGAGGGCCTCCTCAGGGTGCCACCGATCAGAGAATGTCGATTGGTGGCCCCCAGGGGGAGATCCTTCTCTGTGGGCGCTCCGGAGCTGTGGAATCAGCTACCGGTAGAGCTCCGGATGGCGCCCGATCTTCGCTCCTTTCGTCGCGATCTCAAGACGTTTCTGTTTGTACAAGCCGGCCTAGCCTGATGGGGATTGGTGGGGTTTTTTATTTTTGGTGTCTTAATTTTATCTTGGGGTTTTAGAATTGTATTCCAATTGTTTTACTTGGGCAATTATTTAATCTCTTTTTAATGTTTGTATTCAGTATTTTATTCTGCCCTGTGAACCGCCCTGAGTCCTCAGGGAGAAGGGCAGTATATAAATATCATTAAATTAAATTAAATTAAATTTTCATAATACAATCAAAACTTTTCATTTTTATTAGAATGCTATCTCCTATTCTTCCATATTCATACTGGATATTCCTTTATATATTTACTTTCAAATACTCACTTTTCTCAGCAAAAGCAGCTGCCCTAAAGTGAGGAAAAAAGTAGAGAAAATTAACATCCCCGTACAATGATGCTGATGGCCCAAATAAAGTAATTGCAAAATTTGTGTCTAAAGCAAAAAAAAAAAGTTAAAATCTTACTTGAGCCGTTGGAATTCTTCATAGGCCTCATCGAAAGCTGCAGTGAAACATTTCAGCATGTTAGGAAGTTGACTTCATGAGTTGGCAGAAATGCTAGCATGTATTTCTTTCTGCACCCTCCCCCCGGCCCGGCCACAGCCTACAGTGTGATATAAAATCTAAAAACAGGAATCAAAGTCAGTCTTCATGAGACGTGGAATGAATAAAGATAATGCATGTTCCTTGAACATTCCAAGCACACAATTAGTGCTTATTAATAAACCAAAGAGAAAATAGGCAATTTCCACAATATGTTTGATGTTCAATGGGTGGTAAAAATTCCTACCTTGCCCAGATAGGTCGATTGTCCGCTTGTGGGCTTCTTTGCCATCAAACAGCTCAAAAGTATATTTCCCTTTATCTTTTTCAGTAGGCTCACATATCTGCATCCATGCAACTTCATCGCTACCACCGATTCTCATCTTTTCACTTGAAGAAACCTTAGCTTCCCTAGTTAAACAAAGAGGCCGCATTCAAGCAAACATGCACCATTTTGATATACCTGGATGTTACAAAACAGGAGAGGGGTTGTCAGATCTGCCACAACTGAAATCCCTAAATAGAAATGATAGTGGGCTCCACTTGTTGAGAAAGGCATAGTTTATTAGAGATCAAGTGTATTGCAGTATTGCAAAGCCAGAACTGAAAATGATGTGCCAAAATCCCTAGGTTCTACTTTTCCTTCCCTTAACTGTCTTCATTGCCCTGCCAGTATAACCAATCAGGTTCAGGCATTGATGTTTTCCTAATGGTCAGTCCAAGCGTAGTTTGCTATGCAGCCCCCTCCTTCTTTCAACTGGGTGACCTTGAGGCAGCATCTCGAGGAGATATAGCAGTTACTTTCATTTCCCAAAGCATTCTCTTCTTCATCCCCGCTCCCCACAGTTCATGGCAGTCTGTCACTGCATAACAGCAAAACACAAGCAAGCACAAGGTGGCAGCTGACAGGGATGTTCCTGTTTCTCTTAAAACTAGTTTCAAGCAGCCAGAAAGTCTCAAGCAAAAGTATAAATGCCACATGAATCCTAAAAGTGCATGTTTAAAAAAATGTCTGTGGGAAGCTGGTGTTCAAAAAAGTACCAATAAATTCCACCAATTATGTTCAAATCCTTTGTGTATCTTAAGCAAGCAAACATAGATATTATAGTTAAAGTTGTAAATGTAAGTTTGTTGCAAGAGAGTACTGAAGCTGCAGTTCAAGAAAAGTTTTCTACATTTTCATTATTGGAGGTATGTGAGCTATCTGACTATCAAGAAATCTAATAATTAAAAAAAGCTGATTTTTCTTCACATTGCAGCCTCAATACAATCTTGCAAAAGATTGGGAATTTGCAAACTTCAATCCGAAGGACTGTCTTTGAGCAAAAAGACTGTTGAAGCATTATATCCTCTGTACCTATAAAGAACAGGAAATTCTGAGATAATTTTTTAAAAAAAATCAGCAAGATTGTTTTTTTCAGAAAATAACATCTCCAGCTGGCCTTTCCTTTAAATTCTTTCCTCTTTCATTTCTATTTTATACTTATTTTTGCTCTGTTTGTATTTCAATGTAATAATCTACATGAAGCTTAAAAGCATTTCATTTTGTTTTTCTTTTGCTTTTTAAAGAAAAGCATTTCCCTCCTAGGGAGTTTTATATTACTTCTGCTGTTTATCATTTATAGTGGTTTCAGGATGTATCTTGCATTTTCTGAGAGAGAGAGGGGTGAGGGGGAAAAAGACAAGGAAGAGTAGCTGAATATTCTGAGGGGAAATTGGCACAATTAAAGAGATGCACAAAAGGAGAGCAAGCAAAAGCATGCAGTTGTATGACTGGTTAATCAAAATTTTGTGAGTCACACACAGGAAGAAAAGAGAGGCAAAGAAAAATGGCACGTTCAGCTCTGGATCAAAACATATCCTCAGTACAGTCTCCAATACCTGCAGACAGGGCTGGGAAAACACTTATTTGGAGCTTCATAGAACTACTAACAACTGTAGCAGATAATTATGAACTTTGTAGAACTGCAGCCACATTCAGAAATGAGGTGCTGGCTATGAAGAAGAATAGCTGAAGAATCAGAGACATTTCTTCAATCCTATGGGGCAGTCATGAAAAATTCAAAGGAAACCTGATATTTCATCTAAAGTTTTCAAGTTTAAAAAAGTCTCTGGGAATCATAGCATGCTTTACTTCTTTGTGCTTTTGTTAACTGATAACTTTAGGTACGATGACCTTCATATTGCTTTGCATATTTAATGCTGAGGTCTAAATTGCTCCCCGGTAGAGTGTGAGATTAAATCAGGAAAAGAACCAGCTCACATTCCACCTGTCCAGAACAGAACAATACAAATTGATGGGATTTGACCTAACAAGAAACTGATCTATGAAGGAATGGTTAAAGATGTAGTGATTAATGTGTTGTCCTAGAAACCAGGAGACTGTGAATTCTAGTCCCATCTCTGCCATGAAAGCCAGCTGGGTGCATCACAGGGTTGTTGTGGGGGAAAATAGGAGGAGGAAAGAGTATTAGGTGTGTTTATTGTCTTGAGTTATTCATAAAGTAATAAAGGTGGGGGTGGGAAAATCAATAAATAATAAGCATCAACTTCCTCAGCCAAACAGACCTACAGCTTGAAGCTCCATTAGATCTCCACTTTTCAGTGGGTGGATGATTGGCTGCTGTGAGTGGCCGCTGGCTTGAAGATTTGTCCCAGGCTTCCTGCTTTGCAAGGTCCTGAGGATGATTCAGGGATGACTGGGGATTTGCAGCCAATGCTGCCAGCTGTGCTGATGACAGTATGAAAACATATATCGGCTCATTTGTCATGCAAAACCTGTCACTGGGGAATATAATTTATTCCTTTTTAAAAAAGTTGGAAATGACCATCTGAGCTGTAATTTTCCTGCCTGCATCATCAGCATCATTCCCAAAATGAGTTTTCAATAGCTACTGAATACCAGATGACATTCATGCAGGATGCAGAACTTTGTTCTCTCTTACTTGTGATACCAGCTTGATTTCATTTCCTCCATGTAATATTTCAAGAAACACTGCAGCCTTATTCCTTCCGGAGTGCAATGGATCTTCAGAGGAAAAGCTGATTTACCTGCAGTCAGAAAAAAAACGTTGTTCATAAACAGTCTTAAATTATAAGGTCTAACCTCTTAAATAATAACAGCAGTTTCTTAATGCAGTGGGCTTTGTGCTCAAAATTCACAGTTTGAAACCCCAAATACTTCTACTGGAGGTTTTCCACAAAATACACCTCACCTTAAAACTGTACAAGAGACTTTTGTTATATGTAAACATAAATGACATTTATTTCAAAAGTTGTTACTGGCCCTTGTTGATCGATTAAAAAAAAATTCTGCCATCAGAAAACTCTCCAATGTCCTCTCTCCAAATTACAAAGTATTATCTTCATTACCAAAATGTACAAACATTATGAGCCGTGGCGCAGTGGTTAGAATGCAGTACTGCAGGCTACTTCGGTTGACTGCCGGCTGCCAGCAGTTTAGCAGTTCGAGTCTCACCAGCTCAAGGTTGACTCTACCTTCCATCCTTCTGAGGTTGGTAAAATGAGGACCCAGATTGTTGGAGGCAATTATGCTGACTCTGTCAACTACTCAGAGAGGTGCTATAAAGCACTGTGAAGCAATATATAAGTCTAAGTGCTATTACTATTTACTACATAATAATGATAAATGTCAAAAATAGAAAATATTACTATCACCTTCTGCTATTCTTATAAAGTGCCAGTAAATGCCAATTTTCTAATTTTTAGTTTAAGACATGCATTTCTATTTAAGGTGATGTACTAAATTTAAAATGATTTAGTATTGAATTGAATCCTTGACTAAGAACATGGTACTGTCTGATAGATTCTTATTTACAGATATAACAAACTGTATTGTCTTAAGTCTACTTCAATAAATGAAGCAAAACCTAACAGATGGAAAAATATTTTACTTCTGCCAGATAGTAGCACCTTGCTGATTCTGGGTCACCTCAAGCTAAGCACAACTGCACCTCTTTAGTACTTGGATTCTAATCAAATTCTAACCACCCAGGTGATAGGAATATGCTACGTAATATTCTCTATGTTAATGAATGCTCAAAGATTTTATATTTATTTCCTAAAACCTGGAAATACAGAATAACAGAGTTGGAAGGACCTTGGAGGTCTTCTAGTCCAACACGCTGTTCAGGCAGGAAATCCTACCTACACCATTTCAGACAAATGGTTGTCTAATATCTTCTTTAAAACCTCCAGTGATAGAGTACCAGAACTTCTGGAGGCGGGTTGTTCCACTGATTAATTGTTTAACTGTCAGAAAATTTCTCCTTAGTTCTAGGTTGGTTCTCTTCTTACAGAGTAATCTTCAATGATCACCTTTTAACCTTTCAGAAGGCCATCAGAGCTGGCCTTTTACCCAGGCACTGGGACAGTATGAGGATATCTGAAGCTGGTGGTGAGGTATCCCAAGGAGATGATGCTGACTATAGCGGGCTCATCTCCCTTTCAAGGCCATTGAAAGAGCTCGGTCTGAAGACGTTTCTGCAATCATGATGTCATGGAGTGCTGTTACCTTCCCACCAAATTGGTACCTATTTGTCCACTAGTATTTGTATGCTTTCAAACTGCTAGGTTGGCAGGAGCTGTAGCAAGAACGGGAGCTCACCCCGTCACGTGGCACTCGGGTCTCAAACCTAGGCTGCCGGCTTTCCAGCCGACAAGTCCAGCCTCTTAACCACTGAGCCACCGCGCTGCTTGGTTTATGATTTTATAGTTATTCATTTTATTGTTCTGAGCTATCCAGAGTTGTGCTTAAGATGAGCGGCCATATAAATCTAAATAAAACAAATACAAATGACATTTACTCACCACTGATTCTACTCAATCCCTGAATTATATCATCATATACTGAGGAGAAAAGGAGAAACAATATTCAATCAGTATAGAACAGACTGCTATGTGGTATTCATTTGAGAAAACATTCAGATAAACATCAAAAATGCCATAAGAATTATTTCAGAAAACCTTACAGTTTGTATCTCTTCCTTTTGCATTTACCTGTTGTAGTCCTCATAGAGGTAAAGTACACAGATAAGCCTAATGAGACCTGTTTAAACTTTGCCTCTGGTACATTGTGTCTCATTGGTGATTTTGATAAATCTGTTGCCAACCAACAGTGTTGCCATTTTACAGACGGGTATGCATTTAAAGTGGCAGCAAAACAGGAATCCTAAGAGGAGGAGATGGCAGCAGTTGTATCAACTGCCGAAGGAACACAACACTTAGAAGACAACTATCAAGCACAAAAGTAAAACCATCTTCGGAGGCCCATTAAATGGACATGGTCAGAGAACAATACCTATGAGGCAACTGCTGCCTCAGAGAACAAAGGCCTAAACTGACTTTTGCTCATGAGCACAGCTCTCTCAAAAAGTGTACACTTCTGGGAAGTATCTTTTTTTTCTTTTTCTACTCTGAATTAATAAAACTGGCAGTGCAAACTGGACAACAGCTGCAAGTTTTAATTGCTACTCCTAATAATGCTGCTGTTTTCATTAAGTAGGAAGTATTTGCCCAAAAGCAGGACACTTAAGTCTCAAAAAGAATAGAACTGCCATTTGGAAATAGGGAAGAGTTTGGAAATATGTGGAGCTTTCTAAAGGACATTTTTGTACTGCTTGAAATCATTATCTCAAAGATAGGAAGGTTAATGATTGCAAAGGTGTGTTCACACACCTGCTCATTTGCTAACATCCTGGGGACATTTGTTATCATTTTCTCCAATTATCTTTTTTTTTCTTATTTTAAAGAATAACAAATCTCCTCCATCCTCTTTTTCTCCAAAGTTTGCCACTGTGCAAAGAATCATTAGGTAGCAGATGTTACCGTACCCTCGGGAGAATTGAGATGTCAGCAAGAGAAGGGAGAGATTGGCATTTGTGATTGACCTCCCAGCCAACTCATGGATGGGTAAGCTTCTTTGTGGCTGTGAGTCTATCAGGAGCCAGAGTAAAGCACTCTGGGATGACAAATGTCAAATGGCTTATCCTTCCACAGACATTCCTCTTTCCTGAAAAGGTTGCTATGGTGGATATTAGGCTGTAATTGTCCTGTAGAACAAACAGAGGCTGCTGATAAGGTTTCTTTATCAGTTGCTATCAAGTGGAAATCTGTGAAAGCTACGTTTGTATTCTCTTTTTGCATGCATTGTTGCTTCATGTCACATACGCAAACCTCTGGAATTAACCAATCTACTTCCCATGTTCCCATGCCTTATGTTGTCCAATAAACCACTCTATTTCATGAACTATCTGATTCACACAATAATGTGAGACAATGGCTGAGTCTCCTCAATTAATGAATTACAAATAACTTGCTTAATTTTAACTTAATCTAGCTTAATTTATGTGTAGCAGCAGACACTACACAAACGCCACTCTGAAATACTGTAAAATGTTTTCATGAGGTTGTCACAAGTGACAGCAGGAGGTTACAGGCCCCAACATATCTGAAAGATGTCGAGTTTTTCTATAACTTGTATTTTAGATTTAAAGGAAGGCATCAGAAAACAGGCTCTAAATCTTGTGAGGTACCCATAGAAGAACAACCACAACAGATGGAGAACTGTGGTGCCAAGTTAGAGGACAATTATGGAGAACCTGAGATCACCAAATATGTTGTTCTTCTTCATCCCTCCTAAATTGTGGGAATTGCCAAAGGGAATGTGTGTAATTGCAATATTAGGCATGTGGGTGCATGAGTGTTAGCAATTCTGTGTGGTTCTAAGTGGTAGGAGACAATACACAAGCTATGGTTATGGCAATGCTGAACCAGGTTCTACTGGATTTCTGGCTTCTGCTGGGCTTGGTAAATCTCCTTTCTCCATCCCAAGTCAAAAATCCAAAAGTTGCCACTTTCAGTTTTAAAGGAAAGGATCATTCTTCGTGGTTCGAGGGAAGTTTCTAGAGCGCTGTGAGAAATATTTTGTGGGACCTGTCTACACTAGATGCAGCATAGAGGAATATTCATATTGCCTACTTTAAGAAAAGGCAAAATACTACTTTGTTCCTGTGGTCTTCAGTTTTAGGATTTTCCAGCCCAACCAGTATGGCCACTGGAAAGACATTTGTGGCAGTGGCATTCAAAATATCTGGAAAGCAACTGGATGTCCTCTTCCAGTCAACCCTAACTAAATGAAACTCTTTCTCATGTTTCGGGATAATGATGAACCATTCACTTGCTCAAAATGTGGCATTACCTTTCCCTGATAAGTCAAGTTCTGAAATATCCTGGCCTCTGTCGTCTGACAGTGTTGCCTTATATTCACCTTGGTCCTTTTTGGACAGCTAGGAGAAAAATACGGTAACATTATTGTGACATGAAAATTAATAAAAACTATTTATAATCAGGCTACATTCCCTCTATCAGAAAGCAAATTTCTTTTGAATTTTGTCTGAGCAGAAACGACATGAGGAGATTCCCAATGTGGGCCTAGCAAGTTGAGGCAATTATTGTATTCGTACTTTTAACACCTTCCACTTCAAATGAACAAAGCTGCCTATCACACTTTTTAATTCAAAAGGCAATCTTAAGTGAGCATAATCTATATAAATCACAAATGACTCGATAAAGCTCAGGGATTTACTCATTTTGACAGAAAGGCAATCAGGTATTAAATGCTTATACAGAAGCACTTCTGAACATGTCTTCTCAGTTTCTGTTTACATCCATTATTATACATTTTCATCTAAAACAAGAAATTATCTAGCAATTGCCACCTTGTAAATGAACTGGAGAATGCATCCATGTAAGCATAGTTATTTGGAAGCCTTGAAATCAACAATAAATTTCAGTTATAATCCAGTCAAATCTTTTAGCCCCAGTGATTTCAGTTCTGAACTTGAATATAAATTTTATTTTTCCAGAGAAATCAATTGATAATACATGTGGGGGAGGTGGAGCCAGCTGTCAAATGGAATGGTTGTGTTGAGACGCCGCTCCAAATGAGCGTGCTGATCTCACAGCTGTTTCTCTGTTCCTGGTGGGTTTTTTAAAAGCCCCAGATCTCTCGGAGGGAGATTAGAAGCAGAGGCGCCCAACTGAGCAGCTCAGGACAGCGGTTCGAGCTGCAGAAAGCAGGAAAGCCTAGGAGAGAGCCAGGTGAAGGAGACGGCCCATTATGGCGGCCGTGAAGAAATGACAGCTGTCAAAAATAGTGGTGAGCCAGTGGGACAGCAATTCATCTAACCTGGCAGAAGAAACACTCAGTGAACTCTTGTAAGTTTTCCGGATGGTGAAATCTTTCCGGAGAATTTCACAGAAGAGAAGAGAAGAGGAGAGGCCCCAGAGCAAAAGGGGAATTCATCTCCCCTGTCAGATAACGGCGAGAAGGAGACAGGGGAAAAAGAGATCTGACCTTAAAGCAACAGGCTCACAGGCTGTAAGGACTGGAGATCATGGGTGGTTTCTCTTTCTGGCTCTTGCAGTAAAGCCAAGAAGGAGTTTTAAAAAAAACAAAATAAACTTGAAGAGTGACAGCGTGGACTGAGCTGAGAGAGCGGACATCTTGAAGAAAAACTAACGACCAATTAGCATCAAAGGAGGGAAGAGTGATACACATAACTTAAGAAGTGAACTACCGTATTTTCCGGCGTATAAGACGACTGGGCGTATAAGACAACCCCCTACATTTCCTGTTAAATTATAGGGTTTGGGCTATACTCGCCATATAAGACTACCCCTCTTCCAACGCACACCAAATAAAAATTAAAAAACATCAGATTTGATTTTAATATGGTAATTTTAATTCAAATGCTTATGACATGCAGGTGCTTAGTAGGAAAACTGTCACTTATAAACATAAGGCTGTTTGTCATCAAACATGTAAACATAAAACAGTGCAAGTGGATTAAACTATAATAATAATAATAATAATAATAATAATAATAATAAGAAGAAGAAGAAGAAGAAGAAGAAGAAGAAGAAGAAGAAGAAGAAGAAGAAGAAGAAGAAGAAGAAGAAGAACCCAGTTCTTAAAGGAGGCATTAGTGGAGAAATGGTGTTCAAAGCCCTCCATGGCATGGGGCCGGAGTACCTTAGGGAACATCTGCTGCCGGCATCAAGCTCCCTGCGCCCTGTGCGTTCCCACAGAGAGGGCCTCCTCAGGGTGCCACCGATCAGAGAATGTCGATTGGTGGCCCCCAGGGGGAGATCCTTCTCTGTGGGCGCTCCGGAGCTGTGGAATCAGCTACCGGTAGAGCTCCGGATGGCGCCCTTGGAGGGGACCTTGGAGGTCATCTAGTCCAACCCCCTGCTAAGGCAGGAAACCCTATACCATTTCAGACAAATGGCTGTCCAGTCTCTTCTTAAAAACTTCCAGTGTTGGAGCATTCACCACTTCTGGAGGCAGGTTGTTCCACTGGTTAATTGTTCTAACTGTCAGGAAGTTTCTCCTTAGTTCTAGGTTGCTTCTCTCCTTGACTAGTTTCCATCCATTGCTTCTTGTCCTGCTTTCAGGTCCTTTGGAGAATAGCTTGGCTCCCTCTTCTTTGTGGCAGCCCCTTAGATATTGGATCCCTGCTATCATGTCACCCCTCACCCTTCTCTTTATTAAACTACACATACCCAATTCCAGCAACTGTTCCCTATTTTCCTAATTCACTTTTTCACTTTTCCTAATTCACTCTAAAGCTTTCCCTGCGCAGAGCCTTAAGTAACCCCAGCTGCCTGCAATTAGTGCAGGTTCGCATCCCACCAGGCTCAAGGTTGACTCAGCTTTCCATCCTTCCAAGGTAGGTAAAATGAGGACCCAGATTGTTGGGGGCAATAAGCTGACTTTGTAATAATGCTGCTTGGGGGGGGGGTGAAAGCCCTAATAAACAGGCATATACACAGAATGAAGGCTATTGCTAAGCACATTGATTTGTGCTTTAAATTGTAAGCCACCCTGAGTCTTCGGAGAAGGGCAGGATATAAATGGGATTTTTTTAAAAAAAAAAAAAAAAGACCAAATGGGAGATCCGCTCCAGGTTTTCCAGCCAGCCCGCCCAGTTCCTGAGTCAAATGTGTCCTTAGAGCTAAGCCGCTGCTCTGGCTGCTGCCTTCCCCACCTGCCTTTCAAGTTGGGATATACTACAGCTGCTCTTCAACTTTAGAAGGAAAGACGCCCAGACCCCAGCCTGTAAAAAAATCACAGACTGCAGCTTCTTCTCCAATTGGTCCCGCTTTCCCTGCGCAGACTAAATGGGAGATCCGCTCCAGGTTTTCCAGCCAGCCCTGTCCCTAAATTTTCAGCACCCGGTGTATAAGACGATCCCTGACTTTTGAGAAGATTTTCATGGGTTAAAAAGTAGTCTTATACGCCGGAAACTACGGTATTTGTTTCAAAAAGTTTCTAAAACAAAAGGGATAAATGGTAATTGTTTTGAGAATTTAGACCAATAAGAATTAATTGAATATAACCTATTGTATGATTGATTTGGAGGAGACTAATTAGGAACAAAAAGTTGAATGTTTAAGGAGGGAGAGAAAATCTATTTCTCCCCTTGTTGTATATAATAATATTTATAACTGAACTGACTGTGAAATCTGGTTTTTATTGTTAAAGAATTGAATAATATTGGTTATATTATTGTTACATGTTTCTATATAGAAAAGTTAGGACTGTTTGGAATATAGATATTTGAAATTGATTAATAATGATTATTATGTTTTAGTGTAATAGGTGTAATAGGTTGGATATTGTGTTAGCAACAAAATCTAGCATTGTTAAGATATAAGTCACTAGTGATTATAACCTTGGAAGAACAATAAACTCCCCAAGTGTGGTGGACGGAAAGACAAAGATTGTGTATAAGTGGGAGGGTTGGCTGACGTCATTTAGAAAGATGTCAAGCATCCCAAATCTCACTAGAGTTGGGACTGGAAGAAGGCAGATGACCCAAGCTGCATCAGCAGAATTAAGCCCAGCAGGGCAAAGATCTATAGAGGAGATGATGCCGCGGGAGACAGCAAGCTCACTTAAAGAATACAAGCAATATTACAATCCATGCAAGAGGTTATGTTGAGAAATCATGAGGATTTAAAAAGAGAAATAGGTGAAATAAGGAATGATACTGGAGAACTCAAAGAGAGGATGGGAGCAATGGATGGAATATTTGAATGTTTTCAACAGCAAATATTGAAAAATGAACAGAAATTATTAGAAATGGAGGATAGAATGAATAAGGAGGAAAGAAGAGTAGATGAAATGAATGAAAAACTTTTGCAAGCAAATAAAGAGTTAGAAAAAACCATTATACTGCTTGAAACTGAGAAAGCAGACCACTATTTACGTTTCCAAAACGTGAAGGAAGAGAAGGGGGAGGACCTCCCAGAAATGATGATGGACTTGCTAGCAAGGGCCCTAGGGACAGGGAAAGATGAGATGGCAAATGAGATTGATGAAATATATAGAATTCACACAAATTATGCGAGAAGAAATAACTTACCCAAGAAGATACATATCAGATTTGTGAAGAAGTCAATTAGGGATGAGATTTTGCACAGAACAAGGGACGACCCAATAGAATATAGAGGTAAAGAACTAATTGTCCTCAAACAAGTCCCTAGGAGGGTAAGAGATCTGAGAAGGCCCTACCAGCATATTACATCAAAATTAATAAGACAAAAAATTAATTTTAGGTGGCTGATGCCGGAAGAGATTATGGTGACCTGGCAAGAAAAGAGATATAGGTTAGATTCGATTGATAAAGCAGAAGAGTTTTTCCAGCAGCATCTAGGAAATGAAGATGAACTAGAAGAGAGTTAAGAGAAGGGAACAATGCAGAGAGATATAATAGAAAGACATGGGAATCACAAGACAAAGAACAGGAAACAGAGAAGAGAAAAATTGAGAATGCACCATGACAACAATGATGAGTGTAGACACAAAGAAGTTAAGGAAGATAGACCGACAAGGGCAACAAGATCAAAACAGAGGCAGTAATATAGAAATATTAACAGTATTATCATTAAATGTGAATGAACTAAACTCCCCAGCTAAGAGAAATATTATTTTGAATAAGCTCAGTAAGAAAAATTTAGATATAACAATTCTACAAGAAACACATATAAAGACTCAAGATCAGGATTTATTAAACTACCCTAAGTTAGAAATTACATTTGTATCACTTTCACAGCAGAAGAAAGGAGGTTGTTCTGTACCAGCCTGCTACCGGCCCTGCAGAAAAGGCAGGGACAACCCCTTTACAAACGGCAAGAGGCTGGAATAAAGCCTGCCAAGTTTATTAACATAAAACAGACACCAACCATGAAACAGGAGCTTTAAGAAACAGGAACTATCCAAGCGGTTGCCTTCAGCAAACCAGCCCTCCCACACATTCCCCTTATATAGAGTTTAGGGCGTGGCTTCTCTCTGCCTCCTTCCGAGGAGCCCCATTGCCTTCCTCTGTTTACTCCTAATTGACTGCCTCCTGCGTCGGGTGTCCTTGAACAGGGCCAGCTGTGGGTCATCTTCATCCACGCTGTCAGGCTCACACAGCTGGGTCTCCGTGGTGACCAAGTGGGAGGGGCCTGGCTGAGGGCTCTCATCAGCAAGATCTTCAACCCCCTCAGCAAGGTCTTCAACACCCCCCTCCTCCTCTGAGTCGTCCGACCCAACTGCTGAACCCACAGGCTGACCCTGAATCACAACAGAGGTATTGTGATATACGTTAAAGAAAGAATCCCAGCAAGACAAATTTATCGAGATGAGGAAGGTAGAATATTGATTATTGAAATTTCCTTGAACAAAAAAAGGTCGCCCTGGTAGGAATTTATGGCCCCAATGAAAAACAAAGACAATTTTATAAGAAATTGCGCAAGGTTATTGCTGATATGGATTATGAGAATATTTGTATAATTGGTGATTTTAATGCAATTACAGACAGAGAATTAGATTATAAGAGTGAGGAAGTTAGGAAACGAACCAGGAGAATATTACCCGGTACTTTTTTTTAAATGGTGGAGGAATTAAATATTCAAGATATATTTATATTTATTTGATTTATATACCGCCCTTCTCCCGAAGGACTCAGGGCAGATATTGAAGATATTTTTTTTTATTAAAAAGTTTTATCATACATTTTATCTTTAACAAACCCCCCTACCCCTCCCCTATCCCTCCCTCCTTACCCCTCCCCCCCTCCCCCCCCGACTTCCCAGAGCTAAGTACAAGGTATAAAAAACAAAAAAAAGAATCATAAACAACCACATGCTAACAACCGTAAACTCTAAAATCTATCACTCTCTAGCTCATATAGAATAACTACAAACACTATTAATATAAAATCTTCATTTCAAAAAAAGGATTTAGGCAATCTAGCATGACTTGGGACGCACTTAAAAGCTCCAGCCTTGTCCATCTGTACATCCAAAACACCATTCCAATCCCCCATAAAAATAACAGATTTATAATCCAACTGGGTAAGCTTTGTATAAAGTAAACTAAAAAAGTCAGCTTGTTGTTAATTAGGAGCATATAATCCAACTAAAAGCGTCTTTTTGCCTTCTAGCAGCAGCTCTATCATAACGTATCTTCCATGCTTATCTGCTTCAATTAAGTCTGCTGTTAAAGCACTTTTAACATAAACAACCACTCCATTTTTCTTATTCATTGCAGAAGCAACAGATCGCGTACCCAACCTTGAGTTCAGTAAATACTTTTGATCCACAACCCTAATATACGTTTCTTACAAACATATAACATCTATCTTGAATTGTTTTAAATATTGAAAAACTTTCTGCCTCTTCTGTGGTGAATTTAGTCCATTAACGTTCCAAGTTAAAAATTTAGTTGTCATGCATATCATCCCAAAGCTCTTAAAGCGCTGCTCTGATAGGACTATCTTTTTTAGGCCGTGCTCCTCCCACTGCTTGGCTATAAGTACGTTGTGAAAGTTCCATAGACTTCTGCTGATCTTGTTCTTTTATTTTTTATTTTTTAATCATTTTAAAGCAGCACGCATCACCCTCTGCTCTCTAAGATCATCCAAAGAAGTTGTAGCTTGATCTCCTCCAGCACCGTTCTCCTCTGTCTGTCCATCTTCAGCCTCTTGATGTTCTCCTTCTCCAGATCTCTTTGCAGCTTCCAAAAGTAATAATGGGGTTGCTTTTAAAACGTTATTGTAAAAATCACGCGCCTGCATCACAGTAACCAAACGGTACCTTTTACCTTCGTGCATCACCATCAACCCAACTGGGATCTCCCATCTGAACCTTATATCTCGTTGTTTGAGCTCTTGCACAAGAAATGTAAAATCCTTCCTTCTCCTTAAAATCTTTGGAGGAATTTCTTTTAGAACCAAAACTTCTTGATCAGCAATCACAACTTTAGAATCATAGGCAGCTTGTATAACTTCATCTCTAATTTCCCTCTTTACAAAATAAACCACCACATCTCTAGGCAGCTTTCTCTGTCTAGCAATCCATGAATTCACACGAAACACTTTATCCATGCCTCCCTTTATTTCAGATGCTGGCTGGTTCAATACCACTTCCAGAGCCTCAGAAATCAGCTGCTTTAGATCTTCCTTAATATTCTCTTTTAAGCCTCTGATTCTAACAGCAAACTGCATCTGATAATATTGAGCAAGACTCAATTCTCTGTCCATTTTGTCTCTTAAATCTTCATTCTCCAATACTTTTGCTTCTGATATGGCATTCTTTTGAGTCAAATCTTCCACTTTTTCATCCAGGTCTTCCACACATTCAGCCACTTTATACACTGAAGACAAAATGTCTGCCTTCATCACACTGAACTTCTGTTCCATCCTCTCTTCCATTCTCTCCTCCAATTTCTCCAATTTCTCCTCCATCCGTGCAAATTTATCACCCATTGATTCCAGAATTACCTGGGCATGTTTTTCAAGAGCATCTTGTAGATCCTTCGGTGTCAATACATCAGGAGGATGCAACGCCTGCAATGATGATTGTTGCGTCGGAGAAGTTCCAGCACTCCGAAGAGTTTTTGAGGGAGGTTTAGCCGCCATCTTTTACTTTCAATTGTGACGCACTTTCACTTTAAGTTTAAAAAGTCCATCAAGCTCGAGAGTAAAATAAAATAATCCTCTTCACCTTTTCCTCTTGTACCGCTCTGCCTGCTCTTTTTATTCCATAGTCCTTCCTTCAGGCAGGGGTGGTCGCAAACGCCTGGCTCTGCTCCAAGAAATCCGGAGCAGAGACGCTGACCAGCTGGGAGCGACCCAGGCTACGGGGGAGTTCGATCCTTCAGCCGCCCAAGCTACAAGCTCAGGCGGCCCCGGAGAACTCAACCCCTACCTGGGGCCTCACCCCCTCCTCTTCTCTCGAGGAGGGGGCTTCAAATTCACCCGAACAGCTGATCGACGCTGTTTTGGGTGAAAATTACTCAGCTGAGCCGTGGGCAGCCCGGGAAGGCTGTCTCCGGCGCTGCGCAGCCACCGGAACCGGATATTGAAGATATTGAATGAAAAGCAATTTACATACAATTCAGGGCGGCATCAATTGTGGTCTAGAATTGATATGGTCTGGACAATGAAAGAACTAAATTCAGATATTGATGATACTTGGGCAGATCATAATCCCATTGTAATTAAATGGAAAGAACAGAAGACAACAACAAGGAGGTGGACTCTTAAAAAGGCAATCCTAAACCAAACAGAATTTAAACATAAGATGGAGGAACAAATGCGGACATTCTTCCAGATAAATAAGAAAGAGGAGACTAGCACTCAAAATTTATGGGATACGGCCAAAGCAGTTATGAGAGGAACTGCAATTGCGTATATGGCCAATGAATATAAAAAGAAAAGGCAATATCGAAAAAGTTTAGAGGATGAACATAAACAATTAGAATTAGAACTACAAAAAAACCCACAATGTAGAAATTTAAAACAACAGTTGGATTTAAATAAGCATAAATTGAATATTATAGAAAAGGGAGAATTGGCACAAAAAATAAAAAGCACTAGACAAAATTTTTTGAGCAGGCAAATAAACCTGGGAGATGGCTGGCCTATAGGTTGAAAAAACAAAAAGATAATAGATGGATTAGTAAATTACGTAATCAAGCAGGGGAGATAGTACATCAAAATGATGGGAAAAAATCGGTGACGTATGAATTCTATAAAAATCTTTATAAAGAGGAGGAAATGATCACTGAGGAAAGAATATCACAATATCTTATGAAAGCAGACCTACCGAAGGTTTCAGAAGAATTTCAAAATATATTAAATAAAGATATAACAGTTCAGGAAATTATGGAAGCTATTAAAAAATGAAAAAGTAATAAAACACCTGGCCCTGATGGACTACCGTCCGAAATATATAAAAACTTCCAAGAACCTATGGTCCCAACACTATTGGATTTATTTAATGAGGTACTAAACACACCAAAAATTCCAAACTCATGGAAAGAAGCAATCACCTCACTAATCCCTAAAGAAAACTCTGATTTGACCTGTATGAAAAATTATAGACCCATTTCTTTACTGAACATGGATTATAAGATTTTCATGAATATAATAGCAGAAAGATTTTAAAAATATTTAGCGGAATTTATTCATACTGACCAAAACGGCTTCTTGCCTAAAGGACAAATTAGACATAACATCAGGATCATACTAGACATCTTAGAATACTATGAATTTCATAGCGAAAAACAAGTGGCATTAATTTTTGTCGATGCTCAGAAAGCCTTTGATAATGTCAAATGGAATTTTATGTTGACTGAACTCAAACAGATGGAATTCGGAGAAAAATTTATAAATATGTTTAAAGCAATCTATTCCAAGCAAGAGGCAAAAGTAATCATAAACGGAGAATTAACAAATAGCATTCAAATACAAAAAGGTACGAGACAAGGCTGTCCACTATCTCCTTTATTATTCATTCTTTCTTTAGAAGTACTTACAAGAATAATCCGAAAAGATAAGATAATTAAAGGATTAGAAATCAGAAAAGAGACATTTAAATTACAGGTTTATGCGGATGATTTAGTTTTCCTTTAGAATCTGGAACAAGATTAATACAGGTGCTGGAAAATTATGGAGATGTTGCGGATTAAAAATTAACAAAATTAACAAAGAAAAAACTAAAATGCTCGTTAAAAATATGCCCAACTTACAACTTACAAGAGACTGAGTTAGTAGAAAAAAATTGACATCCAGACATCTAAAAGAGTAAAGTATTTGGGGATCCAACTATCAGCAAGATGTACTACACTTAAAAGAGAAAATTATGATAAATTAATGGACCAAATTATAGTAGACCTAGATAGATGGAAAAACCTGCAGCTCTCTTTTATGGGAAGAATAGCAACGATCAAGATGAATATACTGCCCAAATTACTCTTTTTATTCCAATGTGTACCAATTAAATTAGGTAAGGATTTTTTTGAAAATTTAAATAGAGTTACATCTAAATTTATCTGGCAAGGTAAAAAACCAAGAATCAAGTTAAAATTATTACAGGATGCAAAGGAAAGAGGAGGGCTCGGCCTCCCAGATTGGGAAAAATATAATCAAACAGCAATAGCGGTATGGATAAAGGATTGGATACATTTAAGGAATAGAAGACTACTAGCCTTAGAAGGTCATGACATGCAAATTGGGTGGCATGCTATAATGTGGGATGGAAAATATAAGGCTCATCAGTATTTTCAGAATCATATTAGACGGGCATTATTAGATGTGTGGATAAAAATTAAAAAAAATAATTATATAGAAATTCCCAATTGGCTATCTATATTAGAGATTTTTATGCACCCCAAATTTATAAATCTAGGAAGTGTAATTACATATAAAGACCTTTTAGATGAAAATGGAGACCTGAAAACAAGGAAAAAGATTATCAGAAGATGGTGTAGAGTTGGAATGGTGGGCATACTTACAAATAACAGTCACGATACAGAAAAGATAAAAAAGAACCAGGGATAAAATTAGAGCATACACAATTAGATAAAATTCTTCTAGGAACAGAAGATCGATTGATAAAAAAGATATACCAATATTTATTAGAACAGGATTTATTAGAAGAACAGGTAAAAGAAACAATGTTAACCTGGAGTAAAAATTTTGGTTATAATATTGACTTAGATAATTGGCAACTACTATGGGATAGAAATAGGGGGTTAACACTAGCCACCTCCTATAAAGAGAATTTGTACAAGATGTTTTATGGATGGCATCTTCCCCCTACAAGGTTAGCAAAAATAGATAAAAAAGTCTCACCAATGTGCTGGAAATGCAGAAGGCTTCCAGGGACTTATTATCATATGTGGTGGGAATGTTCAGAAGGGAAAAATTTTTAGCAGCGGATTAAAAAATGGTTGGAAGAAATATTACAACAAAAAAAATGATTTAAAACCAGAATTTTTTTATTAGGGATTATTAACGATAATCTCAGTAAAGCATCTCTCTACTTATTAGTACATATCTTAACCGCAGCAAGACTGGCATATGCCCAAAAATGGAAAAGAGAGGAAACACCCATTGAAGAAGAAATAATAGATAAAATTTTATCCTGCGCTGAAATGGACAGGTTAACCCTAGAGATCAAAAATAAGAACGAAACGGAGTATTATGAAATTTGGCAAAATTTGTACAATTGGTTAGAGTTAAGGAGGATCGCTGAGATGAACATTGTTTGATTGGTTGATAATGTAAGGATTTTTTATTAGCATCTATATTTACATATAACTGAAAGATATGTAAATATAACGCTGAGGACTGAATGACAGTTTACTAAAAAAAAAACGACCAGATCTTATATGTACATTTTTTTATACACTGTCCTGTTATAGATTGTATTTTAGGTTTTTGTTATTTCTTTCTGTAACATAAGATAATACTAATAATAGTGTTGTAGTTAGGGAAGTTGAATCATGTCCACTTTTGTTTTTAAATGTATATTTAATAAATTTTTTTAAAAAAAGATAATACATGTGAGTTTGGTTAGATTATATCTGTAATTAGGACTGATCTAAGAATGCATGAACAGCAAGTTTCTATCTTTTTCCTTCCTTCCTTCCTTCCTTCCTTCCTTCCTTCCTTCCTTCCTTCCTTCCTTCCTTCCCAAAGTCAAATGTTTCAAATGAGGCCATTAAAGCAGTGTTATGCAGGAGTTACAACATTTTGTAATCAAAAGAAACTGTACATATTGAACAAAAATAGAAGTTTAAAAGTTTGGGAATATCTGGGGATCTGTTAAATAGGGTAAAGATCTTATTTTGCTCCATTAGCTACACCTTTTTGATAATGAGGAAGCTAAAAGTCAATAAAAGTATAGTTGTAAAAATTGGCTAAGGTTAAAAGGAAATCATAAAGCAAATAGAACTGCTTTTGTACCACTGAAGAAAGAGTATCCTGAAAATAAAGCTAAAGAACAAGTAAGCCTGAAGACTGATATCCAGAGAGTTGAAAGAGGTGTCACAGAGCTCTTTTGCCTCTTTTAAATAGGCTCTCAGAATGTTTGTTGTTTCAAAAAGGCAGGCAAACATTTTGACACAATTAAAACATGGTTCTCCAAGTCTGGTTGGCTTTTATAGTCAAGTACGATGAGCACCGGCCCCTAGAGTTGGAAACGACTAGCACGCATGTGCGGGGGAACCTTTACCTTTACCTTTTACATCATTGTTATTAAAACTTTGGTAAATCCAACCATTCTCTGTCGGTATTGAGGGCAACATCTTTATCCACAGTTAGAACAGGAGGGCTGTCCATCTTTTTACATATCTGCCTTCATAAAATTTTAACATCATAACACTGGAGGAGACCTTGGAAGTCTTTTAGTCTAACCTCCTGCCCTTATGCCATCCAGGACAAATAGTTGGCCAATTTTGTCTTGAAACTTTCAGTGAAGCTGTTCCATTTATTTGTCACTTTCAGGATATTCTTCCTTAATTTCAGGTTGGATCTCTTTCTGATGAGCTTCCACCCATGACTTCTTCTCCTGCCCTCAGGTGCTATGGAGAATAAATCAATCCCCTCTTCCCTGTGACAATCCTTCAAGTATTGGAAGACTGCTAACAGGTCTCCTCTGAACCTTCTCTTGATTGGGCTAAACATATCAAGTGTCCTTAGCAATTTAGCTTCCAGATGCCTTGTTATCTTTGTAACTATTCTCTGCACACTTTCTAGGGCCTCCATGTCATTTTTGTAACGTGGTGACCAAAACTGGATGCAGTATTTTAAGTGTGGCCTCACCAGTGCAGTATAGAGTGGCACTATCAGTTTCCAAAATCTTGATGCTATTCTCTGTTGATGCAGTCCAGGATTGTGTTAGCTTTTTTGGCAGCTGCAGCACACTGCTGGCTCATCCTTAAAGCCTTCATTATGATGGCTTAACTTCCTTAAGTTTTAAGTTATTAACACAATGTTTTTATTAATAACTAAAAAGTTATTGTCTATCCTGGCTGACATTTGTTTAAAAATATAACCTGCACATGCAGTGGCCTGGGAAGAGGAAGCACTGAATATTATCAAGAATGAAACTTTTACTTTTACACTTCCAGACTATCCAGGCAATACAACTCTATGCTGCTGAGCTACCCAGAGGCACAGTTTAAGGTCCATTGTATTCATACCTTTGGAATAGTCAGGCAGCAAATGCCTTTTTGCAAGTCGGGTGGCTCTTTGACATCCATCCCAGCTCCATCTCGGTACCACTTCATAAAAGTCTCCTTCTTGGTATTTGCCACCTGAATAAGGACAACAGTAAACACAATGAAAAATCCCATCCCAAGAGCCAGATGGTTCTCTGTGGCTTGTGTCCTTGATCAGTCAAAAGAAATCCTACATTCCCCCCCCCCCCAATTTTGATTTCAGGTGGAAGGGAAGGGACATCTGTGTAGCAGTGAATAAAGTCACTATTTTATTTTAAAAACTGAATTCTTGCTTAGTTGTATAGATGTATGTGGAATTGCTCTTCTCAAAAAACAACAGCAAACTTCAGAAATTATGCAGCAAGGTTGTGAGGTACACTCTATGCAATCTTTATTTTAAAAATACAATATTCCTGCATCTCTGGGTAAATGATCCTGCAGCTAACAGACTTAAAAAAAAGAAAGTTTGAATCAGCGAGTTACTGTTTCTCCCCAACTACAGTACTGTTTTGTGGCTTGTGGTAGTACCACATGGTCTTTCAAGGATCATCTGTTTGTCTCATAATTACAGTTTACTCCACTGATATGTGCACTTGATCGTGTTATGAAGGCTGTGGATATTGCTCTGTATTCATTAACATAGCTCTGTGATCAGCAATTTTTTTTAAAATATAGATATAACCATGGGTCTGAGGCTAACTATTGCCCATCAGAAGGTGGGAAACAGACAGAAAGTGAAACACCCCAAATTCTGATAATTAAAGGAGGACTGAGGAAAATCTGAACCTTCTAAACTTTAAAATAAGTACAGGAGTCAAGAATCTCAGTTAATCAGATAAGGTCCCTTTCAAAAGGTATGAAGTATTTTAGTGTGTATATACTATATGTATGTGTTTGTATGTATGTGCACATGGGTATATGCACACTTTTAAGAGATATTTAGCATTAAATATAGACAGAATTAATACTTTGGTACTGCAATCCAGAAATATATTTTTTTTGCATTATTCTATTGTACTTAATGGGACTTGTTCGGAGATAACAAGCACATGATTATACTGCAAATATGCTTAAGCCTGATTGGCATAATCATGAGTTCATTTGTTTTAGCTTATTTGTTTTGTTGTTTCTGCAAAACAGCTCCAAATTACAAAATATTTCATAAATAAAGAGCATACCTTTGTTTTAAATTCATACTCTCGTTGCAAGAAATGACATATGTGGCCCTTCGGGAAGTAATTTTGTTAAAATACATCCAAAAATAATTGTTCACCTTACACAGCAGCAGGACTTCACATTCATCAGAAACCTCCCAGTGCAAATACTCCTCAAAATGAGGACCTAGGAGGGAAAAAAATGTAGATATACCATATTCAAATCTTCAGAGAATTCATAAATATGACAGGAAAAATAAATCTGGAAAGAGATTGTTCATTAAGTGAATACACCTGGTTTGTCCATTTAAGAAAGCTACTTATTAAGTGAATGGAATCCTTGGATTTGTGAGCAGAGAAAGTTTGTAGGACTGTTCCAGTTCTTCAGCAAAGATAAATAAGTGTTTTAGAAATGTTAACTTTCTATAAAGACTTAGTAAGAACGTAGCTGGGTTCATTATTCCAATATTAAAAGGAAGATGTTAAAATTGCAACCCCATAACCAAAGTGGTTTTTCAGCAACTGGATCTGTTGAGGAGGAAGTCATCGTATGTTGAATACTGATTTATCAACTTTAGAAGCTCCTACAGTGATGAAAGCACCACTGTTCAGGATGAAAAAAAGAGAGCAAAACATACTCTACACTCACCCAAGTTAGCCCTGAATTATGAACTGAGGCAATGTTAATTCTCCTTTATAACTCAGAAAGTCCAACATCCCAAAAATCTGAATTTATTGTATTGTTTTTCTCTGGATTTGGGATGCATACATTATTGCAGTTGTGTGTATCAAAATGCTGCATGCCAGAAACCTTGGGTACTTTCCAGAGATTCTGTTAGAAACAGAACTATTGGAACAACACTTCAGAGAGCTCCTGATGTCTAGGGTGGCACAGGAGATCAGGCACAGGTCACAAGGGAAATAAAAGAGGTTCCCTATTATTGACATATAAGAACTGAAAAAAATGTGTAGATGAATAGGCTTTGGAATGGGAATGGGAATAAAATAAAGCAGATGAGCAAAATCTGAGGTTCCAGGTTCACATGGAATCCCAGAAGTTCCCAGCTATCTTTAAACATTGGACTGATAATAGCTTGTAGTGTCTTGGGTGAAAAGGCATGATAATTAGTGAACACAGATTAGAGAATATTATATACATAAATTATAAAGATTAAAGAAACCAGAAAAAGTTCTATTTTGGTTCCATCCAGCAGTTTCTCCATATTAGTCAAAGGCCAAAGACAATCCTCATTCTGGGGGAAAATGCACAGTGTTTGATTAAATTGTGGTAATTTAACATTTATCTTCACAAAAGTATCCATGAATAAAGTACTGGCTTTTTAAATACAAAACTCTAAGCAAAATGGAAGGAAGGAAGGAAGGAAGGAAGGAAGGAAGGGAGGGAGGGAGGGAGGGAGGGAGGGAAGAAAGAAATTTCTAAAATATAGGGGAAACTAAATGCATGTGAGACAAGAAAACAAAAAGACAGAGTGCCAAATATTTTTGCTGCACTGAAAAAATATTGACTTGGAATTATATTTTATATATTCTGCATGAAGCTCCTATATTACTTTTATTTTTGTGTTCCAAAAAAGAGTTTGAGAGCAAATCATAATCCAATGTTATTATCACTAAACTGCTTGCCTTATGTTAACAATGGCAAATGAATAGGGTGAAGCAGGAGGAAACTGAATTTATTTGCTACAGTATGGAGATATATTAGAAATTATTCAGAAAGAATATAAAATTGACAAAAGTATGTAATAACCAAATTAAATTCAGCATAGGACCCAGATTGTTGGGGGCAATTAAGCTGACTTTGTAATAATGCCGCTTGGGGTGTGTGTGAAAGCCCTAACAAGCAGGCATATACATAGAATGAAGGCTACTGCTAAGCTTGTAAGCCGCCCTGAGTCTTCGGAGAAGGGCGGGATATAAATGGAATTAAAATAAAATAAAAATAAATAAAAAAAATATTGCTTTCTTTTGTATTTTCAATTGTGTTATGTAGACCTCGCTAATCCCAGTGTGAATTAAGGATGTGTGTTGTTTTTATAGAATGTTCCTGCCATGAAAGAAACAAAAAAAAAGGAATACTATTCTCCAGTTGATCCCATTTTACCTTGTTTCCTCAGGAATTCCTTTCTCTGCAATTGGGCCTCAGCCAAAACAGCCTTAAAAGCTGAAAAAGAACACAAGAGGAGGAATAAACGGATGAATCAGATATTCCAAAAGATTTTTTTAAACTTATCATATACAATCCAGGTCAAAAAATTTAGGCCACTTACCATCACCAATGAGAACCAAAGAGGATTGACCCTTGGC
Source organism: Vipera berus (assembly GCF_964194415.1). Classification (NCBI taxonomy): domain Eukaryota; kingdom Metazoa; phylum Chordata; class Lepidosauria; order Squamata; family Viperidae; genus Vipera; species Vipera berus. The sequence goes on along the minus strand of NC_138202.1, from coordinate 225,696,940 downwards.
TTTCCCATCTTGAAGTTGAACTGTGTAGGTACCTTCATTTTCAAGAGTAAAGTGGTCCATAACCATCTCAATAGTGCCAGTTGCATGGTCACACTTAATCTTATGTGTCTGGAAAATAGATAGGTCAAAGATGATCTGAGGCATAGGATAGCTGCAGCTGAGAATTGCCACAGAATGAAATATGCTGGCACAATGATTGAAATCTTGGAGACGAAATTAACTCAGTGGGAATTATAACTACAGTACCTTAATCTCTCTTAAGGAGTAGACAGAGTTTAACAACTGGGTCTTTTATATTTATTTTTTATTCATCAAACAAAAATTACAAATTTGAATAAGCAAAATAAGAAAATTAAAATGTGACAGGGATGATAGGCAAATTAGTGCACTTAGGCACACACCCTTTAAGGACCTTTTAAATATGAAGAGAGGTCCCAAGGAAGTTAAAAATGGTTGCATCCTATGGATCACATCTATGGATCTGTCCGTACTATCTGCCACTTCTATAACAGCAGGGACTCACTCTGTCTCAAAAAAAAAAAGATTTACTTATCAGGTATTCCCCTTCACTATCTTTACACATTCCTTGTTTAGATGGTATGAGAACGAAGACCTGCTTCAAATGGCTACTGCAATTCTACAGTGCCCCAGGCTCCATTTTAGATACTTGCACAGCAGGGAACTGATGCATGCATATGCTGTGCAGCCTTTGTTTAATCTTATGTATGTGAAAAACAATCATAGCTATCTTGGTCCACAGGGAAAGAAATCCATGACAAAGGCACATAAAATTGTTCCCCGGAAGGGCGTTAAAAAAAAAATCTGGCAGGAATTCTGCTGGGAACAAAGGACAATTTCTTTCCTCTAATGAATCTGTGATAGGATAAATACTACCCAAATCAAAACTGAATATTCAGATGAGGATGTAGGACGGAAGCACTCTTAGTGCTTGGACCAACTCTGCTTTTAATAATAGAATAAAAGCAGAGAATCCTACCAAACTCCCAGAAAAGATATTCTGTCCCTAAATTGATATAGAAAAGAGAAATATTAACCAAGAACGTTCACTCGGAAGGGACACCAAGTCAAAATGGTGGATGCAACCCGATAATCAAAGGTGTACCTCCTATTTAACAGACACTGAAAACTTCTTCTAAGATAGAAAATGGGTGGGGCTACATTGCTGAGTCACACCCACAGTTATGGAAATATTGACCACCCTCTAGGGCAGGGGCCTCCAAACCTGGCAACTTTAAGACTGGCTGAGGAATTCTGGGAGTTGAAGTCCACAAGTCTTTAAGTTGCCAAGTTTGGAGGCTCTATGGGAGCCTCTAACCTTAACTGTACCCTTTCTACACTGGATGTGGAAAGTTTTGGCCACTAGTTATGGTTGAGTTATAATTCCCAATAGGACTTGCTGGATCAGCTACTGAAATAGAATGCCGGGAGGTGTAGTTCAACAAGCTATTGGTTCTCAGTCTTAGCCAAAAAGAAACATACAATTTGTTGTTCATGTGATGTTTGCATATAATACCTTTCCTATTTTATAGCCACAGTTCCTGAGATAAAAACTACCAGCTAGAGATATTAATAAAATTCATCTTCTTTTAATGATACATTTTTATTTTAAATATATATTTCAGAGATAAAATAATATATAGGTAAAGGTAAAGGTTCCCCTGCACATGCGTGCTCGTTGTTTCCAACTCTAGGGACCAGTGCTCATCTCCGTTTCAAAGCTGAAGAGCCAGCGCTTGTCCGAGGACATCTCCATGGTCATGTGGCTGGCATGACTAGACACCAAAGGTGCACGGAGCGCTGTTCCCTTCCCACCATAGTGGTCCCTATTTTTCTACTTGCATTTTTACGTGCTTTCGAACTGCTAGGTTGGCAGAAGCTGGGACGAGTAACAGGCGCTCACTCTGTTACGCAGCACTGGGGATTCGACCCACCAAACTGCCGACCTTCTGATCAACAAGCTCAGCGTCCTAACCCACTGAGCCACCGCATCCCTCAAAATAATATATAGTACTTTGAAAATAAAAACAGTGGCCCTGATGCTAAAGCTTTTGTAGCATTGCCAAAAATATAGAAGTTAAAAAAGAAAGGGAAAATTAAGAGTTTATTCGCTCTGGGAATGCAAACAACAAAAATCAGCTACTGTCAGTCAGGATTTTAGGACTCCACTAAGAGTATGAACAGTGAGCAAGTTACAATTTTCTAATGCAGAATGTTTCTTGTTTAGACCTGTCTCTATATAATAGAACAGTGAAATGAAATGAAAGAATATTTTATAAGACCTAAAAAGCTTTTCATGTAACACTAGCATTATAAAACCTCTTCAGTGAAGAAAAAGGGGAAAATGTATGTGCATTTTTAAATATACTGATGCTACTAAACCCATTTCTATTTGTACATTTAATTCCAGGCATTCACTGAGATGGACTCATCTAGGAAGCTGACTGAGCTGACCTTGGCTGAAAGAAAGAAGCTAAGCAAGATGAGATGGAGACAGCTGTAAACTAGAATGTTAATTTTGGGGAAAATGCCACAAAAGAAGGCAGTGGCGAGCCATGTTTATATTGTGAACAGAAAAACTATTTGACTATGCCTCTGAAGTCATCGGGAGTGGAGACCTTACTTGGGTTGAGAGGAGGGCTCAGTTTCAAAAAAAATTGGAATCTGCATTGTACTCTAAAACATTGAAAGAGAAGGAATGAAAGGGAAATGACCTCCTAGTTGGTCCTATGAAACTTAGAGGGAAGCAGAACACCTTGCTCTTTGTAGTAAAAGGAGCAAGAACTACTTCTCGTATAATGTAATGAAGAACCGGAGGGTGCAAATGAGGACGCCAGAAGCAAGACTGTCCTCTCTTTGTTAAAACAGTGGTTCATGCTTTAAAAATACTGCTTTGCAAAAAGTTATCCATACCCCTCAAGGGCAATAAAGGAAATTATGCACTATAGGCACAGACATCTTATGGACTAATGTGATTGCCCTCCATCTTTAACACTGTCTACTGCAGAAAGTTAGGAAAAGTTAAGGAAGGATAGAAAAATGAAGCTGGGGACAAATTCTCAGCTTCTCTATTAGCCAATTCCCACCAAGCAGGTTGAGCACCAGCACCTGACATTTTCACCAGATTCCTCATGTCCTCCTACCTAATGTCCATAATTAAAGCACATCTTCCTAATGCTACAAGAAGAAATGATTATTTTCCCACATGTTCCTGGGGCAGATCAGTCTTCTGGGGCATTATGGGAAAGGTTGATGTCAGAATATTTTTGGTGTCTGCCTCTGCGGTACCTTCACTAAAATGAAGGAAAGGCCCATCAGATCTTTTCACAGAGGTTCTTGGATAAGAGTTTGTCTTGCCTGTGCAACCCATATGTGGCTGGTGCTACTCTGTATTCCTAACAAACATCAACTTTATGTTATTTCCTCTATCCTGACATTACTGGAAGGCATTTCTCTAATTAACAGTTTGCACCTGACATGTCAAAGTCATCCCTTGGGCAATCCACCACCCATTGGACATTGAATTGTTCAGATGCCAAGCAAAGCCCTACCTTTTCCAAAAAGGCATTTAATCTTAATTTTTAATAAGTTTGCAGGTAGTGCTCGACTTGCACCCATTCGTTTAATGACCATTTGATGTTACAACTGCACTGAAAAAAAGGTGACTTATGACTATTTTTCACACATACAACTGTTAGGTGATCAAAATTCGGATGGCATATCCCATCATATTTATGATGGTTGCAGTGTCCCAGGGTCATGTGATCACCTTTTGGGAACTTCTGACAAGCAAAGTTAATGGGAAAGCCAGTTTTACTTAACAACTGTGTTACTGACTAAACAACTGCAGTGATTCACTTAACAACTGTGGCAAGAAAGGCCATAAAAAGGGCGAAGCTGAATAACTTTTGCTTAGCAGTGGAAATTTTAGGTTCAGTTGTGGTTGTAAGAGGAGCTTTTTAATGCTGCCATTTAAAACATCTTCATGTGTGATTGCCTTTTTTAAAAATATATGTTTTGCTCAGTCATAATATCACTAAAGATATTTGCCACATAGGTGGGAAATTAATTAAATTGCAAACAATTTTATAAAGTTATGCCTGTTATCTGCATTTCATATATATATATATATATATATATATATATATATATATATATATATATATATATATATATATATATATATATATATATATATATATATATATATATATATATATATATATATATATATATATATATATATATATATATATATATATATATATATATATATATACAATAAAATTTTGCATTCTTTCATGACTGAATTGGACTACTTCTCCCAAGTTTGCTTTATATCATCCACATTTTATACTTACATCATCATTGGAAACTTCATTATCATTGATTACAAATCGATAGGTGGCCTCAGATGAAAGGCTCTCCGTCTGAATCCAGAAACGCACTTCTCCTTTGTCCAAAATCTCATAGGCTAATTCAGACTTCAGAGGAATAGCTGGAAGAAAACAGCATATATAAAGCAACTCTGTGAAGACCTATCCAGAACATAAGTGCCAGTAGCTTGACGCTTCTAAAAATCCTAACCAACACACAACAGAAATACAATGAAAGCTTTGCAACTTTTCCAGTGTATTTTCACAGGTATGTGGAGTCTTTGATGCTTTCTGAGCTTAGTGATTTTCTTGCAGATATTTCATTACCCAACTAGATAACATCAGCATTGATGAGCATCATCATCCTCTCTGCACTTGTGATGTTACCGAGCCGAACTGGCATAGTGGTTAGAATGCAGTACTGGAGCTACTTCTGTTGATTGCTGATTCCAGCATTTCAGCAGTTCGAGTCTCACCAGCTCAAGGTTGACTCAGCCTTCCATCCTTCCAAGGTCAGTAAACTCAGATTGTTGGGGGCAATATACTAACTCAGTAAACCGCTTAGAGAGGGCTGTAAAGCACTATGAAGTGGTATATAAGTCTAAGTGCTATTGCTATTGCTACTACCTAGTTGAGTAACGGAACATCTGCAAGAAAACCACCAAGGATGCCACAATTCAACCCTGAGCTACAAATATTCTCTTCTGCCTGTATCACAGGTATTTATTAAAAAAACATTCTGCACAATTAAGGACACAAACTTCACCTGCATTTATTTCACCATTTACAGCTCTTAAATACATAATCCAACAAATATTGGATATATTCCATATGACTCCATTCATCCAAATACATTTGCAATAGTGAAGAAGATCTCCCTTAAACAGAAACTAATATTTGCATTTAATTAATACAAGGATAAGCAAGCTGTTCTACTAAAAAGGTTTTTATTGCTTAACTTCAATCACCGTGTACAAATGCATTACTTCAGGGACTGCGCATTAGATTCAGACCTCCTACTTACTTGGATTCTTGACTTCACGGCTTAGTGTCATCAAACGTTCAAGCTCTGAAATGAAGAGCAAATTTTAACCTATTGTTTTAATATATGTTGGTTGTCAAACTAAACATTAATAAGAATGTATGAGTCCATGAAATACCAAGAAACTTTAGAATAAAGGAACACAAGTCTGAAAATTCAAGCCTTGAAACACAGGAGATAAGAAGAGGCAAAGTTTGGATTCTGGTATCATGACAAAGCATCCTATGATGGAATCAAACCTTGATGATAAACTATCTTGTGACAGAATCAAGCTTAGCTGCACCCCCATCCCATGTATTCCCCTTGGATAAAACCTGAAGGGGCACTATCTTTAAAGATTCATTTTAGTTGTATCATCCAACCACCAAATGTGTAATTTTAATTGTGGTCTAATAGAAACAAGCTACCATTCAACCATTGCTTTCAAAACTGGATTATTAAAGCAACTATAACTGATGCTGGCTATAGCTCAAATAATGAAGCAAGAATTTTTGACCTTCTTACAGCTCCACTAAAAAGTGAGGAAAATACAATAGTTCAGGAAATGTAGACACGTTCTCATGCTAAATCATAGCTTATCATAATAATCCAATGCAACACAAGTTTAAAAATAATGGCCCACATTTTAATGATAAAGAAATGCACTAAAATGTAAATATGAGGTAAAATATCCACAGGTTCTATATCTTGCTTTATCTGCCAACATAATTCCATAGCATATCATTTTAAAAGGGGTCTCATTTCAGCAAAAGCATGAAATCTGGTGAAGAGCAAATGTTTTTTAGTGTATGTAGTAACTGTCAGTAAGCTCTCACAAAAATTGTGCAAAGCACTGGAGACTAGGATTAGCTCGACTTAACATATTAGAATTGCTAATAAAGTCTCAGGAAGTGGAAGTAATTGCAGGGTCTGCCAATTTTCAAATAACAAAATGAAATGACAAAATTAACTAGTGTAACATTGAAGAAACGAACAAATGTTTAGCTCTCATTTCTATCTTTATTAGAAGCAAGCTAGCCCATTTAAAAGTTTTATTATCTATAGAAACAGAGAGATATTACTCCCCATGAGATACAAAAGTTGGTGAAGGTTGGCTTTGAATACAATAATGTCTTGAGGGAATAACCCTAATGAATTTTGTGGAAGACTTTGATTGTAAAATATTAATGCATATTTACAACACAAAAATGCCAATTCTGCCGGTTTAAAATTCCAAATATTTATTTTATGAATAGCTTTTTTCTTTTAAAAATGTAACAAATCCTTTCAGGCCTAGAAAGAAGAAAATGTGGATAACAGCTTTACTCAAATGTGCAGATTAAGAGGAAAATATAAATTTTGTTTTTACCTTCTTCGTCCATAACGAAACTAGATGAGACACCATCAGTATCACTAACAGCAACGGAGTAAGTTCCCAAATCATCTTTGTCAGGATTTTTAAAATAAAGTTTAGAGCTGAAATATATGTTTTTAATTTGCAAAAAAAGGAAGATCAGTATTTTGCTAAAGGGAACCATACTTTTAAAAACATTCATAAAGAACCTGACAAACTTACTGATCTCCAATGGTTTCGATGTTAAATTTATTGGTATCCTCTATCTCTTCATAGAACTTACTCCAGGTGAAATGAGAAGCATCTGAAATTTCTTTGCAGTCGAACTCAAGATAAATATTGCCTTCCTCATTCACACCAGCACTGATCTCCTTTGTACCTATAAGACAGGATTGTAGTTCGAAATATAAGCATTGGGATAAATGTTTGTTCTCCCCAAATCTGAGTCATTAAGGCTTTTATATACTGGGTTCATTGCTTGATTGATGAGACGAGGCAAGTGAGTTCAGCAAGAATCATTCTTTATTTGCTTACAGGAACTGAACTGAGAAACAGGGCTGCGAATGCAGCTATTTATACCTTGGCCTATAGGTGGCAGCCAATAGGTTTAAAGCAACCAATTGCCACCCTAGAGGCAGCCAATGGCAGCGCTGAAGACAGGTTGTCTGAGGAGCTGGGAGCTGTTAGCCAGCTTCCCTGCTTAAACAACCTTCCAGCAATTAACCCCACATGATACTCTTTAGTAAGACAAAACCCAATACATTACAAAGGCTTTATTGGCTTTAATTAGTCCAAACGTTCTCTTAATTATTTCACTTTCCTGCTGCAACCTGAAAGAATTCATAGAAATTACAAATCAAAAAAGAAAGGCAGCTTAATTTTAGAATTCTTTACAGAAAAATAAAAAACAGAACTGTTGAAGTTGGTAATACTTCATCCAGCATATTCACAGAATCAAATGCCAGAAGCAGGCAGAGTGCAAAAAAAATTGGTGACATTGCTCGAGTCTGTATCCATGCAGTACCTCTAGACTTGTTATCCTAGTAGCAGCCGCAGTGCCTGCCATAGTTACCAGCACGCTTAACCATACCGAATGACCCGTCATCTCATCTTCTGTATTGTTTAAAGAGATCATTGGTGCTATACAGTATGAATTTCTGCATCTTTCTATGGTCCCTCATCCTTCTGAAGGTATCATTCCCAGCAAATTCCCTGTCTTAATATGCCCTCGGTCAACTTTGAAGGGGAAAATGGATCATTTTGTTCCCTGAAATGAATCCACAAATCTCTTGATAAACTGGAACAGAAAGAACTGGAGGTCAAAATAAAATCTGAAGGGGAGCTGGAGGCTTTTGAATACCATGTTTTGGATTTCTTAATCCCTGCATATTCAGCCATGTTTTAGGTGATAAATTTTCAGTAGCAGCTCTGTGTTTTTATTTTATATCATGAGAACAAGTGCTTCTACCGAATTTGGTTGTGGGAACATCTGTGGTTCTGATCAGTTATGATATGAACCTACCAACCTTTGCAAACTTTAAATGGCTGAAAAAGAATGAAAGGTTTTTTTAAAAAAACTTGGCTTTAGGAGTAAACAAATCTGACAGAGTGAGGTCCTATTTCTTACCAGGCTTAGCCTGTACAAGGACAGCTTCAGAAACATCAGACGGCTTGCCTATACCAGCATTATTCACTGGGCGAACTCGAAACATGTAGCATTTGCCTTCATGTAGTTCTGTGACCTGAAAGAAGATACACCAAGAAGATTTAATAAGTCAAATATATAGTTCATGGAACTTAAGAAATAGTGTAAGAGTTTGCTTTGATACTGTGATAGAATGTAGTAAGGACGTGAATTCCCAGGAGGGAGGGGAGTAAGATGTCCAGATGTTATGTGTGAGAGAAAGACGGTGAAGACAGCCTCTTCCTAATAATTCTCAGAATGCATGGTAGATGCATATAGATGGTGTTCAGTTTGGCAAGATTCTGTCTATAAGTATGGAACAGTAAAGAAATCTAGTTGGATCAATCAGCATATGTCTTTCTTGGGTTTGGCTCTAATAGATCCTCTCTGTCAAATACATTTTTGCAAACTTGTAAATCCAAAATCTTCCCTAGTGGTTCCCTTGTCTTATTCATAGAAAAGAAACTATAACAATAAAATGCATAAAGCTGGTTAACAAAGGGTTAAGAGAATTATAGCAATGAGGGACAAAGAATGACTGGTACTTTAGTTTATTGTTTAAAAAAAATAGCAAACAAAATGGTTAATTGGTATAGGCTTTCATGGGCTGTATCTGTTGGACAATGTTGAGCTTCAAAGGTTTAGTGGCTATGATCTGGATTGCAGATTTCCTGATGTTTCACTAGGAACTATGTCTGGCCTCTTCCATAGCAAGGTGGTCTGCTACACAAAGACCCAATAAGGACACAGCTGCTTAGATTAACCAACTAGAACCCAGCATGTACTAAGAATCAATCAGGAATCAGCACTTCAAAACTGACCAATCGGAAGTCATCATGAGCAAAGGACCAGTCAGGAACCAAGACTATCAAAGTGACCAATCAAGATCAGGCAAAAAGAAAGAACCAATGGAGATGAGTCTTCACCAATCTGCACCATTTGGAAAATAGCTCAGCCAAAGACCAATCAAAGTTAGGTTACCCAGCTATAAAGACAGGACCCCTGCTCAACTGCCTGGAGTCATAGCAGACCACCTTGTTTCTGAAGATACTAAGTACAATTTTGGTGAAATGTCAGGAAATCTGTTGTTTAGACCATAATCACTAAATCCTGGAGCTCAAAACAGCTCAACCAAAAGAAGTAAATTATTAACAGCATACTTATTTTTAAATATATTAAGTACAGTGCTTTTTGTCATAGAACACACCAGAACGGAGTTCTGGTACCTTATTTTGATGGATTTTCCAAGTTTTAAAAGTAACTTTTGAAAATTTGATGTTTGGTCCATGTGGATTTGAATCACCCTCTCGAGCATAGCAGGTCGGCAGCAAAATCATTAAAACAGTGCACGCGTGCTGCTTGTGTGTTGAGTCTGATATATCCATACTTCATCTGCGCTGGTTGTGATAGCGCTGCTCGGCTTGTGGCACTGCTCGGCTTGTGATTGGTTGTGTGGTCGCCTGCTGAGTGCTTACTGTGAGTGGCGACCGTTATGTTTCGTTACACAACTGACATGTGTGGGTGTGTGTACAGCGATTGACTACGTGGAAAAGGTAAATAATTTCTTTCTTTTAAAAAATGGTTGGTGAATTGAAAATACTTTTTTAATTTTTAGTGTAAAATTTACTATGAACATTTGCCTTAAACACAATACATTAAATTTATGTTAAGAATTGAATTTTTTTTTTAATAAAAGATAAACAAAATATGAGTTCTGGCGTCTTTTTTTCTTACAAAAAAGGCACTGATTAAGTGTAATTGTTAAGACTGGCGGAATTACAAAATTAAAGCAAAAATGCAGCCCACAGAACAAGTTTTTACCTTTAAGTAACGGTGTGATATTGGTTTCTCACTGAACGTGGTCCAGTTTTCCTCTTCTTCCTCTTTATAGTCAACAAAATATCCAGTAACAGGGCTGTTCCCAATATAAATAGGAGCTTTCCAGAGTATTACAAGGGAGGTATTTCTAATCTCGCAAAATGTAAGATCATAGGGAGGACCTAAAGAGATAAAGGATGGTGCATCATTGTACTTTGTTTTTTAATATTTATTGCCCTGTACACCGCCCTGAGTCCTTCGGGAGAAGGGCGGTATAAAAATTTAATAAATATAAATATAAATATATCTTATTTAAAAGATTTATTTATTTTTTTAAAAAGCCAACTAGGAGCAGACATCTGCTGGCTATCAAAGGAAAAGTCTGTGTCTCTGAGCATCTGAATGCCTACATTTGATTTAGCAATCCAAGCCACAAAATGTGCCACATCTGCCAACCCCCATCACGTCCACAATATTGCTGAAATGACGATACCGATTTTTGGGCAAAAGAATGGCGTTCTGACATGCTCCAGTGTATTAAAAATTATTTAATCCGAATGGAGACTTTTTTTTCCCTAGGCACCAATCAGTAGATTCAAATTAAAATATGCGTAAGTTTGAAATCTGTTTGTGTGGCTCTAATATTGTAGAGCTCACCGGGTACATAGGATATATGATGTCCTTTTTATTACAATTTTAGTTTGGGAGATCAAAAGCATATATTGTCCCATTTTTAATCCAAACACAATTTTGGTACGCAAATGTGGAGTTTCTTAATGGATGATCTGGATCTAAATCTCCCATCAAATCATAAAAGTGGTTCCTTACTTTGGACAAAACGGCTAATGCTTAACTTCAATTTAATATCAATCAAGTAATTCATGTTAGTTAACTGTTGTAATGCCCAGATCTAAAAGATACCATTTGCTGACCCTGTAAACCGCACAGAGATGGCTGTAAAGCACTGTGAAGCAGTATATAAGTCTAAGTGCTATTACTATTGCTATTTTTTTTAAAAGAGGCCTCTTTTCTCCAAAAAGAAGACATATGAGTTTTATGGAGCATTGTATGACATTGTGTGTGTGTGTGTGTGTGTGTGTGTGTGTATGTGTGTGTATGTGTGTGTGTATTGCAGAAATGATCTTTCACCCATCATTATTTCCTTAGCTACATAATCTTGTTTGTTTTATGTCATAATTTGATTGCATCCTGTGTTAATAGTGCAGACAACCAAAGCTGGTCTTGTTGTGAGCTACAAAGGGAGTGGTACAGCTATTCCAGCATTTTCCAAATCATTTCCATGCAGAGGTGTTAGGATCAAAAGAGACCATTTGTCTGAAATGTTATAGGATTTCCTGCTTGAGCAGGGGGTTGGACTAGCAGACCTCCAGGTCCCTTCCAACTCTGTTACTCTGTTATGGAAGGAAGGAAGGAAGGAAGGAAGGAAGGAAGGAAGGAAGGAAGGAAGGAAGGAAGGAAGGAAGGAAGGAAGGAAGGAAGGAAGGAAGGAAGGAAGGAAGGAAGGAAGGAAGGAAGGTGCATGACTATGAAAAGATTGAAAGGGTTGCCCATGCAATCCAACTGAAATCCCCAGCTTAGGTAGCAGGAAACAAGATAAGACCACAGACTCTGGGAAACTTTCCTGTTGCCAAGGCCTTGGAGCTCCAGCTTCACAAACTGCTACGTGGAAGTTCTGCATTGTGAGCTGTGTCACCACCAAGGCGGAAGAGCAATGTTGTTGGAACACCACATGCAAGATTGATATCAGATTGACAGAAAGGCCATTGATGGAGGGGCCCTTAAAAGGAAGGAAGAATCTGGCACCATCTTTTGAGTCTTTCTGGTTGCGAACTTAGTAATGCCAGTGCAGACAGCTCTCCATATTAATATTTATATCTCAGTATTAAAATAACATCCTATTAAAAGAACAAGAGCAGATTTGTGCCAATCTCCCTACTTCATTATTCAATCCCTTTTATTCAAATAATGCAGGACAAAGCAGGTTGTATATAAACCAAACATTTTCTCTGTTCCGGATGCATCCGTTGTAGATGAAGGGACTGCTTGAAATTCAACAGACACTTTGCAAACATGTACAAAGGCAATAATCTATAGTAGAAGGTGAGAGAAAGGACTCTGGGAGATAAACAACAATTCCTTCCCTATCAGCATGAGAATTGTTGTTTTCTTGACAGCTTCATTCATTTTGGATCAAAAACTTGAGCCTAAAGGCATATTCCCCACAACAAAAGAAACAAACATTAAGTATAAATTGCTGTTTGCTTTCCTTAATTATAGAGACAAACAAACAATCCAAAGCTAACTTGGGTTAAACTTGGAAATTATCTAAATTTTACCTTCAACCTTTAAAGAACCTTTTAAAAAAAGCAGGAACTGGGGAAAATTTTTCCCTTCAAAAACTGCATGTCCCATGTTCCCTTGGTGTCTTGAATCTTGATACAAACATTTCTTCTGTGCCTGCTCCTATTCCTCATACTTCAATGCCAAGTGTGTGCTTTGGGGTTTGAAGAACTGACTCACTTAGTTGGGGAAGGTAAAAGCAGAATAAGGAAAGGGTTTTGAGAAATGGGAAGGGAGGGAGGGAGGGAGGGAGGGAGGGAGGGAGGAAGGAAGGAAGGAAGGAAGGAAGGAAGGAAGGAAGGAAGGAAGGAAGGAAGGAAGGAAGGAAGGAAGGAAGGAAGGAAGGAAGGAAGGAAGGAAGGAAAGAAAGATCTGAGTCAATCCAAAGCAAACTTGGAACCAGGAGCATTTGTGGGTGGAAGGTTAAAGAAGTGAAGAAGACAGCTGTGACCATGTGGATGAACTCCTGCACCTTTTTAATGTATATGATACATGTAAAAAAGAGGCAAAGTTTCCATTATGCAGTCATAGCTGCCATCTTAACTTCTTAATTCCCCATTCCCAGCCCATAGACACTCCTGCTTGGAACATAACGGCTGCTCCTCAGAACCAACTGTATCTTCCCCTGGCTTCTAAGTTTTAGAATCCTGACAACGTGGGCATGCTCTTAGCTATGGGATACATAGGAAGTATGGTTTAAAAACAAGCATGTTAATTATTATTAAGATACAGCATTTTTTGAACACTAATCGATGTTAAAGATGGTAATTACTTTCATATCCAAATTACCTACCTGGTTCTGGCATGTTCCAAGCCTCACATTTGAAAAGCTCACTGGGTTCAGATGATTTCCCTACGCCAGTAATATTTGTAGCAGCAATTTTGAATTCATAGTATGCATTTTCTTGCAAATCCTCTACCTTTACAGAAGAGTTAGCATTAAAAAAATAATAATAATCCAAAATTAATGTAGGTAATAACTGTATGACCTCATAATAAGAGAAAACCAGTTAAAAACTGTTTATTTCACCTGGACTTAATTCCTGCAAAGCTGAATAAACAAGATTTTTTTAAAAAAGAAAATAAAAATGATTACAAATATGGTGAAATCCTAAAAGGGAAGCTTGTTTGCAATTCAAAAGTAATGATGGAAAAGCGACCTGTGATGCCTTAAAGCAGCGGCCCCCAACCTTTTGGCCACCAGGGACCAGATCCATGGAAAGAAGTTTTTCCACGGACCAGAGGGGGCATGGTTTCATGTGCTGCCTGCATCCTGTGGATGGGGCTTTGCTTGTTTGTGCACCCTGGTTTTTGGCATGCTGCGGACCACTGCTGATCCATGGACCAGAAGTTGGGGACCCCTGCCTTAATGGATAAAATAGCTTTTGGCATTGTGAACATTTGTAGATGGCAGCCTAGAGTTGAGTCCGCTCTTGTTCAAAATTGTTCATATTCCAATAAATTAACTAATTTCTTTTACCTATTTATCATATTTAATGCTGGGCAACGTACAATAATCTTGAGCACACTACAGCTGTGTCTATCTACACAGGCTTTGCTGCAGTCTCATGCAAGTTCCACTCCCATATTGGATCAGGAAAATAGGGTGTACACTAGGTTTTCTTGATCAGAATGATTCAGAATACATTCTGAAGGAGAATTATTCCAATGGGTGAGAAAGAGGAACAGCGTATCTTACTATTTGACCTAAGCAAGCATAATATGCATCCTCAATAATAATACAAAAGAGAGATACAACTACTTATTGAGTGGAGAGGGCATTAAGAAACACTCTGTTTTGCTGGCTGAAAAGAAACCTCCCAAATCACAACTCTTTTGGCTGGTTTCCTAGTAAAGTATATTTTTGTCCTTTCCTAGACTCAGCTCAAACTGCTTCCATAGGATCAACAAATAGCTTTATGTTACGCTGAGATAACCCAAGCTTTCTATGTGAGGTTGCTAATTTGGAAGGTCGATGCAAGAGAGACAAGTTTGATAATCTGGATCATCAGAGGGTGCATAATTTCAAATCAGGCAGGAATTAAATTGCATTATATTAACTTTCTATAGTTTTTTTTCCTTGCTTGCAGTTTCCTGCAAGTGCAGTGTCCACTTTGTTCAGATCCAACCAGTATCAATCTATTGATTGTGACTGGAAATGATACCATTGAATGAAAGAATAGAATAGAATAGAATAGAATAGAATAGAATAGAATAGAATAGAATAGAATAGAATAGAATAGAATAGAATAGAATAGAATAGAATAGAATAGAATAGAATAGAATAGAATAGAATAGAATAGATTCAGACAAATCAATAAACAAAGAAATGAGTTTTGAACATTTCATTTTTTTTCTTATAATGTATGTTTGTATGTGTGTGTGTATGAACATGAACAGGCATTATTGAGAGCCATGGCACAGTGGTTAGAATGGAGTACTGCAGGCTACTTCTGCTGACTGCTGGCTGCCTGCAATTTAGCAGTTCGAGTCTTACCAGCTCAAGGTTGACTCAGCCTTCCATTCTTCTGAGGTCAGTAAAATGAGGCCCAAGAATATGCTGATTCTGTAAACCGCTTAGAGATGGTTGTATAAGTCTAAGTGCTATTGCTATTGCTATTATTTCTATGTGTATGGTATGTTCATCAATATAGTTAATATCGGATTTGTACTTAGATAATGAAAAAATAATATTGTTATTTTTTTTTAAAAAAAGTGTAGTGTGAAAGATACACAAAAATAAAATACTGCTTAGTCTATATTGTGGAATCTGATCTGGATCAGTCCATCACATCTGCTAT
Source organism: Vipera berus (assembly GCF_964194415.1). Taxonomy (NCBI): domain Eukaryota; kingdom Metazoa; phylum Chordata; class Lepidosauria; order Squamata; family Viperidae; genus Vipera; species Vipera berus. The sequence continues at coordinate 225,681,507 of NC_138202.1, read as the reverse complement.
GAAATTGGCAAACTCAAGCAATCTTGGCTGCAAGTATTTAGAGTATGCAACAATACAGACCTTATAAATCCTCTCTTTAACAAGGGAAGAGTTGACTTCATGCCAGTTGTGGTGTTCTGCCTCCCGTTTGTCTATGTAATAACCCAGAATAGTTGATCCACCGCTGTATCTTGGAAGCTTCCAGCCAATAGTCATAGATTGGCCATTGCAGTTGAGAAGGGTGATACCATAAGGATAGGACGGGCAAGCTATAAAAGTCAAGCAAACTTCTGAATAGTTCACATACAATGCAATAATATCTTATTGTTTTCTTTTATACTTTGATTACATTATGATGAATTTATGGATTGACTTGTCTAAGAAAATGATGCATTTAAGGCAGTCATGAATGTTTTCTAAGAGGTAAGACCCTTTATCATCAATGGGGATTATCCATAATAAATATATAGAATAGCATTTTTAAATCTAGGTATATTAGAAGTTAAGTAAACTTAACCAGAATATTACTTCTGCCTTTCTTGGAACAATATTTTCTTCTTTCTGTGTGTATAACTTTATTTGCTGAAATAATTTGCCCTAAAGTCTTAGATAAAAGATAAAATAAGGTTGTTCTCTCCAACTTTACATGTTCTTCTTCCAGTTTACATATTCTTCTTTGATATTAGTCTCCTTTTATAAGTCTAGCCCTTTCCGCATAGCAGGTACCCACATTTTCATGTAACAATGACATCATGTGGAAGCTTACAATTATGTGAAACGTCCTCATGCTAGCAAAGGATGGAGGCATCAAGATGGGAAAAGTGAATATTGTAGAAAAGGGAGAAATGGCACAAAAAATAAAAAGCATTAGACAATTTTTTTTGAACAGGCAAATAAACCCGGGAGATGGCTGGCCTATAGATTGAAAAAACAAAAAGATAATAGATGGATTAGTAAATTATGTAATCAAGCAGGGGAGAGAGTACATCAAAATGAAGGGGAAAAATGGGTGACATGAATTCTATAAAAATCTTTATAAAGAGGATGAAATGATCACTGAGGAGAGAATATCACAATATCTTATGAAAGTAGACTTACCGAAGGTTCCGGAAGAATTTCAAAATATTTTAAATAAAGATATAACAGTCCAGGAAATTATAGAAGCCATTAAAAAACAAAAAAGTAATAAAACACTTGTCCCTGATGGATTACCATCTGAAATATATAAAAACCTCCAAGAACTTTTGGTCCCAACCCTATTGGATTTATTTAATGAGGTACTAAACACAGCAAAAAACCCAAACTCATGGAAAGAAGCAATCACCTCACTAATTCCTAAAGAAAACTCTGATTTGACCTGCATTAAAAACTATAGGCCCATTTCTTTACTGAACACAGATTTTCACAACTATAATAGCAGAAAGATTAAAAAAATATTTAGCTGACCAAAACAGCTTCTTGCCTAAAAGACAAATTAGACATAATGTCAGGATCATACTATACATCTTAGAATATTATGAATTACACAGGGAAAAACAAGTGGCATTAATTTTTGTTGGTGCTCAGAAAGCGTTTGATAATGTCAAATGGAATTTTATGTTGACTCAACTCAAACAGATGGAATTTGGGGGGGGGGGGGAATTTATAAATATGTTTAAAGCAATCTATTCCAAACAAGAGTAAAAAGTAATCATAAACGGAGAATTAACAAATAGCATTCAAATACAAAAAGGTACGAGACAAGGCTGTCCACTATCTCCTTTATTACTCATTCTTTCTTTAGAAGCACTCACAAGAATAATCTGAAAAGGTAAGCTGATTAAAAGATTAGAAATCAGAAAAGAGACATTTAAATTACAGGCTTATGCAGACGATTTAGTTTTCATTCTGGAAGACCCCTTAGAATCTGGAACAAGATTATTACAGGTGCTGGAAAATTATGGACATGTTGCGGGATTGAAGATCAATACTGAAAAAACTAAAATGTTAGTTTAAAATATGTCCAATTTACAAGAAACTGAGCTAGTAGAAAAAAATTAATATCCAGACTTCCAAAAGAGTAAGGTACTTGGGGATCCAACTGTCGGCAAGATGTATTACACTCAAAAGAGAAAATTATGACAAGTTAATAGACCAAATTACAGCAGACCTAGACAGATGGAAAAACTTGCAGCTCTCCTTTATGGGGAGAATAGTGACAATTAAGATGAATATACTTCCCAAATTACTCTTTTTATTCCAATGTGTACCAATTAAATTAAGTAAGGATTTTTTTTGAAAATTTAAACAGAATTACATCCAAATTTATCTGGCAAGGTAGAAAACTGAGAATTAAATTAAAATTATTACAGGATGCAAAGGAAAGGACTTCTTATTAGCACCTATATCAGGACACAACTGAAAGATATGTAAATATAACGCTGATGACTGAAAGACAGTTTACCAAAAAAATTACAGATGTTATATGTACAATTTGTTATACTCTGTCCTCTCATAGAATGTATTTTAAGTTTTTGTTTTTCTTTCTGTAACATAAGGTAATATTAATAGTAGTGTTGTAGCCAGGGAAGTTGAATCATGTCCATTTTTGTTTTTAAATATACATTTAATAAAATTTTCTTTAAAAAAATGGGAAAAGTGTACATTATTGAGAGTACAGGTAATCCTCAACGTGCAAACACAATTTAAGCCCAAAATTTCTGTTGCTAAGCAAAACAGTTGTTAAATGAGTTTTGTCCCATTTCACGACTTTTTTGTCACAGACTGTGGCGCAAATCATTGCTGTTGTTAAGTGAATCAATTGGTCATTAAGTGAATCTGGCTTCCCCATTGACTTTGTTTGTCGGAAATTGACTGGGAAGATCACAAAAGAGGATTCACATGACCCCGGGACTCTGCAACCGTCATAAATACACCCCAGTATTTAGTATGAAATTTTGATCATGTGACCACGAGGATGCACTATAGTCATAAGTGTGAAAGATGGTCATAAGCAGGGCTTTTTTTGTCATAGAATGCCCAGAACGGAGTTCCGGCACCTTTTTTGGATGGAACCTTGTAGGGTAGGCAAGGCGGGTGAGTTCCAGCACCTTTTCTTTTACAAAAAAAGCACTGGTCATAAGTCACTGTTTTCAGTGCTGTTGTAACTTAAAACAGTCACTAAACGAATGGCTGTAAGTTGAGGGCTACCCGTAATGGCTGCTGCTATTGGCTGTAGCTACTATAGTGTTACTAGGGAGAAATGGTTTCTAATGGATCAGACCACTACTTAATCTTTCAAGGCATCTGCCTAACCAAGTCCCACTTACTGAGGGCTGCCTGTACCGTGATGGGGTCAGACTCCTGAGAATTTTCACTCATCCCCACTGCATTGGCTGCTTTCACACGGAAGATGTATTTCTCTCCTGTTGTCAGGCCGTGCGCAGTGAACCTGAAAAAAACAGGGCAGTGAGCTGCTATTGTGGTTTAATTTTAAAGGCATATGCTTGGATTGTTACAAAATGAAAAGGCTTCCCCTGTCCATGCAACAAACAATTTATTGGAGCAAAAGAGACGTGAGGTGGAAAACCATGAATCTACAAACACGCCCGCACTGTTTTTAAGATAGGAGGCCTGAACAGGTTATCTAATCCGTCCTGATATGCCCAATGGGATTTTTGCAGACTGTTGACCAGTTGCCATTTTACACAGACAACGGATGGCTCAGAGAAATTGTACTTGCTCTTTTCAGAGAAGATTGTTTTATTTCTAGTCTTTGGGACAGAAGACAGATGCACACTTTCTGCTTGGCCCGTTGTAGGTGCGGGCCAGTTACTCACCGCTTTGTGGGGACATTCTGCCACTCCAACACCATTGCAAATGCCTTTGTTTTCCAGCTTTAATTCAATTTAATTCACTGGTTTCCTACCTGAGCTGTCTTAAGCCCTTTAAGTGTAGATGATCCCCAGCGTGTCATTCCATTCCAGAAAGAGGCCCCACGATGATTGGCTGCAAAGCCGGCAACTCCCTCCCACCAGCAGCCAGTGACATTCCTATGTAGCCCTCCTGCTGTGTTCTCTGCTGTTTTATTTGTTTGTTTGTTTATTGTATTTATTTGTTTGTTATTTATTTATTAATAATCTTGTGGTTGCTCATTAAATCAGTTGATTATCCTCACCCTAGTAGAAGGGTGTTCAACCTTGGCAACTTTAAGACCTCAGGATTTCAACTCCCAGAATTCTCCAGCCAGCCATGCTTGTAGAATGGACTAACCAAAATCTACACATGCATATTTAGAACAGCAAGCAATTCTTTAAACACATTACATTGCTTTTACCTGTTATACTTGATTGGCTTATGGTTACACGGTTCCCAGTGATTTGTTCCTACCACAGAATAATCAATGTAATAGCCGATCAGATCTTCTTCATATTTGGGCTTGTCCCAGTTCACAGTAACAGAGGTTTTTGTGTTTCTTGTCGCAACAACACGTCCAGGGGCTGATGGCGCCACTGCAGCACAAACAAAGACACTTACTCTCTCCATAGCAACACATTGGTATATTTCAAGATTGAATTTGGGTCAGTCACTGGGACCAGAGTTTTAATCTTCCAAGCTTTCAGACTCATCCTTCAGAGCTCAGCTTCAGGGAATTTGTCTGTGCTGGAATACATGCTTTGGAATATTCTATGAGTAGTATTTATGTGGTGCCTTCCTATTTGTTAATTGGTGTGTTGATGGCTGGTGATTAGCTGTTGTTTCCTTGTGCTGCCAAGTCCTCAGCTCCTAAGCACCTGATAAGCTGGTGGTAAATCAACACTCCTGTAGACTAATAAGGCACCCGTTTTCCAGGCTTCAATCATTTCCCTGGCTATCTTTGTACTTGCACGGCCAACAATATTAGTAACTGCAAAACTGAATGTATGTCCTTGATATATGGTATACCAAATATTGGTATATATTTGTAAACTGTCCAGAGTCACCTCTAGGCAAGATGGGCAGCATACAAGCCTAATAAATAAATAAATAATATAACCAACTTTTCTCAAGTCTTCCATGTGATTTTCCTAGCAAATATTAGAAGGTGCTATACACTGCAAATTTAAAATAATAATATTTTAGTCAGATATTTAGACTGAATCTGGCATTTTTGTCTACCTATCAAGTCCTTTCCATTACTAAATTCCTGAATTGGTCTTAACATTTCTAAAAGGGGAGGAGGTGTAATTTTCAAAAAGCGATCTTGGTTTCTGAACTATCAATTGGTCTAGGGATTTCCAAGTTGAAAATAAGTCCAGAATCCCTCTAAGAAATACAGTATGTAAATGAGACCTTTGGAGAAATTCACAAGGCTGACCTTGGGGAGAAAAACTCATTAAAATTCCTCCTCCCTCATTCACTGGGATCTGCCTCTGTTTGCACACAAAAAAGATCAGGGAGAAGATGGAGCTTCTCCATGACAACTAATACCCATTTCAGTAGCAGCTGGACCTGTCCTATGTATTTCAAAAGTGCTGATGCCTGAGACACCCCTGGAGCTAATGTCTCCTTCCCTACAACCCTCAACCCCACTGTGATAATGACCCTGTCTCCCACAAAGAAAGAATGCACTCATAAAAATTAGGAACCATATGGAACTCATCAGAATTGGACTTTTTCTAGTGTTCTTCAAAGATGCTAATGACTAAATATCTTGATTCTAAACATTTAACCAAGAGGAATTCTTGTGTATTTTTTTCTCTTGAAAACAGAATTTTTAAAGCCACATTCACAAAGGGCCTTGGTAGAAAACAGTTGATGACGAAGTCATATTACACAGACTCTACTGACTGCTGTGATAGCACCAGGACTACTGTATATGTCCTGCAAAAGAACAGGTGGCAACAAATCCTGAGGTGGCAACAAAGACATACAGGAAATAAGTTGTGAATGTCTGGAGTTTTGCAGCCCAGGAACTATAACAACAGTGCTTGCAAGGGTGTTCCAAACTAGGAAGATGGTGGATGGAATGTCATGAAGCCAGCCCCGCCTCTTTTCATACATGGGCCATATAAAAGGGGCAGGGCTTTCATTGCAACATTCCGTCCAGCCTCTTGCCAATTTTGACATACATACAATACGTACTGCTCTGGACAGTATTGTGTGGTAGTTCTATTAAAACAAATTTTTAGAAATGGTAATCAAAATCCCTGAGAAACACCATTTTATAGCAGGGGTTCTCAACCCCCGAGCTGTGACCCACTGCCAGGCTGCACAAGCACCAGGTGTTTACACAAATGGAGATGTGCTTGTGGGTGTGTGCATGCCTGCCACCACTCACACATAACAATCCCCTCTCCCCCTGCCTCCATGCTGGGCTGCCACACAGAAAGACTGAGGACCGCTATTGTACAGCACAAATCATAACAAGTTAGATGGGTGTGTTTTGGAAAGCAATGGTTCCTAGGAAATACTAGGCCATGATTTGTACTCTGAGCTTTAACAAGTTATCTCAAAGTATCTCAGTCAGTTTTATGTTGCCAAACACAAGGTTGTTCATTACTAAATTAATTCTCATTGAGCCCTTTTCCCAGCATCGTTTCTTGTTCTATATAAGGGCTAGGCATCCTGAGGGCTCAGGATGAAATTCCTACTAGTCATGGTTTCTGGGATCCCCTTTGATAGCTATCACTGAAAATCAGACATAGTTTAGAGCCATTTTGAGTGGGAAATATAACATCTGCATTATGAGAAAATAAGTTAAAAGTTTAAAGAAATAAGGAAAACCCTGAACTTTTTCAACCTAAAGAGAAGCTGGAAAATTAGCTCTTACCCACTTTATCCCCCTGTCTGATCCAGCTGTATCCTTTCTCCCTTCAAAAACAATCAAGCTGTCTGGCCTTGACCATCAAGAGTTTTCCCATCTATCACATACTTTAAGTTTATTTGTATTTATTTGACAGATTTATATTCTCCCTTCCTTCCAAGATGTCAAAACAAATAACCAGGGCTGTTTTTAAGCTAAGGATAAGAAAGCACCAGCCGAGAGGCACCAAAATATAAGGGGTATCAAAATGGTAAAGACTTCCAAAAACCACAGTAAAAAAGCAAAAAGCAGTAGCAGCAGAACCCATTAGCTAGTGTGCCTGCTTGAGGGTGAAATACAATTTCACAGAAATGTTACCATAAGGCAAAAATGGGTGCTGATGTAATGTTAACAACCATTTGTTTGAAATGGTAAACGATTCCCTGCTCGACCCAGGAGGTTGGACTAGAAGACCTCCAAGGTCCCTTCCCACTCTCTAATTCTGTTACTCAATGTGCAATAGGGTGAAAATGTCTGAGAAAAGGAAAATAAAACAATTTTCCAAACCTAAAAATCGTAAAACTCGTAAAAGGGCACTTTTTTGCAATTCCTACCCAAATGGGAAGATGAGTCAAATCATACGAGGTGTCAGTTTATGATTTTGTCTAGGGTGCCAACATGTCTACAGCTAGCCCTGCAAATAACATTTCCCTTCAATTTCCCCCCATAATAATGATTCTGAAAATTACACAGTGCTGAAGGTGGGCCCAAAATTAGACAGAGTTTCATAGCTGGAGACAGATTTGCTCCTGAATTATCCTAGCTCTAATCCAATGCAGTAGATTCCTCACCGATGGCCTCTTTTGCCTGAATAGGTGGTGTTATTTCAGAAGGATCACTAATCCCGTGCTTGTTGGCTGACAAAACTCGGAAAACATAGGATTTCCCTTCCGCAAGATCAAACACTGCATAGCGAGGAGATCGGACTGGCACTTGAGCGTTCACCCTCTGCCAAGTCCCACTGCCAACAACAGACTGTAAAGAAAAGATCAAGATCATTACTGCATGTACAGAGTTGCAAAGGCCCTCAAAGTACTTGAATTAAAAGTGCTTGAATTAATGAACTATAGCGACACAATCTTCTATTTCTTAGGTAATCTGCCAGATGCGATATGGAAGCACATGGATTTGCTTGCTCTAGTTGGTGACTGTGTTTGACTTTAAACAGTTAAAGCAATAAATTCCTCTACTTCATACAAATAGATACAAATAGACTTCGTTCAAGCAGGGATTTTGATTTCTGAGAGTTTTGATACCATTTAGAGCAATCTGACAAATAAATATATTGTGAGTCTTGCTCAATTCTAGTCATGTTACGATTTTGTTATGATTATCAACCTTGGCCACTTTAAGAAGGATGGACTTCAGTTCCAAGAATTCCCCAGCCAGCTTTCTGGAAGTTGAAGCCCACACATTTTAAAGTGGCCAGAGTTGACACAGCATGTTCTAGAGCAGGGGTTCCCAAGCCCTGAGCCACACCCCACTACCAGGCTTCGGCCTTTCAGAAGTGGGCCACTTGAGTGGCAAGTGAGTTTGTGTCCACGTACAGCTCCATTTGCATGAGTGGTGGGTGCTTGTGCTAGCACACAAAGATCTATTTGTGTGAGCAGCGGGTACATGCACCCACCATTTTGGCAAATGGAGATGCACGCACTTGCATGCATGCCTTCCACTCCCACAGAATCATCCCCTCTTCCCCCCACCCCACCGCCAGGCTGCCAAGCTGGAGGTCCACTGATCTATTCTACAGGATGTCATTAGTTCATTCAAGGCCCAGCCTGAGCGTATTTTTCCAGAAATAAAAGCTACACGGGGATTCTCTCTGAGATAGGTGCATCAAAGGAGTTTTGCTTAATCTGCTCCCCTCTAAATGTATGGGGTTTCAGCTTCCATGATTCCCCAAGTAACCTGATGCTGGCCATGCTGCTGAGAATTGTAAAGTTTGAGCAGGTTCTATGTAGGGAAAGCTGGTGTACAGTGTTGCAACTTTAGTCACTGAACTGCTTTTTCTTATCACACACAATATTATGGAGTTAGGGGAGCCTTATTTTCCTTTGCATATTGCCATCATAGACAATGCAATGTTTCTCAGCCTTGGCAACTTGAAGACATGTGTACTTCAGCTCCCAGAATTCCCCAGCCAGCATTTCTGAGAGTTGAAGTCCACACATCTTCAATCTGCCGAAGTTGAAAAATACTGGGCTAGTGAGTATCAGCTCTGGCCAATGGAGTGATAATGTCCTAAGATAGCTTAAGTCAGCCATCGAGAACCTTCAGCTCTTCAGATATATTGAGAGGGCAACTCCCGGAGTGCCACTCAGCATGCCAGATGATATCATTGAGCTGTTTTTGGCAATAGCCCTCAAAGTTAAACTGGATCAAACCTGGTTAGTATTCTAGTGTAAAATAACAATTTAAAAAAATCTACTGACTGTAAACTAGATCGCAAAACATCCCAGATGGCATCAATAGCAGCACTTTCTCCTAGTATTGCCTAGAAAACAACACATATTATGTTCTACCCACCAGGAATTCAGGTTATCTTGGGAGAGATTTTGCTTAGGTTGGGGTAGATTAGACTAATTTATCTATTCAGAGATGGTAAGATCAGAACAAGTACCAGTCTTTCTGCTTAGGTAGCTCCACACATGCTACAGGTGAAACTTGAAAAATTAGAATATCATGCAAAAGTTCATTTATTTCAGTAATACAACTTAAAAGGGGAAACTAATATATGAGATAGACTCATTACATGCAAAGCAAGATAGTTCAAGCCATGATTTGTCATAATTGTGATGATTATAGCGTACAGCTCATGAAAACCCCAAATCCACAATCTCAGAAAATTAGAATATTACATGCAATCAATAAAACAAGGAGTGTACATAGAACAATATCTGACCTCTGAAAAGTATAAGCATGCATATGTACTCAGTACTTAGTTTGGGCCCCTTTTGCAGCAATTACTGCCTCAATGCGGTGTGGCATGGAAGCTATCAGCCTGTGTCACTGCTGAGGTGTTATGGAAGACCAGGATGCTTCAATAGCGGCCTTCAGCTCTTCTGCATTGTTCGGTCTCATGTCTCTCATCTTTTTCTTGGCAATGCCCCATAGATTCTCTATGGGGTTCAGGTCAGGTGAGTTTGCTGACCAATCAAGCACAGTAATCCCACGGTCATTGAACCAGGTTTTGGTGCTTTTGGCAGTGTGGGCAGGTGCCACGTCCTGCTGGAAAATGAAGTCAGCATCCCCATAAAGCTCGTCTGTGGAAGGAAGCATGAAGTGCTCCAAAATCTCCTGGTAGACAGGTGCATTGACCCTGGATTTAATGAACCACAGTTGACCAACACCAGCAGACGACATGGCTCCCCATATCAACACAGACTGTGGAAACTTCACACTGGACTTCAAGCATCTTGCAGTGTGTGCCTCTCCATTCTTCCTCCAGACTCTGGGTCCTTGGTTTCCAAATGAGATGCAAAAGTTGCTCTCATCAGAAAAGAGGACTTTGGACCACTGAGCAACAGACCAGGTCTGTTTTTCTTTAGTCCAGGTAAGATGCTTCTGACGTTGTTTGTTGTTCAGGAGCGGCTTGACTAGAGGAATACGACATTTGAAGCCCATGTCCAGGATCTGTCTGTGTGTGGTGGCTCTTGATGCACTGACTCCAGCCTCAGTCCACTCCTTGTGAAAGTCCCCAAAACTTTTGAATGGCCTTTTCCTGACAATCCTCTCCAGGCTGCGGTCATCCCTGCTACTTGTGCACCTTTTTCTTCCACACTTATCCCTTCCACATAACTTTCTATTAATGTGCTTTGATACAGCACTTTGGGAACATCCAACTTCTTTTGCAATTACCTTTTGAGGCTTTCCCTCCTTATGGAGGGTGTCAGTGATGGTTTTCTGCAGAACTGTCAGGTCAGCAGTCTTCCCCATGATTGTGATTCCTACTGAACCAGACTGAGAGACCATTTAAAGGCTCAGGAACCCTTTGCAGGTGTTATGGCTTAATTAGCTGATTAGAGTGGGACACTTTGAGCCTGGAATATTGCACCTTTTCACAATATTCTAATTACCGAGATTGTGGATTTGGGATTTTCATGAGCTGTACGCCATAATCATCACAATTATGACAAATCACGGCTTGAACTATCTTGCTTTGCATGTAATGAGTCTATCTCATATATTAGTTTCCCCTTTTAAGTTGTGTTACTGAAATAAATGAACTTTTGCACGATATTCTAATTTTTCGAGTTTCACCTGTAGATTTTTTTAGAAGGAAGGCTAAACTACTTCAGCATCTATGCTGCTCCTGTGGCTTGCTTACTCCCAAGTCTTATCTATCCAATGTTCCCCAGTATGGAAAAAAGCACTTTTCCCCTGATCCTCAATTTCAGTGTCATTTAAATAAATGTAATTAAAGCATATATTTTTTTTGTCTTGGATCTCTTCAACCATCCCTATTACATTCCCGGATTTGTTTTTAAGAAGAGATTGGACAACCATTTGAATGAAATGGTATAGGGTCTCCAGCTTGAGCAGGGGATTGCACTAGAATAGGGCTCTCCAAACCTGGCAACTTTAAGGCTTGTGGACTTCAGCTCCCAGAATTCCCCAGCCAGCATGGCTAGCTAAGGAATTCTGGCAGTTGAAGTCCACAAGTCTTAAAAGTTTTCAAGTTTGGACACCTCTGAGCTAGAAGACCTCCAAGATCCCTTCAAACTTTGTTCTGCTAATGTTCATATTTTTTCCTTTTCTGCTACTGAGCACCCTATTTGAAATGGATGTGGTCCTGAAATGCCATCCAGGCAAATACCCCTATAAAGCATAGTACCTTCTCGATGAAATATGATAGTGGGTCTCTGCCACGAGGAACAGGTGGGTCCCAACTGAGAACGACATATGTCCTGCTGGTTTCAGAAGCATGCACATTGGTGGGAGGTCCAAGGATTTTAACATCACCTAGAAGAGTAATACATTCAATGACTGCTCAGCGCCAGATTAATCTCCCAGGCTAGCATTGATGCAAAAAGTTGTATTTCCAAACTATCTCATTAGAGCGCACTGCTCAGCTATTAAGGGCTCAACATCAGCTCTGTGACTTATCAAAGCTAATTTGTTTCCAGTTTGTGAAAACCAAGCAAGAAGAGTAGCAGCTATTTTTCATAGCTGGCTTTAAAAAAAAATGAAGGGAGAAGGAGGAAAGATTGCATTCATCTCCTAAGATTTTTGTTTTACTTTGATCGTATTTGAATCGCTTTCGTGTGCGGTACTAAATGCCCTGATAAAGTCTTAATGCTTTATGCAAATAGGAGACAGGTTGATGAAAGTGAGGAGCCTGATAGTTCCTTGCCTCTGAAAAATGAGCCAGGAGGAAAATTTTCATGAAGAATCACAGCAATTAAATATAAAGTTGTACCGGCAAAAAAAAAAAGTAGGATGTAGAAACCTCTCCTAGTTTAGGAATGACAATTACAATCATTGGGTAATATGTGGCATAGGAATGAATTGTCATTTTCCTGTAACAGCTGTGGCTGCTCTCTGTTTCTCACCAAAGATCAGCAGTTCAAAGAGACAATGGGAGTTTTAAGATCCATCTGGGATGGATCAGCTTGCTGAGCTGGTTTAATTTTAGTCCTAGTCAGAGAAAATCCCCAGCACTTTTTCTTAATACTATGACTACTGGCGCAGCTCTTGTATCTGGTATCTCCACACCTGTTTTCTTTCAAAAGCTGAGCCCTGAGATATTTGGTAGGCAAAATAGCTTGTCACAGAAAGAGTGGTGGGGGGGAATAAAACCTGTGACTTGATTTGTCTTAACTATTATCATCGACATGCATTCTCTAGGCACTGAGAGAACTATCACTGTGCATTTTAGCACATTGTACATATACATTTTGCATTGCAATTTGAATTTGGAAGGAAATAAGCCCTGTGCTGATTAACTAGCCTTTTCTGGCCCTCTTATGTTCCATATTCAAAAGAGCAAAAAAGATGTTTCTGCTCTGGGAAGACAAATGTTAAAATATATTTACACTGTGGTCTTAAACTGCATCAGCGGGTATGATTTATTGCGCTTTAAACTTTAAAGCACTTCAACAAATTACTGTTCTTAAGATCCTGTTGGAAAACCAGAAAAATTAAAACAGCAATACTGGGATAGCCTGATAATGCAAACATGCATAATGCTTACGTGCACAAAATGAAAATGGAATACTTTCCCGGTACTCACAAACAGTAATCACTCAAGAATGTATTAACTTAGTTCTGAAGTTCTCCTTCTACTAAATTCCTCATGTGGACAACAAGAGAGATGCATATGTTTACCTCTATATTAAATGCATAACAAAAGGAGTCTAGCCAGAAAAAGAAATCTGAATGTCAGCCGGAAGACAAAAGTTTTAGCATACCTTCAAAGTCATCATGATGGAAGACAATGTCCCTGCCTCCTTCCATGTGAATGGCTGAAGGTGAAAGAAAACATTATTTATATTTAAGTTTCTGTACTAACAGAACGCCTTCTGAACATTAGATTGAATCATCCTCTTTGTAGCATTTGATTGCTTCTCACTGTTATGGATTTTTATATCAGCAGCATTATGCAAATACTGATAGCTCTAGCATCTGAGGTTATTAATTCAGATGAGTGCTCTTTCCATGCTAAAGGTGAACAAACCCTTAAAAGATCACATTTTTATTCTGAACAAATTAATCAACTGACCAGAAACCCCTGACACTTCGGACAAAAATGAAGCACATGTTAGGCCTAATATAATTTATCAGTGGAATCCTCGACTTACAACAACAACTGAGCTCAAGATTTCCACTGGTAAGCAAGACGGTTGTTAAAGACAATTGTGCTCATTTTAACCACCTTTTTTGCCACCGTTGTTAAACAGGTCATTGTAGTTGTTAAGTGACTCATGTGGTCGTTAAATGAGTCTGGCTTCCCCCATTGACTTTGCTTGTGAAAGGCCAGCTGGAAAGGTTACCAATAGTGATTGCAGAACCCCCAGGACACTGCAACTGTCATAACTACATGCCAGTTGCCAAATGTCTGAATTTTGATCACATGACCATGGTGATGTTGCAAGGGTCATAAGAGTGAAAAAAATCATCATGTCACTTTTACCAGTGCTGTTGTAATTTTGAACAAGTCAAGGACTACTTATATACAGAGCGTGAGACAATTGTTGAAAGTTATTAGCCATAATAGTTCACAATGGGACCTCCACTCTTTGTGTGTGTGTGTGTGTGTGTGTGTGTGTGTGTAGATATATACATACATACATGGAAACATGTGGAAGAGAACTTCATCCTGGATAGACAATGGCTAAAATGATGATGATACATACATACATACATACATACATTACATACATAGGCTGAAATCATAACACTTATTTTAAGTAGCCATAAGTAAGCTTGCGAGCGTGATTTATGGCTGGCTCAGAAATGAAATGTAACCTGCCCCACTCATTTAGCAGCAAGATTCATCTTTTATAAGACTGCTTATAATTTCCCCTGAAGAAATATGCCTTTTTTTCTTACTCTGTGATCTCTCCAGGTCCACGGGGTCAAGAGCTGCCACAGCATCAGAGGATCTGGAGGGCCGGCTGATCCCTGCCTGGTTGACTGCCCTCACTTGGAAAATGTAGGAACGCCCTTCCAACAAACCGGTGACTGGATATTTGCAGATTTTTACAGGAGCATCATTGCATTGCACCCAGTTTTCAGTACCCACTTCACATCTGGTTTTAGCAAATGACAAAAAGATGGAGAGGAAAACTTCAGGTTTTCTAACAATCTGCCGAAACTGTGAGAATGATTTCTTTAAACTGGGAGACTGACTGAATCAGATGCCAAAGATAGTTGAAATGAAGTAAGTATTAAATAATACGTATTAGGATAAAATATTGTAACTTCACAGGTATACAGTGAGGAAAAAGGAAATTGTAGTAGCTGTCTCATGGACTCATGGACTCATGGACATGGGCAACCACAATGATGTTAATTGGCTGCCAAATAGTAGGCACAACCAGGCAGTTGTGGTCCTGCTCCCTTTTATACACATTTTAAAGCCAGTGACTATTGCTCTGGAAAGCAATAGCAATAACACTTAGACTTATATACCTCTTCACAGTGCTTTACAGCCCTCTCTAGGCAGTTTACAGAGTCAACATATTGCCCCCAACAATCTGGGTCTTCATTTTACCGACCTCAGAAGGATGGAAGGGAGTCAACCTTGAGCAGGTCAGGATCAAACTCCTGGCAGTGAGCAGAGTTAGCCTGCAATGCTGCATTCTAACCACTGCACCAGCAGGGTTCCTATGCATCTCCTTCAAGCCCCAGAAATTTCCTAGGCAAGAGTTCAAAAGTGGTTTGTCCTTGCCTCCTTCCTAGGGCTGAGAAGTATGATTGGCCCAAGATGTCACCCAGCTGTGCCTAAGATGGAGCTAAAAGCAAGGTCTCCATATTTCCAGACTGGTGCTTTAGCCACTAGCCCAAACTAGCACAGGCACTCTCCTAAATAGATTATCAAGGGGAATTGGAGAACTTAATGGATGACAAATCTATCAAGGGCTGGTAGAGCTGAGATGCAAGGTAGAGGATTGTGTGCCTTGAAATAATAATAGCGGGGCAGCAATGGCAAGGGAGGGGTATGTTTCTGTGTCCCACTTCCAAGTCCCCTTCAAGGAATTTGGCAAAATGCTAAACTAAGTTGGTTCTTGACTCGAACAGCAGGACCATTTTTATATAAGATGAACATGGGATATTTCCCAGGAAATGATTAGGATGACTCAGGAATGTTTGACAATTTAACCTATGGGATTATGTGGAATGGACAAAGCATGTGTATCGTTAGCAGGGTCACTGAATACACATTCAAGAAGTGACGTTAATGAAGCTTGGACATCAGTCATTGGAGATAAATAAGACCAGGAGAGCCAGTGTGGTCTAGTGGTTTAGGTGCTGGCCTAGGAACCAGGAGACAATGGGTCCCTCCTTAAGCATGGAAGCCAATTGGGTGATCTTGGGCCAATCACTTTAAAATAATAATAAAGACAGGATAAAAATCAAATAAATAAAATAAAATAATCCCACTATCATGTAATAAAAAGGGAAATTAACACATTAACCTAACAAGTAAGAAACCAGAAAGTAAGGAACTAAATGATCCACATGTGTATGTCGATCACTTGGTAATTGTGATCACCAAGCAGCAACTTGCAGGGAGGGATGTGTAGTGTAGATCATGCTTGTGCCATAATTACAGTGACTATATTTTCTCAGAAAAAAATAAAAAATATGACCTGAAACAGGGGCAAATCTGAAAGAGATTCATTAGATAAAAATTGTGATTGTTTAAACTCTGCTTTATGAAGGATAATTCAAGAGCAAAACAAAAACTTTACAAAAATGTATATTCTAATAAAAATACCTAAAATCAAATAGGGCATCTATCTCCTTAAAATCCATAGTTTTCACATGAATATAATAGGATTGTACATGATTAAGTCATCTCATTTGCACGGTAAAATTTAAATGACCAAAATAAAGGACTAAAATGAGTTTTTTTAAAAAAAAACAATAAATAAATCTAGGACAGGTTTCTGAAATAAAGGACTGATCTTTATAACAAAATATGTTATATATTTTATATCCAGGACAGGCCTATTCAATGGAGTAATCATTTTTTCAGGGCTAATTTATCACATATTGAGCAATTAAAAGATCTTCATGTATGTGTAAACCAATTCAAAGAGATCCAAATTGAGTTGGAGGTTTGTAACTCGTTGATAAACCACAAAATGCCATAAATTCCATTGAAATAAAATTTTAACAATATTATAGTAACTTTCCACAGAAAGCAAAACCTACATCAAGTTCAAAAACTGTGTTTTTGAGCACTGGTAATTTATTTGAAATACAGAAGAATCAAATGCTACTCCTTCCACATATACCTGTCCACAAAATAGCCGATCACTGAAGCTTCATGGGTTGTATTTGGTGGTTTCCAGGTAACAATAACATAATCTCTGTTGGCATCGTGGCAGCTCACATCCATTGGTGCCCCAGGGGCCCCCATCACTAGGGCATCAGCATCTAAAACCCCAAGAAAAGCTCAGATAAAATCACTCTTCTATAATTCAGCTACTATAAATATGACACCATAAATAACACTACTGGGTAACAGTGGGGTTTCCCTCACAATCAAGTGAATTCATTTTTTCCCCCATTCTTTTACTAGGAGAAAAGTATACCAGCATTAATTGTGCTGTCTTCATTAAGGGAGAATATTTGTAGATCAGGGTTGAAATGAGGGAGTCCTTGGTGCTCTCTGAGCTTGGTTGGTTGTGGGTGGGAATAGTCTTGGAGACTTTTTGGTTGGGCGGTTTATTGTTGGCTTGTTTGGCAGTTCCTTGATTGGGTATTGTTTACTTCTTGATCATTGGTCTGATGTTGACCATGGTGTTAATCTATGCTCATCTGGGTATCGATTGCTAGTGGGGAGGTGTTTGGGTCTTTTCTGAGTTGTCGATTGTCTCTTTTGCATATATGTAGATGTTGTTTATGTACATATGTCCATTGATAGCCAATTTGTCAGAGCAATCAACACCCAGATGAATCAAAAAGCCTCTAAGACCAGTCTCACCAATACTGACAGGGCAAGCCACTAGACTTTAAATTAAGAGCAAACCCCATTCCCTTCTAGCACTGATGATGTTTCCTAGTTTGAGTAATGAAATGTCTGCAAGAAAACAACCAGGCTCAGAGAACACCAAAGACCTCTCACTGTCTTCATTGCAGATCCCTTTTCTGTTTTTTAGAATTAGAATTAGAATAATAGAATTGGAAGGGACCTTGGAGGTCTTCTAATCCAAGCCCCTGCTCAGGCAAGAAACCCTATACCATTTCAGACAAATGGTTGTCCAATCTCTTCTTAAAAACTTTCAGCGTTGGAGCATTCACAACTTCTGGAGTCAGGTTCTTCCACTGATTCATTGTTCTAACTGTCAGGAAATTTCTCCTTAGTTCTAGGTTGCTTCTCTCCTTGATTAGCTTCCATCCTTTGCTTCTTGTCCTGCCTTCAGGTGCTTTGGGGAATAGCTTGACTCCCTCTTCTTTGTGGCAGCCCCTGAGATAGTGGAAGACTGCTATCATGTCACCCCTAGTCCTTCTCTTCATTAAACTAGACGTACCCAATTCCAGCAACTGCTCTTTATATGTTTTAGCCTCCAGTCCCCTGATCATCTTTGCTGCTTTTAAAAACAAAGACACAGAATGGTACTGTCCTTACTGTTTAGTGTGAGTCATGTTAAGAACGTGATTGGGGGATTCCCCAGACTGAATTTCCCCTTCCAGCAAACGTCACAGGTTGTTAGCAAAAACATTCATCAATAACTTTTCCTTAATAAAGGAAAGGCTGGGCTGGGGGATGGAGAGTAGATGAATTTTAACCAATGGCTACATCAGTGATTTTAGTCATCTATCAAATCTTGCTCTAGGTTTTATGCATGGAATAACACTATTCTGGAATAGAATTCTGTTCTGTTCCAAAGCAGGGTATTCTGAAACAATTCCATATCCATGTCAAAAAAGAGACCGAAATGGAGGATTGCTGAAAAGATGGTTGCAGAGTTTAGTGGGAAAACTCCATCCTAAATTATCCCTCTATTCTCCTAATTGTCAGAAGCTGCTTGAACATCTTTCTTGACCAAGTTGCTCCTCTTGAGGTATAGGGACAGGGAGCATGTGAAGTTTTAAAAAAATAGTAATTGCTGCTGAGAATTTGCAAGAGACTATCATTTATGGATGATGGGAGGAGGACCCACATGCCCACTAAACCTCACCTAAATTCCTTGACTTCCTTTCAGCTAGAGAAAGTAAGAGATGTTAACCACATCTTGGGACTTTTTTCAAATAAGATTTGCTTTCCTGTTCAGCCTGAGCTCAAACTATGGGGACATTGTAGATCATAGACAAGTTGGGTTGACAGCTGCACTGTTCTAAACAGAGTGGGATGTGCTACTAAAGGCTCATTGTTACTATAGATGGGCAATATATAAGAGGAGAGGCCAGTCTGAAAAAAACCGGTCTCTCCAGCTGATAAAAGCAGAATGAACCTGGAAAACAAAACTCAAGTATGAAAGAAAAGAGGGAAGGAGCAGTCCAAAGTGACCAATCAGAATTAAGCAGATCCCAGATCTTGATTACTTTATCACAAGCATTATCAAGGAAGTATGCATTATCAATCATTTGGAGGGCAGAACTCAAGAAAAGAGGGAAAATGCTACTTTCAAAATGGAATAGCTAAATATTCCTGTCTCCATGGGGGGGTTGGAGATGAGACAAAAGTAGCTACCTAAGGACATGTCCTTTAAAAATATTTTGTGAGGCATCTTCTTACTTCCTTAACAAGAACTTTATGGAAGATTCCTTTATGGAAGTAAGCAGTGGGACCTTTTAAAAGATGTTATATCCTAATTCAGGCTTTACTCTGACATTCTCAATGGCTCTTTTATGTAAATTAAGTTGCTTTCAGCCAAATTTGCTGAAGGTTCAGTCTGACTTGTTCAGCAGGAGACACTGAACCAGCAGTAATCTCATAAAGAGGAACCTACATACACCAGGAGATAGGCCTCCATATCCAACACTTTCCATATTGCATGCCCATAACATGGAAACATTTTCATAACTCATATTGGCTCACATGCCAATAGTCTAAGGATTAATGGATGGATATATGAAATTAGCACACTAATCCTTTTCAGCTATTTTGGATTCCAACTCCCATTAACCCAGGCCAATAGATCTAATAGCAAGATATTTTAGGAGTTGTGTTACCCAGCATTTGACTGAAGTTAACAGTGGGCAACTTTAGCTTTCTCTGGCTTCCCTGGCTGAATTCTCCTAGTGTTATGTTTATTCTCCTGAGGTTGGTTTCTTCCTGTTGTTGAACAGCATGGAGCAATATTGTAGAAAAAGACAGCATAGCTCCAGGGAAGGCATGGAATAAGAATTGCTATGTTTTTTCACTGAGAATGTTGGTGCTTCCAGCCGAGAGAGAAATGAAAAAATGCAGTCCTCCTACCATTCACCCATGCAAAAACAAATGGAACAGTGTGGAAAGCTTGCAAGTACAACCTACTGTGTGTCAGTTGGTAAGCTTGGGTAAATTCCACTGAAATCAACTAGACTTGTTTACAAGATGGTGAGCTTGTCACCAGAGTCAAAATGTCCCAGATTATAAATCAGTTCACCTCTATAGCTTTCATCTGCTGAGAATGCTGGCTTAGATATTTAACTTAGTCTAAAAGGCTGTATATAAAGAAGGTATTCCAGCTGCACTTTTGCCCTTAAGGATTCGGATAATCCCATCCAGATTTGCTAGGGACTTGTCCATGTCAGGATGAGATCAAATTATGACCCTCATTCCATCTTATATAGTCACTTCCTTTTTTGTCAAACCAGAATGGCAACCATTCTCCTTTTCTTTCTCATGATACAAATATGGCAAAATACTCTGCTAACCATGAGTTCTCTCTTTAAGCGGACCACACCAAAGTTTTGTCTGTCTGTTTACAACCACCAGAACAATAGTTAAACATTTCAGGGGAACAGATTCAACATTTTTGGAAGGCCAAAAATTCCCTACTCCCTACCCTTAATGATCATCCCTCAAAAAAATCAAGCAGGATCAGCTCCTAAATAGCAAGGCTATCCTACCTCTGACAAACAGAAATGCACTATATTCATGCACTCCGCCTCTAGAAATTATGCGCAGGGTATATAAGCCTTCGTCGTCCTTGTGCAAATGAGAGAAAGACAGTGCTGCTTGTCCTTCACCAAAGTAGGACTTTGTCCACTTGGAGTCTTTGATTAGCACATCTGGAAGACAGTTTGCAATTCAATACATGTTAATAAGATAGCAGCAATAAAGAAGTATTCTGCATTGCAATCTCCAAATCAGCCATTTTAGAGCAAATATATCTAGAAGAAACCATCATGCTTCAGATGTATGCTACTTCTAGTAATATATAAGTACCTGTGCCTTGTTTGGCAAAGTTTGGTGATATTGTGTGGGGTCCACTAATCTGTATCAATGTTAACTAATCTGAAACTTTACAATTTGTGTGTTGAAACCATGTCACAAAAATCTTGTCAAGCACCTGTATGAGCCAACATTAAAGCTTTTAAAACTCTATTAACAGAGTTGGGATAAATCACTTGTTTTCTTTCCCCTAAAGCAGGGGTGTCAAACTTGCAACATCACGTGACATGTCGCGACATATTGCAACTTTTTTCCATTGCTGGAAATGGGGTGGGTGCGGTTTCAACATAATACATCCGGCCCGCAGGCTGACAGTTTGACAACCCTGCACTAAAGTCAACAGGATTTAAATATGTTTGGTTTGGTTTCAACCGTAGTCAGAATCAAGACTTATTTTTTTACATCTTTTTGATCTTTTACAGTAAAATTTGCTAACTGAGGAATATATTCACATTAAACCTGGAAAGAGGCAAGAGAAAGCCAGTGTTAGGTTTAATCTTATGCTTCTTATAAAGATATATTTAATTTGAAATCTTTGGAGCATTCCTGTCAAATAGTTTGTGATTCTCACAGGTGAGAGGTTGCAACCTAACTTTAATATAAATTAAACTCACTGAGTAGTGCAATGGGGCAATAAAACATATAGGATGTTTTATCTCAGCTAAAGTAAACCCTATTATTTAGTTTTTGTCCTATTACCTTACTAATTGACCAAGTAATTGTGTTTGGACTTTTGTGGAGATGGGGGTTTTGATCCTCAACAGCTATTTTGCTTAGGCACCCATTAATCAATGAGCCTTACATTTTAGGCTCTGAGCTCTGCAGAGGTATTCCAGTTATGAAAGAAATATGCAGAACTGTTCAAGAAATATAAAAAAGCCATTTGGTTAAGTGGCAACTATTGTGATTGGGATGGAGAGCTCACGAAAAGTTGTCACGGATTTCAACAATCCTTAGGAAATTCAGAAACGTAAAGGAAGCTCTGCAAATCACATTAAATCATTAAGGGTCTTACCATCTCTGTACCATTCAACCCGAGGATGGAGACGCTTCAGTTCTGGTGTGACCAAGATGTTACACCTTAAATTAAGGGTTTCCCCTTCCGTACCAAAGGTGACTCCAAACCTCTCCAAAAACTGAACATCAAAATGTGTGAAACAGATTTCATCTGGCAGTGGCACTGGAAGCAAACAAAAATGAGGTTAATTGAAAAGACCATTGTTGAGATAAACCTTTAAAATTATTTAATATGCATCAACATGCCTTGATATGTCTAGGTGTCTTTGAAGTGAATCAATGGGAGTCGAGTTTAATACATCCACATCCTGTTTTTAAGTTTTATCTAATTTCAATACAGTGCTCCAAATTAGCCTATGGTATCTAAGAAACTTAATTTTCGGGTAACCCACATTTCCCCTATTTCATTATATAGTAGTTATCATATCTGAAATACATACATTGTTCATTTAAGTGCATTCTTGTTATATTTCAAAAACATATTCTATCTATCATCTTTAGAATTATCAATAATTAGCAAGGTATCTTTTGTTGTGTCATTCCAAGTTCTATAATATAATTCAAAGTTATGCTCTAGTAGCTAATTTTCATTCCCTTAAAAATCTAGGTCCTAAATATAAAATCAGTTTGTATCTTTTAACAGTTCCCCTTAGCCCATTAAAAACAATTTTAAGCTTTATTATTACAAATCCCAACATTAAAAAAACCCATTTTTAAATCTAACTCTAGGTTTCTTTTTGTGCCAGGCAGGCTTCCATATCATTGCCTTTAACTTCTCAAATGTGTCTCCCTTTCTTCCTACACGTGTTGTTTGAATCCAGGGAAACCATCCAGTTGTCAATTTTTCAAAGAGAGTGACCCCTTTATAGTCATTAAATTGTCATTGTAATAAATCAGGTCTCCATGTTTGGCATAGTATAGTTGTCATTAATTCAGTCTGGTCTTCTTCTTTCAGTCCCATCTGGCTTAGGTAAGAGGTCACGTCCGGTGTTATAGTTTTTGTTTGTTTGGTTAGATTCTTAATGTACTGTATTTGAAGGCCTTTGGCATCCTCCATCTTAGTATTGCTTTCTTCAGCTTATGTTGTTTGTTGAATTGTAGATTTTATAGTTGAAATCGAAGTTTGGGCATTAAGGCTCTCAGTAAATTGTATTTGTTGTTCTTTAAAGTCCCCTATTTTGTTCTTGATTTCCTCCTCTTCTGTTAGTTTTTGGATTGTCAGTTCATCAATTGAAGTCAGAGTCTCATTTAGTGGGTTTATGCTATCAGATTTGTCTTTAAGTCTGGCTTTCATTTGTTCAGTCATTGCCAAAATTGTATAAGTTTATAGTCAAGTGTAAGTTTATAGTCAAGTGGTGGAATATAATTCTCCATTTCTTTGATGTTTACAGATAGGTCTTTAGTGGAGGCTATTTTAATAAGAATCAGTGAATGTCCACCTCCACTATTCGTAAAGGTTGTTTTCAGTGCCAGCTGTTCCCAATTCTTATCTTTACAGATAATGTCAAGGACATATCTGTTACAGCCAGATCTCACAATAAAAAAAGGTTTACTTGCTATACCAGGTTTTGCCACAAGATGTCCTCAATAACATGTAGAATCTTTTTCCAGATTAATATGAGGCTTTTATCCAATTAGTCCATTTTTAGCAATAAATAGGGTAGAAGGTCCCCACAAAGATAAGAACGTTTTACTAGCCCAAAAATTCCAGAGGTACAAATAGGGTTGTTTAATTATTTAGCTTAGTCATTTGGTTTCTTTTGAGGCTTTAAGGTTAGTTCCCCAAGTAAGCGGTCGCTGATCTTTCAAGAGAGGGGGAGAAGATTTTCAGAAGAGTCCCACAGGGAAGTAATTAGGGAAGTAAGAAAGGTAAGGTCTCACCCAAATCCTCCAGATAGCTTTGTTGTGCTTGATGGTGATTTTGGCTTTTGGCAGGGAGCAGCTTAGTGATCGACCATGGTGACGGCCGATCTCTTCTTCTTCAGGCCAGAGGAGCTGCTCCGGATCAAACGGAGGGTTGCTACCCTTCCGCAATCACAAGGAGGGCCTTCTCATGGTGGTCGCCCCTCCAGGGTGACTTTTGACCCTTTTTAGGGTCCTCCAAGGAAGATAGATTGGATGGTGGGGAGAGGCTTCTTCCTGCACATCCACTGGCACCACACGCACAGACCGGAAGCCTCGTTATTTCAAGTTATTTATATTAGATTAATGTATTAGACTTGTGGTCTACCAGAAACATTTCTTTTTGCAAATTTTATTTTAATCAACTTGCTGTTTTTCTATAATCTGAATAGATTTGTAATTAATGTTCTTTATTATTAGAATTGTGCATTTGGGTCAGTTAACGTTACATTGTTTTGAAATTTTATTTCTTCTTTTTAAAAAAAATATCACTTGATTTACTTTATCTCTTGTGAGATTGGTTTATCTCCCAAGGAAGGGTTATGTACCCAGAAACCTCTAAGTTACATAGCCAGGAGGTTGCATTTCAGAAATTTTCATTCATTGATTTACCTTTTTATTGCCGGAAAGCCAGCAGTAGGTATGAGAGCCTTAATTCCAGGGATAGGAGAAAGACAACCTTGGATAATTATTGATGGCAGCAAGAATTACCAAGCCACAATGCTATTACTGCAGTACTCATAGACACCTAGATAGCTGATGTAATTATATAGTTCAGTAATTCCAGCCTTATAGTCTATATACCTGGCCAGGTTCTGCTACATTGTGGCAAATATGGGATGAAATTAATACTAAAACTAAACCCTCAGGTTTTTTTTATTAAAAAACCCTCTTTCTTTCAAGATTTTTAAGAGATTTTTATTCTGTGCCTGAATAGGTAGTTATTTTTATTTTTATTATGTTTATTGCTTGTTCTCTATTTCCACCTATTGGGTTCAATAGCTAGGTTAGAATTAGGAGTCAAGCTCTTCTATAAGCTCCTGAAAAATGTCTTTACCTATCTAGTCAGGGGGAAAAAAAGAGATTTCTGTGCTTGTGCAAGCCAAAGACACCAGCCTGAAGATGACCTCGTGGAAACATCACTAAGACACTCTCAATCTTACACAGGAAAAGACCCGGATACACCAAGACCTACATACGTGTACCCGTGAAATCTTAATAAGTGGTTTGGGTGTTGGAATTTCACAAGACCCTCTTTCAGAATTGGGAAAAAGTTTAGCATAAATAATTATTAGAAAGAGCACCTA
Organism: Vipera berus; assembly: GCF_964194415.1. Classification (NCBI taxonomy): domain Eukaryota; kingdom Metazoa; phylum Chordata; class Lepidosauria; order Squamata; family Viperidae; genus Vipera; species Vipera berus. The sequence goes on along the minus strand of NC_138202.1, from coordinate 225,656,423 downwards.
TCCAGGAGAGAGGCCCATCTTAAACTGAAAGCGGAGTGCAAGTTAATAGAAGGTTCAGTGCTCCTCATCCACTGGTTTGACTTTCTAGGTCAAAACCAACTTCTTGAATTGAGCCTAATAGTAAACTTCTCTGGTAGTCTTTTAAATGAGATTCTAGGGAAAGGAACATCTTTGAGGCTTATGACAGGTCTAGAGTTGCTTCGAACTACAAGGAGAACTTACAGCGATAGGGAAATATTCCAACAGGATACGGTTCTTCGTCCCCTCTGTATCCTGGAAGAAAGCGATAACATTGTGAACCAAGTCATTCAAGTATCCCCACATTTGTATCTGTTTCACATCATCATGTGGCTTTACTCACTTCTCACAATCACAGCGGCATTGGTTGAGGCTTGTCCATGTACATTTGTTGCCACTGCAGTATAGGTAGCAGTGTCATCATAGTGAGCCCTAAACAGCAAAAAGAACAAACAATGGATCACATCAAAGAAAATAACTGATATCTCCTCCCCTTGGGAGGAGGGGCGCTAATCTAGGAGGCAAACAGAATTTGACTATCACACAATCCCACTACGGACCCAGAAGGGCCTTTCTGTGGCCTGCATACAGGAGGGACAATTGTCAAGCATCTGGAGAGACAATTTAATGTTTAGTGGCTCTGATTATGCTGGTTTCTAACAGGTAGTTGCTTTCTTCTACATTTTATTACCTTACTTCCATAACTGAGATTTAATTTACTATAAGCTTTCATCAAACCAAGGAAAAGGGAAACACTACACATCACTTGCTGTATAATAGTAGAGAAACTTCTGCAACGTGAACTACATTTTCTTGTGTATTTTTTTTCCTTTGTCAGAGTAAATGAGATCTATCCTTTCTCTTTCCCGTCATTTCCCCCCAGCTCTTTCTGCTAAATAAAAGTGTGTCACAAATGGCCAATGCAATTGCTTCCATCACACTCTCTCTTGTCCTTTATCAGTCTTTCTCTCTGAAGATGAGAGGCCATGGGTTCAAGCCACCTTTGATCAGGACTGGATCAGCTGTAGGTCAAGCTATTACTTTTTTGGGCGGTGAGTTATTGTAGCTTCTGCACCCACTCAGCAACTTAAAATAACCTTGCAAGTACAGATAAAAACAATTTTGATGAGAGTATAAGATGGCATCCAGAAATATAGCACAGAAATAAATTCTGCTCTTTGTTAAATTAGTAACATGGGACAGCTAAATGTCGTGAAGATTTTGTGAATGTCTTTGACTTCCCAGACAAATTAATGGCTGAATGAAGTTTTATTAGGAAACCTATGTTGACCAACTACAATTCTATTCATAAAGGCAGGTACCTGATATTAGAATCAAAACTGTCCACTGCAACAAATGACTTGGTAAGAATAATATAAAATATCAAAAGCTGTTAGGGACTCGTATTAGAATGCTGTTTTCACTGGGCCTCCAAGCACCTAATCTCCTGCGAAAAATAAAAAATAAAATAATCTCTTTAATTCTTCTCCTGATATAAATGAGAAGGTGTGGCTGCATCTGGGATCATATTACTAAATTATAGACTTCATCTTTGTGGGTGTCTCTTTAAAGTTTCCATGCCTTTGATTGAAAGTTTAAGCATCAGATTTCCTCTCCAAAGTTCAAGTGGAGGGAGGAAAGAACTCTTGAGAACGTCCAGGAAAAGAAATGTAATGTTGCTTTCATACTTGACTGGGGATGTTACGCAAAGTGGTTTGAAGGACAAAAAGTGACACAGAAAGTCTGGGCAACAACTGCCACAGAGCTGGAGATTTTATGGTGAAGCAAGGTTATTTTCTACAAAAGACAGAAGGCTTATCAGAGCCCTATTTTAAATGAGAAGAAGGGACTGAAAGAGGAAGAAGACAAAAAAAAACAACAACCATGAAGACCTTATAGTCAAAGGATTTAGACATTATGACATCACTCAGAAGCAACCTATTCATTTCGAGAACTCACTAAATGACTCTCTTTAGTTATATATAAGGACTACAGCTCCCCCTAGAGGCAAATCTTCGCTTATGCATTGCACTGCGTTCTATTAGAAGTCACAAAAGCTCAGAAAAATTCTTGTGTTACAAAAATATATGACACGATTGCTGTTAAAAAAAAGTGAGGGATAAAGTTTGAATTGAAAGGATTTCTTTTTTTAAAAAAAATCTTGCTGTTCATGTCAAGGAGCCTCAACATAGCTAACACTTAATCCTTGGGTTAGATTTATTCCTTTTGGAGTGAATTTTTCAACTTAATGTTGCTGGAATGGTAGAAAATAGAATATATTCTGGGGTTCACCAATAATATAACAGAAAGTCTCATGTGGTTACCGCATCAATATTTATAGATCTCTGTTTACTGCCAACTCCCTTCAGCCTAGATGTGTTAAATTTCCAATTTCCTTGAGAAAAAGTAACAGCCTTGGTGACAAACAGTTCTTACAATTATCACTCCTGAAGCATCTTGTGGCTAAAGGAGTAGCACAGTAAAGAATGTGTATCAAAACAAAAAGGAAGAATATGAAAAAGACCACATAGATTTCAACTGTCCACACTGAACCAGAGATATTTCCTATGTATTTCCAGAAATTTATTCCGTGGGCACTGTTGTTCTTACAGTAGGCTTCTGTTTTTTCTTGCTTCCAAGTGGAATTAACAGAAATGGAGTGAGGAGAGCATTTCTCTTGGGAAAACAGCACGGGGCTTCTCTAACATTAATTCCCTAAGTTATTAGTTGGATCATCCTTTCACTCAGGCTGCTTGACTGTGTTGCAGAAGAATCACAGATCTGCATCATGGGAAGTCTGGCCCAAAGAGAAGCCTGAATGTTTACATTCATAAAAGCGAATTAGTAAGAGAGAATGTGACGGAAGGAAGGAAGGAAGGAAGGAAGGAGGGAGGGAGGGAGGGAGGGAGGGAGGGAAGGAAGGAAGGAAGGAAGGAAGGAAGGAAGGAAGGAAGGAAGGAAGGAAGGAAGGAAGGAAGGAAGGAAGGAAGGAAGGAAGGAAGGAAGGAAGGCATTAAATCAGATTATCCATGTGAGAGAATAATTGAATTTCATGTCAAAACAGAATTTAACTAATGAAAATTTTAAATATGCACTTCTGTCATTCAGTAAATATAATTACTACAAGGATTTGTCTAGATGGTTCAACAACAATGTAGCTACAGACATACTTCTTGGTAATTGTTAGGCTCCATGCCCACTAATTTTATTATGCTCTCTCTCACACATACACACACACACACACAGAGAGAGAGAGAGAGAGAGAGAGAGAGAGAGAGAGAGAGAGAGAGAGAGAGAGAGAGAGAGAGAGAGAGAGAGAGAGAGAGAGAGAGAGAGAGAGAGAGAGAGAGAGAGAGAGAGGCTAGAAAATGGTTTTGTCTTTTCCTTTTTATGGCAGCTATCCAGTTATAATCAGGCAATGTTCCCAGCCACACCTAAGCAAATGCATCCATTAGCATATATTGCTTTGGCAAATAGCTTCCATTCTCAGAAGCAACCATATAATGTGATCCAGGATGAAATCAATGGATGCCAGAGGTTAAGAAACCAGACCATAAAAAATTGTACTGGAATCTATACACATAGTGCACATTGTGTAGAAACAAAGAAGAATTAAGAGTTGGGAATGAAAGTAAAGCCTTCTGTCTTTTTGTTTACCTTCAAGAAGGAAGTACATGAATATCTTTGTGGAGTCAAATAAGATTCCATATTTGGAGTGAGAGAGAGAGAATAATAGATAGAATGGATAGATGGTAGCTAAGTAGTTAGGGGAGAGACAGAGAGAGATGGTAGGGGACAGAAGATATAGATAGATGACCACTGACAGATGATAGATAGATAGATAGATAGATAGATAGATAGATAGATAGATAGATAGATAGATAGATAGATAGATAGATAGATAGATAGATAGATAGATAGATAGATAGATAGACGGATGGAGACAGAGGACAAAGACAGAGACAGAGACAGATGATAGGATTGGTTTGACCAAAATATAAAACCTTTAGACTTTAGGACAGATGTAAAAGTCCACCAAGACGTCCAATTGCATAGATAAAAAGGTACCCAGTAGCAACTTTAAAATGATGAGACGATGCCATCACTTTGGCTCCTAAAGAATGTTCCCAATGGAGCCAAGGAGCACTCGTATGTTCCTAGGAATGAATGTCACTCACTCACATCAGAAGGAAAGGCTTTCTCAGCCTCAGCTTCACAGACCCGGGAAGATGAGAGCCAAGAAACTGCTCAGGGGCTTTAAGTGGCCACATATCAGATGACTTGAAACCCGGCTCAGTGGCATGAACAGCTGAGAAGAATACTGAAATACGTAGAGAATCCTAACTATTAGATATCCTGAAAATATCAGGCAGTTATTCAGATATTTAATAACTGTATTACGTGTAGTGGGGGGGAATAGGAATATTTGGTATAGCCCCCAAAACAACTTTGCATAAAAGGAAAAGAGTCCTACGAAGGGGAAGTTCACTCAGATATTAGCATTCAACTAAATCACATCCTCTGATGTGTATGGCAGCTAATTCCAGGGACATTGATTTATAATAGTTAATAAACAATGGCCAAAGTAGATGAAATGTCACATCTATGATCTGATTTTTCTTCTGCAGAGCGTTTGGAAACCAAATTGCTTGTGGCAAAGATCCAGGGATGAACGCCACTGCATTAGATGTGTAGCAAGCTGGAACTGGATTTAGATATAATAATGGGCCAAAGGGAGGACAACTTACATTAGGACCATAATGCACAGCTAGGGAGAGTGGATCAAACTCTTTTAACTACAAGCTCTTCAAATTCTGCTCTCTCAGACTGTCCATTGTCCCTTCGGAAAGGAAAGCACACTCTCCTCTCCTTGGGGTTTCTGCTGTGGGAAAGATAGGGAGATTTTCATCAGATTTGCACTGGAACAAGAAGAATTACATCTCAAGGCCTGGTGCTTCCTTTTTTATGATATATTTTTAATGTTATATATATATATATATATATATATATATATATATATATATATATATATATATATATATATATGACAAGGGACGTGGTGGATCAGTGGGTTAGGACGCTGAGCTTGTCAATCAGATGGTCGGCAGTTTGGCGGGTCGAATCCCAAGTGCCACATAACAGAGTGAGCGCCTGTTACTCGTCCCAGCTTCTGCCAACCTAACAGTTCGAAAGCACGTAAAAATGCAAGTAGAAAAATAGGGACCACTACGGTGGGAAGGTAACAGCGTTCCGTGTGCCTTTGGTGTCTAGTCATGCCGGCCACATGATTACGGAGACGTCCTCGGACAAGCGCTGGCTCTTCGGCTTTGAAACGGAGGTGAGCACCGGTCCCTAGAGTTGGAAACGACTAGTATATATACATGGGACAAATCTTATTTCCTGTTTCAGCCTAACCCAAGGCCATCCACAGGCAGTGATCACAGTAGTGACAGCTCATATTTGTGTAAATTTTTTGTATTGCTAACAAAGAATTAAAGGGAGACTGATATGCATTTCAAACGTATTTGTTCTCATCAGTCAGCCATACCCTTCTGAGATTCGAACCTGGGCTGATTGCACATTAGGCATTTGTGGCCTAGGGGTTAGAACAAGAAGAAGAAGAAGAAGAAGTCCAGCTGCCATGACTCACCTTCCAGACAATTCCACCTGGATGACTGAGAATTTCATCGACATACAGTATTATCAAGGTTGATAATATGGGTGGGTAGATCTGACCCAGCCAGGATCTCCCTTGCTTATGGTGTCTTTTTCATGGGTGACAATTCAGATGTAAGAGTTGGGTAGTGGACAGAAAAGTAACTTTCACAAAGAACCCAAACCACAATATGTATTCAACTGTAGGCAGATCTTCTATGCTCCATAACTGGCAATCAGTCTTATGCATTTTGAGGGGATTGATTTTTTGTAAAACAAGTATCAAATTGCCTTAATAATGGCTCCATCAGAGACATGTACCTGTTTATATCCAACATGTGCACTCCATATTTGCTTTCAATTGTATATTTCCCAGGCTCACTTGCAGGAGTAATCAGTTCTTCATTTTTGTACCTAGGAAGCAAAACCAAACATACAAAAATCAAAAAAAAGAGCCTTGGTGGAACAGTGGGCTAATGCCTCCTTAAGTAACACTAGCTGCCTGCAATTAGTGCAGGTTCGCATCCCACCAGGCTCAAGGTTGACTCAGCCTTCCGTCCTTCCGAGGTAGGTAAAATGAGGACCCAGATTGTTGGGGGCAATAAGCTGACTTTGTAAAAATGCCGCTGGGGGGGGAAGCCCTAATAAGCAGGTATATACATAGAATGAAGGCTATTGCTAAGCACATTGTGCTTTAGATTGTAAGCTGCCCTGAGTCTTCGGAGAAGGGCGGGATATAAATGGGATTTTTAAAAAAAAAGCTTGCAGCTTATGCTGAAAAGTAAATTGCAATGTAATTCAGGCAAAACTGATGTCACTCTATAGTTTGACAGGAAAGACACTAGCTGTTGGCTTCATTTTTGGTGACCATCAACATAAATAGAAGTGGTATTAGAAAACCATTGCAGAAACAAGCAAGAATCAAAATCACCATGAGTTTTTGGGTGAAACCACAAGATTTGGCATGCTATGCAAAGGTTACACACAGAGGTACCCTGAGGTTAGATTTGAGGTACCCCACGATTAGATTTTAGGGACGCGGTGGCTCAGTGGGTTAGGATGCTGAGCTTGTCGATCAGAAGGTCGGCAGTTTGGCGGGTCGAATCCCGAGTGCCGCGTAACAGAGTGAGTGCCTGTTACTTGTCCCAGCTTCTGCCAACCTAGCAGTTCGAAAGCATGTAAAAAATACAAGTAGAAAAATAGGGACCACTACGGTGGGAAGGTAACAGCGTTCCGTGCGCCTTTGGCGTCTAGTCATGCCAGCCACATGACCACGGAGACGTCCTCAGACAAGCGCTGGCTCTTCAGCTTTGAAACGGAGATGAGCACTGGCCCCTAGAGTTGGAAACGACTAGCACGCATGTGCGGGGGAACCTTTACCTTTACTTTTAAGATTAGATTTACAATATGATGCTTGCTGCATATATCCATAGTTTTAATTGAATGTCATTTTCTCTGTTGAGCTTCAAGCTTTTATATTTTTATATCCTAATGAAGAAGCTCTCTTAAAATCAATTGGGACATAATGACTGATTGAAGGGTTATTCAACTTTGTCCAGAATGGCATATGGCACTCTGTCCCCTGATCTTTTTCTCAATGAACATCTCAGCATGTAACCCATTTCAAGCTCTGAAATCTCCAATATATGCCTTGAAGTATATAGTCGGAAGCTTCTGTTTCATTCATGTCAAGGCAACGGCATCCATCCAGAATGTCTTTGAGGATTATAAAAGATTCTTAAACATAGCCAATATAAAAGTGACATTTAATAGCTGGGTTATTACATGAATAACACTTAGCACCATCTTGAGATTCCTGGAAAGAGTCAAAGGCTTACCATTGTACAACAGGGGTGGGAAATCCTTGGACTGTACAATAAAGCCTGACGGACATCTTTTCCCACACAGTATGAGATCTCAGCCGCACTAAAAATTCTGGGGCTCGGCTGATGCTTTCTTCAACTGCATATCTTTCCAAGGCCATTTTTTCTTCTACCTGTATAGTAATTGTGGGGAAATAATTCAGTAACCTGGAAAGAGCCCATGTGTTCATACATTGAGCTAAGTTATAATTTTATAGCGTTTTTTTTTTTTAATTTAGAAGATCTACAGCCCACATGTTAATGTTTTTTTTAATAATCCTAAGGACATGACCAACTAAGATGTGTTATTTTATTAACTGGAATTAGTTCATTTAATTCAAACTACCACTAAATAAAAAAAAATAGAATATTAATAAATGCATTTAAAAAACCTCCAAATTCTACAGACATTGGATAGGAATACTCTCTAGAAAGAAACAAGCAATGGTGTCCATTAACCAAAGATGTCGATGATAAGTGTGACTTTGGGCCAACTTTAACTGTTGTGATAATGAGGTTGGCTTGCTTCATTTTGCCTTGACTTTATACAAGCAACAATGTTTTGTAAATTATGGGTCTCCAAATTTAGCAACTTTAAGACTTGTGGACTTCAAGTCCCATGCTGGTTAGGGAATTCTAGGAGCAGAAGTCCACAAGTCTTAAAGTTGCCAAGTTTGGAGACACCCTGGAATGCAGGACAACATGGCAATCCAGCTCTTCTGACTTATTCAACAAATCATGGTTCAAATAAATGATGGCTGAATGTGAGTTATGAACCCTGGTGTTCAGCCTGTTCTGGCAGGAAAACAAGTAATTGATGGACATTATTTTCTACCAATAGAAAAGAAATGAAAATAAGGTACCATCCTCTGTATGGCAACTTTATCCAATTGTTCTCTAGCAAGGAGTCGGGCTATGCGAAGCTCATCCTCTAAAGTAGCCAAACTCCTGACGTATCGGATCCTCCTCTGTTCACTCCAGTGCAGGGACTTTTGCTCCTGACTCCTGCAAGATCAGAGGGAAAACTAGTTAGATTTCACCCAGTATCAAAGTGATAGTACTGTTATCAAAAGGCCAAAGAAAGTTATGATAGTTATCCCTTTGACAGTATTAAGCTGGAAAAACTACATTCTGGTGTGTGGTGAAGGCACTGGCCTAGAAACCAGGAGATTGGGAGTTCTAGTCCCTCCTTAGCCATGAAAGCCTTTTGGGTGACCTTGGACCAGTCACTCTCTCTCAGCCCAAAAAGAATAGGAAAAATAGGAAGAGAAAGGAGTATCGGGTAAGTTCACCGCCTTGAGTTATTTACAAAAATAGTAAAGGTGGGTTCAAAATCTAATAAATAAATAAATTCTATAAAAGTGACTGAGAACTTTGCAATCTCTCTTTAATTACAGGTAAGCTGAACCTTTCCTATAAGATGCCTCCATGTACATCCCATTTTATCCTCACAAAAATTCCTTGTGGTTGGTAATACTGTGATCAAAATCGTACAATAAACAATGAAACATCCAATAAGGGCATAGTATTGTCCAGATTTAATCTAATGCACTAAATATGTTAGACTATCTTGAGATTCTTTGGTGGAGAATCCTCTATCACAGAAAAGAAATTCATCAAAAAGCAGGAAAGTCCCTATTTTGAACAAAGATGTTTTGTGTTGTCTTTACAGAGAGGTTTACACAAAACAAATTTCCAGGGAACAATTCCTCCTGTCTCCACTCTATCATCTTTCTTGACACCCAAAAACCAATGTTAGCCAGCCCTCCTCTGCTTTACATAACAAGGGAGGGAGGGAGGGAGGGAGGGAGGGAGGGAGGGAGGGAGGAAGGAAGGAAGGAAGGAAGGAAGGAAGGAAGGAAGGAAGGAAGGAAGGAAAAAAGAAAGAAAGAAAGAAAGAAAGAAAGAAAGAAAGAAAGAAAGAAAGAAAGAAAGAAAGGAAGGAAGGAAGGAAGGAAGGAAGGAAGGAAGGAAGGAAGGAAGGAAGAAAGAAAGAAAGAAAGAAAGAAAGAAAGAAAGAAAGAAAGAAAGAAAGAAAGAAAGAAAGAAAGGAAGGAAGGAAGGAAGGAAGGAAGGAAGGAAGGAAGGAAGAAAGAAAGAAAGAAAGAAAGAAAGAAAGAAAGAAAGAAAGAAAGAAAGAAAGAAAGAAAGAAAGAAAGAAAGAAAGAAAGAAAGAAAGAATCTTGGTACATCTCTCTAAAGAAGTGAAACCAATAAGAAGAACATTTAGACACCTACATAAATAACTTAAATAAATAACAGAGTGAGCGCCTGTTACTCGTCCCAGCTTCTGCCAACCTAGCAGTTCGAAAGCACGTAAAAATGCAAGTAGAAAAATAGGGACCACTATGGTGGGAAGGTAACAGCGTTCCATGCGCCTTTGGCGTCTAGTCATGCCTGCCACATGACCACGGAGATGTCCTCGGAAAAGCGCTGGCTCTTCGGCTTTGAAATGGAGATGAGCACCGGCCCCTAGAGTCGGAAACGACTAGCACGCATGTGAGAGGGAACCTTTACCTTTACCTTTTTATAAATAACTTGGAATTGCTTCAAGCACTAGAGAGATATTTTAAGTACTAAAAATACCATTTCAGGTTTCTCAAATAGCAATACATGATTCAGATATCTGGATAAATAGCCCAGCATATCCAACTCATTCCAAAGCCATACCCTGTGTGCATGTGTGTCTATACATCTCTAAAATAAATATGACTTTAAATGAGCAAAGGGCTGACAGGATAAGTAAAATATTTTCAATATTGTCACCTTTTTCTATTGCGTAGTTGGTTATGCAGCATATTCGAAGAGCTGATGCTATCATACTGCCATGGCAGAACTGCTATAAAATATTGATGACAGACATGCTAATATGATTTGGTGAGGTGAGGTAGTCAGATAAGTCTCTCTCTCTCTCTCTCTCTCTCTCTCTCTCTCTCTCTCTCTCTCTCTCTCTCTCTCTCTCTCTCTCTCTCTCTCTCTCTCTCTCCCTCCCTCTCTCTCTCTCTCTCTCTTTCTCTCTCTCACACACACACACACTCACACAGAGAGAGAAACACATATCCCACTTTCTCCTCTGGGGTATTCCTAATGTGAATGCTAGCTCCCTTGTTTCCAAGGGACCACCATATTAGTGGTACTGAGGCAGTATGAGAACTAAACAGGGAAGTCTTCCCTATCATGGCAACCATTTTTCCTCATGAGGAATCCCAGCTATTTTTTTACATTCTGGACCCAGTTCCTCATGGTAGACCAAATCACTAGCTATAGATTGGTCACTTGAACCAAGGTCAGCATTCATCTTCATTGCAGAAGTAAGACTGCCAAGAGGAAACATGAGGATCCTCAACTGAACTGCAGAGGAATGGGATGAAGATATCGCCATAACTTTACTTTTCATAACACACTGGGAGCAGGTCACTGATATATATTTGCTGTACGGAACGTCAGTGGGCACACAGCCATTCACACAAATAGGAAAAGAGTTGCCAGGAGGACATCTCCTGGTTTCAACTGTGAGATCACCTTAAACCTCCCCAATGATTAGAAGACAACTATATTCAAGATAAGTCGTTCAATGTTTCAGCATTTAGCTAGAACCTTGCATGTTTGTTTTAAACCGAAAAACTGATTTGCGTTCAACCCAATTTTAAAATCTATTTCTAGCATGGGAACATATCACATATGAGATTTAGGAGACACCCAATGCTTCGGTATTCTAGATCTAATAAATTAATGAAAAACCTGCTATGCAGCAAGTATATGCGTGTTGACAGTTCTCGTCAGCCAATCCACCAGAGCTCTGAGGATTTGAAAATTCTCAAGATAATTTTCTTTCTTTTCTGAAGGCCTTTGAGAGCAAGAGCAAGAGGGCCCTAAACAGTTTTTACAACAGTGTTCCAAGAGACATTCAGGGATATTCCTGAGACTCCATATCTGTGAAGCTATGGAGATAAGCATCACTCCCCAGGAATGTTAGAAGAAATTTAAAAAAAAATGCTGTCCAAGATCTAGCTGAGTATTCCAACTCAACATGTAAACATGACCTTTGCTTTTTCAGCAACTGTTGACAATAAAAATCTTTCTCTTCTTTCTTTTTCCTAATGTCCTAACCTCTGGCTTTCTTCTTTATATGGACCAACTGCTACTCTACTTTTTTCACTCACCTTTGCTAGATCTAAGCATTTCAATCAAGGGCATTTTCTCCACATGCCAGTTCCCTAAAGCTGCTTAGCCAACCAGTAGACAAATGTTTGGCCCTGGATACCTTTATTGTTATAGCTGCAGAAAGTTTTACCTTTCCCGCGATTCCTGTGTGGCCTCTTCAGACGTTCTATGAACTTTTCGGGCACATAGTACGCATGTTGTTCTTCCTAGGCTGGATGATGTTTGGTAGGCCTGTCTAGAAGCAGCCCTTCAAAATGCAAAATAATACTTCTAGTAGTAGTGATAATAATAACAATGGCAGCAACACATTGAACAAGTTTAAGCTTTCTATAGCTTTTGAGGCAAAGAAAAAACTGACCATCGACAAATTTGTATACATCACCTATTCTTACATTTCACATCTGCCTTTGCCTACCTTTTAAATAGAAGAAGATAATCTAATATGATGTTTTATTCTGAATTGGGATCCTAATCTAGACCATTGCTGTTTCAGGTTAGATGACAAGGTCTTAGATCGCATAGAGTAGAGAGGTACAACCTACAAATGCCTTAGATATGATTCTTACATATGTATCTGCAAAAGTGTTACCAAGTTTATTCTGATAAAAAGAGAATACTAATTGCACAATTTCAATCATATTAACTGTATTTAGTTTTAATTAAATTTTAAAGTAAGTTGCATTTTAATTTAGCACTAACACCCAGCCATTCTTTTGGGGAGTGTAATCCTTGACCTACCACACAAAAGTCAAACTGATACAGAAATTATTTCAAATAATAAATTTGAGCTTTGAGATAGAAGAAGAAGAGGAAGGAGGTCAGAAACACTAACGTTCAACATCAGTTGTAGGAATCTGAAACAACACTTTCCCACTCTAAGCCTCATTCTGATTGAAATGATAAACCAACTTCAAACAATAAAGAAGGAGATGTTCCTCTTTCCAAGCAAAACATTCCCAGATAGAATAATTCAGTTATCTCCCATGAGGCTTGTTCATGGCATAATTCTGGACTCTTGCATAAAACTCTCCATCTTGGAGTTTGCAATAGCCCAAGTGGTGCTTGCATGGAGGTGGGGCCATAAGGGGCAAATCATCTGAAATCCTGTGATCTCTTGAACCACCCTCTAAAGCAGAGTAACTAGTGAAGGTTGAGATTGGCAAATTTGTATTTCTTTCTTTTGTTGGAGTTCATATCTCCCAGAAGTCTTATCTCATATGTCTCAGACTTTCTGAATGCAGGGAATCTTTCAGGCTCACTAAGTCCCACATGCAGTCAAGAGAATATAGTGAGGATACATTTCTACTTCTGTGCTGAGAGGAACTAGGGTCCCATTAGAGATTCAAATGGGAACAGAATACAGTGATACCTTGGTATTCTACTGCTTTGAAACTCATTGAATTTGGTACTCAACACTTTTTGACATGAAAAGTTTGTCTCAGTACTCATCATTTGTTTGGTATTCAATGCACAAGCTAGAATTTGTCAATGTTGACTGCCTTGTGACTCACTACATTATTCCTTATGGGAAAAATTTGTTTGGTACTCATCGTTTTTTGCACCTCCCAGAACAATGAGTACTGAGGTATCACTGTAATAGGAACATTCATGAACATTCAGAATGTTTTATCAATAAATTCATTATTCTAAAAACAATAAATGTAATATTTCTGATAGATATGGTGAAAATGCCAAATTTTGTGTTCTATAAAACAAAACGCAAGTTTGATTTTCTCTATTTTATTTGCTAAAATAATTCCTTGTTATTGTAGAAGGAAGAAGTTCATAACCCCTTGAAAAATGATGGTCCGACTGCAAATAGGAGCTGATCCTTTTCAAAATATGCCTGTAGAAGCATTTTGAAACTTTTTTTAAAAAAAATTGCATTGCATTGTTCTTATGACAGCTCTTCATCACCCTGAGATTTTTTTTAGGCCCCAATAGCCTCACATACATTTCCTAATGTCATCCTCCCATAATAATAAGGCAAATAATAATAAGGCAAAAAGTAGAACAGGTTGCCTATCTAATAATACCATAGTTCTTGTCATTATTCACTTTGATTAGTTTTATAAATCAAAAGGTATACAGATATGAATTGCTTTCATATGGGAACAGCGGTGATGCCCCTTACCTCCTTGCTGAATATTCCTGGAGCATGTATCTAGTATCACGGTTGCGATAAGACAGATCAAAATGCTTGTGACTTTTTTGATAGAATGGTACTCTCTTGGACGACATGGTGAAAATCTGCCACTGTTCACTATTCCTGTAAATTAAAAACATTACATTTCAATTTGGTCAGAGCTTTCTGGCCACTTCATTACATCCTTCAGACTGAAATCAACTGTATGTAAAAACATTCATTGAATGCCAGTGGCTGCAGCAATTAGATTCACAAAATATGCACATCAAAATATATTAGATTAAATGTTTCATTTCACTTTTTAGGAGGTGTGCATTTCCATCCTAAAAATGCTTAAAAATCCATCAGTCAAGCTGCTCTTCAACTGACACAGCATAATATCAATGGCTTAGGTCCAACGCTCTTCATTTCACCATTTAATCATGTAATATTTACCATTCCCAAAATTTGGCCTAGGAATTGATATCCACAGTCAAAAATCACTCTTTACAATGTTCATGCTTTTGTTCACAATTAGTTTCCACATAGAAACTATGTCACTTTTCCAGGATTATAGAATTGAAATCATGTTCAGTTTCATAGGATTTATTCCTCCCAGTTTTTGAAGCAGTGTGATTTGCTACATAGTTATTTTATTTTGATAGTGTAATTATGCTAATACTATCAAATACCACTCAATTACTTTCCCTGCAAAACATGGCCTGTACATCTTATACTGTAGGTCATTTAAACAATTCCTCACTGTTTTATTTAGTTATGGGCACCATACGATAACTGTCATATCTTTCTGTAGTCATTGTAAAAATGGAAAGATATATCATCATCATTTCGTCATTTTTATTTTACTGACTTATTTTTTTAATGGATTTGATGGCATAACTAAAATTCCTTTCATCCCTTTACACACCCACGAGCTTCAGAACCTTCAAAAGGTTTTTCATGTGTGCCAATATACCAGGGGCGTCAAACTGGCAACCCGCAGGCAGGATGTGTCACACACAGGCCACACTCACCCTGGCTCCGCAAAGACAAAAAATGTCACAATATGTCGTACTACGTCACGTGACACGATCAAGTTTGACACCCATGCAATACACAGTCCTTATATAAATACTACTTTGCTTTATTCCACCAAGAGGTCCTACATTTAAAGTGCATCTATAACTGTTTTTCCTACTGGATGCAGAAATTAGGGACATTGGCTAGATGGGATCCACAACCAATGGCTAGAAAACATGGCATTTGTGGGGTTCTTGGTGCTCTCTGAGCTTGGTTGTTTCCTTGTAGACCTTTCATTACCAAACTAGATAATACCATCAGTGAAAATGATCATCACTATCAGTGCACTGATGAAGTTCCTGCTTGGATAGTGAAACATCTGCAAGAAAACAAGCAAACTCAAAGAGCATCAAGGACTCACAATTCAACCCTGAGCTACAAATATTCTCGTCTATTGATAAATGGCAGATCCCTTAAAAGATTTTTCTTCCAAAACCTCCCTATAATCATCATTTGTTTCGCAGGCAGATTAAATATTTTATAAAGCAAAAATCTTTTGGTTTATAGATCTAGATAAACCTTCTCAACATAACTATAAAAAATGAAATTTTTCACAAACTTAGTCTGTTCCCCTCTCTGCCAACCTTTCCTACCTACATCTAATCTGGTTTAAGATGATGAACCTTGTCTTCTGAAATGCTTTTAAAATATTTGCTTGGCTTATTTTAAATATTGTATTACTCATCACCATCGGTGTCATCATTAGCATCAAGCATGGCTGGATGTGATCATGTCTAAGATGGGAAAGCCGGTGCAAGGAACGTTACTGTTTTATGTTGATGACAGACATTCACTGAATTAGACTTAAGCTAATTCCCAAGCATTAGAAGAATTCACTTTGCTAGCATGAGTCCTATTTCTGTAGACTCAGATCCAATGTTGCATATTTACTCTCATACTGTATGCGTATATATACAGTATGTACTATGGGAAGATTAAGGATGTGGTATTATCGCCAAATCCCAAATAACAGGAGTAGTTCTACCATTAGGCAGAATGAAGGACTGATTTGGAATGCCTCAAAACTATAGCAAAATATTTGTTATTTAACTTGCTGCTGTTGTAGATTTGCTTCCAGAAAGACAGAAGGGCACATGAGGATTATTCTGCTTCAAGTAATACACTTGCATGACCAGCTTTGAGTGCCAGCCACCTTGAATTAGAAGAAGGGGTACCATTTGCCAGTATCTCAAGCAGGGAACAACCTGGATCTGGTCTGCTATAATGGTATGTGGAAATGACCTTGGGAGACAGGAGGAAGAGCCACAGCCCAAGCAATGGTCTGATATATGAAGTCTGAATCCAAAAAGAGTGGTGGGGATGGAATAAGTACTTCAGAAGGGACCCTTCCTAGTTTTCTGGTAAGGTGAGAGGGGGAAGTACTTTCAGACTTGCAAGATTTTATTACTCTGACCTTACAATAAAGGTAATGTTAGTACTCATGGTTTTCTGGACTTCTTGTCTGAAGAAGAGTCTCCTACTTGAGCAGGAGGGTTGGATTATAAGATTTCCAAGGTCCCTTCCAGCTCTGTTATTCTGGACTTCCTCAAGAGCTGCTATTCCAGCTTTGATGGCAGGTGAGGTCACGGAAAGTGACATAAGGAGCATGGCATATTGAAACACAAGCCAACACCTCTTTGCTGTTTGCGGAGCGGTGTGGCCCACATCTCCCAAAAATATAGAAGCTGAGATGAGACTCTGCTTACATTATGCCATCAAAAGCAATGAGAAGCAGTGCCACCGCACTGTCCAGATTCAACCTGTAAATTTCATTGAATGACAAACTACTTCGCCCCCTGTGCTGAATGGTTAGACTGTATGCAGCATGGCATACATTACATTCTGCACTTAGAGGTGATCAAGTTACGGTGGCTGCCAAAGCTTTTCCTAGGTCAGCTTCTACAAGGATATTGGAGCTGGATCGAATTCCCACTAAAAACTAAGACTCAGTCCCTTTGACAGAATATAATAATTGAGTTCCTTCTTATGAGAGACAAAGGAGTAATTTCATTTCCCAGCAATAAGAGATCCTGATAGACAATTCCCATTGGTTCCCCTGGGGAAAAGAGAAGACCAGATGTTTCCCTGAGTCTTCTACAAACCACCAACTAAAGGAAACAATAAAATAGAATGTCCATAGTCTAAACTTTACTCTAAAGTTTCAGATACAAATAAACTCTATGTATACCTCCATGACATCATATATATTATCCAGTTCAATGTCGGAAAAGGTAAGGAATTACTGCCTAAACTACCTAAACATTGAAACTTTTCAGTCTAGAAGAAAGATGAACCTGGTGTATTGATGTTAATAGTCATATCTGAAAAACAAGGTCTTGGAGAAAACACCATGCAGACAAAGGCCTATGGTATGCAATCAGTATTATTCTAGGAAATATATCTAGGAATATTTCAAATACAGATCGTTCTTGATTTATAGCTGGTCCCTTAGTTCAAAGTTACAATGGACTTCCCTGTGGATACTTACAACCTGGTTCTGAGGTTCTGATGGCCAGACGCTATCTGAGGTCACATGACCTCATGTCAGACACTAAGCCATTTACAGCATCCCACAGTCACATGACCACCTTTTAGGATGTTTTTGCTAAAAACTGACATTTACTTCTGGACGTTGGCAAAACCAACCCATAGCGAACCATAGGTTGGCTTAATGACTGCAGCATTTGTTTTGGCAGCCACTTTAGGTCATAAAATTGGGACCAGCCGGTAACTTGTTTTAAAGCCATCACCATTTATGGCCACAATGCACAGACTCCATTACAGTCATAAGTTGAGGACAACCTGTATTATACAAATCCAGCGGCATTAATTGTATGGAGCGCTTTACTTGCCATACCACAATCCAAACATGAAGGTGATGTTAAAATGCAGAGTGTAACATGCTACAATGTTCACCAGCAAGTTACTTGCAGGCATTTCTCCTTGCAACAGTTCAGGTTGATATTAGCAAGGGAGAGAAAGGTTCAGCAAATGCAGATACAAACCAAAAATTCATGTTTTCTATTCCCCAGGAGAGTCCCTTTTCTGCACTACAGCCAAATCAAGCCTGCTGTGATGTTAGACTTTCTGTCTTCAAGCAATGAATCCACCCCCCAGCTATGACCAAACATTGCCATATGCAAGTTACTCTTCCTGCTGCAAGGAAAAGATGGCTGGCTTAGAGCCAGCTGGTGCTGTCAGATCATGTCTGAAAGTGCCCCAATTTTGTAAGTCCGAAATGACCCATTTTCAGGGGCAGTTGAAACACACCAATTATTTACTTTAATCCATCCAAAACTTGATAAAACAAATGAGATCTTTTTTAAAATAAATAAATAAACGCAGGCCCCATCATGCATTGTGACAACTTGGTTCCCTGAAGGTGAAAAATTGGGAGGAAAAACATAGTCCTAGCTTCCTTTTTTAAAAAAGAAAAAAAAGTGCTTGTTGCTGATATAGTGAGAGATATCCTGTGATAATGAAAAATTATGAAATTGTAATAGGTCAAATCATGATCTTTATCAATAGAGGTCATCATGGCAGAGCTCCTGTAGCATTTAGAAGTCCATAATTTGAATGAATTAAAAGATCGTTAAATTTTCAAATGGTGAAAACTGTTGAGAACAATTAACTTCTTTCACAAGAAGAACATAGTACAGGAAATCCATGGGGCCATTTTATAAAACAGCTTCTCTTGCACAAATGCCAAGGCTTGGAATCCTACCAAAAAAAAGTATTAATTAATTCCTGTGCAATTGTTTAGTGACTGTTTGGGGTGTTTCTTTCAACTGTTCTTTCTGAATATTTAAAAACATTTAAGTTTTTAAACTTAAAAAAGTAATTGGTTATTTCTTGGATTATAAATTCTATTACCATAATTGTTTTTTTTAAAAAAAAACAACATCAGTGGACTAGCTTCATCAAACTTTGAGATAAATTTAGATGGCTTGACACTTTAACTTCTGCTAGGAATTTCTTTTACCAGTTCCAGTTTGAAGCAACACAGCTAGGAAGCTATTCCTCCCTCTCTTAGCAAAATGCAAGGAAAATTTATTTTTAGATAGTACATGAACAAGAAAGTGGGGAAAATGGAAGTGTAGAGTGTAGGCAGAGGAATGAACCTGCACTTGTCTGTTTCATTCACTAGAATTTGTACATGCCCATCATATATATACATGCAAAACTACATAACTGTTGTTCGATGCAGACTCCAAAAGCAAATATGCATGCATATGTATCTACCGTGTTTCCCTGAAAATAAGCCCTAGCTTGGTTTTGGGGGGTGAGCCTAATAAAAGCTCTACCCCAAAAATAAGACCTAGATTTGGGGCGAGGCGCACACCTAAAAATCAGGCTAGAGCAGGTGGTGGAGCTGCCCCACCTGCACTGCGCTGGCTTAACATTGCAGCCAGGCCTCTCACACCCCGACACCTGCCTTGCTTCGGCAGTTCACTTTTCTGTGGCTGCTCATCACTTGCACGCGTCACCCCTGGCCTTCATTTCACCATAGAGGCCTTCAGGAAATGCCTCTGCAGCTGAGAATGGAGTTCCAGGTTGACACGCACGGCACCCGCTGGCCTTCATTTCACCATCAGAGTCCTTTAGGGAAGGCCTCTGCAGCTGAGAACCAAGCTCCAGATTGACACACACAGAGCTCTGTTACCATGAACATGGACTCTTGCAAAATACTCTACATAGGGATACCCTTGAAAAGTTGCCAGAAACTTCAGCTGGTACAGAATGTGCTCCCAAAGAAAGCTTCTACTGCACAAGCATTGGGTGCCAGTTTGCTTCCGAGTCCAATTCAAGGTGATGGTTATGACCCTTAAAGCCCTACATGGCATAGGGCCATCTTCCTACAGAACCGTCTTCGTTCTATTACGTTGCTTTGTCCCACCCAATCAGGCAGGAAAGGTATGTCACAGACTTGATCAGTTAAAGAACTCCAACTGGGGGGGGCCTCCAGGAAGACAGCCTTCCCTGCCATTGCCCCCTGCCCTGGGGAATATTCTCCCTCTAGAGGTGAGGCAGCCCCCCCCCAGCCTTCCGGAAAGGTATGAAAACATGGATCTGCAGCCTTGCATGGGGAGCCCAGAGGAGTTCACAGACATGGAGCTGGTTAGCAGCGTGAAAGCTCTTTCTTCACTTTTTAAACTAATTGTAAAATTGTTTTTAATTATCTTTGCATCTTTTTAAATTTTAACTCTGATATACTACTTTTATGTTTTCAGATTTTATTGTATACCATCTAGAGTCCCTCTCTATGAGGAGGATGGGCATTCCAAAATGATAAATTTGTGATAAATGAATAAAGTAATAAATAAATGAGGGGGTCCTTGGTGCTCTCTGAGCTTGGTTGTTTTCTTGCAGACATGTCATTATCCAAACTAAGTAGCATCATCAGTGTTAGATGTTGTGACTAGCACTACCTAATTTGGATAATGAAACATCT
Organism: Vipera berus; assembly: GCF_964194415.1. NCBI lineage: Eukaryota > Metazoa > Chordata > Lepidosauria > Squamata > Viperidae > Vipera > Vipera berus. The sequence goes on along the minus strand of NC_138202.1, from coordinate 225,636,067 downwards.
GCAAGAAAACAACCAAGCTCAGAGAGCACCAAGGACCCCACAGTTCAACTCTGAGCTACAAATATTCTCCTTTGTTGATAAATAAGCAAAACTTTTTGGATTCACAAGGCAGCCAGGAAGAGGATTGATAGGAACACTGGAGACACATAGTGTGGGTCACAGTCCCACTATTCATTGGCAGGATCCTAATCAAGCCCCCTCCCAACTCTACCAGCTACGTAGATTGGGGAGGATGGTTCTCTACCCCATTTTGGTGCTCATAGAGTGTGATTTTTAATTGTTCCTGTTTTTAAAAAGATCACCTATTTGACCCAACACCTTGGCCCTTATGAATGATTCATAATTAGATACATTTTGCTGAATTGTAATTTATTTTTTATTTAATAAATTTACTGACAGCCCAACTTTGTTGTTGTTGTTGTTAGTTGTGAAGTCGTGTCCGACCCATCGGGACCCCATGGACAACGTTCTTCCAGGCCTTCCTGTCCTCTACCATCTTCTGGAGTCCATTTAAGCTCACGCCTACTGCTTCAGGGACTCCATCCAGCCACCTCATTCTCTGTCGTCCCTTTCTTCTATTGCCCTCAATCTTTCCCAGCATTAGCCCATCTTACCACAGCCTAACTCCAATTAAGATGAAATGCTTTGTATCTTAGGTAAAAGAATATTGTGGAGTGAAGTTGTCACAGCTACACAATAATCATGCAAGTCAGGTTACCACTGGCACACCTGTCATTGCCTGCAACTCATGGACAGAGACACTTTTTTAAAATCACATCTGTAAGAGAAAGCTATGGAGCTGCCCTTTCGTCATATCCTGGGAATTTGATTTAAGAATTATGATGAACGGATAGCCTTAGAATGCTTCCACTAAACTTAAACATGCTGACAAAAGGCAATATTATTCTACCATGCTCATGTGTTTTAATTAGCCCTGGAGCTAGGCTACCCAGCAACATAATTTAGATTCAGCTGAAAACACTCCCCATCAAATCCCATGCATAAAAATAGGCTTAAAGCCCACAGCAGTTCAAGATGCAGATCCCAAATGCCCTCTGAATATTCTGCATCCTTTTTATTAGACACTAAAGGATGTGCTAATCAGAGGAAGTCACTGCCACACATCCCCAATTTATGCTATTCTTCACCAGGACGGCTTTTTTTCATTGGCTCCTCCGCCTTTCTTCAAGTAATTCTATTCTTCAAGTAATTCTATTCTCATCATTTAAGAAGCAAAAATCAAATTTTCCTACCCATCAGGAGACCAAGGTTTTTGTTGTTGTTGTTTTTTAGAACATACAAAACTGTATCATTCAGGGAACGCTAGGAAGCGTCAGCAATCAGAAGTCCATCTTTCCCAAAAGAAGACTTCAAATGCTACGGGGGAAGAATCGGGATGTTTCTGTGGAAAACGGTCGTGAGTTTTGATAACTTTCGCTTGTTCGTTGAAAAGGATTCCTAGATAAATTCAAATGAAAACTTTCTATAGCTTCGCTCCGTTTCTAACTTCAGTCTTAATAGGTCTATAGATTAAATAAAAGAATAGTGAATGAAGCAGTGCTGAATCCCTTAATAAATGTAATGATATTTCATGGTAATAAAAAAACAAACAAATCTCCTTGTTTGCTCCACTAACCGATGTAGAATTCAATGCTCCCATCAGTGACCTGCCTGATAAACTCCTGATTTTGACTTTTGGGTAGCAGGTCTAAAGCTCCTCACATCCCATTGGCTTTAATTAAGCCCTTCAATAGATACGCACCCATTGTGTTATTCCAGGGGTTTTTTGTTTGTTTGTTTTTGTTCTGTTCTATCTCTGCCCTTAAATAAAAAAGTCACTCAATGAAGAAACAGAAAAAGCACTTTAGACAACCTGCGTTTTCTTCTCATTGGGACCACCACAATATATATATATATATATTCTAGAAAAGAAAGACTTACTTACTTAATTAGATGTCAAGACTGCAGAGCTGAGTGGAAGGCAGTCTGCCACAGCTCTGGGCAAGGGAAAACAAAAATAATGTCTAAAGGAAGGCTGCTGGCCCTTCCCTCCCATTTATGGGTAGCTATTAATCTATATATAGAACCAATTGAGGAGCTCTCACAAATCAGAGATGGGTCTTTTAAGCAATGAACTATGACTTAGGTAAGTGGGGATGTCCTGGTTTCCCACCTTTGGGAAAACCTTTTCTTAGAGTGGAGAGAACTTCCTATCTGTGCATTTTGTTGACATACAGAAAATATTGGCAACTTGCCTGATATATATATTAAATGTTATATATGTAAATGTATATGTACGTATGTATACAATCTCAGCGAACATATTTCTCAACCGTACATATCAAATAGCTGGGGCAGGGCTGATAACGATTAAAAAGACCAACTCAAGTCATTAAGTTTTGAAAATCGGATTAGTGCGGAGGCAAGATTTCTCTTGCGCTCGGAGGTGTAAGCTGATCCTCCCCAAAGTCTCTTTAGGAGCTGCTTGGATTATTAAAAAAACATTCTTGCCATATGTTAAGTCACATCATCTAGGTTTTTAAAAAACTGTGTGAACACAGGGAGAGATCAAGCTTGCCCAAGAGACCATTGCTTAGCTCTAGTTTCCGTCGGAGATGCCAGGCCTTCACTATTGCTAACTTGACAAGAGATCCTTTTTTTGTTGTTGTTGTTGTTAAATCCAGCTGCTGTCAAAATATTCAGTGTGCCAGAGGACCATGAAAGAGGAAAGTACAGAATGAGAAAAAGGGAATATAAGAGGGTTTGGGTGAGCTAGTGACCACAGATGCAGTAGCAATAATATTGTAAGCCGCCTAGAATTACCATGTGATAAGATGAGTGGCTAATAAATTTTACAAATAAATTAATAAATAAAATAATGGAACAAACCATCTTCAATACTTCCAGTCTCATTGTTCCAATGGAGTCTTAAATGCAGGCATAAAGTAGGGGTGGGGAACATGTGTCTCTCCAGATGTTGTGAAGAAGCCATCCTAGCATCCCTCACCCTTGGTCATATTGTTTGGGACAGATGGATGTAACAAAATGAACCTTTTATTGTCAAAGTACAACCATGTATACATTGAGATTGGCTGAGCCTCCCTTCGTTCCCCCACCCCCAACTTACAGTGACACAAACCCTCCATCTTATTACACCATGTAAGCTAATTGCACAACGCACCAGCCTCACAAGTCAATTATGCATAAAGTTCATAAAATTATTTCCCATTCAAAAGCCTAACAGCCCATGGATAAAAGCTGTTCTTCAGCCTGTTGGTACCGCTGGCTATACTCCTATATCTCCTACCCGATGGTAGGAGAGTAAAGAGATACAGTGCAGGGTGTGAGTCATCTCTGAGAATTTTCCTCACTCTTCCAAGGCAGCGAGCCCTGACGATGTCATCTAGTGGTGTCAGGGGACAGCCCACAATGTCTTGTGATGTACTCACCACCCTTTGTAATACTTTCCTATCCACGGCTGTCAGACCAGCATACCAAACCACAATACCATACGAGAAGACGCTCTCTATAGTAGACTGGTAAAAGAGGGTCATAAGCTGTTGTTCTACCCTGTTATTCTGCAAGACCCTGAGAAAGTGAAGTCTCTGTTGGGCCTTTCTGGCCACCTGGGTTGTATTAACTTTCCAGGTAAGATCTTCACAGAGGTAGACTCCCATAAATTTAAAGGAGGAAACTCTCTCCACACAGTCCTCCCCAATGTAAAGTGGGGCAGGTTTCTCCTTTTTCCTCCGGAAGTCTAGTACCATCTCTTTTGTCTTGCCGATGTTCAAGTGCAAATTGTTGTTACAAAACCATGTGGATAGTTTTTGTACCTCCACCCTATATGCTGTCTCATCCCCACCTGTAATAAGACCCACCACAGTAGTATCATCTGCAAACTTAATTATCGCAGTAGATGGGTCGGATGATACACAGTCATATGTGTACAAAGAGTATAGGTAGGGGCTAAGCACGCAGCCCTGTGGTGAGCCAGTGCAAAGCTTCAGGGGGGTGGACAAAGCAGACCCTACCCTCACTGTTTGAATCCAATCGCAGATGGAGGGGGAAAATTTCAAGTCAGTCAGCTTCTCGATGAGAGTGCTCAGCAAAATGGTGTTGAAAGCCGAGCTATAATCAACAAAAAGCATCCTGACATAGCTTCCAGGTTTCTCAAGATGACTTGCTACAGAGTGTAAAGCAGTAGCTATGACATCGTCTGTCAACCTGTTCCCCCTATAGGCAAATTGTTGTTTATTGAAATCCAGTGGGAGGCATGTCCTGAGATGTTGGAGAACCAGTCTTTCGAAGCATTTCATGACTACAGACGTTAATGCAACTGGTCTGTAGTCATTCAGACACTCAACTGCAGTTTTCTTGGGGACTGGGACAATGGTAGCTGCTTTCAAGCATGATGGTACACATGCCGTTTGCAAGGAGATGTTAAAAATCCTTGTCAGGACCCCTGCTAATTGGTCGGCACAATTCTTAACCACTATCCCCAGCACCCCATCTGGGCCTGCGGCTTTGCTGGGATTCACAGCCTTCAATACAGTTCTCACTTGGTCTTCAGATAGGGTGAGTTGCTGAAAATCAGAAGGCCCTCCAGCAGAGGCTACGGGATCTGGTCTTTTTACCATCCTAGCATCCCTCACCCTTGGTCATATTGTTTGGGACAGATGGATGTAACAGCTAAACATCATTTGGAAGCCAGCATTGTATTGTGGCTTAAAGCCCAAACCCTAAATGTACTTTTAGAAAGAAATGTAATGTGCAGTCAGATACCCATATATACAGTAGGCAAAATCAGGTAGTCCTCGACTTACAACTGTCCATTTAGTGACCATTTGAAGTTACAATGTGGCTTACGATTGTTTTTCACATTTACAACCTTTGCAGCATCCCCCTGGTCACGTGATTAAAAGTCAAATATTTGGCAACTGACTCGTATTTGTGACCGCTGCAGTGTCCCCGGGGTCATGTGATCCCCTTTTGTGAACCTCTGACAAGCAGACTCAGTGGGAAAGCCAGTTTTATTTAACAAACATGTTAGTAAGTTAACAACTGCAGTGACTCACTTAACAACTGTGACAAGAAAGTTCATAAAATGGGGCAAAATTCACTTAACAACCATATCATTTAGCAACAGAAAATTTGGACTCAGTTGTGGTCATAAATTGGGGACTACCTGTATTATGTTCAGTGAAATATGCTTCTGTGGGTGTCGAAGACTGCAGCCATTACCACAAATTTAACCTGGCTAAATTTGGGCCACAGTGCTGTCGAATGGTACTTAAGCCCTTGCCCAATTGTGCCCAGCCTCAGTTAAATTGTAAAAAAAGACACAGAAAGAAGAACTAGAAGACACATTTGTTATTCATGTAATTCAAACACTGGGTTTCCAGCCATAAGATATTGTTACAGATGGAGGTGCAGAAGAGTGGAGACAAGAGGCAAGTAAGTGTCTGACAGAAGTATAAATAAGCTTCATTTGGGATTACACAAGATAAAAAAAAGTGGCATTCCCTGAAAGTCAAGATGAATGTGCTCTCCTGTGGCATATTTAGAATCATAAAACTACAGAGTTAGAGGTGGTCATTTGGGCCCTTCAGTCAAATAAAATGGATATTTCCACAGAGGATGCCTAAATCTGGAGCAAGAGCTTTCTGCAGATTCAAATCTCCCATGGAGTCATGTCCATCATCTTCCATTCATTTATTTGGCCAGATTTGTTGAATGGAATTTCAACAAATTCTCTGTTGAAATTTCTGGTAATTGCTACATGATTCTGAAGATCAATCAATCAATCAATCAGAATAGAACTGGGAAGGACCTTGGACGTCTTCTAGTCCAAGTCTCTGTTCAAGCAAGAGACCCTATACCATTTCAGACAGGTGGCTCTCCAGTCTTTTCTTAAAAACCTCCAGTGATGAAGCACCCACAATTTCTGAAGGCAAGCTGTTCCACTGATTAATTGTCCTCATTGTTAGGAAGTTTCTTCTTAATTCCAGGTTGCTTCTCTCCTTGATTAGTTTCCTTTAGTTGCCTTCTGGTGCTTTGGAAAATAAGTTGACTCCATCTTCTTTGTGCCAGCCCCTCAAATACTGGAATACTGCTATCATCTCACCCTTAGTCCTTCTTTTCTCTAAATTGGCCATACCCAATTCCAGGAACTGTTTTTCATATGTTTTTGTCTCCAGGCCCTTAATCATCTTAGTTGCTCTTCTCTGCATTTTTTCCAAAGTCTCATCATCTTTTTTGTACTGTAATGTGGTGACCAAAACTGGATACAGTATTCCAGATGTGGCCTTACTAAGGCTTTATAAAGCAGTACTAATACTTCAGGTGATTTTGATTCTATGCCTCTGTTTATACAAGCAAGGATTGTATTAGGTTTTTTCGCTGCTGCTGCACACTGCTGGCTTATGTTTAAGTGATCATCCACTAGGACTCCAAGGTGCCTCTCATTGTTTTTGAGCCAGGTTTCACCTAATCTGTACTTGTACCTTTGGTTTTTCCTGGCTAGGTGTAAAACCTTGCTTTTCTCCACATTAAGGTTGTTGGATAGGGCCCATTATTCAAATCTATCAAGATCTTTTTTGGTTCCTGAGTTTGTCTTCTTGGGTGTTGGCTATTCCTGCCAGCTTAGTATCATCTGCAAATTTGATAAGTTCCCCTTCTATTCCTTCATCTAAGTCATTTGTGAAGATATTGAAGAGTGCTGGGCCTAAGACAGTTGCTTGTGGTATCCCATTGCTTACTTCCCTCCATGTAGATGTAGTACCATTAAGGACTATTCATTGAGTACAGTTTAACAGCCAGTTACAAATCCATCTGGTGAGAATCTTGTCTATCCCACATTTTTCTAGTTTACTAAGAGGTAGGTTGTGATCTACTTTGTCGAATGCCTTGCTGAAGTCTAAATATACTATGTCCATAGCATTTTGCTGGTCTCCTAAATAAGTCACTTTGTCAAAGAATATCATTCTCAGAAAAAACTGATGTTTAGTTTTGTGGAACCTTTTCTTCCCTTTTTGGATATTTCTATCCTTCAATTGGTAGGGACGTGGTGGCTCAGTGGGTTAGGACGCTGAGCTTGTCGATCGGAAGGTCGGCAGTTTGGCGGGTTGAATCCCGAGTGCTGCATAACAGAGTGAGCACCTGTTACTCGTCCCAGCTTCTGCCAACCTAGCAGTTCAAAAGCACATAAACATGCAAGTAGAAAAATAGGGACCACTACGGTGGGAAGGTAACAGCGTTCCATGCACCTTTGGCATCGAGTCATGCCAGCCACATGACCACGGAGATGTCCTCAGACAAGTGCTGGCTCTTCGGCTTTGAAACGGAGATGAGCACCGGCCCCTAGAGTCGGAAACGACTAGCACGCATGTGTGGGGGAACCTTTATCCTTCAATTATGTAAGGTTAAAATCAAAGAGTGAGACTGAGCCTCAATGTCACTCCAGCACAAGAGGGACTCAAAACCGTCACCAGATATGGAACAATCATCTCCCTATTTCTCATGCCTTGCCTCATTTTCTCCCTTCACCACATGACTATAGGGTACATCAGATGATACTATGTAAAAGTAGCATCCTGTGTATGATACTTTGTTGTAAAAGCCTATGAATTTTACCATTTCAAAGGGCCTGTAACTTTTGCTCAGTTAATAAATAACATGCTATTTGCCAAGCATCCACATTTTGATCACGTGACCATGGGGATGCCGCAACGGTGGTAAGTTGCTTTTTTCAGTGCCGTTGTAACTTCAGTCATTAAACAAATGATTGCAATTTAAGGGCCCCCTGTGTGAGAAAAGCTGTAGAAAGCAGTGTAACCAAGGGAACATTAGAACCAAGCCACTCAATCCTTCATTTCTTTTCTGGCCTGGGTTAGGTCTAGGTTTAGTCCCAGTGCAAATACTAATTTCCAAAGAGTTTTTAGATCACTAAAAGCTGTAGATACATGCCTTTGCTTCTTACCCCAACAATCGTACAGGTTGTCCTCGATTTGCAACCATTTGTTTAATGACCAAAGTTACAACAGCACAAAAAGAAAGCAACTTACAACCCTTTTTCACACTCGAACTATTGCAGCACCCCAATGGTCATGGGATCAAAATTTGGACATTTGGCAACTGACTCACATTTATGACGGTTGCCGTGTTCCAGGGTCACCTTTTGCAACCTTCTGATAGGCGAAGCCATTGGGGAAGCCTGATTCACTTAACAGCTGTGTTCATAACCACTGCAGTGATTCACTTAACAACTGGGGCAAGAAAGGCCATAAAATGGAACAAAACTCACTTAACAACTGTGTTGCTTAGCAGCAGAAATTTGGGGATCAATTGTGATCGCGAGTTGAGGACTACATGTATTTTACCTTTGCCCATGCAATCAGTGTACTTATTACTTGCTAATATATAATACGTTCCTCACTTTTCTAATAAAATTCTGTGCCACTTATCCTCTGGATTTGTTTCAGCAGCATAAGAACCATTTTCATGCTTGATACCTTCTAACATCATGAGACATGGAGCTCCAAGCATTCCCAGCTAACGTGATGATCCCAGGTCATACTTGCTCATAATTTGCAGGGCTGGAGACCAACATCTCTAGAGGGTACCAGAAGATACTACACATGATTTTAGGGAAAGAAATAAGCCCAGATGAACCACCTAGAGTCAATAACAGTTGAGAAAGTTGATGGATTGCATCAATGAGACAAATAAAAATGAAATGTAGCAAGAGGATAAAATGATCTCATGTGCCGAGTACATAAAAGGTTTTATTTTCCTCTCTTAATAAACAGCCTATAATGTTTGATATATATTTCCTGCAAGATTTTCATCTCATTCCTCCCTATTCCCTCCCAGATAGGATGGCATGTGTGCCAGCAAAGACCCAGAGTATTAAAATCCAGTTCCAAATATTAGCCATCCATTTCAGTTTCACTAAGGCTGAACCAGGCTGTAAAAACCACATATGCTGTTGTAAAAGGAAAGTGAGAAAATAAAAACAGTTGCCTTTAAATTATTGATATTATGCTCTGGTCAAATTTGTCACTGGCAAACCATATTTCAGTCATCCCACTCTACAGCCATCCTATAAACTAGGATGTGAATTTTCACCTCCGTTCAGATGTTCCAAGTTCCATGGATGGGCAATAGCTCTCAGCTGTACAAAACATTATGCTGAAAAGTATGATTTGTTTGCAGTTGATCCAAGGGGGGGGGGTCAGCAGCAAAAGGTAAAACATGGGGGTCCAGTCTCGCTCCAAGCTCCTGGATAGGTTGCACTCAGCAATTCTTTTTTGAATAGCACAGCATGTTCTCTCCACTGTTAGAAGATCAGCTTTATGTTGTCTTGCCAAATTAGAGAGAGCTTCTAAAGCAAGAAGAAAAATCTTCAAAAGTTTTCGTTGAAGCCTTAAAGTACCATGAAAGACACAGTTATTAGGCAAACATGCAAACTGAGACATCCAAACTGGTAACCAAATAGTACCTTACTCTATGGGGATAAAAAGGTTTGTATTTGTAAACAGTAGACTAGATGTACAGGTAGTCCTTGTTTATCAACTGCCTCATTTAGTGAACAATTGCCATTATGACAGTGATGAATAAGTAACTTTACAACTTTGCACTTATGACCTTTGCAGGTCTGTAAAGCAAAGGAAAGCTAGAGTAAAATCACAAGCATAGCTGAGGTTTTACTTAGCAACAGCTTCCCTTAATGCTGAGTGGCCGATCCCAATTGTAGTCACTAAACAAGGACTATCTGGATTTGTCTAATATATGGAATAAAATATTAGTGTGATGGGATGTTGTTGGGATTCCCAGGAAGAAGCGAGTGCATTCCAGAGGAGCAAGAGACAAGGCAATTTGTAGGAGAGAAAGAGGTTGAAGACCGCTCCTCCTGAATCACACAGTAATGGGAAAACCTTGGGGAGTAAATCTCTCCTGCTGATGTTTTGTTGGATAGCAAGAAATCTGGGGAAATCAAGGAACAAGGACTGCAGGGAGTATACTATACAGGTAGTCCTCAATTTACAACCACAATCGAACCCAAAATTTTTGTTGCTAAGGGAGACATTTCTTAGGTGAGTTTTGCCCAATTTTACCATTTTTTCTTGCCACAGACGTTAAGTAAATTGCTGCAGGGGTTAAGTTAGTAACATGATTGTTAAATGAGTCTGGCTCCCCATTGACTTTACTTGTCAGAAGGCCAGAAAAGGGGATCATATGATCCCAGGACGCTGCAGCCATCATTAATGTGAGTCAGTTGCAAGGTGTCTGAACTTTGGTGCTGCATAAGTGTGAAAAATGGTCATAAATCACTTTTTTCAGCACCATTGTAACTTTGAACAATCGCTAAATGAATGGTTGTAAGTTAAGGAGTACCTGTAGATCATAATGTAGATCAGTGTTTCTAAAACCTGGCAACTTTAAGACAAGAATTCTGGGAATTGAAGTCCATGTGTCTTAAAGTTGGCAAATTTGAGACACACTGACATAGACAATTTCCAGATACCTGGAAGAACATGTTCTAAAGGATCCCAAAGGATTTCTGGTCCTTATAATGGGCAGGATAGCAAGTTGAAGAAGCAGTATAGGGAATAATGGAGCATTATTGGCCACAAAGGAATTGAACGCATTACTAGGTTGGGTCATCCTATAATGTAGCAATTATTTAATTAATAGTTCTACTTCATTTTGCATTGTACAGGTATTACTTCCAGTTCTAGGTTTCATGCTTTAGGAAGGATTAAAGGATTAAATCTGGAACGTGTTAGAGAAGGGCAAGAGTATCATTAAGTGATAAGAAGCAAAGTCTTGTGAAGATAGATTAAGCTTGTCTAGGCTTGAGAAAAAAATGTTTGTAGGGATAAAATGATAGCATTTTTCAACTAAATGAGGGGTCTTCACACAGAAAGTTAAGACCTGTTCTTTATCCTCCCAAAGTGTGGGGCACGGAATGGAATTTTTTGTAACTGTTCAGGAGACAGAGTAGACACAGGAAATAAATATTCTCATTTAAGAAAGCCACAAGGTCACAAAACACATGTCACAGAAAATCGAAGGATGAGATTGCATTTAGCTCCCTATAACCAAGTGCTGGGAGTCTTGAAACTAAAATGATGGAGAATGCTTCACATTTGAAGAAAATAGAGCTAGAACAAGCATTAGAGAAACTGGACAGAAAGGAAATTACCAGTGTGAATGTATCTGGATATAAATTCTATTGAAAAGAGAGTAAAGGGCATAATAGGAGCAGAAAGAAGTACATAGAATCCCCTAGTTGAGTCATCTCTTTCTCTGAATCATTCCCAAAGGCAAATTAGTACTGGAAATATCTTATGATGCCCCCCTACTCCCCTGTCCCCTAAGGAACCAAAACTGACCTTCAGATAGAAAATGAAATTAGAGAGGCATTGGAAAAAGAAACAAGAATAGTAATTGGTGATTTCCATCACTCTCACTTAGAATGGCACAATCAACACTAAGGACACATCAATAAGAATAATTTTTAGATCTCCAATGTGATTGTGCCCTAGAACAACTAATGAAAGACACAACAAGGTGAGATATAACACTAAAAGTGGAGGGGAATGCAGGCAGTCCTTGACTTACAACAGTTCATTTAGTGACTGTTCAAAGTTACAACAGGACTGAAAAAAAGTGACTTATGACCATTTTTCATACTTATGACTGTTGCAGCATCCCCATGGTCATGTGATTTACATTTGGATGCTTGACAACTGACGGTTGCCAGTTGTCCCGGGGTCATGGGATTCCCCCTTTGCGACCTTCTGACAAGCAAAGTCAATGGGGAAGCCAGATTCACTTAACAACCGTGTTACTAATTTAAGAACTGCAGTGATTCACTTAACAAATGTGGCGAGAAAAGTTGTAAAATGGGCCAAAACTCACTCAACAAATTTCTCACTTAACATAAATTTGGGGCTCAGTTGTGATCATATGTTGAGGACTAAATATAGTGATGAGAGAGAAAGAGAGAGACAGACAGATAAAGAGATAGACAAATAGAATAAAGAGATAGAGATAGTTTAGTTAGTGATAGAGACAGATGATGATGATGATTAGATAGATAGATAGATAGATAGATAGATAGATAGATAGATAGATAGATAGATAGATAGATAGATAGATAGATAGATAGATAGTTGATAGATGATAGAAATACAGTAGATAAAGATGATAGAATAAAGAATTAGATAGATAGATAGATAGATAGATAGATAGATAGATAGATAGATAGATAGATAGATAGATAGATAGATAGATTAGAGAGAGAGAGAAAATACTACTATGGTAAAAGATCTGTAAGCAATAAACAACAAAGGACATAAGACAAGCATTGAGACAAACACATTTATTCAGCTGAATAACTATAGCAAAAATATTAAATTACATTAGAATAGGAAAGCAACTAAAGAAGCTGTGGGGCCATTGGAAGATGGAAGTCTTAAAGATGCACTGAAGGAAGAAAGGAAAATAACAGAGAAAAGGAAATTTTGGCTTTTAGCTTCACTGCTGAGGATATGAAGGTGACATCTACACCTGAGCTTTCCCTTTTTAGAAGGAAGATGAGATGAACTGAGACAGAGAGAGCCGTAGTGTACGTGATATATTTGACACCCAGAATGGATTTTTTTTCCACACACCTCTCCTTTGCTGCTGAGAGCCAGTTTGGGGTTGGCATTAAGGGCTCAAGCTAGAAATGGGCAGACCGGGAATCCTAGTTCCACTTTAGGCACCAAGGCCAGCTGGGTGACCTTGGAACAGTCCCTCTCTCTCTGCCCTAAGAAAAAGACCAGGGAAAACTTCTGAAAAGGCTGCCAGGAAAACTGAAGAGGGCTGACACCTAGAGTCAATATTGACTTGAAGATACGGACTTGTTTTTTCCCCTTCCATCTTTGCTGAGATGCTGCCAACAGCCAAACAGCTGATAGGCATGCTGGCAGCAGTGACTTGGCTGCACACCCTTCTTATCTTTGTAGCCCCCCCACTTATTCCATGCATCCAGAGTGGAATGCAACCCCCTTGGTATGTCGCTGAGACTGAGGTAATGAGAGGTGAGGTTTTAAGCCAGCCTGAGAAACTCAAAAGAGGTCTGGGACCAGATAGTATTACCCCCAAGAGTTTTTCAAGAAGTTTGAAATTGCTGATCTTTTCATAAAAAGAAGCACACTCTATTTAATATTGGCATGAAATTCTCCAAGCCTACACTTTTAAAAAGAAATTGGCAAATTGGTCGCTCTCCAGATTACCTATTTTTAATGGGACATACTTCAGCTTTTTTGTTAATGAGGCAGAATCTGGGATATAAGCTCCTAGGAATTGATTAGTAAAGCTAACTCGCTCTGTTCTCCAGTTAGGCATCTGTTATCAAAGTAATTGGCATATGGCCTCATCTTTAGACAACCCAAGTCACAGTAGTTATCAGACAGCTTTTGCAAAGGTGTGATTAATGTAATGTATTGGGCCTTGTTTTACTGAGTGTACCACGTGGGGTTTGAATGCTGGAACGTTGCTTAAGCAGGGAGCTGGCTAACAGCTCCCAGCTCCTCAGACAACCAGTCTCCAGCACTGCCATTGGCTGTCTCTAGGGCGGCAATAGGTTAGTTTAAACCTATTGGTCGCCACCTAGAGGCCAGGGTATAAATAGCTGCATTCACAGCCCTGTTCCCCAGTTCAGTTCTTGCAAGCGAATAAAGAATGTTCCTGACTGAACTCACTAGCCTCGTCTCTTCTCTCAAGCAACGAACCCAGTACACAACAATTAAATTATATTTATTTATCTATTTTTCATATTTCTGAGCCGTCAATTTCCTTCAAAGAGGAACTCTGGGCAGTGTACAATAAAATGTCAAAATATAAAACAGTATATATCAGAATTTAAAATATTTAAGAGAAGGCAAGAAATGAAAATTAGTTAAATGCAAAGGGAGGGCTCTCAGGGAACTAACCAGCCCCACAGCTGTGTACTCCTTTGGGCTCCACACACAAAACCACAGTGCTATGTTTTCACACCTTTTTGGAAGGCCAAGAGGGTGGGGGTTATCTTACCTGTGGGGGAGGGAGAATATTCCACAGGATGGAGGCAGCAGCAGAGAAGGTTTTGTCCAAGACACCCCACCCAACCCACATTGGAGTTCTACCTTTCCATCACTGGTCCTGTTAAGAAGATTCTGGAATATACAGCACCTCTGGTGCAAAATAAAATATCTTGTAATAATAACTGAGAAGTAGAATCAGATATATTGATCAGAGAGACACTTTCATTTACCCTTTATTGATTATTCAACCAGACTGTTTAGATCATTTATATACTTTTTTTTAAAAAAATCTGACTCTAGGACCAATGGGTCTTGGGTAATAGTCCAAATCTTGGCTGCCGCCATCAGATGTAGGATGAAACTATTTGATGAGTGATTGAGTTCCCGTGTAATATCAAAATGTATGCTGCTATCTTATTTTGCTATTATGTTTGTTCTCGGGTCCTTTAACTGTCATAAACTTGCTTTATATGTTCATTTTTATATCAGGTCACCTTTAAATATTTGAACATTCGAAAGTCTTTGAGAATCTTCTTCATCAAAGTGTCTTGATGAACCCCATTGCCACTGGATGAAAAGACTGTGGTCTGATAGACTGGCAACTGGCTCAAAACAAAGAAGTACAGAGTAGAAATAAGGAAGTAATTCTTATACTGTATTGGCAACTTGCGCAGAATGGCATCCCCTAGGAACCAAAGTGTGAAACCTTTCTTAATCTGTACATAAATGATCGTCAATTAGAGTTAACCACTGAAACGCCTGTTTACTCACAATACCCAACCATTCAGGATGTTAAAATCAAAAGACATTTGTGATGCACTCCAAAAGGATCTCCCGAAAGGGGAACAATGTGTTATGTAGTGGGTCCGACGCAAGGAAGAGACGCTAGCCGGAGTACGTGTTCAGCTCTTTATTGGGGGGGGAATGTACTGAAAAACAAGGGCTGCCTGGCCTCCTTAAATACCTAGCCAGGTAGGCAACCAGCCAATGGGGTTGGCCCTAGGTTTCCCGCCGAAACTAGGTTTCCCGCCAAAACCGTCCAGGCCAACGCGCCCTGGTGGCTGTTGCTATGCGGCTGCCTGCATCAGGATACATAACACAATGGATTTCAAAATGTCAAATGCACCTGAGGGTAGGAAGGGGAAAATGATACATCTTGACAAAGTAGTCTAAGAATCACCTTTAACAATGGAATCTAAACTGGCAATGGCTGATCAAGAAAGGGATCTTAAAGTCACGATGGAGAACTTGATGGGAATCTCAACCTATTATGCATCTTTGCGTTAAAAAAACATATAAAATCCATCCTTGGAATTACAGGTAGTCCGTGCCTTACCACCATAATTTGGGCCAGAATTTCCACTGTTAAAGGTGTTGTGCCCAATTTTATGAACTTTTTTGTCACAGTTGTCAGGTGCAGTTTCTATGTGAACCACACAGTCATTAAGCAAATCCAGCTTCCCCCTTTGACTTTGCTTGTTGGAAGCTGACTGGGAGGATCACAAATGACGATCACTTGTCCCCAGGATGTTGCAGCCATCATAAATGTATTCCGGTTGCTGAGCACCTGAATTTTTATCATGTGACTCTGAGCATGCTACCGCAGTCGCAAGTGCAATGACCACTTGTCAATCACCCTTTTCAGTGATTTTGTAACTCCAAATGGCCGCTAAATGAATAGTTGTAAATGGAGGACTCCTGCAGTGAGCAAGAAGAAAGACTTGGTGGCTGAGATGCCCTTTGAGTCTGTGATTTAAACTGCAGAAAACCTCTAAAAGCTGCAGAAATCTCCTTCATAAAAAGTTGCTTTTGCTTTAAAAGCTTCAGATTTTCTCTGTATTACAATCTACAGAACAACACAGTGGTTGGGGGTTCCTTTATCCCTGATTCTCAGTAATAATAATTGATAACATCAACTAACATTAAAAAAAGAGTTCCCCCCACAAAGTCAAATGCCTCATTTTAGAATCCATCAGTCTGCCCTGCTGCTGTAGCTTCCACACTGGCCAATAGGAAGGCGGCTTCCCTAGCGGGTATCCAGTGAGATGTGAGGGTTGAGCAGGAATTTTAAACAGGGACCTTGCACATCTCAACCCAAGATTCATCCTTGCTCTAGTTACTTTTTGACCTTCGTTCTGTCTTGTGGGGCTCATTTTGGACTCTCATAATTTGAATGGGTGAAGAAAAGCACGACTTCCTGTTATCTGAATCTGCAAGTTATCTAGAAAGTGTGATGTGATATCGCCCAGGAGTAACCCAAGAAAACAGGACAAACTCTTCCCATCTGGAGCCCAGATTTCTATCCTTCTCTTCTGTGCTGAAGGGCAAATTGCCAATCTCTTAGAAAGGTCATTTCAGTCCTCAGGATCTGACCTGCAACAGCCAGCTCATGTGACACAGCTGAAATTGCAATTGCTTCATTTTGGGATGAAAGCGAAGAGTCGACTTTACTTTTTTTCTTAATTATCGAGTGGAAACCAAGTCTGATTGTGTAACTCTCATCTGGTGAGTATGGAAAGGTAGATTCAGAACATCTTATGGATCACAAGCAAATCTATTAAAATCACAGAGGGAATTGGGATTGATGTTTTGTATTTATTTATGTGTAGCCTGCCTTTATAACTTAGGGCAGCAAGCACACCTAATACCCTTTCCTCCTATTTTCCCCACAACAACAACCCTGTGAGGTGGGTTGGGCCGAGAAAGAGTGACTGGCCCAAAATCACCCTGCTGGCTTTTATGGCTAAGGTGGAATTTGAACTCAGTCTCCCAGTTTTTAGCCTGGTGCCTTAACTACTAGACCAAACATTGGAGGTCAATGCACCCTACTCAAAAGTGAGACATATTGAGTTGACAGTGACTTAGTTCAAAGTCAGCATATATAGAATTGCAGCTTTAACAGACTATATATTGGAAGGGGGAAATGTCCTCTCTTACACTATGAGAAAAACATGTAGTTTTATTCATTTTTTTCTCTCTAAATATTTTACTGTGTTTTATACTACCTATAAAAGGAAGATACAGTACTTTAACAACATGAATGTAGGACAAATGAAATCCTGGGTAACTTTTAGGATCACCCCAAGTTTGAGGAAATGTGAATGAGATTGTTTAAAAATATGGTAGCTCAGCAATGATAGATTCTGGAGATAACAGCCAAGAATTCTTCCAGCTGGAAACTTCATTTGGAAAAGGGAAACCAACATTTACTTTAGGCCAGAGGTGTCCAACCTTGGCAACTTTAAGACCTGTGGACTTCAACTCCCAGAATTCCCCAACCAGTTTTTTCTCCTCCTCCTCCCTCCCTCCCTTCCCTCCTCCTCCTTCTCCTTTCCTCCTCCTTCTCCTCTTTTCCTTCCTTCCTCCCTCTCTCCTTCCTTCTCCTTTCCTCCTCCTCCTCCTCCTCCTCCTCCTTTCCTTCCTTCCTTCCTTCCTTCCTTCCCTCCCTCCCTCCTCCCTCCTTCCTTCTCCTTTCCTCCTCCTTCTCCTCCTCTCACCAAGAAAACAGAAAGTTCACAGTTGCTGATGAGCAATTCAAGCATGTAAATTCCTTAATGATGTTGTCCTTTGGGACCTCAAGCATCTTTCTCTGAGTACTCTTAAAAGGTTCAATTCTATCTACACACTTCTGTCTGCTAAATATGAAACTCAATGAGCTACAGGATTCTAACCAGTGCTGCTTCCAAAATGGTTCCATGGAGATTGCTAAAGGTAGTTAGAAAGTTTGTCCAAATTATTATGTTCTACATCAGACATGTCAAACACAAGGCCTGGGGGCCGGATCCGGCCCACGAAGTGGTTTCATGTGGCCTGCGCAGCCATCCTGGAAACAGTGAGGGAACGGCCCCCAGTGTCTTGGCCCTGGCCCAGAGACCTTCCTTCTGCCAGAGACCCTCAGATCTGTCCCACTCCTGCCCAGGCCCCCATAGGCACCCTTGATGCGAACGATGTAGAGCTGGCCACGCCCACCCAGTAGGCCATAGCACTTTAGCCATGCCCACCCAGTAGGCCATGCCCACCCTGGCCATACCCACCCGGCCCCCTGAGGGCAACCGCAATGCTGATATGGCCCTCAATGAAATTGAGTTTGACACCCCTGTTCTACATGAACATAAATTGTAACAGTGAGTGAGTGCTATTTACTCCTAGCCATCTGCTGAACTAGCAGTTAGGGAAGACAAGGCTTTCTACAAGTCCCAAAATGCAAAATGGGAACCTACAGTAACTAAAGGGTTCCTGTATGTTTGTATTTATAAAACAATGCTGTTATAAAAAGTAGGCAAATTCCATATAGGAAAAAACCCTTTGGTTTACAATGTTAACATGTATTAATTTAGTTAAAATGTCATTTCTGTTTCAAAAACCAAGTAACCTAGAGTTAAACATTTAAGAATCAATGTGACATAAGTTGTAAAGATTCTGGATTTAGAATGGACATTCCTTTCACCCATAGACAGTGTTAATGTTAATTCTGACTTCAGAAAGGAGATGTCCAGAAAGAAAAATGAGTGAAAATGCTATCCACTAGGCAAAAGAAGAGAATATTTGTAGCTCAGGGTTGTCTGGTGCTCTCTCAGCTTGGTTGTTTTCTTGCAGACGTTTCATTATCCAATTAGGTAACATCTCACTGATCACTAGCACTGATGATGTTATCTAGCTGGTTAATGATATGTTGCCAAGAAAACAATCAAGCTGAGAGAGCACCAAGGACCCCATAGCATAAAACTATTTGGGCAAAAAAGTCTGCTGCCTCAAATGATCATCCATATCCAGCCACCGGCAAAGAATCAGCAAATGGTGCTGTGTGTATTTTCAGTGTTGGGAACACATTAAAGATGAAATGACTATAGAGTTTGAAATTGTGGTGTAAATTAACACAAAATCATCATGCAAGTTAATGTTTGGGCTATAGAGAAATGTGTCACCCTAGGGGTCTAATTCTTTTCAGTGCTGTTTTAGATTTTCTATTACTTTAGGGCACAGCCAGAACATACATAGCAAATTTCCAGCTGGTAACTGTCACTTAGGCCTTAGCCATATTTAAAAGAATAGGTACACAGGTATCATTAAATCAGTAGGGTTTGCAATTGATTTCAAAATGCATGCTGCCCAGTAAGCAAATATTTCCCAGCAAATTACACACCTCTCACCAAGGGTGACAATGGCCCATTGTGCAATAATGTTCTTGGTTGGTTCTCATTTGTGAACCACCAGTTGCCAACCTTTTGTTTAGAAAGCAAAATGGTGCATGCTGCTGGGCAATATGGTCAGGTGCACAAGCAGCCGTTCCTGCATCCTTTTGTGTGCAAATTGTTACTGAAAAGTGAAAACCCACAACCCAATCTTTGGAAACATGGAACCAATGCTGACCCCTTATTTGCACCACACTACCATCTTATTCAAAATGTATTTTGTCAAAAGAGAGGCGTGAGTAGCCTAAAAAAAGCAAAAAGACATTTCTCAGGAAGAGCGGTGGGGAGGAAGAAGATTGCAAAGGAGCTTTCTCCCACCACATTGGCCAAAGGGTTTCCAAGCAGATGTTACAAAATTGCCTACTGTTCACTCAGACATCAGGCAGTCCTGAAGCCTTGGAACAACTTGGCCAGTCTTTTCCTATCTCTGGCCTGAAGGCGCTTTGAGAACCCATCACAGTGTCATCAAGTGGGTGACCTTGTTCTTTCACTGAAGTTAACCAGGTTGCCTCCATAGCCCAAATTGCTTCAGTGGAGATGGCAGGGGGGGGAGGGAGGAGGCAGGCCCTGTTGCTTCACACAGGCCTAATTAACATGATGATGAGGTATCCCTCATGATATTTCTCACTGAAATTTTAAAACAAATGCAATCACAAGTTACTCTAGAGCACGGGTCTCCAAACTTGGCAACTTTAAGACTTGTGGACTTCAATTCCCAGAATTCCTCAGCCAGTCTGTCTGGGCGTTTATGTTCTCCTTATTGTTTTTATAATTATTTTAAGTGTAAGCTGCCCAGAGTAATTATGAATGAGGTTGCTTTCATGCAATGAAACCCAGCTCTGCAAAACACTCAGAAGGGGGTCCAAGTTCACTGGTACCAACAAAGTTCTTCTCCTGGAAGCAGTGAGGTGGCATGTGCTTCAGATGATTTGACCCATGGCTTCCAAAGTTCTGTCCAATGCTGGGACTGCCAGGGAAACAGCCTTGCCTCCCTAACACAAAGGATCTGAGAAGGCTTTTGCAGTAAGTAATCCTCAAGAAGATGTGGTTGCCTCAGCTGTTTCATGGATGCTTCGTTTGCATCCATATGTTTTGTTAAACACCTGTCAGGTGGAACAACCAGGCAGATTTGTTGAGTTCAAAACATAGAAGAGTTTATTATTGCTACCTCTAACACAAGAATCTGGTCAACTAACAGTTAAAGCTAAACTGCCAGTAGATAAGGGTCAATGGAATTCACGGGGAAGCAGAACTTAGGTCTTTTGTTACAATGCAATGGATCCAAACTTATGATACATTTAATCCCACCTTCTACCTCGGTTTCTACAACAGCCCTTCAAAGACTTTGTCCATACCTTATTTTAAATTAACTTAACAGCATTTCAGCAGTCAGTAATGGGTGTCAATTCTCTGCCTTTCACAGTTCAGGCCCAGAGCTCCCACATTATTACCTTGTGAAGAAACAAAGAAAACAGCCAAGAAAAAAAATCTGAGATAATTTCATGCAGCTTTTTATATATCATATATTCACTCCCCATGATTTGGTTTGAGTTTCTCGGTACAAATACATTATCAATTTTATCTCTAGATGTTCTCTGAAATGCTGGGCAGCCAACAATTGCATTTAATAGCATTTTTCTCCTCTCTTCAACACAGTTGACATCTACCTACTTTTACAATGGTATAAACGTTCAAATAACAGTAATGCCAAAAAGAACATACATGCTACATGCACATTTACTTCTGGCCATTAGTTCTGACTCCAAGGTATCAGGTATAATTGTTTGGCTCTAAAAAGAATTTTAGAAGAGGGGATCCTTTGCTCATATGGTATCTTTTTCTCCTTTTTGGAGCAAGCGCTACATGACAGAACAATAGGTATTTCCACTTTTGGCAGCTAATGAGGTTTAGCTGGAAATCAAGGTAAAAATTTACCTAGGCCAAGTATCAAACCTAATGAAGCAATAAAATTATACCAAGGAAGGGAATTCAACACTGTAAGTAACAAACAACAGTCATAATGTTTGCTCCCATTCTTAGATGTTACAGAATTATAAAAATGGATTGGTGGAATGGACTGTTTCTCTTAACTGAAACCATAAAAGTGGCTAAGCCATTCAAGAATAGCATCTCCTTCCTGGAGGTCAGAGTGGTTAAAGCTACATAAACCACTCAGGATTCAACCAGTGTCATTCCATTGGTCATGCCATATTTTGACATTGTTCTACTTGCAGTTTGGAGCTTACTAGAGAATGCTGTTAAGCTGCTGTTGGATTAGTGATCACATCCTTTCCCAAAGAGAGACATCCTCTCTCTCTCTCTCTCTCTCTCTCTCTCTCTCTCTCTCTCTCTCTCTCTCTCTCTCTCTCTCTCTCTCTCTCTCTCTCTCTCTCTCTCTCTCTCCCTCCCTCCCTCCCTCCCTCCCTCTCTCTCTCTCTCTCTGTGTACACCTTTGAGTCAGTTTTGACTCTTCAACCTGTAGCCTTCCTAAGAAGATTTTTGGAAGTAGTTTGCCTTATCTTCTTCCTAAGGCTGACAGAATCCCTGGCTCAAGGTCACTCAGCTGAGTTCATGCCAAAAGTGGGACTAGAATTCACAGCTGCCTGGTTTCTACCATGGTGCTTTAATCACCACATCAAACTGACTCTCTAAAAGAAACATATCCCTTGTTATTTCAACTAACATTAAGTATAGCCTACTTTTCAACTTAACGGGTTCCCAGTTTCATATAAAATAAAGTGAAGATAGAGATGTGTGGAAGGTAGGTTAAAACTCTTATTTGTAGCTGGCTTCCTCATCAGCTATGTTATCTGTAACAGTTGATACTTCAAGTACTACAGGTTGATACTATGGATAATCTGGGAAGAATTTTCAGCATCATCTTATACTGTTGTTCGGTCACTTTTTGCAACCCTATGGATCATAGCAGCCAGGCCCCGCTGTTGCCCTTGTCTCCCAGAGTTTGCCCATGCCTACTGCAATGATGACATTATCTTACCATCTCATCCTCTGCTGTCCCCTTCTCCTTTTGCCTTCCATCTTTTCCAACATTGGGGTCTTTTCCAATGTGTCCTCTCTTCTCATTTGGTGGCCAAAGTATTTGAGCTACAGCTTCAGTATCTGTCTTTTTCAAAGAACAGTCAGGGTTGATTTAGGATTGACTGATTTGATCTCCTTGCAGTCCAAGGGACTCTCAAGAGTCTTCTCCAACAATAATCTTATACACTTCTATTCAAAGATAAGATAACCTTTATTAACATTTTTCTGTATACAAAATGGCAAGTATTAAAATGAAATTCCAATCCCCACTTTCGAAAGAAAAAATGCCACCCACCAAACAGTGTCACCATCCCAAGGATAACAACAATAATATAATAACAGCAGCAGAATGCAGAAGTGTCAAGTTATACAAAATGATACCAAAACTTACATACATACAAAATTTACATACTTTTTCTTCTATGTATCCAAAATGAACTGTGTGATACACACACACACACTCATACATACACATATATCACAGTCCATTTGAATACATAGCAGAAAAAAAGTCTCGAGAGTTAACAAGCTTAATACTATATAGTACACAACTATTACAGAATCTAGTTGTTCTTCTTCAGATGCCACAAAGCTTCCTCCCAGAAGGCAACAATGAAAACCAGCCATGGAGAGGATGTATAAAGTCCCTGACAGTACAGCGGACCCTGGTCAAGCGGCACTTATATGCTATGTCCTGGACAGAAGGAAGTGAACTTCCAATAATCTTTTTTACCATCCTCACCACTTTCTGCACAGCCTTCCAGTCCGAAGCAGTAATACTTCCCAGCCAAACAGTAATATAATACGACAGGATATTCTCAATTGTCCCTCTATAGAAAGCAGTAAAGACAAAGGAAGGAAGATGTGCTCTTGTTGTGTTGTGCTTGGCTTTTTCCTGATAGAAAAGCACAGGAGATCATACAAAAATATTTAGGACTGCCCAGTTGTAAGTTCAACTTTTTTTCTTATTAAAAATTATTATACATAAGTCATTTTAAACTGTGATTTTTTTTTCCAAAATGCCTTTGGATTTCCTTGTAAATTGAATGAACAATATAGATTACAGCAGAAGGGATGCAGGTTCAGTTAGATTCCTACATTTTGTTATTCATCCCAATTCTGATAAAATACAATAACCTTGAGATTTCCTTCACCACATCTCATTAGCAGGCCATACTCCAAACCAAATGGAATATTTCCATTGGACAGTTGAAATGTCTTCTCATGATTAGAATATCTTCTTCTGGTGCCCTTCCTTTGGATCAAAACATCACACTTCCACATCAGTGTGTGTTATTAGAATAGGGTGTATAATTAATCCATTAAGTAAGTAAGAGAAACTAATTTCGAGGCATTATGTAGAAAATTTTTCTAGTTGTCCCAAACTAAGCCCACAAACATGTACTGGAGCTATTCTCTTCAAACGTTATGGCGCCACCTGGACTGCTGTTGGAAGCAGAACAAGAAGCTGTGCACGCAATCTGCAAAACACTTCAAGTTTTCATCCACATGAAGATTTTTGACCCAACCCAGCTGAACTATTAAGCAGACCAAAAATGGCTTCCTTCCAACATAATAAATGACTAGAAGCTGTGGTCACCCAGAATGCAAAACCTTGAAGGCCGAAGACAGCTGCTCTCCCACCCTGTCCTCAGTAATTACATTTGTTGGCAGCCTGCCACAAGTGCCACAGATACTAATATTGCATGGCTGAGCATAGTGAGAGAATGTCAGAAATCCACAGCTACTGTAAAGAAAACAGCATTAAAACATTGACTTCTCCAAAGATACTTTTCTATACTTGGAGGGTATGACATCATGAGTGCCATAGTTACTCAAATAGCATGGTTCCATAAGCCTTGGTTTTGAAGGTGGTCTATACTGTCTCGTCATCCCATGAAGACAACAAATGTTTAGGAAAGTAAATGAAAGTAGGGGGAATACAGAGCTGAAACAAATCTACAGTTGTAAGTTCTTGGGTTATTCAATTAATGCTGTTGTAAGAGCCGTGGTGTTGCGGTGGCGCAGTGGTTAAAATGCAGTATTGCAGGCTAATTCTGCTGACTGCCTGGAGTTCGATTCTGATTGGCTCAAGGTTGACTCAGCCTTCTTGTTGTGACTCAGGGTCAGCCTGTGGGTTCGGCACCCGGCTCAGATGTATCGGATGACTCAGATGAGGGGGAGGAGGTGTGTGTGGGTGACGAACCGGCTGATGATGGCTTGCAGGCTTGGCAGAGCTCCCAGCCGGGGCCCTCTTCTCAGCTGCGTGAGCCCGATAGTGCGGAGGATGATGACCCACAGCTGGCCCTGTTCAAGGACGCCCGACGCAGGAGGCAGTCGAGCAGGAACAAACAAAGAAAGGCTGTGGGACTCCTCGGGAGGAGGCACAGGGAGACCACGCCCTGAACTCTAAATAAAAGGAGTGTTTGGGGAGGGGCTGGTTGCTGAAAGCAACCCTTCTGCTTGAGGATTCAAGTTCCAGTGTTTTTGTTTCTTGTTCTGTTAATTGACTAATAAATCTTGGCAGACGCTTTTCAGCCTTGGACGCTCTCCAGTCTCTACTGTTTGAATAGAGGTTTGCCTTATTACAAGGCCGGTAGTTGGCTGGTTCAGAACACTTCTATCCTTCCAAGGTTGGTAAAATGAGGAACCAGATTGTTGGGGGGGCAAGTATGGTGACTCTGTAAACCGCTTAGAGAGGGCTGTAAAGCACTATGAAGTGGTATATAAGTCTAAGTGCTATTGCTATTCAATAGATCGATCCTGATGGTATACACCAAATGTTAAATAAGAAATATGCATTTCTTTAGACTTGAAGCCTGAAGAATAAAATATTTCATACTGTCTTCTTCATATTAAGCATAGCAAATTTGTCTGAGACTGCAGTGCCACATGCATGTGCCTAGAAAATGTTCCCATTGACACAGGAGGACAACAGGAGTGCACTTGTGTTCCTTCTTGTCCAGAACATGGAACATTTCTGATTTTTCAGATGTTAATCCCAATTAAGTATTATCATCTTAATAGGGAAAACTGCATGTCGGTTCTAGGGCAGTAACTGATCTGTAATTTCCTGCTGAAGATTGTTTTTTATAAACTTCTCACTAAACTAGTTTGATTAGTAAGTGTCAATGGGGATAACTCGATAAGCTTCAGGGGCACAGAGTTGGTATAAATATTCAGCTGTCAATTTTGCTTACAGTATGTGTGTGTTTGGTCCTAGTGGAGCTTCCTTCTAAACAGGATATAATATTGGCTGTATGTCAAAGGTTACTTCAAATTTTTGTAGTTGCAATAAATCAAGGAGGAATTGTGCATGTCATGCTATATGTTGAATCCTCCCAATCCAAAAGCTTTCCAGAACCTAGGAAATCTATCCATCAACAGAAAAAGAAAGGCTTTTGGCTAGATTAGAGGGAGCTGTTACATCTGGGCTAAAAGAATGAAATGTATAGAACTGTTAAGAATCAAATTGTTTGATCAGTTGTTGTTGACTTCTGATGAAAAAAATGATTAAAATTTTTTATAACTTTTTATTGAATTTAAAAATGGAAGCCAAACAAGTGAAAGAAACAATGATTACATGGGCAAAAAAATTGGATATAATATACAATTAGAAAAAATGGCAAAATCTTTGGGAAAGAAATTATAAGCTGACAATGGCTACTTCATATAAAGAAAACGTATATAAAATGTTCTGTAGATGACATTTTCCACCTGGTAGATTAGCAAAAATGTTTAAAAATATGTCTAGTAAATGTTGGAAATGTAAACAAACTATCACTTATGGTGGACATCTGTTAAAGCAAAAAAAAATTTGGACCAAAATACATACTTGGTTAGAAAAGATGTTAGAGAAACATGTAGATATTTAACCTGATTTTTTTTATCAGGCATAATGCCAGAAAAAAAATTGATAAACAAAATGTATATTTAACACTATATGTACTAACAGCAGCAAGGATTGCATTTGCGCAAAACTGGAAAAATGAGACAACACCATCAGAGGAAGCAATAATTACGGTAAGTAAATACTGGACTGTGCTGAAATGGATAGACTTACACTGAGAATTACTTTGGCAACCTATTGAGAAGGAAGGACTCACTGGAGAAGAGCCTAATGCTGGGAAAGATTGAGGGCAAGAGAAGAAGGGGACGACAGAGAATGAGGTGGCTGGATGGAGTCACTGAAGCAGTAGGCGTGAGCTTAGATGGACTCCAGCAGATGGTAGAGGACAGGAAGGCCTGGAGGAACATTGTCCATGGGGTTGCGATGGGTCGGACACGACTTCGCAGCTTACAACAACAACATTGAGAATTAAAGAAAAAGAAGATACGGAATACTTTCAAACACGGAATTTATTTTATCAGTGGTAAGTAAGAACTTAGCTTTTACGACTAATCAAAAATCAACCCATAGAACACGTTCATTAAGCACAAATGAATTGTAGTGATAGAAAATTAATAAAATACTTTTTAAAAAATCAAATTGGAAATGATTCTTGGATTACTGGAACAAGTCTGACTGGAATATTTAGACTATACAGGTAGTACTGACTTACAACCAGATTTGAGTCTGAAAATATGGTTGTAAATCACTGTGGTCATAAGTCAAAACATCACTTCATTAAGCAGTCACGGCAATCAATTCTCCCTAATGAGGTTTTTTTGCCAGAAAATGAAAGTGAACACTGGCCCATGTCCCATACTGCAGTCTCATGACCATGGGACACTGCAAATGGCCACAAAGGTGAGCTGGTTGCCAAGCACCCACAAATGCACTCCTTTGACTGTGGTGGGGTGTGTGTGCAGCAATTGTAACTTTTAAAATGGGTCATAAGTAGTTTTTTTGGGCGGAGGGGGGTCATAACTTTGAATGGTTGTTAAGCAACTAGTCATAAATCAAGGTCTACCTGTACACACACATCTTGTTATTATTAATACAATTAATGTTGTGAAGGATATTGTAAAGCTTTTAGACACTTGCTGCATTGTCCATTGGCCCCACAATATTAAATTGCACATCTTAATATACACAGAATATTAATATGCACAGAATTAACTTGGAGACATGACGCAAAGATCTAAATTCTACAGTGGACTACTCAAGTTTCTTTGTTTTCTTGCTTTGTCTATTTTTAACAAAAATTCCTGAATTTTGTGACAAATCATGATTATAGGAAACAATAAGTAGCATTTCCTGGAATATCTAGTCGCAGTTTCCATGCAAAAAGATCTAAAAACAAACCTTTTGGATAAATAAATTCATTTGAATTGAATGTTGCTTCATTTACGTTTACCGCACAAAGAACTGCAGTAGTTTCCCAAAAAAGTACCTTGCTTTCATTAAAGTTTCAGTAAAAGAAATAATTATTTCAAATTTCTAATAGTATCTTGTAAGAAAAGGAAAATATTTGTAAAATAATAGCAGTAGTAGTAGTAATAGTAGTAGTAGTAATAGTAGTAGTAGTAATAACAATAACAATAATAGAGTTGGAAGGGACCTTGGAAGTCCCCCTGCTCAGACAGGAAGCCCTATACCACAGGTGTCAAACTCATTGTGTCACATGACATGTCACAATATATCACAACTTTTTTCACATTGCCGGAGCTGGGGTGGGCGTGGCCTCCTCATGATGCAACTGGCCTGTGGGCCAGGAGTTTCACACCCCTGCCCTATATAATTTCAGTCTCTTCTTAAAAACTTCCAGTGTTGGAACATTCACAGCTTCTGGAGGCAGATTGTTCCACTCATTAATTGTTCTACTTGTCAGGAAATTTCACCTTAGTTCTAGGTTGTTTCTCTCTTTGGTCAGTTTCCATCCATTGCTTCTTGTCCTGCCTTCAGGTGCTTTGGAGAATAGCTTGACTCCCTCTTCTTTGTGGCAACCCTTGAGATATTGGAACACTGCTATCATGTCACCCCACGTCCTTCTCTTCATTAAAATAAGGTAAAGGTAAAAGTTCCCCCGCACATGTGTGCTAGTCGTTTCCAACTCTAGGGGCCGGTGCTCATCTCTGTTTCAAAGCCGAAGAGCCAGCACTTGTCCGAGGACGTCTCCGTGGTCATGTGGCCAGCATGACTAGATGCCAAAGGCACATGGAACACTGTTACCTTCCCACCGTAGTGGTCCCTGTTTTTCTACTTGCATTTTTACGTGCTTTCGAACTGCTAGGTTGGCAGAAGCTGGGATGAGTAACAGGCGCTCATTCTGCTACACGGCACTTGGGATTCAACCTGCCAAACTGCTGATCTTCTGATCGACAAGCTCAGCGTCCTAACCCACAGAGCCACCGTGTCCCTTTCTTCATTAAAATAGACATACCCAATTCCAGCAACCATTCTTTATAGCCTATCAAGAGCATCTCCACTTTTCATTCTACTATATATCCACTAGATGGTGCTACAAAATTTGAAAAATTAAATTTGCTGCTAAACGCAAGGCAAAAATAACCTGGGTACTGCACTGAGAAATATGTCACCCTGTTACCAAGACTGACAGCTACTGCAAGGACAAAAATCTGCAAGGAGAATCAGTGTTCTAAATAGGGTTTTCAATCATTAAGGCACAGCTGTACAAACATGACAGTTTGTTCTATTTTGTGCAGAAGGAAGAATATCTCCAAAGTGGAAACAGGCAAAGGCAACTTGAGTGACTGAAAAATTTAGCATTTTCCCTTCTCAGTCATGGAAGTGCTTTAAAAATAATCTATAAGCTGTTCGCTAAGGAAAAGAAGAATAAAGAAATAAAATACAAAGAAACGTGAAATTTGATGAGGAACATTCAAATGAACTGAATTCCAATTCCTGTTTAAAAAATGTATAACTTTTGTTCTATGCTTTATGTGTTTCTTTACCATGTGCAAATATAACAAGTTACTCTATTTCTCTAATATTTTTCTTTGTTTTTGATTTCTTCTTGCTTCTGGGTTGAACGTTCAAAGGTTACAAAGCACACTAGAGATTAAGTATGAGTCACTCAGAATTTTCTTTTATTTTGGGCTGTTTTAGGAGTGGCAGATGATACCACTCTAATGGCAGAAAGTGAAGAAGAACTAAAGAGCCTCTTGTTGCAGGTGAAGAAGGAGACTGCAAAACTTGGGTTGAAACTAAACATTAAGAAAACCAAGATCATGGCATCCGGCCCTCTCAATTCCTGGCAAATAGATGGGAAGAAATGGAGGTAGTGACAGATTTTATTTTCTTGGGCTCCAAGGTCACTGCAAATGGGGAATGCAGCCAAGAAATTAAAAGACGCTTGCTCCTGTGGAAGAAAGCCATGGCAAATCTAGACAACACACTAAAAAGCAGAGACATCACCCTGTCAACAAAAGTGCATATAGTCAAGGCTATGGTCTTCCCAGTTGCAATGTATGGCAGTGAAAGTTGGACCATAAGAAAGGCAGAGCGCCAAAGAATTGAGGCCTTTGAACTCTGGTGCTGGAGAAGACTCCTGCGAGTCCCTTGGACTGCAAGGCGATCAAACCGGTCAGTCCTAGAGGAGATCAACCCTGACTGCTCTTTAGAAGGCCAGATCCTGAAGCTAAAACTCAAATACTTTGGACACCTAACGAGAAGGAAGGACTCACTGGAGAAGAGCCTAATGCTGGGAAAGATTGAGGGCAAGAGAAGAAAGGGACGACAGAGAATGAGGTGGCTGGATGGAGTCACTGAAGCAGTAGGCGTGAGCTTAAATGGACTCCAGAAGATGGTAGAGGACAGGAAGGCCTGGAGGAACGTTGTCCATAGGGTCGCGATGGGTCGGACACGACTTCGCAGCTAACAACAACAACATTTTAGGAGTGACTTTTCCATGTTTGAAATCTTAAAAAGAGCTTATGGCATATATTCACCTTATGTTTTGGATAGAAATATTAAGAATTTTACCATAGATTGTGAAGACTGTATGGATGGTCAGTTCTAGCCCCGACTTAGCATGAAATCTGGCTGGGTGACTTTGGACCAATCACCAGGAGACCTTTCTAATCCCACTTTAGGCATGGAAGCTGGCTGGTTAACTTTGGGCCAATCACCAGTAGACTATGAGTTCTACCGTAGTCCCACCTTAGGCATGAAAGCCGGCTGGGTGACTTTGGGCCAGTCCCTCTCTCTCTCTTTCTCTCTCTCAGCCCAACTCATCTAACACGATTGTTGTGGGGAAAATAGGAGGAGGAAGGAGTACTGTGTATGTTTGCCACTTTGAGTTATTTATAAAAATAATAAAGGAGGGATAAATATCTAATCAATAAATAAAACCTTTGGGAGCATATTTGGGCATCCATACTTAGCAGGTCAATGGTAGAATGAACATTTTACAGGAATATATGCCAGCTAGCATTTATCTTTCTCTGAAAGAACTTCGGCTTATATTTAAAATGCACTAGGAAGCAGGTATTTCTTCTATTATAATAGTACCTGAGAAATTCATAACAGCATGGGGCTCTCTGGAATGATCACAGAATCATGCCACGTTGTTGGGAATTGCTATGAAACAAATGGCCTCATAAGGGTGAAACCACAGATTTAGAATTATTCGGGAAACGTCTAAAGCAAAATCTCCAATCACCTTGTAGAGCAGAGGTGAGGAACAATGGCCCCTTTATGACTTGTGGACTTCAACTCCCAGAATTCTGGGTGTTGAATCCACAAGTCGTAAAAGGGCCATAATTTCCCACCCCTGTTCTAGAGTTTATGAAGTGAGAAAATAAACTGATCAGGTTGTTCAAGACTAGCTTTTGGTCCATCAATTGGCCACTTTGCTTCTCCACACCTGAACTACAGCTCAGGCATTTCTCTGCATACTTACGTGTTGGATATCCATAGGAACAGGCCCAGCAGCAAAGTCAAAATGCTCCGTGCCCACTGCACTCCAAACCAGTGGTGGGATTCAGCCAGTTCACACCAGTTCGGCAGAACCGGTAGCTAATTTTTTGTTGCCCAGGCCCAGAATGGACTTCCAGAAGCGGCATCCACACAGAGAACCGGTTGTTCACATATTTGAATCCCACCACTGAATTCATGCCTGTAAGTGCCCTCCTCTGCAAGGCAATGAATAAAAATGAATTCAGCATTAGGTTACCTTTCCTGCTCTTTCAAAGTTAGCTGTTTCAATATATTTCTTCTTTAAATATATTTTAAAATGTATTTTACTTCACGATCAATATATGGAGAGGAAATGTTTTGTATGAGAAAACAAGTACAGAAAATAAGGCTATAAAAACTATGCTCTGCATTAGGTTGACATTCATTATAATACAGGTAGTCCTCGATTTATGACTGTAACCGATTCCAGAGTTGCAGCGTTATGACATTTGTTAAGCGGGTCATGTGCCCCTGCCCAATTTTACAAATGGGCAAAATGGCTTACAAGCCTGAAGAAATTGCTTGGACCCAGTTTATTCATGCATTCATCCATTCGTTCACTTTGTAGGGCCTGTGGTTTCTCTGCATCATGGTTAAAAGGTCACCGGTTGAAATTTGGGAGACAGCACTGTACTCCTCCATCTGAACAGATTAAGGAATCGATGTGCCACTTGGAAAGCAATGGAAAGCAATATAGAGCTTCCTTTCTCAGCTGAGGTGCACTTGTGAGAACATTCTGTTGAGTTGTATTTGCATATACTGTAGCTTACGTATAAACTGGAGCAGGCATTTATTTACGCTTTTCATGCAAGGTTTTGTTAGAAAAGGAATCCAGTCATATTCAAGATCAACCCATTCTGCAATAGATTCCCTTGGGTTTGTTGGAATTTCTTTCAGGCACGCATTGCAAGCAGCACTCCTGAGGTTCTGAATACAATCACTAGTTTTTCCTAAGATTAAAACTCTCCTTGAAGCTGCTCTTGCACCCAAAGCCTGTCAGAGATTTTTAAAAACTCCCGGTGTTTGGATCAAGGTTATCACCAAGTGCTCAGTCCCAGACTCATAAGTCAGATATGGTCAGGCACAGATCACAGTTCAGATCACCCCACAAGTGACATGTCATGATACAGTATGTGCACCATTAGGGATTGAAACAGTATTGCTTGCAAAACATGCATTTCTTAAAATATTCTGGGGTACACTCCCTGTTCAGAAGAAGCAGACCAAACATGAAAGTAAAGTTTCATGCTGTGACATGAAACTAAAAATTAACCCAAAAAAGTATATTTAAATATATAAGCTACGATATGCACTTTTAGATCCATTTATAGGTGTATGACGCTCCCATTCATTACCTTCTTTTGGCAAAGTTGCTGGTGGCATTTCTCTGCAAAAGCTGAACAAGGAGAGATTCTTCATGCATCCCCATCACTTCGATCCCTTTTGAGTCTTTGTGGAAAGACTTTGAGGGTGGTCCTTTTTTCTCCCAATGTTTAAAAAGAATTTTATTTCAAGAAGTCTGTGAGTCGGACATGTTGAGGTTTGGGCTGTAGAGCAAAGAGTGTCATTCACCAGAAGAAGTTAGATTTCACATACTGTCCAAAGATGGGGATGGGGTGTGTTAGAAAAAGGAACAAGCTAGGACTCTTAAGTTTTTCATGGCATCACAAAGATGTACATCTTTCTCTTTCAAGAGAAGAAAGCAGAAGGGGAAAGGGGAGAAAAAGACAGCAGACATCACATTAGCTGAGGCTCAATATAGCAACAAGAGAGAGTAGACAATGTAATCAAACCCATGATGTTTAATAAGTATAGTTGGAAATAAAAAGAGACTTAGAGAAGACAGAATAACAGAGTTGGAAGAGACCTTGGAGATTTTCCAGTCCAACCTACTGTTTGAGCAGAAGACCCTATAACAAATGGCTGTCCAATCTCTTGTTAAAAACCTCCAGGGATGGTGCTTCCAGAGGCAAGCCTTTCCACTCATTGTTCTCACTATCAGGAAATTTCTCTATAATTCTAGGTTGGATCCCTCCTTGATGATTTTCTGTTGGTTACTTTTTGTCCCGTTCCCAGATGCTTTGGAGAATAGGTCAGCCCCCTTTTCTCTATGGCAGCCCCTCAAATATTGGCAGACAGCTATCATGACATTCCTAATCCTTTTCTTGGTTAGGCTAGACACGCCTAGTTTCTTTAACCGATCGTCGTAAGACTTAGCCTCCAGATCCCTAATCATCTTTTACTTCATGATCAATGGAAGGATGGACATTTGGGCAGATGGAAGGTATCAACTTGGCTGGCAAGGCAAGCTTGATGTCTTTCCCCTGGATGGTCTTGAGGTTTTCTTTCTTAACATCCCAGGTACTCAGGGCAGAAACTTGCAAGGCATGATCACCTTCCGTGACACTCAAATTTCTGGAAGCATTTTCCTGACTTTGACCCCCAGACAAAAAGAGGATGCCAAAAGCAATTTCTTCAGGAGCGTATTTGGTGGTGAAGGAGAATTTTCAAAATACAGGTAGTCATCATGTTACGACTTCAGTTGGGACCAAATTGGGACCAACTGCCATTGTCTTTATTAAGGGAAAAGGTGTAAAAAGTGATGTATGTCACTTGACTGCATCTTTGAGCCACAGCTGGTACTGGTTGTCCCTGGTTGGGTTAACAAGGGAGAAGAGGGAGTCCCAAAAAGAGATACAGGTGAATTCACTGAAACAGATTAAAAACAAATAGGTTAGAATGGAAATCATGTTAGTACAATTCTGTATTTGAAGATTGTAGTTGAAGAAAAAACAGATCTTATTTTGAAACACAGATAAGAATTTCAATAAAAAAAATAACTAACACATTAAATTACATATCAAACAACATTTTTGTCTGATCCAAACTAGCAAGTTGAAAGAGACAATAATTTATCTGATGAATAACTTCTCAGCAAAAATTAGCAGGTAGAATATTAGCAATTTTTAAATTACATTTGTCTTTGGCTCAATTCAGCCCAGCACGTCAAGAAAAAACATCTCAGTTCTATTTGTAATGGCATAAGAGAGGGCATTCTGCCTAAAATCTCCTATTTTGTGGCTGAATGTTATAGCCTAATTTGAATGTGAAAATTTCAGAACAATTCATGGAAAAATTCAAACAAAAAATTTTTTTTTTGCATGACTCATACCCCGAAAATATTGACCATATTCAGAATGAAACAGAAACATATCAAATCATTTACTCCATCTCTATCACAATCTATGGTTGGGAATTCTCATGTTCTTGACTCTGATAGAGTCACCTATTTTCATTTGACCCCGAGCTACTGTAAAAGAAAAGAAAGGCAGTGCCAAAGAATGTTCAAACTATCGCACCATTGCACTCATTTCACATGCTAATAAATTTATGCTTAAAATCCTACAAGCTAGACTCCAGCAGTATGTGGATTGAGAACTACCAGAAGTACAGGTAGGATTTCGAAGAGGCAGAGGAACTAGAGATCAAATTGCCAATATATGCTGGATCATGGAGAAAGCTAGGGAGTTCCAGAAAAACATCTATTTCTGCTTCATTGACTATGCTAAAGCCTTTGATTGTGTGGATCACAACAAACTGTGGCAAGTTCTTAAAGAGATGGGAGTACCAGACCATCTTATCTGTCTCTTGAGAAACCTATATGCGGGTCAAGAAGCAACAGTGAGAACTGGACACGGAACCACTGATTGGTTCAAAATTGGGAAAGGAGTCCGGCAAGGCTGTATACTGTCACCCTGCCTATTTAATGTTGAAACTAAACATTAAGAAAACCAAGATCATAGCATCCAGCCCTCTCAATTCCTGGCAAATAGATGGGGAAGAAATGGAGGCAGTGACAGATTTTATTTTCCTGGGCTCCAAGATCACTGCAGATGGGGACTGTAGCCAAGAAATTAAAAGACGCTTGCTCCTGGGGAGGGAAGCCATGGCAAATCTAGACAGCACACTAAAAAGCAGAGACATCACCCTGTCAATAAAAGTGCGTATAGTCAAGGCTATGGTCTTCCCAGTTGCAATGTATGGCAGTGAAAGTTGGACAATAAGAAAGGCTGAGCGCCAAAGAATTGAGGCCTTTGAACTATGGTGCTGGAGAAGACTCCTGCGAGTCCCTTGGACTGCCAGGCGATCAAACCGGTCAGTCCTAGAGGAGATCAACCCTGACTGCTCTTTAGAAGGCCAGATCCTGAAGCTAAAACTCAAATACTTTGGCCACCTAACGAGAAGGAAGGACTCTCTGGAGAAGAGCCTAATGCTGGGAAAGATTGAGGGCAATAGAAGAAGGGGATGACAGAGAATGAGGTGGCTGGATGGAGTCACTGAAGCAGTAGGCGTGAGCTTAAATGGACTCCAGAAGATGGTAGAGGACAGGAAGGCCTGGAGGAATGTTGTCCATGGGGTTACGATGGGTCAGACACGACTTCGCAACTAACAACAACAACAACTGTAAAAGAATAACCATTGTGTTACAAAACTGATTTGATTTTTACTACCAAATGTTGTATGATAACTTTTCTATGGAAAAAAACTAATGTCTCAAAAACTGTATCATTACCTTCTTGAAGCAATCAGGTGTTTCCTCCTATTTGCTTCTTGCAGAGGCTGAAAATTGTTAAACAAATATTTTAGAGTGAGATAGAGAGTCATCAATTGAAACATGTCTATTTCTCTCCCAGAAGTGGAAGGACAAAACTCATCGACAATTTTCTCTCTGGGTATGGTAGAGACAGCATGTGGGAGCAGACGATGTCAATAGAGACGATGTCTCTATTCCTCTCCCTCTCTCTTGAGACCTCCTGTTAAAAGAAATTGAGCAAGTACAATTAATACATTATAAAATCTCACTTACAGAGGTTGTTCTAATTTCTTACTATCATGTAAGATACTTACAGTGGTGGGTCGGTTGATTGCCTTCTGGTACTTTTCACACTTGTTCTTTAATATTGCAACCTGCAACTCTTCTCTGTCAGCATTTCCTGGCAAAAAAAAATAACAAAAGAATTAGAACTCGTACAGCCAAGATGAATAAATCGCTTTTGTTTTTTAAACGAAAACAATTAAAATGTTGTTAAATTAAAATAATACTCACTTTCTGGATCAAGTTTTATTTTGTTCTCCAGCTCCTCAGTCTGCTTCAGAAGCCGGCCCAGTTCACTGGCTCAGCGCTTGTTCTCCTCTTCCAACTAAGATGCAGAAATTAGAGGAAGCATGCATCACTCATCGAATGTAGGTACACAGACAAAAAGAGGGGCTTAAATCAGGATTGTAAGGGAAATGAATGACTTACAGCTCTTATGGTGGCATCTTTCTCTGCCAGCTCCTTCTTCTGTAAGCATCTCAGCTCTTCTATCTGCTTCTGTTCTGTATTTTTATGGAAAAACACTTGTGCTGTTAAACAATATTCCCAAAAGACATTACATATTAACCCACCAACAACACTGCAATTTAAGACTGCTCATTAAATAGGAAGGGTCAGGTGTGGTGCAGAGGGAGGGTTGCCTTTGTGTCCCCACTCCTGCCACAGGTTCTCACACAAACAAAAGAGTTGGTTACTCACTTTGTTCTGTTTGGTGGTCTCTGTATTTCTGCAAACAGACCTGCCAAAAGAAGACATTTTGAACACCTCAGGACAAACCAACTGGAGGAGGCGAATTTACTAAATAAAATTCATAGAATTCTTCTATGATAACTCAGAACTGAGATCTGGAAGGCATTGTATTAAAATTAATATTTGTATTTGTATTCTAAATATATATACATTTTTGGAAATGTTGCTGCTTGGGAATAATCATAGGACGGGTCAACAAAAACCAATTTGATTAGTGAAAAGGCTTCATTTTTACCTTCTCTGCCACTGCAGCCATATTAGATTGTTTTCTGTAAAGTTAAATGTAAAGTTAAATTGGGCTAATAGTATAGGAGCTAAAACTGATTTTACTTGGGATTTTAATTATTTCTTTGTTCATTTACCGGGGGGGGGGGGGCATGTCTCTGTTGAAGTCAGTGTGAGAGTAAAATAGCTTATTTCCATAGGTGACACAATTTGGCAGATTGAACCCATTTTTAAAGTATATCATTTCTAACTTATTACACAATGGATTAAAAAAAAGTATTTCAAGATGTAATCCTGGAATTTGTTTTCAATTTGCAATGCTTCATCAGGTGAACATGGTGGGGCCCACATGTCAAGGGATCAATGTCCTGGGATTATGTTTTCCAAGAAGCTGATCATCTTTGCTTACTTGCTTTGCCATCTTTCCAGAAGTCAAACTGACTAAAAATCAACCTGACTCCTCTCATAATTAGGGCCCAATTTAGTGTCACTATTATTATTATTATTTATGTTACTTGTCGTGTTACCTCTTTGAATCTTGAACTCATCCTAGAGTTACGCAGTTGACAAGTAAATAAATAAATAAATAAGAGGACCTCTTACCTCAGACAGGAGTTTTGCTGCATAGTATAAGAATGTCTCCATCCTTAACTAAACTAATCCTAAACTAAATAAATATATTAAATATAATAAATAGATATATAAATAGGTAAATAGATAAATAGATATATAAACAGATATACTTAAAGTATAAAAGCTTCGAACACCGGGATGATAAAACATATTGCTAAAAGATCATAATAAGCAATAAAAAATAACTGTTTAAAGTATATCTACCTAATCTAAGCTTTTGCTGTTCCTCTGCCAGCATCATCAGAGAAAAAACATTGAAGTTTTGAAAAACCGTTGGTAAGCCTGTTTGGTTCCGTGCTCTGCTCATTGGCCATGTGATGGACCTTGCTCTAGCCAATTGCAATTGTTCTGACTGTCTCACATCGCTTCCCTTGCAATCCGGTCTTACTGTCCCCTTTTTTTAAAAAATTTCTCCTCCCTATCTGTTTTGGTTTGACTACCTTAACTGGTCTTGTTTTCTTTTGCTGCTCCTCATCCAATGTCATAGCTGTTGGTATTTGTATTTCCTTGTTCTCTGTGTCCTCCTTCTCTACCCTCCTTGCCTGTGATTGGCCATTCTGTGCTATGCCTGGGTTTCCCTCTTGACTCCCTTCCATGATTTCTGCAAACAGCTCTTTTAGCAATAAACGACTGTTTTATCCATCCCGGTGTTCGAAGATTTTATACTTTAAGTAAATATGCCTGGGATTCGTATTTTTAAAATTATTAAGAATAAACAGATACAGATAAATACGTATAAACTAATCCAAATAAACAAATGTGATATTAAATAAGATAAATAAGCAAGCAAATAAATACCAAAAAGTAAACAAAAGCTAAGCTATTGAAACACTGTAAAATGAATCCAAAACCTGACTAATCCACCACTACTCAAAACCCACAAGAGCTTTCATTCAGCCCACCAGAAGTTTTATTTACTTCTCCTTTGTGAGCTCATCTACCTGTCAGCACCATTATGAAGCACCACCTCACAAAGGAAAAGCAAAGCAAACTGGATGGGCTGAATGGATGCTACTCAGAGTTTTATTTATTTTTGCAATATTTCAATATTTTTCAATATTGGGGAAAATGTAATTACAAAATCCTGTTGATGTGTTTGCAAGAAAAATACCTTAGAAAATTTAGTGCCACTGAAGAAAGCAGGGAGATTGCTGGAGAAATATGCACAGTTTAAACTGAAAAAGTGGTGTAGAGGTGAGAGAGCAGAATTGGAGACTGTTCTGTACCAGCCTGCTACCAGCCCTGCAGAAAAGGCAGGGACAACCCCTTTTACAAGAAGGCAAGAGGCTGGAATTACGCCTGCCAAATTTATTGCTACAAAAACAAACAAGACACGAACCAAGAAACAGGAGCTTTAAGAAACAGGAACTATCCAAGCGGTTGCCTTCAGCAAACCAGCCCTCCCACACATTCCCCTTAAATACAGTTCAGGGCGTGGCCTCTCTCTGCCTCCTTCCGAGGTGCCCCATTGCCTTCCTCTGCTTACTCCTGATTGACTGCCTCCTGCGTCGGGCGTCCTTGAACAGGGCCAGCTGTGGGTCATCTTCATCCACGCTGTCAGGCTCACACAGCTGGGTCTGCATCGTGACCAGATGAGAGGGGCCTTGCTGGGGGCTCTCATCAAGCTGTCCAATCCCCTCAGCAAGCTCTTCAACACCCCCCTCCTCCTCCTCTGAGTCGTCCGATCCAACTGCCGAACCCACAGGCTGACCCTGAATCACAACAGAGATACTCTTGCTCTTGCAAGAAGCAAGTTTCCCTTTCTCCAACCCCCTTTTTCTCCAGCTATTAATTGTTACTTGTGTATTTTAATCCTGCTTTGGCCATTATTAACTCATATCTCTTTGGATATTGTTATTATTACTAGTGAAACAAGTTCCCCTGTACGCTTTTCCATTCATACAGAGTCAGTAATTGAAATCTGAGAATAAAGAATATTTTCCCAAAACTTCTGCCGCTAGAGCAGCAGCTTTCCTCTCTCTCACCCACTTCCAGACCAATTCAGGGCTACAAAAAATGATATGACAATGTCAACTATAACACAGCAATTAAGTTCGCAGCATATTGTCAACAATAACATCAGTGGGACTTCTTGATTTTGGTTTGGTTTTTTACTTCCTAATAGTCATCTCCCATAAATCTCTGGACTTCCGGAAATAGCATCACACAGAGAACTGGTTGTTCACATATTTGAATCCCACCACTGCTCCAAACTCCAGGAACCAATTGTGAAGGAAAGACTTGGCAATACATGCATAAGCATGCGTCCCCAAATGAATGTGTTTCTTTTCCTTTTCAAAGAAGCCCTTGGAGACCAGGAAGAAAAGAATCCCTATTATAGGCTTCTAGAATTATGTGTCTTCCCCACCCACCCACCTCTTAAACACTTGGCCAGCCCACCCTTCTTTCAATGGCATGGCTTTAAATACTCAATGCTTCGCATTGGGAAGATTGGTGTTTTCACATAAGTCATGTTTGACATTGTGTTGAGTTTGCCTTCCCACAATTCAAGTCATAGCCAGCCCTCACCCCAGCAGCCTTGCCAATAAATCTCTTGTACAGTGTATTTAAGCTTGTCTTCTTGATTGCTCCTCCACTCTCAGATGTCCTTTCCCCCAGTTATATAGCAGACAATGCAGCGCAAACATAAATTTGAGCCTTTGTGCAGCAGCCCTGTTGTAACATCTCTGCACTCTGTGCAGGGAAATCAGCTGATCAGAAATGACAGAATCATTTCTATTCCAAACAGCTTCTAGATCAGGGTTCCTCAGCCTTGGCAACTTTAAGGTGCAGAAACTTCATGGCTGACTGGGGAATTCCTGGGGTTCAAGTCCACGTATCACAGAGATCCCAAGGTTGAGAAAGACTGGTCTAGGCTGATGATCAGCACTGGTGATGCTACCTAGTTTGGGTAATGAAACATCTGCAAGAAAACAACCAAGCTCAGAGAGCATCAAGGACTCCTCACTTCAACCCTGAGCTACAAATATTCTCCTTTATTGAAACACTAGTCTAGACAGAACCCCAAAACCTAGCTACAGCAGAAGTCGTTCTTCAAGGTAAGGAGCAGGTAATATGCTTGCCAGGAGATATTGCATCCTGAATGTGGGCTTTTACCTCCCTTTTCTATATCACCTTAGTGCCTTAGTCTCTAAACTTTCTTGTTCAAACCTCCAATTTGTATTATCCCAGAAACCAGGAGTCAGTGAGTTCTATTCCCGCCTTAGGCATAAAAGCTGACTGGGTGACTTTGGGCCAATCACCAGGAGACTCTGAGTTCTAGTTCTGCCTTAGGCACAAAAGCCATTTGGATGACTTCAGGTCAATCACTGTCTCTCAAGCCAACTCACCTCACAGGCTTGTTGTTGTGGGGAAATGGGAGGAGGAAAGCATATTAGGTATGTTTGCTGCCTTGAGTTATTTATAAAGTAATAAAGGCAGGATAAAAATCAAATCAATAAAGTTTGCACACATTGATTGGCAGAAGCAGATTTCAGCCATGAGTTTTCCCTGCAGATGTCAGAGACTGATAAAAGCCAACCACCTGTCCTACCACTGAATCTTCCTCCTCACCAGGCATATGAGATGGTGGGAATCTTGCTTGATCCCAGGGGTTTAGAATGACCTCTGTCGTTTCATAAATGCCCCTTCCTGCTGTTCCCTGAATCTTGGAAATTACCCACAAGATCTGGTTCTGAGTCCCTTTCAAGCATCTTCTCCACTGAGGACCACTGTGCCCTCCATGAGAAACCCTTGTTCTTGTGCATGTTTTTCTACTTGATTTTGCTGAATGCTTAAAAGAGGATTTTCGAGGCACATTTGACAGAGAAAAACAGCTTCCCTGTTTGTTCTCCGCTCCCAGCAGCAGATTGTTTCCAACTTTCCTGGAGAAATGTCAATTTGCTGACCTTCTTGTGCAAACCAACAGCTGCTATTGAGGTTGCTCGTAATTTGGCAACACCAGAAGGAGAGGCAGCAGTGATCGGGTGTAATGGCTATACGAAACTGCCATAGTTGGCTGCATTTTCCCTAGCATTGGTTTCCTGATGGCCTTTGAAAGGAACCACAAAGGCAGAAGAGAATCTGTTCTCATAGCAGTGCAATAGAAGATTTACAGGACACCGTCAAAATGGGGGGGGGACCTAAGCAAGAATCTTAATTGCACTTTAAAAAAGGCATGGCTGTGATGAAAAGTTCCTGAACACAACTAAGGCCAGTGCCACCCAGTGATTAAACTATGAGGCATAACTATTTGCAGAAATGCCAATGATCTCTTTTCAAAGCAAAATATAATGCAGGCCAGTGGTGTATCTGAAGAGTTCCTACAGATCTATATGAAACTGAGGGACATATTCACCCACTTTTTGCTAAATAGAGCCCCCACACTTTACCTGGTTGCAAGAATGAGTTATGAGAACATTTTTATGAAGGTATTCCCTGCAAGGGTGGGGGACTATGGCCCTTTTATGACTTGTGGATTTCATTTCCCAGAATTCTGGGTGTTGAAGTTCACAGGTCATAAAAGGGCATAGTTCTCCACCTCTGGTATATAGATTCAACAGCTTGTATATCTATATGGTACGGAGGTAGATACTCAACCAAAATGCAACAATTGTCATATTATTTGTTTGTTTCATTATATCCTGCCTTTATTATTTTTATAAATAACTCAAGACAGGGAACATACACAATACTCCTTCCTCATCCTATTTTCCTCAGAACAACAACCTTGTAAGGTGAGTTGGGTTGAGAGTGACTGGTCTGAAGTCATCCAAATAGGTGCGACTAGAACTCACAGTCTCCTGGTAATTTGTCCAAACTCACCCAGCCAATTTTCATGCCTAAGGCGGGATGACAACTCACAGTCTCTTCATGATTGACCCAAAGTCACCTATCTGGCTTTCATACCCGATATAGGATTAGGAATCACAGTCTTCTGGCTTCTAGCCGGTGCCAAACTGACTCTATTGTGGCCAAGAAATAGCCAGGCATGGATCTAGATGAGCTGCCAATTCCAGGGCATGTCAGACACATTTGTAGGTCTGCATTGGACTACTGTATGCCCAGGTCAAGGTGTTCCTGGGCAGATCTATAGATACGAACCCCACTCTGTAGCTAACTGTGCCCTTATTTACATGTCAAAAAGGGCAGCCTTATCTTGCCTTGTTGATTTTGGATCAGTTTGCTTCCTGCCTCTGATTCTTTCATTTTCATCTCTCTCTCTCTCTCTCTCTCTCTCTCTCTCTCTCTCTCTCTCACACACACACACACACACACACACACACACAGAGAGAGAGAGAGAGAGAGAGAGAGAGAGAGAGAGAGAGAGAGAGAGAGAGAGAGAGAGAGAGAGAGAGAGAGAGTAAAGGAAAGGTCAAAGTAAGTTCACTGTTGATTTCACAAAATAACTGACTGACAGAACTAAGCTGATCCAACAATTACAACTTTCATCCTGTGAGCCACTCCACAGGCTGGGACTCAGCATTGTAACTGCAAGGGGATCCTGGTCTTTCTGTTCAGATTCTGAGAGCTGCCTTGTTTCCTTCTGTACCAGAGAAAACAAGCACTGGTAAAAGGTGCTTTAATAAAAGAGAAATATTAAACTGGCCTAAACCAGCCCATGCGGGGGGGGGGGGCTTTGTTGGGAATGCAGCAAGGAGGAGAGTGATTCAACGCCTTGTAACTTCACTAAGTGGCTTATTCCTCATGTACTCTTCTATTTACTAAGGGCTATGACTCCTTTGCTTAGAGCAGCAAACGGGGCCTCATACATAGTGCCAGAATCAGAACAGATCAGCCTTAATTCATTTCGAACAAGCCGCCCTGGCCTGATGGGGGATGGGTTGGGATTTTATTGTTGTTTTTAATATATCTATTTATTGTTTTAGTTTGGGCATTGTGTTTAATTCTTTTTTAACTTTTGTACCTTTGTATTTTTATATGTTTGCCCTGTTCACCGCCCTGAGTCCCTCGGGAGAAGGGC
Source organism: Vipera berus (assembly GCF_964194415.1). Taxonomy (NCBI): domain Eukaryota; kingdom Metazoa; phylum Chordata; class Lepidosauria; order Squamata; family Viperidae; genus Vipera; species Vipera berus. Next base: position 225,592,431 of record NC_138202.1, on the reverse strand, counting down.
GGTATACAAATAAAATTATTAATTATTAATTAATTATTAATTTTTCAGGAGCCGAAAGAAGGATCTCAAATAATGTTTGCTATCTCCTGACCTGGCTGCCAGTTTAAAAATCAGGACAGATATAGGAAACTATCTCTTTGAGCATTTGAAGATAGTATTGTGCTTTCAGAGAACACCAGTGTAGAAATGCTCAATTGTATTTCTTAAAGTGTAAGCTGTGGAAATTCTGATTATGACAGAATACCAGGAGAGATACAGGGAGGGAGGGAGAGGTGATGATAGATAAATAGATTGTGGGAAGAATCCAGACAAAGAAATATTTTGGGAAATATTAAAAAGATAGAATATATTTATCCAAAGGCATAATGCCCTGTTCACCGCCCTGAGTCTCTTGAGAGAAGGGCGGTATATAAATTAAATTAATAAATTAATAAATAAATAATGGAGAAGATCTTAAAGGCAGAAAAACAAGCCCAGTTTTCCTAATAGCCCCAAGCAGAAACTAGGCAGAGACCAGTTTTTAGAAATGCAAATTCAATAATCCATTCAGGAAGGTTGGGGCCAGAAAGCTAGAAGCTAAGGGAATAAGAAGATAAAGACCTCTAAAATCTACGTACCCCACCCAAACTCTGAAAGACATGACCTTTGGGGACATAATAGGATTAACCCACCAATACCAAAAGGGCACACTCAGACTTAGGTCAAAGTACATTACACAGGAAATACAAAGCCTCAAACAGGAACAGGAATAATCTCAAAAGCCCAAGAAGGTATAAAAACCAACCACTCCCAGCAACACATGGTCAGCTTTCCCAGAACCATAGTTCTGTCTGGCTTTGCCTTTCAATAAACTCCAACTTTCTTTCTAAAGTAGTCTCTATTTTGTTTATTCCCAGCTTGGACTGGACCCTGGTGAAGATTTTTCTTTCAACAAGATGATATATGATTGACAGATAGATAGATAGATAGATAGATAGATAGATAGATAGATAGATAGATAGAATCTGAGAATCTGAAGACATTTTCCTTTTAAATTGCCTTAGAGATAGAGGAATATAAATTCTGTCCTATTTCACTTGATCTCTCCTTTTGAGCAGATTCCCAGTGATATTATGTAGATACAAAGACATTCTCAGTTCAAGCTTTGGAAATATGTGGAATCTTTACAGAGGAGAGGGTCAATCGAGAGTGAAATGGGTGGCATATAAATTTCATGAATAAATGAAAAAAATTATGAGCATCCAATGCAAAGTGAGTACCATCCTGCAACAATAAGAAATGTCATCTCTTTGAGTTTCTGGTCCATCAGTTGTGTGATCTTAAGCTGTGTCAAATCTCTCTAATTTGGTATTGAACATCAATAGCTTATTAGATAGGTGCTGCTGTTGTTGTTATCCAGCTCTCCATGGAGATACCAGAAATTGGACCAATATCCTCCTGTTCAAGTTCTGCTGTTTAGTCAGTTGGCCTATTGAAATTTGCCACAATAAATGCATTTTTTTTATTGAAAAGTTTTACAGTACATTTTTAAATACAAAACCCCTCCCAACCCCCTCCCCTCTCCCCAAACCTCCCCAACTCTCCCCTCCGCCCCCTCCCCCCTCCCCGACTTCCCAGAGCTAAATACAGGGTATAAAAATACAAACAAACATAATCTACAATATGCAAACAACAATAAAATATTAAATTCTATCGCACTTTAACTCTTAATAAAATAACTACAAGCTAGTTATACATCATATAAATCCACTACTTATTCAAATGCTAAGTGAAACTTTTTAGTCCCATATTTATTCTGGATATAATCAATCCATCTTCTCCACTCCACAGTATATCTCTGTTGCGATTGGTCTTTCAAATACGCTGAAATCTTTGCCATTTCCGCCAAATTGGAAACTTTTAAAGTCCATTCTTCTATAGTCGGCAGTTCTTCCTTCTTCCAATATTGCGCTACTAAAAGTCTCGCTGCTGTAATTAAATTCAGCATCAGCTTAGTGTCCACAATAAATGCATTGAGACTTGTATCCTGAACCAATGTCATTTGACCCATTTGCTAAGTCCCCTGATGCATTCCAGGATAAGAGTAAAAATGGAAATAGTCTTCTTGATTAGCATCTAGGGAAGAGAAAGAAAACCAAACATACTGTGTTCATAATTTCCTGGTTCCCTCAAAGGGAGACTTTTTTGAGGCAAGACTTATGGCTGTCCTAATGTGTTATTTACCCAGGAAAAAGAGAATTGGGAGTAGTCCTGGGGGCAGGGGGGGGCAGGTATGGGGGGGAAGCAGGGCAGAATATGAAGGGAAAAGTAAAACATGCTTCAAGGATAAACAAAAAGAAAGAGTCAACTGTCAGGTTGAATTAGAAGGATTTCACATAAGGCCCACAAACATGCCTTTCCTCCATTGCCAAGGTCTGAAATTCAACATTTGTCATAAACAAGAGCATGTAAAGGAAGGACATTTTAGGCAAAAACTATTCTTAGATACTCTTTACTTACAACATTCATTTAGTGACCATTTGAAGTTACAACAGCACTGAAAAAAGTGACTTATGAACATTTTTCACACTTAATGGCCACTGAAGCATCCCCATGGTCACATGATCAAAAATCAGACACTTGACAACTGGCTCATATTTGCAGTATCTTGGAGTCATTTGATTACCTTTTGTGACCTTCTGACAAGGAAAGTCAATGGGGAAGCCAAATTCACTTAACAACCATGTTACTAACTTACACTAACAACAGTGATTCACTTAATAACTGTGGCAAGTAAAATGGAGCAAATCTCACTTAACAACTGTCTTGCTTAGCAACAGAAAGTTTGGGCTCAATTTCAGTCATAAGTCAAGGATTACCTGTAACCCATTTTAATTCTCATAGTATGTGTGAGATCCATCAAATTTCTTTGCATATAGATAAACCCAGATAAGGCTGGAGTCATTGCATTAGCAAGATGGGCAGCATAGAAATTTAATAAACAGACAGTAAAGCAAATAAAAAGCTAAATATTTTGCCATCATAGACATTGAGTTAGGAGTGAAAAGGCAGAACAGCCACTTAATCGCCAACAGTTGGATGAGGAGAGCGCATCTTTCTCCTTCTGTCCTCACCACTTTTTACAGAGGCACAATTAAAAGCATTTTAACAAACTGCATCACTGTTTGGTTCGGTGGTAGCAGTGCCTCAGACAGAAGGTCCATACAGAGAATAGTAAGGATAGCCAAGAAGATCATAGGAAGCTCACTTCCCGTGATTCAGAATACTGCTCACAGCATTGTTAGAGACCCCACACATCCACTTCACAGCCTGTTTTTATTGCTTCCCTCTGGGAGGAGGTTTCGAAGTATTTATATCTAGTATTTATACTAGATTCTATAACAGCTTTATTCCTTATGCCATCCATCTTGTAAATTCACAGGATTTTTTTTGCCGTGTTTATGTATACATTCAAACTAGACTGTGATGTTTTTCTGTGTCATATATGTGTGGGTATGTGAGTATATGCATAATGATATTTTTTTGATAGCTGAAGGCAATTAAATGTCATTTTAATGTATGCTGATTAGTGTACATTTAAAGTGACAATAAAATTTTTATTCTATTCTATTCTTCTGTTCTAATACTTTGGTTTATAATGGGCAGAAGTTTTCTGTCATGCTTACTACAGACCAGTAGTATGTGAGCAAATACTCTAAAATGATGGTGCCCTTTATTAATATTTGCATACTTTTTCAAGTAAGAATAAAGCTGCTTCTCATACAAAGCAATCCTACAAGTCCAACATCCACATATGCAATGCTTTGATTTGGAGATTCAAGTCAAATGGAATTTGGTTCAGTTTCTGAACTGGTGTTGTGGAACGGATCATTACATTGGAAGCTTTCAGATCCATTCAACTTATTTGGAACCTTTTTTTTTACAAGTGCACAAAAGCTAGCCTTTTGTTTTTTCAGAATGACACATATCACTTTCCTGAACTCTTCAAATGGAAGCATCAATATTAACTTCAATTAATATATTTGCCTTGACCTTTAGAATGCAAGGCGGGATAGAAATTAAATAAAAGTTTGCTTAGTAACAGAACCAGTCCATATTCACCCAGACAAGGGTTGAAGATTGCACACACTTTCGTAACAGATATAAAAATAAAATGACACAAAATGAACAAAATAATGCTAGTGCACTTTCTTTTCCAGGAAGCCATTGTGCATCCTAATGTTTTTCCTCTGTCCAGTTTGCTCACCACAAATATGTAGCACAAATATGTTCTGCTGCTATACATATTTCTCCTTCCTGTGGAGAAGCACATTTGAACTATGCCTCCAATTTTTGGCATGTATAATAATTGATAAGGTGCCTGAATAGAATTTAATGTTTTGGGTGGGAGAGGCGCTCTTGCTCTTGCTCTCCCACCCTGAGTAAATAAATGTAATCGCTTTTTAGTTTAGCAATCCTCAAAACCACCGTGAGTCAGTGCAGAAGAAATATGTAATGGAGGCAGAGCTGCCAACATCTTTGTTTTTTTTGTGAATTACCATAGGAACCAATCACAAGGCGTGAGTCATAATGGATGTTAGTGCTTTCAATAGGATTTAGCCCCAAATGGTTCATACGAGTCCAAGGTTTTTGAAATCATTGTGTGCCATAGATAGGAACATTTCCTCCTTGCTATTCCTCTCTTATTCTGTATCAGGTAAGCAAAATGAAAGCTTTGTTTAGGGAATCTTACCTACCTTCTAATCATGAAAGACAAACTGACCACCATTATCCTTCCTTCAAGATAACACTAAATTGTCCCAATGGATTTAATATCCCTATTATTCTTTTAAAACTGCAAATCTAGAAAACTAGAAAGCAGGAGGCCAAACATTATAGGTCCAGCCCTTCTAGTGGTGTCACCCTGCCATAACCTCACAAGCCAGGGAAAAACAAGTGAGCTTTCAGCCATAAAAACGTCATCCAATTCTGACCTGTATAAGACAAACAATACTGGAACAGCAATCACCAAAAAATGCTTTAATGCAGTATTACTTGTGCTTTTTTTTTTGCCATAGAACATACAGAACGGCATTCCGGCACCTTTTTTTTGAAGGGAAGAACCGGCTCCTTCTAAGCTGCCAGCGTGAGTAAAGCTAGGTCTGGCTCAGTGAAAGGAAGCTGCCCGGGGAAATTGGGGGCATTGAAGGTCGATCCGGAAACACTTCCATGGCCCTGAAAGCAGAACCTCTTCTCTGCCTTGGTTCATGGGGCTCCCCCCATCACCACCACCTGTCCTCACCCCCGTGTTGGCCACCAGGGACAGGACTGACTCCTGGAGCGAATCTCTTCGAGGGACCAGGCACACTCCCAAAGCAGCTGCGCCGCCGCCACCTTGGTCACTCTGGCTCCAGAGGAAGCCTCTGTGTCATTAGAGGCAGAGGAGGATGAGATGGCAGAAGACATGCTGGCTCTGAACAAGCGCCCTCTCAAAGGCCTTAGCAATGGCATCTGTCAGCTGATGCTGCTCACGTAATCTGCACCTCAGAAGCTCCCTAAAGCATCCCCCCTGCCCCCGCCCGCTCTCCGTAAAGGGCTTTCGACTGGAGCCGAAGCTGTGCGTGAGTTCCGGCACCTTTTTTTTTACACAAAAAAAGCACTGAGTATTACTATTCTGTTTGCTCAGAAAATGCCAGCCTTCTGTTGCTTTCCTATCAAAAGGTATCTAACAGAGAGACTGCAGTTCTTCATTCTGGTCTCCAGTCAGGATTGGCAGTCTTCCAGGTATGTAACACAGATAAAGAGTCATTTGCAACAGAACCCGCAGCAAGGTTGTATGATAGGAGGAATTGTAATAATTTATGGCAGAAGAGGACAAGAATGAATAGCATGTAATATAGGGTGGGCCTTATTACTAGGCCCTTTCCTGTTCAGATCATTCAGCATGTCAACAGAAGACTAAGAAGGCATCTGAATCTAGGCCCATTTTGTCTGAACTACAAAAATCTGGATTATCACAGGATGGCAATAAATGCAGAATATAATCTAACCTTTCATTGCTATCTTGTGGTCACCTGAAAATTTGCAGCTCAGTAACATGGGATTCTGATCTAATTGTATTATAGGCATTTCTGTGCCAGCTCCACCAGTTATTGTGGTGTCTGGTCTGGATTGCAAAAAGCCTTTGTGATTTAGACAGAGGTTGTTGCTTTATGATCTATCTCTTGTCATTAGGTAGCTTTGTGTTTTAGATTCTGCTTTATATAATCTAGAGTAAAAGAGTTAAGAATGCAGAAGTTATTTTCAATAGGCCTGGAATGTCTGGATGGCTTGAGAGGGAAACTTGACTGGCTTACTTCCAAGGTGTCACTCACCTTGCGAGTAAGCCCCCAAGCAAATGTTTTGAACTTGCCATTGATCACAGGATCTCCTATCTCAGCTGTAACAGCTTAAGGACTGCTTTCCAAAGTCACATTAAAGTCATTCAACTAATAAAGCTGAAATATCTCATGATTTCTGTGGGGCAGGAATATAAAGGAAAGAGTGGGGGGGAACCTCCCAAGCTTGCTGACATCAGCCAGTTTATTCAGGTCAATGGTTGCAGTGGTTTTTTAAGATTTCCAGCTATTGGACTTTGTTTTAGCCAGCCAACATGGTTTTAGAAAAATTCAGAAGGATTGTAAATGCTGCTAAAGACGCACTATTTCCCAACAAAATAACTGAAACCACAGCATGCAATTAAGGCAAAACTTTTAAAAGGGACACAGTTAAGGAAGACTGCCCATTAGCATGATTCTGAACAGGGCGTTTGTCTTCACATGTGAAGCATTTCATAATGCTTTGGAAGTATATCTTATAGTGAACTTCCTCATATTTATCAGATTGCTCACATTTTTTTTGTTACTTGACAAAAATAGGAATAACAATTTGCAAAAAGCAAGCAAGAGGAGAAGCAGTTAGTAGTGTTGCTAAAATTAAGTGTAGGAAGCCTCCTGATTTTGAACACAGAGATGTTTTCCACTGATTTTGATTCACTTGCAGAATCACTCATGTTCTTGGAACACAATTGTAAGAAAAGAATGCATAGTTCCTTCCTACATATACACATACATGTACATGTCACTTTACTACTCATGTTATAATGGAGATCTATACTAAACAACTTGATGGAAATTAAGCACAGTAGTAGAACAAGCATTTTGGACCTTGCTTGAGCAGATTAAAACAGCTGGATCTTTTTCAAGCTCATCAGTGAATCTTAAAAACAAATAGATGATGCTCCTGTTGCTTGAAGGAATCCAATCATCCAAATTTTACATCAGAAGCATTATTTTTTCTAGTCCAAGAGGAAGCCTAAACTTTTATATGAATGACAGAGATGTTATCCAAATGAGAATTCTGAAAAAAGATTCTTCTCCTCTATTAACCACAAAGAAAAAACAACAGTAATAACACTGGAATTAAAAAAGAAGAAGAAAATGAAGGAACAGGGGAAAGAAAGGATCATAAATGTATTGATGTATTGTTCTGGACCTTTCTCCACATAAGATTCCAGATCTCATCATCACTGTATTGCTACGGTAGTATATCCACTGATACCTATAATTATTTTAATGGAAGGCTCTTGAAAAGATGACAATAAAATGATTAACTGGAAATGGAAGCAAAAGCTGATCTTAATAGAGGCTATGCTAGTTTCATGAAGACTGGTTGAAAAGACATACCAAATAGTTTAAATCATGTGTAGTCCGATCCACTTCTGGACCTCAGCATATTATTGCAATCATAACATGAAACTGATGGGGAAATCCTAGTTCTCTGAGAGAGGCAGTGTGTGTGTGTGTGTGTGTGTGTGTGTGTGTGTGTGTGTGTGTGTGTATTCATGATCAAAGTACTTGTACATTTATTATACTTTGTGACATCAAATCATAGAAAAGTGGGGGGAAGGAAATCTATTTTGTGATTTTATTTAAATGATAAGGATATGTGTATTATGGAGGGACAGATGGATTTTTAAAATACCATCCTTTTAAAGATATAACTGTTTTGTGGATTCCAGTCATGTTAGTCTACACCTTTAAAGCACTAATGATTTAATACAGTACCCAGTACACTCCTTCAAGACAGAAAGCACAATCCCTGAAAAGCACTTACCACCTTTGGAATTCAGCCCCACACAATTGTCTGTCCCCCCCTCTAGCTGGGTGACAAAGGCAGGGACAAATAGGTAGTATTGTCCTAGAACAGAGGGTCCCTAACCTTTTGGGCACCAGGGACCGGTTCTGTAGAGAAAGGTTTTTCCATGGACCTGGTTTTGTGTACTGCCTGCATCCCACAGATGGGGCTTTGCTTGTTGTGCAGACCAGTTGGGGACCCCTGTCCAAGAAGGATACCTAAGGCACCAAGTTAAATAGAACATCCAATTTCAATGGGGGAGGGGGAATAATATTTGTCATTTGTGTTTTGAGGTGAGGTGCTTTAGCTGCCAAGAATCCTGTCTTCTTCCTTGGATCCAATAAGAGCAAAAGGTTTCCGAAAACTTTGCAAGATGTCACCCTAGTGACCTCACATGTTCTTGCCAATGTGGAGATGAAGTCAAAGTGAACATGAACGAGTTTTGTCTGCAAAATGTCTTGCAACTATGTCACAGCATCCCAAAGAAAGAGAATCCTTCCTATACTTCTATACAAATATTTATGGAGATTCTTGGTCATCCAGGTCACAGTCATCCAGCTCACCAACTCTCAGAAAGAGTACTAACCACCAGATGACTGCAATGAATATAAATCCTTCCATTCTCCACCATTCAGTCAGAACTGAAGAAACATCTTGGATGAGAAGTGAAACACCTTCAAGCAAACCAGAAAGTCCAGTTGCCTTTTGAAAGAAAGCACCTTTGGGACTTCTCCACAATGCTATCGGCACCTTAAGCAGCACCACTAGATGGCACATCTATGTCTAGTTTAATGAAGAGAAGGGTGAGGGGTGACATGATAGCAGTGTACCTGTAATGCCAGGATTTACCATTATTCTCCTTCCCTTATAAATGGAGGCCGCAAGGAGTCCAAAATAGAAGTGTCCAACATAAAAAGAAATCAGTGCTCGGTGTCTAAAGAGAACAATGATGCTCAACAATTTTTCCACAGGAATCTCTCTCATTGTAGCTTCTTAATTACTGTAACATTAAGGCTTGTGCGGGTGTAACAGCCACTTAAATAGCTGCAGCTTAGCAAGGAAAATTGTTTCAGCTCCTCCTTCTGGCCCATTCTTAACCTCACCTTTCCTTCTAATTTGCCCTGCCAACTTGCCTCCCTCTCGGCAGATGATATCAACTTTATAAAACCATTGCTAGGGGACCTTTTCAGGGTCTCATAGCTCTACTGGACGGTCCCAGGGCTTTATGAAAGCACAGGGCTGAGGCTATATTTAAAGAAGACAAAAGCTGTACATGAAACCTTCATTAATTGTAGGGTAATAATAGGAATGGTATTGTTTTGTGTGGACAATCGGTGCCATTAAAAACACTTTTAAAACCCCTTATCCTTTCTTCAGCAGGAAAGAAGAGAGCGGCAGCTTTGGATTTATCTAGATCACACAAATAATTCTAGATTTTGCCACTTCAAAGTGTGACAGAAATAGAGAATTGCTTTGGGAAGCAAATGGATTGGACAGAGAGGAGAAGGACAGAATGTAGTGCAAATGAGATCTGAAGCTTTTACTGTCCTGGCCCCAAAAACTCTATCCCTACTCATGCAGTATTAAATACATCAAACTATTCTGAAACATTTGTGTGTTTTCATTGCCTGCTTTTTCTTTTACTATTATATGCACATACTAAAGCAGGGGTGGGCATCTATGGCCACTTTAACAACCTGTGGACTTCAACTTCCAGAATTCCTGAGTCAGCCATGTACCCCACATTTCCTCCCATGCTGGCTCAGGAATTCTGAGGATTAAAATCCACAGGTTGTAAAGTGGCCATAGATGCCGAACCCTATACTAAAAAATAGCCTCAGCAACTATTGGCTAAAAAAAATATTAGGTTCTTACATCCTTTAACATAGAACAGTTCAGTAACCTGTTCATTCGAAGACATCTTCCTTTGGGTTCAATAGGGCTCCTTCCATATAGGTGACCATCAGATTGCAATCTAAGATAGCAAATGTCTGTAGAGATTCCCAATCATCCAGTTAGAACTGAAGAAGTTTTTTGGATGAGAAGTGAAACATTTTCAAAGGAAAAATCCAAGAAAGTCCAGTTGCTTTTTGGAAAAAGCACCTTGAGACTAAGATAGCAGAATTCCAAACCTTTAAAAAAAAACCTCAGCAGGTGGGATATGTCAAGGTAACTATAATTTAGTAGCTGACTGGCAGAAGTGATACTGTAGAGCAGGCATGTCAAATTCGCGACGTCACGTGATGTTGCACAATGTATCGGAACTTTTTCCCATTGCCGAAAATGGGATGGGCGCGGTTTCTCCGTGACGCTCTGGCCCGCGGGCCGGCAGTTTGACACCCCTGCTGTAGAGAATGAGTCAGCAGAGTATTGGGGGGTTAGTATCCCTTTAAGAGACTGTGTCTGAGAGGAATGGCAGTTGGAATCTTTAGCTCACTTGAACCATTTGAATATAACTGACTAACTTGTATTCTGTATGCTCCCTGAATGTTGTTTCATATTGTATATTAAACCACAGTTCTTTTAACAAACCATTCTCAGATCTTTATGCTCCTGTGTTATCACAAGAAAACAAGAAAAAGGGTGCGATAATTTATATTTTAAACAACAGGATAGAACCCACCAGGACATCATTTGCTTTTTTTCTCCTTTGAATAAGGCAGGGGTGTCAAACTGCCAGCCCGCAGGCCAGATATGTCATGCCGAAACCGCACCCACCCCATTGCCAGCGATGGGAAAAAAGTCGCAATACGTTGCGACACATCACGTGATCTTGTGAGTTTGACACCCCTGGTATAAAGCCTAAATAAAAGTGGTGGTTGGTCCCAGCAGGCAATCCCATTATCAGCACCAATTCTATCATAAAGGAACAGAAAATCCTTTGTGACTGAGGTGTAGTTTAATTTATGTCATCACTTAAAAGTAACACTTTACAAGAAGTGGGCTCATGTGGACATAATAAAGAAACTTTTATTTTTGATCAACATTACTGCATCATCACAGTGCTGTGGAGTGGGGGGGAGAATAGCAGAACTTTTTTAGGAAATAAGAGGTGGAGAGCTGAGCAAAACCTTTCAAGCTTGAATTCCATGTGGCATGTACTTGCTGACTCAGTTTTCCCAATTAAGCGATCAACAAGGAAGGAGAACTGCAGTGACAGTTCACAAAGCCAATGTGAAATTCCTCTTAATTATGTTGCAATTAAAATAGCTGATCTGCCTGATCTAGAAAGTTTTAGAAAAGGACCATGGCCTTGACATAGAAGATTCTGCCCTACTGCCAAATGGGCAATGATTCAACTGCCAGTCATTTTCTCTATGGAGTGGAAGAGGAGAGTATTTTATCCTCCATCTCCAGCAGCCAAATGTCTCAGGCTAAATTTCCTTTGTTTACGATCAATGAACTTTTGTTTTATTCCTGTCTCCCTCCCAATGGTTTGGGATCCATTGGCCTAAAGTCACCCTAGCCATGAAGTCATCTGAAAGGTTGACAAGGACTAAAAGCTTTGCACCATAATAATCACCTTTGAGAATAAGATCCAGGGACGTTCAAGTTCAAATTCCCAGTCTCCGAGTTCATGGAATTAATCTTGCTTAATAACTTTCTCTTATTCAAATTCATGTTACAAAATATTTCCATGTATAAATATGTCAACTTGCACTTTAGCATCACCATACTATACTTCTGATTTGTTTACAAAATGCAGAATTTAGGATTTCTGCAAAGCCCAACATTTTCTTGATGGATACTAAGTTTTTCAGAGAAGCCTAGAATATTTTTAATTAAAGGGAATGCATTTAAGTTTTGATTGGGCAAACTAGCTTCCAGGAAAAAAATGGAAAATTTCAGGAAACAAATGAGAAACAATTGCTTCAAGGTGGGATAGTAAATTGAATTCACCCTGAGAATGTTAAAAAAGTGACCAAAAACTTGGTTGTTCCCCAAGGCCTGGGGACAGTGTGGTATCCAGCTCCTCTGGAATTTTACCCAGTTAAGTATTCTTCTTTTTCCAGACACATGATCTTTGTTCTCGTTGCTTTATTGCCTTCCTCGTTTTTAATGGTGCAAGCCGTCTGGTCTTGTGCATTTGGATAGCTTTTAAATTAAATGAATGTATAAATGAATGAACCAATGAATGAATGAATACAATAAAATAAAATGGTAGAAGAGAGAGAAACTGAGAACTTGGGAAACCACATTAGCACTATATCTTAACCTTAATGTTCTGTATTGTTGTGAGTTAACATATTGTGTGAATCTAACCATTCCTTTTTGCAAATCATAAAGTACACATTTGCATGAAAAGTAAACCCATCTAGTTATAGCTTATTCAACAATTTATAGTTAGGCATAGGTTGTGCAAACTAAGTCAAAAACGTCTGTTGGCATTCTGGTTGCCTTCTTTTTTGTGCACTCCATCTCTATAATATATCCTGAGAAGAAAAGAATTTATAACACCGAAGCACATTGCAAGCTTACTTGCAGTTAGTAAAATGCTGGGATAATCTTGGACTATAGGGAGTTCTCCCTCTGCAGTTTATACCAAGAGAAATTTATTTATTTATTTATTTATTAGTTTTTATAAACCGCCCTTCTCCCGAGGGACTCGGGGCGGTGTACAGAGGATCCTTTTCAGCTGAATTTATCACATCTTACAAATACAGCTGGCGTGTTTGCATCTGTGAATACACTACAGTAGTTATAGCCCTCAACTTACAACCGTTCATTTAGCGGCTGTTTGAAGTTGCAATAGCACTGAAAAAAAGTGATTTAGACTAATTTTTCACAATTAAGATTCCCTGATCCCCACATTCACATTATCGAAATTTGGATGCTTGGCAACTGGCTCATATTTAGGATGGTTGCAGTCTCCCAGGATCATGTGATCATCTTGTTGTGACCTTCTGACAAGCACAGTCAAGGGGGAAGCCAGTCACTTTGGAACTGTGTAACTAACTTAACAACCGCGGTGATTCACTGAACAACTGTGGCAAGAAAGGTTATAAAATGGGGCAAAACTCACTTAACAACTGTCTCACTTAGCAACAGAAATTTTGGGATCAATTGTGGTCGTAAGTCAAGGATTACCTGTATTCATTTTAGGTCATTTTATCGGAGCCCAAGTCCTGCAGCAGGTTTTGCCTTTCATGCTCTTCCTTAAAAAGCAAAGAGTTGTTTAAAGGTTTTATACCACAGAGCTCAGCAATTCTCTCTTTATCTCCTATCAAATAAAAGAGACAAAAAAGAGTACTTTTTTCCTATCTTTAAAAGCACTGATAGCATATCTTGTGTATCAGTCTCCCCTACTGAAGGAATTGCCAAGAGAGAGTAAAACAATCTTGCTGTGTAAGAGAAACAGAGACCAATGAAAAGCCATGCCAAATTCTATCCCAAACGGAGACTGAAGTCAAAGCAGTTAATGTTAAGCATATTCAATAGGCAAAAGTTGCAAAATTAGTTACATAATCATTTGCACCTCCTTTTCAATCTCTAATGACCCCGGCATGGGTCCGGGTTATTTACGGGAGCACCTTTTGCCGGCGTTAACTACCCATCACCCTGTGCGCTCCCACAGGGAGGGCCTCCTCAGGGTGCCGTCGGTCAGGGAATGTTGACTGGCGGCCCCCAGGGGGAGAGCATTCTCTGTGGGCATGCCTGCCCTCTGGAATCAGCTTCCGGTTGATGGTGCCCGACCTTCGCTCGTTTCGCCGTGACCTGAAGACTTGGCTATTTGAACTTGCCGGCCTGGACTGAGGGACTGGGATTTTAGATCTTAAATTTTAAAAATTTTAAATTTTAGCATGTGTTTATTGTTTAGGGCTATTTGATTTAATCTCATTTTAATTTTTATACATTATGTTGTTGTTTATACTGTTTTAATTGCCCTGTACACTGCCCCGAGTCCCTTCGGAGAGGGGTGGTATATAAATCCAAATAAATAAATAAATAAATAAATAAATAAATTTTTCCCATCAAATTCTTGCAGTGCTTCCAAGCCAGTCCTATCTCTCTGTATTTTAAATATCTATACCTATTCATTTAGCATATAAATGGACATTTACTCTGTTAACATATATTGTGTTAAGTCTGTTAACCATAACTCTGTAGGATTTGCAACTAGATTACTGAATCATATCAACCTTCTATAGCATTCTGCTCATTTCTGACTCTATTTATTGTGTCCCTTTTCTTTTCCAGTTGATACACCACCTTCCATGGTGTCTAAAATACACAAAACGTCATTAAGCTTTTGCTGGGAAGGTTGCCCTTTAGCTCTTTTGCAGTTACATCTATAATCATGCTTGGGGAATCAATGTTTCCCTGTCTTGGTCTCTTGTCTTCGTATGTGGGCATTTTCTACATGAATTTGCTAATAGGTGTCTGTGGATGGGGGTAAGTGACAAAGTCAGTGTCCTATTGTCCCAACACAAAGCCCATCACATCAGGAAACAAGCACAAAAGTTTGCATTATGACATCACTGCACATAAATCTTTTTTTTATCATCACATTTACCTGCAACTTTACCTACATGTTAGAGGAAATGACTTAGACAATGGCATTGTATACATTCAAAATATCATATTCTGGCAGAATTAGTATTACCTTCCATATATGATTGATTGATATGGTCTAGAGCGATACCAATATACCAACATAAAAATTCTCTTAGCCATGTGAACGTATAGAAAAACGACACATTAAAAAATGAAAAGACACTGGGTAATTGTTCTCCATCGTGGAGCATTTGCTTGCTGCTTATATTTTATTTCATTACATCAGGTTCCAAAATACATAAAAAGCTTCACGGAAGTGTCCGCCTGTGCTTTTAAAAACATTGCTAACGAATCACACCTGCTCTGCATGTAATTCACTTGAATTGTGCAGTGTCCAAAGCATTTGCGTTAATCAGCAAGAACTGGGAGCATCAACACAATCACAGAAGAAATTCATTCAGATCTTACAGAGCAACACCAAGGCAGCTTACTGAAACCATGCATAATGTCCGTGATGCATTTTTTTAATATGGAAAAGATCCTGAACTGCAGATTGGAGGAGCAGGGAGGGAACAATTTAACAATCATGATTATTTTAATTACCGGTACCTTGCTCATGTGTTGAAGGTTGAACTTGAATATACTGGAAATATGTCCAGTGTTCAAAACTGATGGGAATGAAATGAGACTTGTGACAATATAATTTGGCAGCAGTCCTGCGTCCCATAATTTGTGTTCAACAGCCTCTATGTTAATAGTCCCTAAGGACTGTAGTGATGGGGGAAGGGATATAAATGACCATTCTTTTCTTTTTGCATAGTTGACTGAGGAAATGTACAACAATCCATTGTGAAACGCATCTCTGAATCAATGGGTTGAAAAGTTTGTTCGATTGTCAAAAGGGAGTTAAGTGCACCAAGTAAGAACTATGTTTTTTTTTTTAAAAAACAAAAAAACCCCCAGAAATATCCCTTTCTAGTGCACTGGTCATCTTCACTTCATTTCATTTTGCCTTCCTCCAGCTGGGCTCCCAAATTATGCTAGATTACAACTCCCCCACATTGTTTTAATCCACAACCATGAGAATAGGAATACAGTTATTCTTGTAATTAAATCTCAGCTTCACCAATCATAATATAGTAATGTCTTAGTTCTGAATGAATCAAGCACTTTTTGGAACTGTAAACTTTGCAAATTTAACTTGGGATGAACTCCAACGAAAGTCAGTGGGATATAACCTTGAAAAGATATAGATAGAATGACAGCTTCTCTTACTCTAGTTTGCTTCTTTTTTAAAAAAAGAAAAGAGAAAAGAAATCTGACTCTAGAACAGAGCAAAAAACACAGCAGTGGTTGAGAACAGAATGGGACACGGAGCAAGGGGGTAAACTGCTACAGTAAAATGTAAAGTAGAGCTCTATGAATTCTAACACAAAAGTTAAACTGCTTAAAAATCTTTGTGGGCCATTCAGCTGTTGGGATAAAAAAGCTGAAATAAAAAGCATCTATACTTAGAAGTCTCACGGGTTCAAAGAGGATCATTCACAGCAAGCAAGCACACAAACAGAAAAAAGAAAACCACCAAAACACTTAGAAGGAGAAATTCAACTATTTTTTTTTATGATGTTATTCAGAAAATGATATTTTTTTATGATGTTATTCAGAAAATAAGTACAGGTAGCCCGCAAGTTACAACAGTCATCGGGATTGGAATTTCTGTTGCTAAATGATATGGTTGCAAAGTGTGAGGTCACTTGACTGCACCACTTAGCAACGGCAAAATCTTGACACTCCCCGTGTTGCCATTGTTAACCAAATCCCACCAGTTTTTAGGCAAGGCCCCAACCTGATTCCAACCATCCCAGCTTGGGTCCTCCCGGTCTCAAGCCCTCTGGAGGGACTGCCTCTTCTTTAACTCCCACCCCATCTCGATCCTTTCAGCTCCCTTGCACTCTGCCACCTCTGCTGGCCTTGCTGCCTTGCCCTCCACCCATCCTGCCACCCCGCACTCCACTCGCTCTGCTGACCTCACTGGCTGGTGCTTGCTGGCCTCCTGAAACATTGTAAGAAATGGCCCACATTATTTGGTGACTAGCATGAGCAGCCTGGGGAAGAAGGCCTCGCATGGGGCCTGGATGGGCACAGCTTATTAGCCGTGGAAGATGGCGAAGATCAGCTGCAGGCAGGAGGGCTGGCAGGGTGAGCAGAGCCCAGGCAGGTGGGGCTGGCTGCGGCTTTGCACTGGGATACTGGCAATGGTGTGGGGTTTAGGCAGAACTCCTTGGCAGCAATAACACTGGGGCTGAAGGAGAACCCCAGGGGTGGTGGTAGCTAAGACAGCTGAAGGTCCAGAGCCTCTACTCCAACTCAGTGCCATCACCTGCACTATTAAAAGCTAACTTAAGAGTTGCCCACAACTGCCTCATAGCCATTGTCACCTACCTGCATTGCGAAGGAATTGATGGGTAAACAGAGGCTCTAGAGCAGGGCTTTTCAACCAGTGGTACGGGTACCACCGGTAGTACATTGGCACCTGGCAGGTGGTATGCGACCATCCTAGAAAAGTGGTAGCAGGGGAGGGGAATGAGCTGAACCGGTGGCAGCACCGCACAAACCTGAGTGAGAGATGGCTGGAGCTGTAGGGCTGTCAGGGCTCAGTGAAAACACCAGGATCAGTGCTTTTTGGGGCTGTCAGGGCTCAGCGGAAGCAGCGGGATCAGTGCCAGGCTCCAGCTGGAGCTCAGTGGTGCTCCTGGCGCTTCTGCTGAGCCCAGAAGAAGCACCGATCAGCTGAAATGTTGCAGCATCTCCAGGGTCTTGTGATTTACATTCAGATGCTTGGCAACTGATTCATATTTATGACAGTCAGTGTCCCAGGGTCATGTGAAGTGACCAAAACCTACTGCAACCACCCAGCAGAGGGGGGGAATAAAAACCAAACACCTTCCCACCCCACCCCCACTGCCAATCCTCAACAGAAATGCTCACAATAATGAAAACCTCAGATAGGAGGAAGAGCACTGCCGGGCAGGCAGGCAGGTGTCTTGCTCAGCTGTGGCTTGGGGGGCAACTTTTTTCAGTGCCATTGTAACTTCAAACAGTCACCAAGTGAACTGTTGTAAGTCGAGGACTACCTGTACTTCATCACTTTTTTCCTTGGTTTTTTTTTGGTCATCAAGTTTTTGACACCTTGCTAGGCGACTGGTGGTACTCGGATGTTGCCATATCCTAAAAGTGGTACAATGGGTGAAAAGGTTGAAAAGCCCTGCTCTAGAGGGCTGCAGAGGGGCCGATGCAACTGCAAATCTCAACTGCACATTGGGCAAAGGTTCGCACCCTGCAAGCTGATTGGTTCCATCTTCTGGCTGAGATGTGGGGGAAGGCAAGGCACATTCAAGTGGGGAACATTAAAATTTGCTGATGTATAAAAGGAACACCTATGCAACAGTCATAAACATGCAATGCAGTGCAGCGCAACGGAAGTCTGTTCCAGCTTTCAGAAGAGCTGTACAAGGCAGCCAAAAAGGCAGATATTTGGGGGAGGGGGGAGAGATAGGCAGGTGGAGGGAGATGAAGCACTCTATGGTCCTAAATATGAATTCTGATCAGATGACAATGGGGGAATTGCAACGGCTGTAACTTCGAGGGCTGTGCATAAGTACAATTTGTTCAGCACTGCTGCAACTTTGAACGGTCTCTGAGCATAACCTGAGGACTACCTGCAGGCCAGGCACTTTTGCATCATACGATAGTAGATTAAAAATTGTTTTTCTATGGCTTCATCATACAGTCCTGCTGTACCATGAAAGGCGCAGCTGTACCCGATACAGCATTCTCATCTATCACTCCCGAGTCTGCCACGTGGTCAATAAGGAACAGCCCATACAGCCAGGGCCACCTATGTCGTACCTGGACACCTGACCAGTGTTTGAATTAAACAATTATGACATTGTAACCTCTTAAGATGCCGACATACCTTTCTGCCTCACAGCTATGCTTTGGTACAACAGCGTTTACAGGTAGGCACAAGATATCCTGGGTTGTGTCTCTTTACTTTCTATAATTGCATCAAAGTCAACATTGCAAGGGGACAAGTGGGAATTATAAGCCACTTGAACAGAAAGCTAAAACGTCCTAAAAGCACCTCCTCTGTCTGCTAACCAAAAGTACAAGAGAGACTCTGCTTTCATGGGAATCATTTATTCTTTTCAAGCAGTTGACTTTGTATGGGGTGTTCATTTGCAAGCAAACTCATTGTGCATAAAATACTCAGTTTGATTCATTGGATAGGTATGCTCAGCATCAATCTCATTTTACGAAGGCAAACTTTTGTACTCCAGACACTGGGTCAATCCTTTCCCAGCTGCTTCTTTGAAAGGCTTCATGGAACAAACAGGATTTGTATGAAACAAAATGCCTTTGGTGTAATTGCTCAGTTCATTTTCCACATGTACTTGTAACACATGGAGTAAAAACTTCATGGCTATTCATTTAACCAAATTATGTGTTGAAAAATTAATGATGCCATAGACTTGATCTGAAATCTTTGTATGAAAAAAATATGAAAGGCCCTGAGCAGGAAATCAATTCAGAAGTATCCCATATGTTGCCCAAAGAACCAATCATCTGGCTATGATTATGTAGGCCTCACATAAAGGAAACAAAGTGAAATGGCTAGTAATTAAGCACAGATTATAGTCCTGGAAATACTCAACTGTGGCTAACTTTAAATTCAAGGAGAACACAATTTTAGTAATATTGCAGAATTTTGAGATTTGTCTATTACTGAATTATGTGAAATAATAGAAATATTACTTAACATTTTCATCCAATCTGCTTAATAGACTGGATTCAGTTGTGCATTTTTATATAATTCTGATACAGGTAGTCCTTGACTTACAACCATTCGCTTAGAGACTATTTGAAGTTACCATGGCTCTGAAAAATGTGACTTATGACCATATTTCACACTGAGGACCACTGCAGCATCCCCATGGTTATGTGATCATAATTTGGATGCTTGGCAACTGACTGATATTTATGACAGGCGCAGTATCCTGGGGTTACTAACTTAACAACTGCAGTTAATAACAACTGTGGCAAGCAAGGTTGTGAATTGGGGCAAAGCAAGGTTGTAAAAATGGGACGAGGTTGTAAAATGGGGGCAAAAAACTCACTTAATACCTGTCTTGCTTAGCAACAAAAGTTTTGGGCTCAATTGTTGTCGTAAGTCGAGGACTACATGTACTTTCACTCTACCTCCCACTCTTCACTCTCAAATTTGTTCTGGAGTTAGTTTTGAAGGGCCAATGAGCAAATCTGGAACATAGAATACCACAGAGGAAAGAAATAGGAAATCTTACTGCAGTCATAGAAATTGCTTAATAGGATGAAAGCCAGCATTCTCCGTATCAAATTACTCCCAAACCTTACAGCAAGACAATTAGCAGGCAGAGAGGAGATACATTAAGGAACCTTCATGAGGCAATTAGGGTAATAATGAAATGAAACAGTTGCAATGACTTTTTACAGCATTAAAACCTACTATCCAGTTAAATGGGTAAAATAGAAGTGGAAGGTTTAGCTTGTTTCTGATAAAATGTTTATAAAATTGCTGTCTCAAACAAAATGTTGAAACACAGGAAACTGTATTTCATCATTTGTTCCTTGAAATGTGCAACAAAGCAGAGTTCAGCTTATTTGGACGTAATTCTTTTATTTGTGTATGGAATAATATCTGAGTTAATTCAGAGCATTTAAATTGAAAGAGATGCCTCTATAAATACATAGCCAGCCTTTTTTTCCTGACAGATGTAATATGAGCACTCTTGATGTATTTGTGGGCATTTTCCAAGCAGTCATTTAAACTTAGTTGGGCATAAAGTTAAGCTTCCCACCTCCTCATTCTGTTAAAACCAGGAAGGATTATCAAGATGAGGGTGAGAAGGAAGCAGAGAACTCTGCAGACTGGATCATCATTAAAAAGAACCCGAGGAATATACCGGTAACTAAACCATCAGAGTAAATCTTCATAAGTTTCACTATAGTCTAACATGCATTTTATTTATGTATTTATTTGTTGGTTGATTGGTTTAATAAAGGAGAAAGATTGTCAGTAAAACCATGTTGTTTCCATGAGGAAATCTAAAATCTAACCAGTAAACAAGCAAGCTTATTTATTTATTTATTTATTTATTTATTTATTTATTTGTTTGTTTGTTTTTATAAACCGCCCTTCTCCCGAGGGACTCGGGGCGGTGTACAGAGTAAGGAAGGTATACAGATTGAACAATAAAAAACAATAGTAAAAACAAACTGGGACCCCAATTAAAGCTATCAGGCCAGGCCGGACTGCTGGAACAGGAAGGTTTTTAAGTCGCGCCGGAAGGTGCGGAGGTCGGGGGCCATCCGGATTTCGGTTGGTAAGCTGTTCCAGAGGGCTGGCGCACCCACTGAGAATGCCCTCCCCCTGGGGGCCACCAGCCGACATTCCTTGAGCGGTGGCACCCTGAGGAGGCCCTCTCTGTGGGAGCGCACAGGACGGTGGGGTGCCGACATTGGCAGAAGGTGCTCCCGTAGGTAGTCCGGACCCATGCCATGTAGGGCTTTGTATGTCATTGTTAGCACCTTGAACTTCACACGGAAGGCAACCGGAAGCCAGTGCAGCGCACGGAGAGGTGTGATATGGGAGTATCGGGAGGCTCCCAAGAGTGTCCGTGCCGCTGCACTTTGCACCAGTTGAAGCTTCCGAGTGGATCTCAAGGGCAGCCCCATGTAGAGAGCGTTACAGTAGTCTAGGCGAGAGGTCACAAGGGCATGGGTGACTGTACGTAAGGCATCCAGGTCCAGATAAGGCCGTAGTTGGCGAACTAGTCGAACCCGGGAGAAGGCCCCCTTGGTCACAGCTCCTATGTGATCTTCCAGGGAGAGCTGCGAGTCTAGGAGGACACCCAGGTTGCGGGCCCTATCAACAGGGGGTAGTAACTTGTCCCCGATGTTAAGGGATGGGACGTTCTGAATATCCTGGCTTGCCGGTACGTACAGCCATTCAGTCTTGTCCGGGTTCAGTTGAAGCCTGTTCCTCCCCATCCATTCCCGGACCGCTTTCAGGCAGCGGGACATCACGTCGAGGGCATCACTGATATTGTTTGGAGTTGAGATGAAAAGCTGGGTGTCATCAGCATACTGATGGTACCCTACTCCAAAGCTGCGAATGATCTCACCCAGCGGTTTCATGTAGATGTTGAACAGGAGAGGCGAGAGGACCGACCCCTGAGGGACTCCGCAAGCGAGAGGCCTCGGGGTCGACCTCTGTCCCCCTGCCAGCACCGACTGCGAGCGACCCTGGAGAAAGGAGGAGAACCAACGCAGAACCGTGCCTCCCACTCCCAGTCCCCTGAGGCGTCGCAGCAAGATACCATGGTCGATGGTATCGAAAGCCGCCGAGAGGTCTAATAAGACTAGGACAGAGGAATGGCCCCTGTCCCGGGCTCTCCAGAGATCATTCATCAGAGCAACCAATGCCGTCTCCGTGCTGTAGCCCGGCCTGAAACCCGATTGGTACGGGTCTAGATAAACCGCTTCATCCAGGATCTGAGGAAGTTGGTGCGCCACCACGCTCTCAACAACCTTCGCAAGGAAGCGAAGATTGGAGACAGGACGAAAGTTATTCAAAGAGGATGGGTCCAAGGTGGGCTTCTTCAGGAGAGGTCTCACCACCGCCTCCTTCAAGGCGGTGGGGAAGTGACCCTCACTCAGAGAAGCAGAGATGACCGCTAGGAACCAGCCTCGTGTCCCCTCTCGAGCTGCATAGGCCAGCCAGGAAGGGCACGGGTCCAGTAAGCATGTGGAGGCGCTCAACCTTCTCATAATCCTGTCCACTTCCTTAGGAGTCACAGGATCAAATTCCTCCCAGATGACGTCGAAAGGACTGTCCATGTCTTGTTCTTCCAGCTCAGCCCAGTTGGAGTCCAGGCCAGTTCGAATCCGAGCAATTTTATCCAGCAGATATTGACCGAATTCCTCGGCTCGACCCTGCAAGGGTTCCTCCCTCACCTCTTGGTTCAATAGGGAGCGAGTCACCCTGAACAAGGCAGCCGGGCGATTATCTGCGGACGCGATGAGGGTGGAAAAGTAGTTGGATTTTGCCACCCTTATCGCAGCGAGATAAGACCTGGTGAGGATTCTTAATCGCAATCGGTCGGATTCGGATCGACTGGATCTCCAACGGCTCTCTAGGCCCCGTCTCCGACGCTTCATCTCCCGGAGCTCCGCGGTGAACCATGGGGCTCGCTGGGATCTGCGCCGGGTCAGAGGCCGCAAGGGTACAACTCGGTCCAGAGCCTCCATGGCTGCCTTTTCCCAGGCTTCCACTAAGGCATCCGCCGAGCTGTGAGCAGGGAGTGCATGTGTGTCCCTAAGCGCTGCCTGGAACTTATCAGGGTCCATTAGGCGCCTAGGGCGGTACCATCTGACTGGCACCGTGCACCCACGGTGAGGGGTGGCAAAGGGAAAGTCTAGCTGCAGGAGGTGGTGATCGGTCCATGACAGGGGCGTAACAGTTGTGGCACCCCCACCGATATCATCACGCCACCGTCCAGACAAGAACAACAAGTCTGGGGTGTGGCCTCTCTCATGAGTCGGTCCAGAAATTATTTGCGACAGGTCCATGGCCGCCATGGAAGCCATGAACTCCCGAGCCAGTTCGGACGATCCTCCCAGGGACGGTAGGTTAAAGTCGCCCAAGACCATGAGTTTTGGGAATTCAACCACCAACCCTGAGAGGACATCGAGTAGCTCGGGCAGGGCCGCCGCTGCACGATTAGGTGGTAGGTACGCCAGCAGCAGGCCCAACTGCGCCCCTGGGCCGTATCTCAGTAGGAGAGACTCACACCCGACCATCTGAGGGACAGTGGTCTCTCGCAGGCTAAGGGATTCCCTGATGATAACTGCCACTCCCCCGCCCCTCCCATGGGCCCGAGGCTGGTGCAGCACCTGGAAACCTGGCGGGCAGAGGTCAACCAGAGGGACACCACCCTCTGGGCCCAGCCAGGTTTCCGTGATGCAAGCCAGGTCCGCATGCTCGCTCTCCACTAGGTCACGAATGAGGTGAGCTTTGTTAGCTACGGACCTTGCATTCAGGTAGACCAGCCTTAGCATGGGAGGCTGCACACCTTCGCTCCCGGGTCCTCCGGGGGAGTACAGAGGGTCGGAGCGTCTCACCGCTTGTACAGAGCGGAGATGACACTCCCGGTGACGATACGGCCCTCTGTCTGTGCACCTTCTGCCGTTCCCCACCATCCTGGGAATGGGCTGTTTGTCAGTACGCCACTGGGTATTATCGGCGACTGGTCCTCGTTGTACACCGTCGCGAATGGTCGTAGGCCTGGCATGCGTTATGGTGGCTGGAAGGCGTGCCTTTCCCGCGCAACCATAGTCTTCTCCCACCCCCCTCTCTAACCCCACAAAAAACTTAACTAAGAACTTAATCAGGGGCCTCTTGTTGGGCTTATGCTGGAGGCCCCTGACCCTGCCCGGCCATCTCTCAGAGGCCCAGTGGTCGGGCCCGTCATCGAGATTGGATGTAGTGCAGGCGGGTCGCACCCAGGAGAGGGGGGAACCCCTGAGGGCGTGCAGTACTGTGCTGGAGTATTGAAGGAGCATAGTCACAAGGGGTTCCGGGAAGGCAGTCCCCTGGATGGTGAATTTGCAGGAGGGTCGAGTCGGGTAGGTGGGTTTCTGGATCGTCACCCTGCCACTGCCACTTGGCCGGGCGAACCCCCAGAAGCAGGCCACTCCTCATCCTCTCACGATGGGTTGTGTCTCTGCTTCCGGAGGTGGTCCAGAACGTACTCTGGGTGAAGCATACCCCATAGAGCTCTCACCTCTATGGGGTTGCAGGTGTGAGGCCAAGCCACTCTGCCACCGTGGCTTGCACCCAGGCCCGTTATGTCCTGTGGGGAGAGAATGGGCAAGGATGGTTGAGAGTGGGCAGAAGGCAAGGTGGAGGGATTCATTAACTGGCGTCAGCTTTGGTGGTTCAGCCGCCCAAACAGTTTCCTCCCTGATCCTCTAGGCGTTGTTCCCGGCCGCAGCTCCATAGGCCCCTATTGGTTGGGGACCGTCCGGAGCGTGGCCTCCCAGAGGTATGGGAGTCCCTGGTGTCATGTCGCTGCTGTTGCCGTCTCCGTTCAAGGTGCCTCGAAGAGGTGGCTCAGGGTGTGGGCCGTAGATGCCTCGCCGCCGCCGCTACCGCCGCTGTCAGAGGCCCCTGGGCAAAAACGGTCGACCGGGGCCCGGAGAGGCTGTCACCGCCGCCCTCGCCTTCATTGCCGCCGCTTCCGCCGTACAGGGCATAGAGGAGTCGTTGGCACCCATTCGGGGCGGCTGCAAACGGCTCAGAGTGCAGGCCGGAGACGCTACGCCGTGTCCATTTTTGCCGGCGTCGAAGGATCCTGGTGAGAGTGGTCGGCCGGGGCCTGGAGAAGCTTTCGCTGCTGCTGTGGCCCACGCCGCCGTCGCCTCCATTGCCCAGCGTCTCCTTTGGTGTGGATCTTTCGGAGGCACCGCCGCCTAGGAGCAGCCCAAGGTGGTCGAGGAAGAACAAGGCACCAGCCCCACTCAAGATGACTGCATCGGTTCAGGGGGCGGGCCGGAGACGCCACACCGCTGCTGCTAGCGCCTCTGTCAAGGCCCCTCGGAGGACGGTCGACCGGGGCCCAGAGAAGCTGTCTCACCGCCCGCGTCTTCGTTGCTGCCGCTACCGTCGTAGAGCTGGTCTGCGGCGTCTCCTTGATCACTCGGAGACGCCGCCACTATCCGGGAGCAGATTAGGCAGCCGAGGCAGAACAGCAACTCCGGCCCCGCTCAGGATGGTTGCAACGGCAGCAGCGGCTCAGGGGGCGGGCCGGAGATGCCACGCCGCCAGCGCTACCGCCGCTGTCAAGGCCCCTGGGAGGCAAACGACTGGGCCTGGAGAAGCAGTCCCGGCCGCTGTCGTCTCCGCTGCCGCCTCTTCCACCGCCCAGCTGATCCGCGGCGCCTCCTCTGATCCTCGGAGACGCCGCCGCTGCCCGGGAGCGGGCCAGGGAGCCGAGGTAGAGTGGAGGCGTCGGCCTCAATTCCGCTGGCTGTACAGCCGCAGCGGCTCAGGGGGTGGGCCGAAGATGTCACCGCCACCGCCACCGCTGTTTCCAGCCCCCTGGGGAAGATGATCGGCTTTGGGCTTGGAGCGCTCTCACCGCCGTTGTTGTTGTCCTCGCTTTCGCCGCCTCCGCCTCACAGATGATCTGCGGCGTCTCCTTTGATCCTTCGGAGACGCCGCCGCCGCCCGGAGTAGATCAGGCGGCTGAGGCAGAGCGAGGATGTTGGCCCCATTTAAAACGGCCAACGGCCCAGGCGGTGGGGCGGAGATGTCCCGGCACCCCTACAGCTGATTCGGGGCGGCAGCGGACGGCACATTGCCCATCTCAGCTGCCCAACTTCTGACCCCACCCCAGGGGTCTGTTGACATCCCTGGGGGGCTCCTGGGGGGACGCCTTACCACTGGGGGTTACGGAGCTCTCCCCAGCACGTCCGCCATCTTTGGAGCCGGCAAAAAAAAAAAATGCTTGTCACTGCTTGATTCTAAACTTGAGTATGCCGAGAAAATATAAGTAATAATCATCTAAGAAAATGCTCACTTTGAAGTTTTAAATTTCACATTCACCAGTTTTAATAGATATCTTGCCATATTTGTTTTTTAAAAAATAAACCTGTGCTTCTAAACATTTCACAACTGTGATACCAATTTTAAAAGTGATTTATTATTTTTAAAAAAACAGTGGATATAAATTAATATTTTGATTTTCACTCCTAATATGTCTCATTACAGGAATTACTGGCTTCCTTTGGAAACAATAAATTGTAAAGTTGGCATCTTGTAAAAAGTATTTCAATCAGATATTTCCTACAGGCCTTCTCTGAAATTAAATTATGTGCTTTAAATAGCTCCTTCCAGCTTCATGGTCAAATCTGTACCAAATTACCATAAGTAAAGATCTTAGAACTAACACTATTTATGCACTGTAGTTCCCCTCACCCCTCATCTTCATATGCTGAAATTATGTAAGATTCCCATCCCATCTCCCTGTTCTCTCCTTCCTACTATAAAACCTGGATTTTATAGAACTGGGTATGGCTATTCTGGAGAAAAGAAGGACTAGGAGTAGCAATGATCCAGTATTTGAGGGGCCGCCGCAAAGAAGAGAGGGTCAACCTATTTTCCAAACCAGAAGGCAAGAAAGGAAACAATGGATGGAAACCATGGAAGAAATGCCCACACGTTTAAATCAAGGAGAGAAGTAACCTAGAACTAAGGAGAAATTTCCTGACAATTAGAACAATTAACCATTGGAACAACTTGCCTCCAGATGGGTGCTCCATCACTGGAGACTTTTATTTTAAGGATGACGAGACAGCCATTTGTCTGAAATGGTATAGGTTCTCCCGCTTGAGCAGGGGATTGAATCAGAAGACCTCCAAGGTCCCTTCTAGCTCTATTCTGATTGACTGATAGATCTTCAGAATTATGCATAAACTTCCATCCACCCTTGAGCCTTGGGGACCGCAAAATAAGAATGTGAGAAGTACAGAAAGATTTCTCACACCTCTAATGTTCCACTGCACTGCAAGCGTGTTGGTGAAGGTCCCAGTGACTAGAAGATGAAGAATACCCAAAAAAAATTCGTATGTCAATACTGCAGGTGCAACACTCCAACCCTAAAATCATTTTTCCAGTTAATATGCTATATAAAATAGTCGATTTTGTAGGACACTCTATGACTAAAATAAATCCAATCTTTTAGCAAGCTTTCATTTGAGGGCTTAAGAGCTGGATAGCAAAGTTAATAGTTAAAAATTTAAAATGAGTATGTTTATATATTTAGCATGAGCCGAGAGGAAAAAAATAGTTCAAAACCACCCTCTATGGCTGAGCAACTCCATCTCCTTCTAGCCAAACTGCACCTGGGTAAAAATAAAGAGAGAAATGAGGCTCTTAAATCTGTTTTTCTAACTCAAGAAAGGTAGATTAAAATACAGATTTAAGAACTAAATTTTTCACTTTTTAGAAAATGGGATTAATCAGTTTCTGTGATACCATTTTGGAAACACAAAATGGTATCTACACAATAAAGTCCACAAAATTCCTTATCAATACTATAGATGGGAGAATGCACAGGGATTCCTAATCACAATGACCCCAACAGAGTGGTCCATGTTTAATGGCATTACAAGGCAAGCTCTGCTTGTATGTAACAGCACTTAAAAAATACCTAAGGAGTAGAGTTTGTAGTGCAACAATGCAACACATATTGTTACTTCCTTGTGGGGGGAGGGGGGGTTGCTCCCAAGCCAGCAAGATTTTTCCTCCAAGCTCTGGACTGCTTATGAACCAGAGGGGACTTTCAGAATCAGCTGTGGTTGGAGACAAACTCAGTCCTGTTAAGCAACAGCTGGATTTCATCCTTTGTATGTTGGATCTTAAAACCATGGAAGAGATACCGGCACATGTTTAATGGACCTGCTACATACTGGTCCCTTTTTGGTTTAGTATTAATAAATATCTTTTTTTTCCAAAGATTTATATACCATTAGAATTAATAGACCATTACAATATACCATTACAATTAATAGACCATTAGAAAGAAAAGTAAGATTCAAAGCTTTTAAAGGTAATGTTTAACCAATTATCCAAAATACGGAATTCAACAATGTATGAAAAACTGAATTTATCAGGCAAGGACTTCTGCAAAAATAAATGGTTTTCTTCCTGTGGAAAGACACTATCCAGCCAGTTTTAAACCTGGACTGAAGAAGCACACTTACTTAAATTTATCCTATACAGCTGGTCCTCGATTTACAACCAGTGACCCTTCAAAGTTACAATGGCACTTTAAAAAGTTATTTCTGACCATTTTTCACACTTATATCTGGCATGTATTTATGACGGTCGCAGTGTCCCAGTCACATGATCACCTTTGGAGACCTTCTAACAAGCAAAATCAATGGGGAAGCATGATTTACTTAACAACCATGTGACTGACTTAACAACTGCAGTGATTCACTTAACAACTGAGGTAGAAAGGTCGTAAAATGGGACAAAATTCACTTAACTGTCTTGCTTAGCAACAGAAATGTTAGGTTAAATTGTGGTAGTAAGTTGAGGACTGCCTGTATTGACATAACGTCAGATTTAATACCTCTTTGTGTAATCAAAGTTCAATTTAATAACTAAGTTATTTCCTTATGTGTGTGTGTGTTTATATAATTTTTGGGTTGTGTTGTGTTTTTTCTTTATTATAAAAAATAAAAACAGAATGTACTAGCTTATGACATGAATTGCTTGGTTCTGGTTTATCATGATATGTAAACCTAACCATTACAATCTGCACACCACTCTTAGTGTGATCTGTGAACCAACCAATACTTTATTTAAGTCCACTAACCATGATTAGTCAATTTGTGGCTCAACATGGCATGTGAGTCCAATCAATGATTGGATACGAAGTGTCAGCTGTTCTACTCATAATTTGAAAAATTCATTGTGGCAGGATTTTGGAAGGCAGCTGATAAAATTAAATAAAGATAAATTAACTGAAAATATTTCTGTTCCAAATGCTTACAAGTATGAAAGTTGATGCTTTCCTTTTCAAAACAGGCTGCTTAGTAAGCAATGACTCAACAAAGGATTTAAGAATAAAAAGCATATGACCTCTATATATAATGAACTTGACAAGTAAATTATTAACTAAAATAAAACCAGTCTCATTTACAATCCAGCAAACTACCAGTGTAAAATGGAAATCAGTTGGCTTAAAAAATATTCATTTTCTTATTTGAGTAACAGAAGAACAAATTCTTCTTAAAAGATTCTGGACAAAAAAGTGAAGTCTTTCAATACATTTCAAGTAAGCCACAGTTAGTTTACCTTGATGGATACTGATCTGCAGAAGATAGTAATAGTAATCTTATGCAAACAAAAATCTCCCTTAATGAAATTTCATCGATATGCTCATTCCTGACAATTTGTAAATATTTGAATATGCAAATTACAGTGCAAAACTATGTTTAAAAAACACAAATGTATGTTAAGACTAAAACTGATAATATATATTTCTGATTTTGTCTAAAACTGTTGCACATAAAAAAAAGCAAACCCAGAACAGAATAGATATACTGGTGCTTTTCCCCACCACTTTCCTTCTTTTTCCAACATATACAAATGGGAGAAATGTTATTTGTTTCAAACCTTACGTTTTGCTTCATGCACAATTGTTGCAACTTCCTGAGGTTGCACAATACCATGTCTTCACCAAAGATTCCATTAAACTTAAAAATGCAAACCAGAAAAGATTATGACGTGGATGATCGCCTGTTGCTTTTTCATACAAGAACTTTTTTTTGCCTATTAAACTTCCAAAATGGCCTACAGATCTCTTCCCACATTATATGCTTCTATTTCTCCAGTGGCTCCTTTCTTGCATTCAAGAGCAAGAAGACCAAGCAGACGATGCCTGGAAGAATCTCTTTTCAAAGATGTCTATGTACAAAGGGAACATTGCCATAACTGAAATTCTTTTTTTTAAAATGGGCTGTTTCCTGGTTTTTACCAAGATCCAACATACTTCTAGATTGGAAAGGAACACAGATAAATTTACAACAATTAAATCTGTTTTAGCAGCTTTTCACTGGCTGGTTGACATGAGTGCCAAGAGATGAATTCTTTCCTACGTGAATTGCAGTAAAGAAGCCTTTGAACAGCTAGCCAACACTTTTAGGTGGAACACAATATTTTTGACAATGGTCTCCTCTTTGCTCCTATAGCCTCAAAGGAGTTGTTACATACTGCTGCCTTTCCACCTCAGATTAGCTTCTGCTACTTCTTCTATTGCTTTTGGAGCCCAACCATCATCACCACCCAAGACTGGAGAGCTTGTGCCAGCCCTCATCCGTGCTTCAGTAAAAGCCCTACACTGTGTTGACATCGGAGATAAAGGGGACAAACTGCATGCTAAGCAGTAACCCAAACATCAGGTCAGCTCTCACAATGACAGAGGACTCTCTGGCTCCCCCATTTTCTCCTTCTCTGGGAGAATAAGCACAAACGGGAGGAGGAGACCTTTAGCATCGAAGGGAGCTTTGAGCAGTTCTGTGTCAAAGGTGCCTTTAAGTCCCCCGTCCGCTTCCACCTCGCCGTTCTGCGCCAAGTTGAAGCTCAGCATCCCAGTCCGGTTGACACAATAGACGGTGCTGCCCAACGCGGCACAGCGAAAGGGTTGAACCGGGCTGCCGGCGGGGCGGAAGGAGGAGCACTGACGCCAGTGCTTGGCCACCGTATTGTACTGGAAGACTTCCACTCCAGCCCCCTGCCCTTGCTCCCCACGACTGCTGCTCACGTCAAAACGGTAAATGAAGCTCTTGTAGGGCACCATGTCAGCCGAGCGGCGCCGGCTGCTGTTGTAAGGACACTCCTGCCACTCGTCCCGCTTGGGGTCGTACTTGAGGAGCCGGTAGAAGAGGGAGCCCCCAGACACGTAGATCTCCCCATTGCAGGTGGTCGCCTCGTGAGCCACGGCAAAAGCCCCCTTGGGCAAAGGGGCCACGGGGGTCCACCGGTCGGCCCGGGGGTCGTACTTCTCCACCGTGAAAAGGCATTCCCCACCCACCGCGTAGATATACCCGTCCAGGGCCAGGAGCTTCAGCTGAGAACGGGCCTGCCCCATGGGCTTCACCTGGCTCCAGGTGTCGGTTAAGGGGTTGTAGCAAAACACCTTGTCCGACAGCTTGGGCCGCTGGTCGCCGGGGCCGCCGGAGATGCCGCCGGCTAAGAAAAGGTAGTTATAGAGGACGCACATGGCGCAGCCCTTGGCGTTGGCCTCGTCGGGCAGGCGGGTGAGAACGCTCCACTCCTGGGCCGCCTCCCGGTAGCTGTAGAGCAGGGCGCCGCCGTCCTCTAGGGAGACCACCGAGGACGGGCTCTGCGGCCGGCTGCTCTCGCGGCTCTGCGGCCGGCTGCCCGCGCCGAGCCGCTCGAAGGCGTCGCTCACCTCGGCCACCAGCAGGCAGGCCTTGCCGGCCTCCAGGCGGCGCCTCAGGATGAGGTCCCGCTCGGCTCCGCTGAGGCGCCCGTAGACGGCGGGGTCGCGCAGCACCTGCAGGTAGTGGTCGCTCATGAAGCGGAAGGCGGCTTCGCGCAGCTCGGCCAGCCGCTGCTTCTTGGCCAGGCAGAGCAGCTGGTAGCAGTTGCCCAGGCTGAGCTGGGCCCGCATGGCCTCGGCGGCGCAGTGCAGGGCGCAGGGCATCTGGAGCACGCGGGCGCCGCTCACCACCTCGGCCAGGTTGTCGTGCCGCAGCTCGCCCATGCGCGCCGTGTAGACGTACTCCAGCAGCAGACGCAGCGCCCCGTAGCTCACCCCCTTGAGGCGCAGGATGTCCCGCGAGGAGCGCGCGCGGAAATAGTCGCTCTTGGCCGCCAGCACCGCCTTGTGAGCCCGGACCCGCCGCCCGGACACCTCGATCACCAAGTCCGGCGCCTGCGAAGGAAAAGGCTGGAAAGGCGGCTCGCCGAGCGGATCGGGAGCGCCCGAGGAGACCGGCGAGGGTCTGCCGCGGCTGCTGCTGCCGCCGCCTTCCTCCTCTTCCTCCGATTCGGGCGTGGCGTTGTTAATGTCCCACTGGTGCTTCACCACGCGGCGGCTGTTGCTGCTGCAGCTGCCGGACGAGGAGGAAGAAGGGGAGGCGGCGTCGAGCTCCGGATGCGGAGCCTGGTCATCGCCGCCGCCGCCACCGCTGCCGTCGCCGGACGAGCTGAAGCAGAGCGCTGAGCTGAAGCCGCAGGGCGCCTGCAGGGGAAGCTGCGCCTCCGGCCTTTCCTCGGAGGCCACGCTCGGTTCCATCGCCGGGGACCGCTCGCCGCTGCCCTCCGCAGCCTCTCCCTGCTGCGGCTGCTCCGTCTCCCCGCAGCGCTTCTTCGCCTCGCCGACGGTCCCGTTCTCACCTGGGGAGGGGACACAAGACAGGGCTGAGCGCTCTCTCGGCCCTCCCCCCCCCCGCCGCCGCCGCTCAGGAGAGCCCAGCTCCTGCCCTGTGCGCGCTCTAGTTCGCCGCCTGACAAGACCGGTCAGGAGGCGAGGATACCCTGAGGCTCCCTGCTGAACTTCTGAATTGCCAAGGGCACCCAACTCTTCCGGCTGTCCGGTGCCGCTCTTTGACCAGGCGGGGCTTCCCTGGGTGGCAGCGTGGAGATTAAAGTTCAGGCAAGTCTCTCCGTGCCAAGAGAGGCGGGCCTGAACGGTGCTGGGCCTCCCTCTCTCCCAGCTCCCTCCCTTTCCCCTCCTGATTTTCTGATATTTTCCTCACTCTTTCCTTTTATCCGTTTGCTCAGGTATCCAACCAAAAGGGCGGGGGGCGGGGGGGGGGGGAGAAGCATCAGTTTCTGCTAAGCAAACATTTGGCCTTAACCCAACTCTTTTCCCATGATTACATCTCCATAGCAAGCACCGCTCGTGCCAGGCCATGGTAAGTTTAACTCTGGCCTACAGCAGGGGGTCTCCAAACTTGTCAACTTTAAATAAGACTTGTGGACTTCAATTCCCAGAAATCCTCAGCTGGCTGAGGAATTCTGGGAGTGGAAGTCCACAAGTCTTAAAAAGTTGACAAGTTTAGAGCCCCCAGCTATACAGAAATGATGTAACTCTGACCTCTAGAGATGGTGCAAATCTAGGCAGTCTTCAAAGGGACATATAAATAGCTTTGTTGAATATTATATACTTAAAGGTAAAGGTAAACGTTCCCCCGCACATGCGTGCTAGTCGATTCCGACTCTGGGGGCCGGTGCTCATCTCCGTTTCAAAGCCGAAGAGCCAGCGCTTGTCCGAGGACGTCTCCGTGGTCATGTGGCCAGCATGACTAGATGCCAAAGGCGCACAGAACGCTGTTACCTTCCCACCGTAGTGGTCCCTATTTTTCTACTTGCATTTTTACGTGCTTTTGAACTGCTAGGTTGGCAGAAGCTGGGACGAGTAACAGGCGCTCACTCTGTTACGCGGCACTCGGGATTCGACCCGCCAAACTGCCGACCTTCTGATCGACAAGCTCAGCGTCCTAACCCACTGAGCCACCGCGTCCCTATTATATACTTAGGAAGTTTTAAATATTTTATTCAAAAAGGTTGTGTCATGCTTTTTTGTTTGATCAGTGACAAACCAGGTTTGTTCTGACTATATTTTTTCAGGCACTGGCTTTACTGTATTGCAAGCCTAGACAAAGGGTTAAAAGGAAAAAAAAATAGGACTAGTTTGCCAATTATAAATATACTTGGACCCTAGGCAGCTAAATTCATACACCTTGCCCTTTTTGGTACATACCTGTTGATCAATTTTTAAAAAAATATTAATATTACTTAAATATAAATATTAAATATTAAAAAGAATGAGGGAGTGAGAGAAGGTTGAATCTTGGCATCTTACTCTATAGTACTTAACATCTCAATGATCTAGAAGTCATAAAATTTTGGTTTTTGAAAAACAAAAGTTTAAAATACATCTGGAAAATTTAAGATCATATAACAACAGAAGTAGAGAATTTTAGTTACTTGGCATTGCATTGACAACAAAGGCTTGGCTAAGCTCTATTAAATTTTGGTGGCAAATCTATATTTTAAAAACAAGGAAGGATTGCTTCAAGAAATACCAAATGCATCCTTTGTAGATATGTGGTTTAAACAAGTTACTAAAAAAAACCCAGTCAATTAGCATTGATCCTGATTGTTTACTTTCCAGTGGTATTGTTTTGATATAATGAAGTCCAGAGCACTTCACTGTATCAAAACAAAGTTGATGGATAATTTAGTATAGGAATTAATGGCTAAAGCCTAAGTTTCATGCTTACACCTGTAATTTTTGGAATTAACTACAAATATATTTTTCAACTCTGTAAATATCTAAGTAGCTTATATGTAAGTAAATACAGAATAATCTTTTCAAATGTCACAAATTTGATGTGTTGCCATTAAATCTGCTATCTGGTAGATTTTTAAAAAATCCATCTCAAAAGATTTTGTCCCAGTAAGAAAATTGATCTTGTATTATATTTTATATTTTATTATATTGTGATTTTTAGAAAATCCTTCCGCAGAAAGTTATTTGGCCTATTTTAAAATCCAGGAAGAGATACTTCTGAGTATGGAAAAAATTTATTTACAGATAAAAATCCTAAAAGTAGGATTAGGATTTTTAACTATGGCTATAAAAACAATGTTTTTAATAACAAATCAATTAGGATTTAAGTGTATTATATAATATTTATTAAGTGTCTTATTTGTTAAACTGTTTTATCTAATATTAGGTTTAGATTATATTGGTAATTTGCTTTAAGGCCTTTTAGAGGTACATAAAATTGATTTTTTTTTAATTGATCAAAGAGGCAGTTTGGTCTAGTGGTGAAGGCACCAGGCTAGAGACCAGGAGATGGTGAGTTCTAATCCCATTTTAAGCATGAATGCCAGCTGGGTGATTTTGGGCCAGTCACTCTCTCAGTCCAACCCATCTCACAGGGTTGTTGTGGAAAAAACAGGAGGAGAAAGAAGTATTAAATATGTTCACTACTTTGAGTTATTTATCAAAATAATAAAGGTGGGATGAAAATAAACATAAATAAATAAACATCCTGTTGTGTAGAGGTAACTTCAGTTCACTATTCACTACTGAAGTATTCACTGGGTTGGCCAGAGGTGACATGACCCAACCCAATGAAACTATAGCATTCATTTTGTACATAAATGGGATTCTACAATATTTGTGCTAGGTTGCAGTGTGGTGTTCCCAAGGCTGGAAAAATACCCATGGGCAGACAGCCAGAATCTTCTACAACACTGCATATGCCTGCAAAAAAAGTGACTGATTTATTGAAGAAGACATGTTTTCTACATGCTGTTGAGCATCCCAAAGCACCTCTTCTGGAGATTTTGTACAGCTCTAGTAGTTTGTACAAAATCAGAAGCACACAAATTCTGTTTGATAGCTTGGTGAATGACAGGGTGCTATGAGTGTGTGCTTCTATGCTGAACCAAATCAACAATAGATGGATGGCCTTTTTAGCATGGTATTGTAAATGTATTTATTATTTCAATGCATTCCCCACCAAACTAAAACAATCAGTGCAGTTCAAATGATTTAGAAAAAGGAGGTCCTAACGCCTTTTATAAATGTGGAGAGAATGGGAGCTAAGAGCAACTTCTAAAAGATTTCCAAGGATCAATCGCAGTAATTTTTGAACATTAAACAGAGCAGCAAATCAATGATGAAATGTTTTCCAAAAAAGCCAAAGCATCAAATTTGGCATCTGATCTTGTACAGATTTTCAACTCTATGGTAACGTTTTATGCAATATTATAATGCTAAACACCTATCAACCTGGTATTATCCTTTTGCTAATACGTCTCTATTCAAACATGAATGGAAAGAAAAGTGGATTTATGGTGGCCAACAGCTGCAAGTGCTCTGCAAAGCTGATGTATAATCGAAGTATTCATTAAGTGAGACTGATTTAGATGGGTTTTAACATGTTTATACTTTGCAACAATCCTATTAGAGAAGTCTATATGCATATAAATAATCCGTTACAGTACCAAATGATTTATCACTGTGATTAATTTTGCAATTTATTTACTCATGATTCAGGATTTTTCTATTATTAATGAAAGTTGGATGTGTGGACAAGAAAGCCTTCTGGCAACAGATGGGCTGCATCTCATAAAAGTCTGGGAAGAATAGCTTGGCAAGACATCTTGATAAAGTCATTTGCAGGTCTTTAAACTAAAGCTGGAGGGAGAGGATGATCATTACTTAAAATCACACCCAAAATGAGACATGGACATTTTATGGCCCATAGGCCACATCCAGCCCTTCAACTGTCCCTTCTCTCGTCTGCAGGGTCGATAATGTCAGGGCAGGGCAGGGCAGAAGAGATGGGGCAGCAGGGCAGTGGGTGCGGCAGCGAGGGATGGCAGTGGTCCTCCACAAGAGTCCCAGTTTCTCATGTGGCCTCTTGGTTAAATTAATTGCCTATCCCTGCCCAAAACAAGATCCAAAACAGTAAACCTTACAACAGGAAAAGGATAAGAGGAAAGAAAGGGGTGCTCAAGAATACACCAAGAGATGCTGCACAGGAATTTAAGGAGGACATTATTAAGACTCAGATGCTTATAGAATTCACAGAGTGTGGGCAAAGAACAGGAAGAATTTAATCCTAGTATAGGATGACAGTGTAGGTATAACTGCAACTTGGTGGGACAGGTTCTATATCTACATGGAGGATGGTATGCAGTGGAGTACCAGAGTTTCAGTCACAGACCCAATAATTTTCAACGTCTTCACAAATTATTTAGATGATAGAATAGAAGGGATATTGATAAAATCTATGTCACAAAGCTGGGGAGAGGGATGCTAATACCCCAGAAGACAAGATTTGAAAGGATCTTGATAGACTTGAACTTTGGGTCCTATCCAATGAAATGTTGATTGATGAGAAATGTTAGGGTGTGTATTTAGACAGGAAAAACCAATGCACACATACAAGATAGATGTTACCTGGCTTAGCAATAGTACTTGAGACAAAGATCTGGTTATCTTGGTAGACACAAAAGATTAAGTATGAGTTAGCAAAGCAGCACAGGTGCCAGAAAAGCCAGTGCAGTTTTTTTACTGCATCTATAATATCAAGACAATAGAAAACAATATTTTGTGTTCCATTGGTCACAGCACACCTGGAATACTGCATCCAGTTACAGCCTCCACAATACAGAAAAGACACTGAGGAACTGGAAAGAGTGCAGAAAAGAGCAACAAAGATGGTAAAGTGCTAGGAGACTAAACCTTAAAAAAAGGACAAAAAAGGAGATTCAGGAAACTACAGACCTATCAGCCTGACATAAATACCTGGGAAGATTCTGGAAAAGATAATCAAGCAACGGGTCTGCAAACACCTAGAGGCAAACAAAGTCATAACCATGCCAGACCAATCTTATTGCATTCTTTGATAAAGTGACAAAATTAGTGGAACAGAGGAATTCTCTGGATACAATTTACTTGGACTTCAGTAAGGCATTTGAAAAAGTAAACCACAACCTACAACTTGATAAGATAGAAAAATGGGTTAGACAGCGTCATTACCCAGGTGGATTCGTAACTGGTGGCCATCCGCACTCAACATGTAGTCCTCTATGGAACTGTATCTACATGGAGGAAAGTATGCAGTGGGTCAGTTCCTAAGTATGCAGTACTCTTCAATATCTTCATCTTCAATGATTTGGATGAGGGGATGGATGGGGAACTCATAAAATTTGCAGATGACACCAAGTTGGCAGGAACAGCTAACACGGTGAAGATAGGCTCAAGATACAGAAGGATCTTGACAGACTTGAACATTGGGTCCTATCTAACAAAATTAAATTCAATGGTGAAAAAAGTAAACCTCTATATTTAGGCAAGAAAAACCAAATGCACAGGTTTAGTATAGGTGGTACCTGGCTCAATAGTAGCAACCGTGAAAGGGATCTAGGGGTCCTAGTGGACAATCACTTAAATATGAGCCAGCAGTGTGCTGCAGCTGCCAATAAAGCCAACACAGTCTAGGCTGCACTAACAGAGGGATAGAATCAAGATCACACAAAGTATTAATACCACTTTATAATTCCTTTGAAAGACCACTCTCTGAATATTGCATCCAGTTTTGGTCACTGTGATGTAAAAAAGATGTTGAGACTCTAAAAAAAGTGCAGAGAAGAGCAACAAAGATGATTAGGGGACTGAAAGCTAAAACATATAAAGAACAATTGTTTAAATTGGGTATGTCTAGTTTAATGAAAAGGGCTGGGGGTGACATGATAGCAGTGTTCCAATATCTCAGGGGTTGCCACAAAGATGAGGGAGTCAAGCTATTCTCCAAAGCACCTGAAGGCAGGACAAGAAACTGGATGGAAACTAATCAAGGAGAGAAGCAACCTAGAACTAAGTAAAAATGTCTTGACAGAACAATTAATCAGTGGAACAACCTGCCTCCAGAAGTTGTGAATGCTCCAACACTGGACGTTTTTAAGAAGAGAATGGACAAACATTTGTTTGAAATGGTATAGGGTTTCCTGCCTGAGCAGAGGGTTGGACTAGAAGACCTCCAAGGCCCCTTCCAATTCTGTTATTTTGTTCTGTTCTTGTGAAGAATGGTTGAAGGAACTTTGTATGTTTGGCCTAAAGAGGAGAAGGTTAACAGGAGACATGATAGCTGTTTTCCTACTTATGGAAAGAGATTGTGGATTTATTCTCCAGAGAACATGAAGACAGGACAAGAACCCATGGGTTCTTTAAAGTAAAGGATCTCAACTGCAAAAAAGTGATCCAATCAGTTCTTTACAATGGAAGATCCAAACTTGAGGAGGAATTTCCTGAGTATGAGAGCTATTAACTTGTGGGAACAGCCTACTCCTGAAGTTATGGGTGCTCCATCACTGGAAATTTTCAAGAAGAAACTGAACTATCATTTGTTTAAGATGATATGAGGACTGCTATACTGGGCAAGGAAGTGGGCAAGGAAGTGAGCAAGAAGACTCCCAGGGTCCCTTCAAACCCTATGATTTTAAGACCCTAATTAAATATTCCTCCTCGGGAAAAGTTCTAAAGATAAAAGACCTGTATTTCACCAAAGTAATAATAATAATTGTAAATATCATAGAAAAATAATTTAGTGAGACTTGGTAATAGCATATTTATGTAAAGGGATTTACATTGAGGTTAATCCCTCAAAAATCTATTCATACTTACTTCCCACTGTCTTTAACACAGCTTGCTCACTAATGTGCATACGTTGCTGTCTTTGGTCACTTAAATCTGTCAATCAACGGCAACTCAAGTGATAACTTATTTTATAGGTATTTTTGCTTATATTACCTGAATTTCTTGTGATGGATGGCATCCTTCGGATTCCTTCTTCAAAGTATTTGAGAATCTGATGTTTTTTTATTATGATGGTTGTATTTGAGTGTCAGTGGTATCAAATATAGGTCATTCCAAAATTGTTTCAGTGGAATAAATTAGCTGCAATGCTATACATTTTTTTCAGAACATTTTGTTGTGACTGCAAGACTTCATTCAGCTTCAACAAGGTCTTCCATTTCTTAGGAGGCCATTGGCTACTTTCACCACCTATACAATTAAGAAAGAAAGTTTCAATGATTGCTACTTTCCGAATGAAACAAGTACTGCCATACATGTTTTGTCTGGAGTAATTCCCACAAAAGAAGTTTTTATTATAGTTATATTCTTTTTAATAATGGGTTTTGAGTCCCATAAACTAAACACATTACTTTTTTTCTCCAGAGTTCTTTTGACCTGATGCAAGTCCCCAAATGGCAGTTCATTATCCTGTGTTTTTTTTTACTGGAATGAAAGAGATTACGTTTCTATCCACTAATTAGGAAAACCCATGTAGGTATAACACCATACAATTAATCTAGTGCAGGAAATTCCAGGGTGGGAATTTATGTTTTTACTCACATCAAAAGATTTATCCAGCCCATGTAATGTAATGAAGATGAAAAACATGTTCATTATGTAGTGTATCTGAAATGAAAATCACTTCCTGGATCTCAGCATAAAACTGCAAGACTCAACATACATAACAATCAAGTTACCTGACTTGCTAAAAGTAATCTGACAAAAGCAGTTTGGGAAAGGGTTCACCTCAACATATATTGCTGTTGATCAATCACTAAATCAAGTCCATTCTTGGCAAATCCATGGACCATAGCACACTAGCCCCCCCCTCCCCAAATTTGCCCAAATTCATGTTCATTATGTCAGCAACACTATCTAACCATCTCATCCTCTTGTCATGCCCTTTCTCCTTTTGCCTTCAGTTTTTCCCAACATCAGGGAATGTTTCCAATGAGTCCTCTCATTTCATTAAGTAACCAAAGTGTTTGAACTTCAGCTTTGTATCTTTCCTTCCAAAAAACATTGAGAAAAAGTAAGTAGTCAAGAAGCTTGCCCTAAATCAGGTTCAACACTAAGCAGTGTGTACATCAACATCTCCTTCTATATATAGCAGTACAGAACTTATAATTTCCAGCTAATAGTTATTTACAAAAAAACCCACCTAATCACATGATACAAGTCAGTTTTCCTTCATCAGCACAAATTTCACATTAAGCTAGTTTGGCAAATCAGCATTTTTTTTCAAAGATTTCCTTAATTTGACTTGGTAACCAGAAAGAAATTGTTTTAGTTCATAGAATAAGCAGTTCACATTGTGCAAGCTTATTTTTTAACTTTTAAAATGGAAAATGTTGTGAATAGGAAGAGGAAGGTACAGTGGATATGTTTGCCACCTGGAGTTATTTGTAAAAATAATACAGGCAGGATACAAACAAACAAACAAAATTACTAAAGACAAAACAACATTGTCCCTACATCATCAATGTGACCTTCAGGGCACCCATATGCCAAATGAAATTTCTCTTGGCCTTCACAAGTGACTTTATTAGATTTCTCAAATGCATGCATGCATACATAAATACCTTAGCATACTGAAAAATGAAGTGTTACCCTCAGATATTATTTTTATTGACAACATGCCTCTGATTATCACACAAGTCCCAAAGGCTTTTTCCCCCCAGAAATAAACTTGTTTTAATACTCAGCTGCATGTGGGATTACCAGGGAAATTGAGGAAATACAGATTATCTCTTCATATATATATATATATATATATATATATATATATATATATATATATATATATATATATATATATATATATATATATATATATATATATATATATATATATATATATATATATATATATATATATATATATATGTGTGTGTGTGTGTGTGTGTGTGTGTGTGTGTGTGTGTGTGTATGTGTATGTGTATGTATTTGTATATGTATATAGTGTATATATATAGTGTATATATATAGTGTATATATATAGTGTGTATATATAGTGTGTATATATATAGTGTATATATATATATATGTGTGTGTGTGTGTGTGTCTGTATACTGTATACTGTATACTGTATACATATATATACTGTATACATATATATGCTTAATTAGTTTTAATTGGGCTTTAGCTTATCGGGATATCTATTTATATATCTACTATACCTACCTACCTTTTTTTCTTTCAGATTGAAGGTGCTAGGGAAAAAACCACCACCTTTCAAATACTGCTGCTATGTTGCTATTTTATTTATAACCTATTCATTTATTAAGTTTAGATGCCA
Source organism: Vipera berus (assembly GCF_964194415.1). Taxonomy (NCBI): domain Eukaryota; kingdom Metazoa; phylum Chordata; class Lepidosauria; order Squamata; family Viperidae; genus Vipera; species Vipera berus. Next base: position 225,550,458 of record NC_138202.1, on the reverse strand, counting down.
CTCATCTCACTAGAACAATATAAAAACTTAATATAAAACAATAGGAACATTAGAAGATGCTTAAAGGATATTAAAATGCAGCCATGCAGCACAGAAACATTGTTGCAAATAATATCAACAATGTTTGATCCAAGGCTATTTGATGTATCTCAGATATAAATATTAGCCAAGCACAAGTTTTTTTTAAAAGTCTTGTATACATCACACTACTCTCCAAGTCAGAGTTAAAAACACAAGCCCACAAAATCTTGGATAGTTATCCCAGCCAGTAGAAAGTAGGCTAGAAGGTTGTCAGTTTCCTCTCCATTTCCCTTTTATTTTTTCCCCTGGAGAGATTTTTTTTTTAATTGTATAAGAGTGCAACTGGGATGAGTATCACTTCAGAGAAGCCATGCTCCTTGCCCATTTATAAATGTTCTTCATCTCTCTCTCTCTCTCTCTCTCTCTCTCTCTCTCTCTCTCTCTCTCTCTCTGTGTGTGTGTGTGTGTGTGTGTGTGAGAGAGAGAGAGAGAGAGAGAGGCCCTTATTTTGTAGAGCCTGTCTAGGATGTCAAATGGAACAGTTAACATTCCATAAAGTAGTTTACAAGACTCCAGGGATATCATGATTAACCCAAGAGGGTAATTAAACTAGATCTGTGTGGTGCTAAATCTAACCTCTGGGTTAATACCCTTGGTCAGTTAATTCAATTTTGGAGTTTATACGACTCACATATCCCATGGCTCAGTTAAGTGATACAAACAAGGCCATTATGTTAAAATTCATTTGAAGAGATCTCTAAAGCACTGGGAGCACATTTTAGAATTAATCATGTTACAGTTCTGATACTAACCCAAACATAAATGCTTAAGTATCTACCTGAAATAAGGTACTTTAAAGTACTAGCACCCCTAAAGTATCCCTAAACTCTGCTGAAGATGTTCCCAACCTGGTAACAAAACATTTGGAAACCAACCCACAAGCTCGGAGAATGAATATTCACCCTCATTTTACATCTGAGGTACAGATTTTTGCTACTATTGTGTTAGCATTTGACTACATTAGACCAAAAATATTTTCACTGAATCAGGATAAAATGAAAAATAGTTTTCTTTTAAAACAAAATATAGTCCTCTATCAAGGCAAGGATTTTTCAAACTTTGTGAAATATAGTATTTAAATATAGAAGGGGGTGTTAGTTTAATTCTGTAAAAAAATTCATCTTTACAGCAATTTTGCCTTAACAGAATTCAGCTTAGATTATATCTTTACAGCTATTCTCAAAGTACCTATTAAAACTTTCTCATGATCCATTACTAGTCATAGTATAGTCCCAGAGTGCTTAAAATAAGTACAATTACTTTAGCTAGTAAGGATATATTTTCTCTGACAATCTCTATAACCACAGCAGCAGCAATAAAAAAAGCTTCCAACCACACATTTCACTGATTAGGACCACACAAGCATAAGTACAATAATTTCTTTTAAAATATATCAAGAATGAGTTTACAGTGTAACTATAACATTAGCAATGGCTTCAGGACCTTAAAATGTTGAAATGGTACGTACAGATTTGAGATTAAGGTTGATTTATCAAAAACTGTATTTAGGGTACATTGGCCTCCTCAAACAATGCATTTGTAAGGATAGAAAAGAGTTTTATTTTTGCTGAAGATGTAAGAAATTTGAGGCTCACTGATCCACACAATATGGTCATGTGACCATTAAGTATCTTTTTGGCATTGTAAATTAAGGTATATTAGTAGGTTTATGGGAAAGTCTTTAAATATTAAAGGTGTTAATGTTCAATTAAATACCATTGCCACCCCTGCTTTATATGGAAAAAAATGATAATGAGTGGAAAAGTCATCAACTTCTGCAGTTCTTGAAAATGAACCAGGGATGGGGACAACCAGTTAGTGATTGTTTTAGATCCAATGCGCATTCAGCCATACTGCCCAAGGTTAAAACTGATGGGTCCAGCTGATTTGCTTCTATTGTTTGGGCACACCAAGATGGGGAACAGCAATAACACACCTTCTACAGCTATGCCCTTATTCCTAATGAACATGATGCCAAAATAGGTCTCTTCTCCAACTCTCACCACCACTCAGGTGATCATCTTATTGACCAGCCAATTGGTGAAACTTTTGTGAATGCAGTAAACCAGAGGGACCATACTAGTATCCTGGTTATGTTGCAATATTACCAAACCAAACCAATGTGAGGAGGCAGATTTTTTTACTGAGTTATACTAGAAAGCACATAAGGAGATTTTTATCAGGCACCCACTGTAAAATGAGAAAGAAGAAAGAATTAGGATTGAATGAGAATTCTAATTCTTTCTCTCCTTGGCATTTTTTTTAGTTTTTCAAAGAGAAAACATTAAAACGTTGTGGATTGTCTGGGACACTACACATCCTCTTCACAACTTGTTTTCCTTGTTACCTTCTGGGAGGAGGCTCCGTGGTATCCGGAGCAGAACATCCAGATTCAGTCACAGTTTTGTTCCATGCAGTATTAACCTTGTGAACTCTAAAGCTTCCTCCTTCCGTTATGTATTCAAGATGGACAGTGATTAATAGTTATATGTAAGGGTTTAGGTCTATACGTATGTTGTACATAGTATGTTTAAATGTGTGTTGTGTATGTGTACACTTTGAGAGCAAGCAACTAAATTTTATTTTTAACGTGTGCCATTGTGCCCACAGTAAAAAATGACAATAAAGGGTATCTTATCTTATCTTATCTCGCTTCAGCATTTCAGATTAAATGCCTATGCCTGCTCTTTGCTTCTAAGTAGAAATGCATAGAAGTATACTTCTTAATAAGCAACATCTTGGATCAGTGTTGACTACAAAAAAGCATACACAAAACCACAAGATAAAGAACTTGAGCAGCAATATGTCTATCAGGCAGAAGTAAGCAACAACAGCATTCACCCATATGACCTATACTGAAGAAGAGTCCAATTGCAGAATAACTCTGCAGAGTAAAAAATAAAATCCACCAGTTCAGTTCCAGCTAGAAGCAAAGTATTCTGTAATTTATTGGGGTGGATTCAAAAGGGAGTTACTGATGGGACAACAGAAAGAAGAGCTTAAATATGATTGCAGAAATTTACTCATCTGTCTTTGGTTGGAATTACTGTAGTTGGCTAATGACCCTGTCCTCCTCTTTTGCTCTCTGCTTATGTACACTAGCTTGCCAATCAGAATTTGTAGGGATGTTGTTTTCTCCTTGATTGAGATGTTATTTACTGCTTGATTGTTAAGTCTGGTGTTAATTTTGGTGTTAATCCCTGCTTATATGATGGCTAGTGAGGTGGTGGTTTGGTCTTTTTTTTCTAGCTTTTTTTATTGTCTCTTTGGAATAATGTGCCTGTTGTTGGCTGATTTGTCAGAATACCAGGCTTCCAGGAATTCCCTAGCATTTTTGAATTTAGCTTGGTCTTAGGCAGGGGAGTCAAACTCAATTTCACCGAGGGCCGCATCAGCATTGCGGTTGCCCTCAAGGGGCCGGGTGGGTGTGGCCAGGGTGGGTGTGGCCTACTGGTTGGGCGTGGCTAGAGTGCGTATGGCCTACTGGGTGGGCATGGCCAGCTCTACATCGTTCGCATCAAGGGTGCCTATGGGGGCCTGGGCAGGAGTGGGACAGATCTGAGGGTCTCTGGGCCAAGGCCAAGGCAGTGGGGGCCGTTCCCTCACTGTTTCCAGGATGGCTTCACGGGCCACATGAAACCACTTTGCGGGCCGGCCCCCGGGCCTTGTGTTTGACATGTCTGGTCTAAGGGGAAGGTGCTCAAAGGTACTCTAAGGTGCTCAAAGTTTCCCAGTTGAAACTACGTGTCCATGTGTTGTGAGGTTAATGCATTTACATTGAAACCTGTTAGATGGTGTTCATGGATGAGCTCTTCTACCTGCCTAGCCTACATAGTGACTGTTACAGTTCCTACACAATATATTATAGTCCTGTTTTGTTGTTATTGTTGTTTGTTTTGGAGCTAATGGAACTTCTAGTGTATTTAAGATTATTTTTTTGAGAGCTCTGGTTGTTTTTTTTTATTAATTAATCAAATTTATATGGCTGCCCATCTCACAGAAAGTGACTCTTGGCAGTGTGCAACAATCCAGTAAAATAGAAAATCAATAAGACAATCTTTAATTAAAACCATTATATAATATTGGAAAGAATTAAAAATTACAAAAGCAAAGTTAAAACAAAAAAAAGAATACAAGTAGTCCTTGATTTATAAACACAATTGAGCGCAAAATTTTTGTTGCTAAGTGAGACAGTTAAATGAATTTTGCTCCATTTTATGATCTTTCTTGCCACAGTTGTTAAGTGAATCACTGCAGTTCTTAAGTTAGCAACATGGTTGTTAAATTATTCTGGCTTTCTCATTGACTTTGCTTGTCAGAAGATCACAAAAAGTGATCACTTGAGCCCAGGTCACTGCAACCATCATAAGTATGAGCAGTGCTTTTTTTGTAAAAGAAAAAGGTGCCGGAACTCACACATGTCATACAACCCGCCTTGCCTACCCTACAAGTTTCCATCTGAGCGTTCTATGAGAAAAAAAGCCCTGAGTATGAGTCAATTGCCAAGTATCTGAATTTTGATCAGGTGACAATGGGATGTTGCAATGGTTATAATTGTGACAAATGGTCATAACTTACTTTTTTCACTGCCACTGTAATTTTGAAGAGTCACTAAATGAACTGTTGTAGCTCTAATAGATGCAGGGATGTTAATAATAAACAAGCTACTGCAGATGAGATTGTAATAGTCTTTTTTTCTGAGAGGTTTCTGATGTATGGCAGTGTTATTCTTTTCATAGCTTGCATTAGTTGTGCTGTATTGGGTTGAGTGGTTGGATAAATTTGCATAGGTATCGATTTTGTTGGAAGATGTTCTTTAAGGCGATCTGTTTTCCCCCCCGGTGTTCTGAGTGTCTACAGTACATTTATGCTCTTCTAAATAATGTTCTTACATAGCTCCTCTTGTAGGAGATTGGATTATTTAGTTTGATAATGGAGTTCCTGGTTAGCGTGAGTCATTTTTTGATAGACTTGTGTTTCTAATTTGCCGCTAATTTGCACAATGCAATTTTCAGCACTCTAGAAGTCCTGTCTACAAAGAGTCTTCTTTAGCTTTGCACTTTTAACTGCAGGACCAGAAGAGAGCACAGGAGATTATGGGACCGGGCAGGGAGCCATCTGTTCCCTGCCCCGGGTCCTTCAGGATGAAGTTGCTTATATTGTGCAGTCACTTGGCCTTTTCCAAGAGATCATGACATCATTTTCCATTAGTAAACCTCCCATGTTTTCCCAGTGCTTATCTCTTTCTATTCCATTAAAAAAAAACCTGGAATAGCTGCACGATGTATTTTGATTTCGTGTTGCTAGGATTGCTCCCTCTGGAGGCATTCCATGGTCAACATAATCAAACTCTCTGCATAGTCCTCGTGTGCTAATTTGGGGCAGGTGAGGACAGTAGATGGACCAACTTGATGCACCCCCAATCCCCTCGCCCAATCCATCCCAATAGTTTTGCATCCAAAGTAATTCTATGCTCAGAACAGGGCTGTTGACTTTAAGGAGTCTCCCCCTGATTAAGCAGGGCAATAACTGCAGCCTAAACATCGAACACAAGAACTCATTCTTTTGTTCAGAGTGAAAAAATGTGAATAGAACAATGGGAGTCTGAATTTGGCTTTAGTAATACCAGCTCATGTTAACACTGTCATCTGCAATCTGACACAGGCCTGCTCTTTACCACACTTTAGTATGACACAGGTAGTCCTTACGACCACAGTTAAGCCCCAAATTTCCATTTCTAGGACAGTTAAGTGACTTTTGCCCCATTTTACGACCTTTCTTGGCACAGCTGTTAAGTGGATCTCCAACTTACAGTTGTTAAGTTAGTAACATGGTTGTTAAATGAACCTGGGTTCCCCACGGGTTGCAAAAGGCGATCACAAGACCATGGGACTCTGCAACCATCATAAATATGAGTCAGTTGCCAAGCATCTGAATTTTGATCATGTGATCATGGTGGTGCTGCAGCAACGGTCTAAGTATGAAAAATGGTCACAAGTCACTTTTTTCAGTGACTTTGTAACTGCAAACAGTCATTAAATGAACTGTTGTAAACCAAGCACTACATGTACTCTTTGTTAACTATCAACCCACAATTATATAGTAATTTTCACTAGATCCTCGAGCTACAGCATGAAAAAACACATCATGAAATATTGTAATTAGGTGTGTGCAAATTACAGCATTTTGTTTCAAAAAGCTTCAAGCACAACATTTTGTGTAGAGTGTAAAATGGATCATTTTGAGGATCCTGAAAGTGTGTGCTCAAATCAGCCTCTCAGAGGAGATACGAAAGTAGCATCACCAAGAGGTTGGGTCAAATGTCCTCTTCTAATTTTGAGATTTTTTTTTCATACATAAAACCAGCATGGTAAGCCTAAAGTACCTATTTTGCTTCTTATTTTGCATATTTAAAAAAGCACAAACTAAATTTTTGAAGATAATACCTGTAAGGGCTCCAGGAGTAATAAAAATGTTTTCTAGGAGGTATATTGGAGATATGTTCTTTTCCCACCCCACTCCAAAATACATGAGTCTCTCAATTCCTTCTTGAAAATGAAAAATAATCTCCTGCCATTTGATTACAACCTATTTCTATCTTGCAAGTTTATTTTCCCCAGCTGTAAGTAAGAAGGTAGAAAGAAGCAGAGGGTTGCTAAATGAAATTCACTAGCCATCTTGATTAGGGTCATCTTGTAGTCATGCTAGGTTGGATCCAGACAACATTTCCTACATCAATTTATCTCCTGACAGTTCAGCTTGCCTTGGAAAGGACAGAACACAGCTAGTTCAAATGAAAGGTTAATGTGAAGCCAGAGACAAGGGGAAAAAAAGTCAAACTACAAAGTATGTTTGCTATCAGAAAGATTAGAGCTATTCCTGGTCTTGGTGAAAAAAGGAAGCAAAGTAACCTTGAAAGGGTTAGAGAATTTTCTGGATGTCTCCTTCAGCTCTTTAAGGAGAAAATATCTATAATCTGTTATGTGAAACAGCAACAAACTCATAGTACTGTACATGCTTTCTCAAGAAAAATAATCCCAGTGTGAAATTCTAAAGGAGAATTCTGCAGGGATCAGTTAGAGATGGGAACAGCAGTTCCCTAAAACAAGCATGTTTTAGAACTCTCCATTAGTTCAGAGATAACTTAATGCCTTTACAATGCAGTAAATGTATACTAGCGAACATCAGTTTTACCAACCTTTCTGAGTCTGGTGTCCTGGGTCCAGATGTGCTGCAATGATGAATCCCAAAATTCCTTTTTAAAATTCTAGGAGATGTGATCCTCAAAAATTTAACCAGCTATTGGTAAAGACTAAATTCAGCATCTTCAGCCAGTCATTTGCAGAAATTTATATACAGGTACTCACTGGAAGCTTAGAATCTTATTCTTGGGAGGGGGAAGAGAAGGAGAATCTCCTATATCAGTATGATTATATAATTATAAATTCTTCAGCTTGGCCAGATGGTAACCTATTTTTGTCAAACACCAATTCATCTTTTTTTTTTTGAAGGAGACTGAGATGCTAGGACTGACAGGTTATCCTAAAATTTAGAAAATAGGCATATTTGCTGTTGTTAATGAACCATTAAGATTTCATCTGTGTTTAAGGATTGTAATTGCTCTATGAGATGGAAGAATAGGTCTTAATTTGAAGGGCAGCTACATCTACATCTAAATCTACATCCTTCCAAGCCTATCTTTAGTTCCCCTAAATTCAATTGTACCCTTTGATGTCCAAAAATAACAGAATTCAAACTGGAAAGGAGAGATGGAGATTTTAAAACAGCTGTTTTCATCCAGTAACGTTCTGCATTTCTTAAGAATTGCTAAGCACCATGATTCAAGCAGGGGTGGTTGTCTAAGGCTTAGTGGTTTTGGGGGGGAAAGGCAAGGATGAAACCAATTGTTATTAAAAACCTCAAGACAAATCTGTATGACAGTATGTGCCTTTTCCACCAGGGAAGAGGCAAGTTGGCAGAAGAGGCATCAGTCTAACAGAGACCACAATGCAAAATCTAAAGGGAAATCAAAATGCAAGCAACCCAACGAATATGACAGGAAAGTTCTCTGCCTATTTGAAGGCTTTGGCCAGAAAGAGCCAGAGCCAGCGCAGTGGAGAAGAGGATGAATGCCCAGTGTGGGGGAGAGCATGCTCAGTGCAGCTATGGTCCTACTGTACAAATGGATTAATGGAAGTGGGTGGGGAAGCCAAAATCAGGGGGGATCTGGCTCCACAATCTCGATTAGGAAGAGATTTCCCTCGGTTATCCTGGCTGGCTCGCTCTCACCTACCCACCCACCCACTCGGCTTCCAGGCTGCAATTCTGAACGGTGCATTTTACCAGGGATGAAGCGAGGCAGCCGTCCCTCTGGAAGATCCAGTTCGTGCCAAGCGGCAGCCTCTCATCTTCCCCCCCCCTTCGCACCCCCAGTTAAGCAAGACCCTTCCAGCTAAAGGCCAGAATCAATCCAAATTAAATGGGAGCTGGGGAAAAGAGACCTGAACGAGCAAGTTCGCCCCCGCGCCGGGCAAAGCTGCAGAGCCTCCCGCTTGCTTGGCTTCGCTTCGCTTCAGGATCATCGCCGGGCCCTGCGGGAAGCTGCGTAAAAACGCAGCCTATTCTAAAAGCCCGGCACGCCAGACACGCAACCGCTCCCCTGACCGCCCGGTCGCCGCGGGAGAAGTTGCGGGGAGCGCCTCCGCTCGCCTTGAGGGAAGGTTCCCGAGCCGGTGGCCTCACCTCGGCCGGCCTGTCAGGCGGGCGCCCCGTCCACTCTCCCGACCGGCTGCAACCCGCGCAGTCAACGGCAAGCCGAGGCGACGCCGCCGCCGCCCCCTCCGCCGGAGCGCAAAAGCGCGCCGTTTCCGCCTTCAAGCCAGCCCGGGGAGCGAGGCGCCTGACCGCTCATGGCGACGCAGTGCTGCCGCCGCCGCCGCCGCCGCGTCGCAGGCCGCTGAGGGAAACCTCCCCGGTTTAGCGTTCAGCCGGCCGGCCCGCGTCCTCCTTTAGCTCGCCCGCTCGCATCCCCCGGAGAAATCCGCGGGCTGGTGGCTGCGCGCGCTCGTGCCCGTGTGAATGATGCAGGAGCGGGTGCCGGAGCGCGCGCTCCCCGGAAAAGGTGGCGAGCCGCGCGTGCGGATGGAGGGGTCGATGGAGGCTGGCGGGGGTGTAGGGAGCTCGGCTCCTGCCAGCCGCCCTCAAGAGAAGGCAGTCCTTTGTTTGGAAATGGCTGCTTCTTCCCGACCGGCGCCCGAGCATCGCCCTTCGCGGCCTTGAGGCTGAGCTTTTGTTTATCCACGGGCTGGATCGCGCCTGGCGCCGCCCTGGCAAGCCCCGCTTGCGCGACGCGATCCTAAACCTGTAGATTCACTGGTAGAGACTACAGATAGAATTGGTGTTGCGGTTACCTCGTCGGGTAATGAAACGTCTGCAAGAAAACAACAAGGCTCAGAGAGCACCAAGGATCCCTCATTTCAACCCTGAGCTGCAAATATTCTCCTTTGTCAGAATTGTCATTTTTGCTAATAGTCTAATTATCCTTAAGTGACTTGAAAAAGCCATCTCTTGATGTGCAGCACCCGGTTTGGAGCTCTGTCTCCAGAGAGAAAGTGGCTTTTCTCAGTAAGTGAAAAAAGTAAATAGTGAACACCTGAAATAGTGAACACCTGTGGCTACTCCTGTGCAAAAAATACAAGCTATGTATCAGTCAGGATCCTAATTGTACTTGCTTCACTCCCTAGCACTCTACATTTAGCTTTTCACAAGAGTAAGTGGGTTGGGATTGGGGTAATAATGCAGCTTATTAGCATAACGCCCCATCTCTTCTCCTGATTCCCGCGGTGCAAGTTCTACAAGACCTTTTTCAACGTATATCTAATCATACTTCAAAGATTGTCAATAGGGGTAGGACTGAGCTTCTTTCAGGCCTATCCCTGAGGTGTATGTAACCTTTATCTTATCCCCAGATATATGAGTGACACCCCTCTGCCCATGTTGAAAGTAGTCCAAAACTTCGCAAGGACAATCTTAACCTGTTACATTTCATTCCTTTCACTAAAACCTGTTGTGTGTCATCACCCATGACTTTGCTGTAAAATCAGGGACCAGAAGGGGATGGGGTCAGAAGTTCAGGCAGCTGAAGGGTGTGTCCCTTCATCCATGTCTGCTCAGACTTATCCACTGTTTCCTTAAAGCAGACATGTCAAACACAAGGCTCGGGGGCTGGATCCAGCCCGCAAAGTGGTTTCATGTGGCCCGCAAAGCCATCCTGGAAACAGTGAGGGAACGGCCCCCACTGCCTTGGCCCTGGCCCAGAGACCCTCCTTCTGCCAGAGACCCTCAGATCTGTCCCACTCCTGCCCAGGCCCCCATAGGCACCCTTGATGCGAACGATGTAGAGCTGGCCACACCCACCCAGTAGGCCATATGCACTCTGGCCACGCCCACCCAGTAGGCCACGCCCACCCTGGCCATACCCACCCGGCCCCCTGAGGGCAACCGCAATGCTGATGCGGCCCTCAATGAAATTGAGTTTGACACCCCTGCCTTAAAGGATGGACTATCTGGCTTCTGAATGGACATTCTCCATTCAGATTTTTTTTTAAATTCTGCAATACAAAAAGGTTCATTATAAATAGCTTTCAGGTTATCTTATTCATATGCTGGAAACAAGATGAAGGCATGTAAGTGACACATGCCCTTTCCTAAATAATATCAAGGCATATTTTTGTCATGATTGTGTACAAGTGGAAGGCAGTGGAATTATGAGCTGAATCAAGCGAATGATCAAGCATGCAACAATGAAGATAGGCATTTATATTAGCTAATGTAGGCACAAATTGCTGGAAGAGTAAACAGTCACCTGAAGAAAGGAGAAACTTTGAGTAAAATGACTAAATTTGAACTGTTTATTCAGAATGAAGATCAAGTATTGGGATGCATTAAATATTGATACTGAAATATGGCACAGGCAGAACAAATTAAATATTCCATGATGAAATGGATGTAAACCCTCAAAATAAATGAGAAGAATAGTGGGAAGAGGTATGGGGGAAAAAATAATGAAATGTATTCCAAGTATAATTTGGGGAAAATAGTATAGTGTTTTACAGATGGAGTATAAGGGCAAGATGGACAGATAATAAAATAATAAATGTTGCAAATGCTGTAAGAAAAAAAGGAATATTTTCTCACATGCAAAAATGCTCAAAATTTGGCATAAATTTGGAAAAGTAAAATTTGCCAACGATATAAAAATGGGAGAACCAACATTGGAGAATATGCAGTAATGGCAAAACTGATAATACAGTATAAGCTTGTGAGAGAAATTTAAGTCAATTTAAATAGGGATCTCCTTATATATATGAAACATTACACAGCAAGGCAGATTTAGACATTTGGAATATGCTTTTTGGGAGAAGAGTTGAAGCTAATTAAAACAACAGATGAAACCTTAAGCAGATATAAGCAATAATCCCCAGTGTTCAAAACACAGCACAAATATTTAAGTAGTGGTTAGCGGTTGGGGAAAAAGGGAAGTGAAAGGAAGAATGTGTCACTGAATGTTCCTCTTCACAGCGTGCTTGTTGTTTTATTCTTGCTTTTTGCATGTTTATTTCTGTGTAATTTTTGGTTAGGTTTATACATTTTAAAAAACATTTTACTATGAAGAGGGTGATTTTTGCAACATTGAAGTGGGCTGTAGTACTCCTTCTCAACTCATCCCACCCTGGATATAGCTGTATTGGACAACTATCATCCTCTCTCTAGCCCTTCTTGTTGAAATTGTGTTAGGAAGGCAGTAACAAGAGTATTTCAGAGGAACTGAATTATGTGAGAAACCTGTCAGGACTGAGATGTAAGGAATGTACACTTCTGATCCTATTAGAATTTCCAGCTATCATTCCAACTAACATCAACCATGGTATCTTCTAGAGCAGTGTTTTTCAACCACTGTTCCGCGGCACACTAGTGTGCCGCGAGATGTTGCCTGGTGTGCCGTGGGAAAAATTGAAAAGTAATTATAAAATACTTTCTTTGTGTTTATTTGATTCCTATTCAAGAGAATTACTTTATATATAGTCAATATAGGCACAGAGTTAAATTTTTTAACATTTTCTAATGGTGGAGTGCCTCGTGATTTTTTTCATGAAACAAGTGTGCCTTTGCCCAAAAAAGGTTGAAAAACACTGTTCTAGAGGGCCATTCAGAGTTGGGAGCACTGTGCTTTTAGTATTTCCACGACTTACTAGAAAGGAGAGATCATTTCAGGGCTCTTATTTGCAGTGTCATAAGGCTCAGCTGTTCCCCACTACTAGTTAAGGTATGATCTCATCAATATGCTGATGATTATCCACTAAATCCTCCAGGGTCTGGGTTCTGTTAAGGTGTGGACAGGAAGAAACAGGCTGAAATTAAACTCAAGCAAAATATAATTATTTGTCCATCAAGGTTCTCTGTCAGCTTCACGTTCTCCTTCCTGACAATGACACTGCCCTTGAGAGAGCAGGTCTATAACTTGGAAGTCCTTTTGACTCATGAATGATATTGTCAGACAGATGTTCTACCAGTTGTGACCTTACCAGGAGTTTTGTCACAGTGACTTATGTTCTCATTGCCATCTGGCCAGACTACTATAATATGCTGCATACAGCATGTAGCTCCAATTAAAGACCACTCAGAAACTTTAGTCAGTACAAAATGCAGCAGCCTATGAACTAGCTGAAGTGATATACCATGAGCCCATTATACTTATTCTCCAGTTAGAATTGATGGGTCTAATTAATAGCCTGGGAGAAATTGCTTGTAACTTTCCATTATTAAGACCTCAGAGAGTAGAAGTTTAAGTTGAGAATTAAAGCTAGAGATGTTCCAGAGAACTTTTAACTAGTTGGATAACGCCATTAGTATTTTAAAGAATTGTGAATTGCTACATTTCAGTTGATAATTTGTTGAAATGTTAACCTTATATGTGTTTGATTATGATTCTTTTAATGATATACCACCAAAGTCTCAAGAAAGCAATGGTCTGACAATCCAATAGGTAAATAAATAACAATGTATAGAGGAATCAGGCAAAGATCGATCTGTCAGGTGCAAAAGATCATGACCACACATGACGTTCCAATTAAACTGATTTGTAACTGCTCATGCCTATAGACAGGAATCAACTCAATGCTTAGTACTATTTGGCACTAGATAAGGGTCAACAGAATTCAAAAGGGGTTGGACTTAAGACTGTGGGAACGTAATGACTCTAGGCTGATTCCTCTTTTGACTCCACCCTCAGGTTCTACAACACCTTCTCCTACCTACACTATCTATCATCAAGGCTGTTTATGTTTCTAGTCTGTTTCAAAAAATGATTTTCTATCCATCATTCATAAAATAAAATACAATAGGCTATGTTCACACTACATGCTACCTGCTAGTCAGGTACTTGTGGCTTAATGCTGTAGTAAACCAACTGAAGAATCTTCCTAGGATTGGGGATGAATTGATTCTCAATCCATGGATCAAATTGATTTAAACTCCTGTAGAACCATACTGGAATATTAACATCACTAATGAGTCTGTGCAAACTGCCTGAATTGTAGACTTAACTCACTTCCCTCTTCTATATCTTTGGAAGAAGAAATAAAACAGAATTCCCTTTCCATCGGGTGGATTGTTTGGTTGTGTTTACATTCAGCCAAGGATTATGGTTTAAAATAAATATGAGTCCATTTCTGAACAAATTACATTGAATTTTGTTGAAAAAACAAAGGTTTATTTTAAACCACAAGTCATGGTTTGTCTATAAATTAGGAATCTGCTATAGTGAAGCTAAATTCTAGCTGCTCAGCCTTGGTACTTGGCAAAGTTAACTCTTTGCTTATTTACACAAATGACATTGTATGTGAACCAATGGATAGCAATCCATGTTTACCAGGTCATTATAAGAATTGACACTAACAGGCATCACGGTATTTTAAAAAACTTATTTTGTTCCTGGCTATATTCCATTGAAGGGGACGCGGTGGCTCAGTGGGTTAGGACGCTGAGCTTGTCGATCGGAAGGTCGGCAGTTTGGCGGGTCGAATCCCGAGTGCCGCGTAACAGAGTGAGCGCCTGTTACTCGCCCCAGCTTCTGCCAACCTAGCAGTTCGAAAGCACGTCAAAATGCAAGTAGAAAAATAGGGACCACTACGGTGGGAAGGTAACAGCGTTCCGTGCGCCTTTGGCGTCTAGTCATGCCGGCCACATGACCACGGAGACGTCCTCGGACAAGCGCTGGCTCTTCGGCTTTGAAACGGAGATGAGCACCGGCCCCTAGAGTCGGAAACGACTAGCACGCATGTGCGGGGGAACCTTTACCTTTATATTCCATTGAACTCTTTTTCCAATATATTAAAAGTTTCATGTACCCCTTGTAGCTGTTTTGAACAAATAACATAAGAATACACTACTAATACAGTTCTGGGGTCTTGTTTATTCACAGTTTATTGAGTTTATTTTAGACATAAATACATATTTGTATGGCTCAGGTTATAACAAATGTACTGTTAGATATTAGAAAACACTTGATGAAACGTAGTGGATGTCTTCCTCCCAGATATCTCTATTCTCACATGGGATCAGACGCAAAATCTGCCTAGCAACATATATATATCTGTGTGCACTATAAATGTGGCTTGTATTCAACATTAAAGCAGTACTTTGGTTACTGGTTAGCATTTTAATCTATACATATATACAATTTTATTGGGGTTTTTAAAAGTTCTGTAATATAGTACACATATTTTATAACAGTCTTGTCAGAAACTTCCTCAGCAGCCCCCAATAACCAGGATCCAGAGAGTTTATGGAATTTTCCTTAAAAACCTCCATCACAAACTGTTCCTCAAAGACTCTTCAGTTTCCAAAGCAAGTTGAAATAGAGTGTCAGAAATATTATCCAAGACAGGTGAGTTCAAAGAAATCCTGAAATTGGGGAACTAGTTTCACATTTTATCAACCAATGGCAAAAAAAAAATCACTATTGAACAAAAAACCTAAATAACAAGTGTTTGAGGAATGTAAACTGGGATGGTTAAGTGCTAAAAGTTAAAAATGTTTTTTTCCAACTTCTGTAGACATTATCAGTTCTTTTTATTGTCCTCTGCCCATTTCTCCAATGAAAGACTCATTTAGAAGAACCTGATAATGCACTTGCAACTCTTTAAGCCATAAAATTATGGCTTAAAGAACTGATCGTTGTATCTTTACTATGGGAAAGTCTCATCTAGAAATGAATTCTGGGAGTACCAAGTCTGCACTAAGGAGCCAGAAATTCAAATATTTCAATACTGCTTGCCTAAAATATATATGAAAAGGTCTCACATCCAGCCAAGGTATCAGAACCCTATGTTCTGGGTGCATGGGATTTCTTATTCTTTTTGGGTTCTACCATTCTTCGGGGGGGGGGGTGAGGGGGAAGCTTGAGGTGCTGATGTGTATTTGCTTTGCTATGTTTCTTGCTCTATCCTCTTTGATTTGTCTCTAATGCGGTGGGAATGGAATGTACCTCCGGCCATCTGCCTTATCTCCAAGCGTGGAAGAAATGGTGCAGACCTCTAACAGCCTTGGAAGCGGCACCTTATTACTGTTCCCACGGCGTTTTCACACCTGCGGATTGGCCTGTTTGAACCGTCTGGATGGACAGTTTGGGTGGGGTTACCATGGACACTTTTACTTGCTTTGCGCAGGAAACCCTCAGATCCTGCCTTCCATTCATGCTGTCAACACCTCCCAATAAAAGTTCCTTTTGAAATGATGCCATTTCAAGAGTTCTGCTTTCTTGGGAGAACTGATTTGAGGCAGGTCTTCACACAAGGACACTAATAAGCTGTAAATTTGTGACTCCACAAATATGAATCTACATTTGATTAACTAGATCAGGGGTCTTCAAACTTGGCCCTTTTATGACTTGTGGACTTCAACTCCCAGAATCCCTCAGCCAGCGTGCCTGGTTGAGAAATTCTGGAAGTTGAAGTCCACAAGTCATACAGGGGCCAAGTTTGAAGACCCCTGAACTAGATGGTAAGGCTTTCAATGGTCTAAATGAGGGAAAAATCTATTGCTCATATTAAAAGTGTGTTCTAATTTATTGCAAACCAATAACTTGCTGGTGGATGCTAATCGGTTTTCTGCTTACTTTTTTCCATCCTCAAGAAAAGAGGAAGTCCCTCTCTCACACAAACATATTTATGTCTTCATTATTGTATAACTGTTACCAAATTTAGTCACACGTAACATAATCAATATCCATTGATCTATTTGGATCCACCTTAACTACAATGGATTCAATCTATAACACTTGAAAGAAATGGCCATAACACAGCTTTGTAATGTAAGTTTCCTACTAGAATTTCCCTTTCTTCAAGAAGAAAAAAGATGAAAGTAGGACTCTCTGTGATCCAACATGCTGCTGTTGGTACAGCAAAGCTCTTTTAGTTTAAATTCTCATCTTCCATCCCATCCTATCAGAATATACCACTATTACATATACAAACCCCAAGAAACCCAACTGGGTAAGCTTGTGAGCTTCAGATAAGCCTCATCCTGCAGCTAAGCTCTGGCAAGGCTCAGGTACACCCAGGTTTTAAGACATCACATAATTCTACAAATTGTAAAATGATTGCCAATGCTCAATTGCCATTATCCAGAGTCATTACAATGGATCCTGAAGTTGTAGCTGTTGGTCACGAGCAATTAGTTTTTCACAGTAGAGATAGCACCTGTGTTTGCATCCCAGGTAGGTATGTACGGTAGTTTTCCATTTTCGTAAAAGGAAATGTGTTGATTTGCTTTAATTATACTAATTCCCTTCCTTATTGCTTGGAAATGGCATGTTATCTTCTTTCTATAGAAGTAGGGCTGGGTGTTTTTGCCAATATTCACATGATAAATGCACATTTGTTGACTTCAGATTAAAGTCTGTGTAAATCATATGCATTGGTAACAGTCAATGATGCATCTGGAGAGCAGTAAACTTCTAATGAGTCACTTGATGGGACTGTGGGGCTTGCATGCTCCAAGGAGGATGAGGGTTATGCCAGAGGTTCAAGCATCCTGGGCAAACAAACCAATTAATTTACAGCATGGCTGCAGCTATAACTGAAAATGTTGGGATGCAAAATCAACAAACAAGAAAAGAAGCCAAACAGTACACCACCAAAACAGAAGATCAGGTTATAAAATAAAAACAGCATGTTAAGATCAGATGCAAGCAAGCTGGAACAGATGAAAGACAAGAAGCTAAAGAACAAGAAGACCAAAGAAGATCAAGAAATATCAACAAATAACAATCACAGCCAGAAAATCAGCAGATACAAAGCTCAACTTGCACACTACAGGCAGAATCTTCAATTTCAGTCAAATCAGAAATGTTTCCACCAATCCATCCGTGGAGAAACTGCAGTGCACCAGCCACATCCAGCAGGGAAGAAACAGTGCAGTACTGGGCGTCGTTATGGGACAACCCAAAGAAATAAAAGAATGCAGGTTGGCTAAAGGAGGTGGGTAAGAATAAAGCAGGACTTGTAATAACAGTAGAAATGGTGAAGAAAAGGTCAAAGAAAATCAGGAATCGGTCAGCAGCACCAAGTGAAGGTGAACTGCATGGTTTTTGGTTGAAACATCTGACTGGTCTACATCTACTCATTGCCAAGCAGTTTAACAACATACCACAAAGAGGTGACATTGAAGAGTGGTTAACATATGGCAAAACCTACCTGATAATGAAAGATCCAGCAAAAGGGCCTGTACCGGGTTATCTGTAGGCCAATTACCTTCTTACCAATGATTTGCTCACTGGTGTGATAGCTGATGCAGTCCAATAGCATCTAGCTGCAAACAAGCTCTTTCCATCTGAGCAAACCACTCGAACAGAAGAGGAACGAAGATTAACTCCTAATTGATGATTCTGAAAAACTACAAGAGAAGGAAGACCAAGTTGAACATAGCTTGGACTTATTATAATAAGCCATTTGACTCTCTGCTACATTACTAGATAATCAAACGTCTAAAAATAACAGGAACCAGTAGAAGCTTTGAGCAAAGATCATGGCACAATGGAAGACACAGTTACTGGTCAATGTTGAAATACTAGGAGAGGTTAATACCAAGAAAGGGATTTTTCAAGGAGACTGTCACCAGTAGAGTTTGTTGCTACATTAACTCCTCTGTCAACAATACTGAGCAAGTCAGGCCATGGCTACCAAACATCAAAGAAATCTGCCAAGCTATCCCACCACCTTTGCATGGACAATAGGAAGCTGTATGGAAAAACACCATCTGAAATAGAATTGCTGCTCAACACTGTCCCAAGATACAGTCAAGATATTGCAGTGGAGTTTGGACTAGACAAATGTGCCACCCTCACCATCAAATGAGGAAAAATAGTGAAATGTGAATGGAAATAACATCAGGAGTCTAGATGAAGAAGTTCACTACAAATTCCTGGGCATCCGTCAAGCTGGAAACAAGAACAGTGAAGTCAAGAAGAAAGTTAGAAGTGACTCTATCATGGCAGCGAAGAAGATCTTAAAGTCCAGACCCAGTGATGGAAATATCAACAAGGCAATTTAACAGCTTCAAAAGTCATTAGATACGGAGCTGGAACAGTGGACTAGACTCAAGCAGTACTAAAAGCCCTGGGCAGGATGATCAGAAAAATAACAACAATGCATCATTCCTTTCATTCATGAAGCAACAGACTTTATTTACCAAGGAAAACAGGTGGACGCAGAATGTTGCAAGTACACTAAATAACTGAAGAAGAAAAAAAGGCACTGGAAGAGTATCTGAAGAACAATGAAGAAGATGCAATGAAGCTGGCACACCATAAAGCTTACTGAATATCGGCAAGAGCAAACTGGCCTACAAAAAAGACCAAATGAAACATAGAATAGAGATGTGGCAAGGCAAAGTATTACACAGCCAGTACATTTAAAAATATAGCAGGGCAAGCAGATTAACAACAAGACCTGGCAATGGCTAAGAGCAGGAAAGACTGGGGAGCTAATTCTGCCTGCACAAGGCCAAGCTTGAAGAACAAATGTATATAAAGCCAGAATTGACAAGACAGCAACAGACAGCAAATGTGGTCGTGGCAAAGGAGCTGAAAAAACAGTGGGCCACCTAATTAGCTGATGCAAGAATACTGCACAGACTGGCGACGAAGTAGATGTTCCAATGGTGTATTGGAAGATCTGCAAAAAAATACCATTTGCAAGTAAAAACTGGTGGGACCACAACACATACAAAGTAATAGAAAAATGAAGAAGCTAAGGTGGTCTGTGACTTTAGAATTCAGATAGGCACCTAGATAACCCCCCCAAATGCTAGATAACCCCCCCCCCCCAAATGTATCAAATGTTGTTAAGAAAAACAAAAAAGTCTGAATACTTGATGGACGTTGCAGTACTGGAGACAGCAGAATAGAAGAACTGGAGAAAATCACAACATAAAAAGACCTGCAAGTAGAAATAGAACAACCACAGCAAAAGAAAGCAAAGACAGTACCAACAGTAATAGGTGCCCTGGGTGCAATTCTAAAATATCTGGAGCTCCATTTGAACATCATCAGCAGTGACAAAATTAGTACCATCAATTGCAAAAGGCAACTTTACTTGTGGAACAGCTTACATCCTGTGGATGATACCTTTAACACCGTCAAACAACAATACCAGCCTATCACAGATCCTTGGGAAATACTGAACAAGTGGATCAAAATGCCAAATTCAGATTATCCATCTGGCTGACTGGCTAGCCAACCATAATAATCTTATGAAAGCTATACTTTAATGTTAGGGTCTCTTTATTTTATGTTTATATACTGCTCAAAAAATAAAGGGAACACTTAAACAACACAATGTACTGTATTTAATAGTAGGATGTCTTATCTTGTGTTCCCTTTATTTTTTGAGCAGTATATTTGATTTCCTCACTATTATCTGATGCTAATCAAAATATATAAGCAGCCATATGGATAAATGGGGCACATTCTACGCCCAGCGACAGAATGTACTATAATTAAATGGAGCACCAAAACACAATCAACTGCCTGAATCTACCAAATTTCACAGTGGTTTTATTTCCCCTTCTACTTACTGGGAGTAACCAAAAGATTAAAAGAAAATACATCAGTTAGTAAGTCAAACATATTTCATTCCGCATGTTTAACATTTCTTTTTACAACATTCATTTTTAAGTATTAATAATTAAAAGTTAGCCATACCCCTTTTCCTCCCAAGTATAAATCTGTAGAATATAACAAAAAAACTTTTATTGTGTCTAACACTTACTTGAGAAGGTATATTACAGATTTATTAATAATCTCTGGAATTAAGCTAGTAGACTATCTTGGAATAATGATTACTTTAAAAATGTTTGTGGAAATGAAACACATGTGCATGATATCACCTTGCAAGAAATAATTATTTAAGCAAGGCTCATCAGAGAAATATTATTTGATCCTTTCTCTTCACTGAATATTTTCAGGCCATAATATTTGAATATAAATAGTAGCAAAATGAGAAAAAAAATGTTTGAAATGAATTATACATTTTTTCAACTCAAAAGTTTTGAAAACTCAAAAGTATATTTAGATGTAGCTCTGAAATAGACTTCTTAGGATATGTCTAAGATACTTGTTGTAACAAGTTAACCCACGTAAACGTGGGACAAAGAAATCTTATAACCTTTGCAAACATTGACATTTAATTTGCTTCGAGATAAAAAACACAAATTCATCATGATGGTGTTAACACCAAAGGAAATGCCATTGTACAAATTGCACTGGGTCCTGTTGTCAGATCTTTAACAGTGGAATCTGCCAAACCATAATTGAAGACACCAGTTCGTCTGGCCGCTGCTGCTTGCATTTCTTATTCACCCTTCTGTGCCCTTGTCCTCCAGAGATGACCATGATGGATATCGCTTTCCCCTCTCTGGATCTATGTCTTTTAGTCTGGTCAGGGGAGACTTCTTTCAAAAGCTCATAGACGGCACTCTCTTCTGGCCGAGGTTCAGTTGTGTTGGATCCGTGAGACAACGTGAGTGATCCAGATGATGAAGACAAGTCACTTTTCTGAGCAATGGATCCGACTGAGCCCCCCAACCAAATGGCATTGTCATTGGGGTTGCTCAGAGAAGAAATAGGCCTCTCAGGTCCAACACCCTTTTGGTCATCCTCTTTCAGGCCTGAATGAGGACAATTCAGCCTGGACTTGGACTTGCTTTTGTTCTGCTTGCTTGTCACAGAGGCCGTTACAAGGAACTTGATAGGGCCATTATGGGCATGATAAGATACCATGCCTCTTCCTGCAGTCAAATGAAAAAGGACTCTCTTAGACACAACCATTTTCATGCAGCTTAATTCTTTTCACCAGCTGCTGGATCTACAAAGCACTGAATAAAAAGTGGCTAACTTGTAATATGCCTTTTGTATGTTCCTAGGTCAACATTCACTTCAGACCTCAGTTGTGAAACAGAATTTTGCATGGGAAAAAATTCTCAACTAGCAGAAAAACTAGCCCATGATAATAGCTGAAGCTCTAGCCTTCTATGTGCATTTCTATCTGCAAAGCAAGCAGTATTAGAGCTGCAGAATAACCTTGCAATTGGAAAACAGTACCTAATTCTACAAGGATTTATTTCTATGACCTCACCCTATTACATAAATAGACTAATGACTCTTAAATCACATTCGGACCCTTTCTTCCTGATTCTTGCTCAGGATTTATGCACGCAAACAGATTTAACACGTAGGTGTGCAAATGGAAATGAACATTATGCTTTAATTTAGTACTGTGAGTTAACGAGAAGATGCCCATCACCTACCCCACACTTATCCTACCCCACCAGGAAGAAGAAAATGACAACTGTCATTTAACATTCCTGGGTTTTTTTTAATACCTAAATAAGGAACTGTGCTATAAAATAAACACTAATCAGTCATGAATAAGTCAAGTTCAAGTCTTCAATTGTTTTTGTGGTTTGCTTAGCAATATATTATTTGAAATTTATTCCTCCTACTGTAGAAGGACAGAGCCAGGGGTGCTTAAGTCTGATGTTTTGCAAGAGTCTCTTCAATCAGAGGTAAGTCAGAACCTACATCTGATTATGTACTGGCTCATCAGCTTAAAGTGTTGCTGTATCTACTACAAAGAGATCCAAGAGAAGACGTTCTTGATACTGATACATTTATTTTGGGCTGGTGCTCACTTGTTTTACACATTTTAAGGGTGTTATAATATAAATCACATTTTGGTATGCTGAACTGAATTATTATTTTTTATAATTCTATTTAATTGAGCATGTGTTTAATTGGTTAAGATTTTTAAAATTGTAATCAAATACTTTTTCCCCACTTTAAAAACAATGAAAATGTAGAATGTAAAGCTTATGAACATGGTTTATAATATTTAATTATAAAATCCACAGCTTAGTGTTATGTATCATCTAATCCAATGGAAATGTTTTCCAACACAAACTCTGGAAGTTACCATCTGTTTTTCAATGAGGCAAAGGTGAAATTGGTATTCAGTTCATGCTTTGTTCTCTTGTTTTTATAGCAGCAGGAGCCAGGGAATCAGCTGACTGATTTTATCTTAATTTTGCTTTTTCCACCATCCATTGCCCAAGACCTTGTTTTCAATAAAACTTATTCTACACCCACAACACGTAATCATGTTAATACTAGCAACAGTGAAAGAGAGTAGATCTCACTTTTTGCTAACCATGTCAGCTTAAAGCATGGAAAATTTGGGATCCCAACTGTTGGAACATTTCTGTCATGATTCATAGTATTAATTGCTACGATATCTGAAATGTGTTCTATAACAGAGGTCCCCAACTTTTTGGGCACCAGGGACAGGTTCCGTGGAGAGAGGTTTTTCCGCGGACCGGAGGGTGCGTGATTTTGTGTGGTGCCTGCATCCCGCAGATGGGGTTTTGCTTGTTTGTGTGGTCCGGTTGCTGGCATGCTACTGGTCCACGGACCAGGGGTTGGTGACCCCTGTTCTATAAGACATTTGGCAAACAATATATTTATCTGTTCACCTATGGATTGTTGACAACAACTGATCAGTATAATGACATATTTACCAAATACAGGCTGTTTTTGGGGAAGCAAGGTAAAACCATAGCAATGCACTTGTTTTATAAGGCGTATGCAATTTTTTTAAAGAATCCTCAGGAGAGTGAGCATTCCTGATTACCGAATGCCCTCTATGTATCATGACTAATGATTGACATTGTGCTTTAATTTTATCCCAGGCGGTTGAACAATCCTTGGCCTTTTTACAAAAGAACATTAAATTAGTTGTGCATACATATAACTCCCATACTATAGAGAATTTCCCTTAGGTGGAATAGCTTTGGGTGGGCAGAAGAATGCTAATACAGAGCTGCCCATCAATAGACCATGTTTGCTACATAGCTGTGGTGAACTTTCAGTGGCTTGGTCTTTTAACAAGAGAATAAAAAAAGAAAGGTAAGAGCTAAAGTCTGCAATTGTCTTTTAAGTTAAAAAAAAAAGGGAAACAAGATGCTAAGATTACAGCACAGTTTCTTTTGCCAACATTTTTGATATGAGCCTTCCTTTACCTCAGGGGTCCCCAACCCCTGGTCCGTGGACCAGTACCAGTCTGTGGCATGCCAGCAACTGGTCCGCACAAACAAGCAAAGCCCCATCCATGGGATACAGGCAGCACACAAAACCATGCACTCTCCGATCTGGGGAAAAACCTCTCTCCACAGCACCCAAAAAGTTGGGGACCTCTGCTTTATCTGAAAGCGGCGCCTTTGATGAATCACTACAATTTTTTGTACTGATAAGAGTTTACTTGCAGTGTGAATATTATACTCACCGGTTACTTTGGGGATTCCCTGCAAGCGAGGAACTGGGAGTGCTACTATAATCCCAACATTTGTTCCAACCAATAATAGACCATGGCATACTAAGAGGCTAGTCACTGAAACACGTTGCTGTCCTGCAAGATGCAGAGAATATTACATTACTCCCAAACCAGGTTTTTTTTGCTGTTTACAGTTGCACTGTACAGGCATTATTTAATGAAATCATGTTCTCCTACATATTTAAAAATGTTGTAAGCATACAATAAATCATATAATACAAGGGTCATGTAGCCAAGCAATAACCTATCCATTTATTTCAGTTTCTATCTGCAGTTCTCCTGTGTTTTTGAAATACCCATGAATTCACTGCTGTCAAACACTGCTACCACTGCCAGGAAAGATCCACCATGGAAGCCACCTCCAAAGGTGCACTGCTGAATACCTACAAGCCTCAATGCCACCAGCTTCTGTGATAGCACCACTTCTCTAGACACCAAATAGCTGATTAGCACACCAGCTATTCCTTTGCAGTCTGCAGTTATTTTCAATTATCTTCCAATCCTTTTCCCTTTACAAATTGTGCAGGCCTGCTGTTGAGGGTCAACCCCTCCCCCTTTCTACTGTGGACTTTTTACAAAAAAATATACTTAATATCAACACAAAATAGTGAAGAGTACATAGGCACAGTGTAATGAATCAAGTATGCTAATGTTCAGTATATGTTAGCCAACATATGATGCTAGGTTTATATTATAGCATGATTCCACCACATTTTTAAAATTAT
This sequence comes from Vipera berus, assembly GCF_964194415.1. Taxonomy (NCBI): domain Eukaryota; kingdom Metazoa; phylum Chordata; class Lepidosauria; order Squamata; family Viperidae; genus Vipera; species Vipera berus. The sequence continues at coordinate 225,525,707 of NC_138202.1, read as the reverse complement.
CCCAGGCTGACATGTGGACAAGTGCCTTCAATTTAACTTAATGGTGAGATTATTAATTTAGGGAACTATACACAATTATCTAGCAGATGTATAATCCATTTATAAATGATTAAGTAGCAATCCTGTATTCATTTATATGGTGGTACTGCATTCCACCAGAATCATTTCTGAACGGATACATAAGATAAGATTTATATCTAAAGGTTATGTCTAGAGGTAATCCAGAAATTTAGCAGATTAATGGAGCAACAGATACCCATTAAAACAAAATGTCCATTAAATCCAAATTGGGTTTTGTGCATGGGCATTTTATATATTTACCCATATTCAAAATGGCATTTTATTCATGTACAAAAATAATACAGGGTACAACCAAATTTTGTCCAATGTATCCAAAATGTCTACTTCAATTTATACCTGAATTTCAGAATACTGATAATCTGATATTATTTTAAACATACTGTATATTAACTCTGTTAACTGAAAGACCACTGAGTTATCTTTTAGAAAATTTGCAAAAAGGCAGTTTTGAGACAATGGCTATCCCAGTTCCAAAATTGAAGAAGGAATGAATAAAAAACTCACATTGTACAACAAAACCGTATGGATAAAAAGACTTGTGCTTTTAAACAAATCAAATTATTTTTAAACTCTCTTCAAAGATTCTTAAAAAGCACTGGAGCCATATTAAATAAAGAATTGTTTTCTAGTTTCTCCTTTATTTACAAATTGAACCTGGTATGGGTAATTTTGTGGAGTTACAGTTTTACTCTTAAAAATTTGGGCAGCAATCTGGAAATTCTAGAAACTGTTGACCTGACACATTTAGGTGGCTCAGGGCTGGAGAAAACTAATTCATGACATGAAGTATGAACTAGACATATTCTGTGCTTAAAGGAAATCACTGATGGCCGTAAGGACTGATGCTAAAATTAACTATCAAATATTCATAAAAAGGAAAGTCGCTTGTTTGGGAAGTGGAATTCCAGAGTTTTCTATCAGAACTGGGCAGAGGGGCAGCCTTGAATGAAACATGAATGATTCCAGAAGGTAAATAAATGGCACCAAATGATCACGGCTCCAGTATAAAATCCTGCCCTATTTTTATTCATGGAAAAAATCCCTTATGCAGAAAACAACTGAGCAGACCTATTGTTTTATTAGCAAGAAAATATAAACTAAAGAGGCATGTAAATATAAATTCAAGACCCGCAAAACTGTACTTTGAAATCAGTGTGTTCCCAACTTATGTATAAACCAGGCAGTGGTGGGATTCAGCCAGTTCGCACCAGTTTGGCAGAACCGGTAGCTAATTTTTTTGTTGACCAGGCCAAGAATGGACTTCCGGAAGTGGCATCCACACAGAAAACCAGTTGTTCCCATACTTGAATCCCACCACTGAAACCAGGTATATTCAACTTCCAGAGAACCAGTGATATTAAGAAAAGAACAATAATCAAACATGGCCTAGCAAAATGTCTTCATAATGGTCATATGGTGTGAATCACTATACTGTGGTCCTTAATTTCAATGTTTAGATGATTTAATCATTTTTGTTTAATTTCAAAAAAACATGTATAAAAAGTAAACAAGCAAGAAAAATGGAAGAAGAAAAGAATCAGACAAGAAGCTTAGACAATTTAAATAAAAAAGGTGAATGAATCTCTTGTTAAATCTGCACATCTGAGAGTTTTTAGACATCAGTTCAGTGCAAAATATAAAAGTGTCTACTATTTGTTCTTGTTTTGCACATTTGCAGAACAATGAGACCGGGGAGAGGGATTTTAATCTTCTCTTCCCACAGAGGATATTCACGCATATTGTGTTCATTTTAAACGCATTGCCTATTATAAAAAAATACTTCACAGAGCATTTTCACTCCAAAATGACTGAAAATACCTGTATATCCTGTTGTGTAATTCTGATCTGCAGTATTTTGGTGACATTAACATCAAGGGGATGGAAGGAGGAAAACTCAAGGCCTGTCCTGACCCCAGGATCTACAAAAATGTCTAACTGGTGGCTCATGCTAGTTAAATAACATTGTTTCCACATGTGAAAACTGCTAACAATTATTCTGCATGCTCACATTTTGAAGGCAGAAGACCAACTTTGGAACAAACAATTCTAAGTGCAGTCAAACGGAAATCCCTTGCTTTTAAAGTGATGGAACAGTTGGGAAGCACCTGTTTGAGAACATGAACTTCTGAAACACATAATTAATACAAGATGGCAAATGCATTAGGTTTGTGTGCACTGTTCCAGATTAAGTACAGAAGGGAGGAATGGCTACAGCTTTGTGCTTTTCCAAATGTTTTAATTCTCAGAAGTGGCTGCAAATCAGTTCAGTTTATCAATCCTTCCTTCCAGTGAATATTTTGGGGATAAATTAATCCTACTTTGATCTCAAATAGATACAATTTGGAGTAAAAACATTTCAGAGATTAAATTGGGTTAAATTTAAATAGTATAACAACCTTTTTAGTATGCATATACTTTTTGTAATTCAAAGTATTTTCATGGGGCAAATAGTGTACAATATTAAAATAATTTTAATATCATGTAAAATTCAACAAAAAATAAAATAGAAACAGATTGTAGACTATAATCATTGGCCATAAATAGTGAGATATTCATGACCATTGATTATAGTTTAAAATCTGTACCATAATGAGATGGTTTTGACCCCGTAGGTCTGTTAATATAAAGATGGCTTTAGTCCAAAAATCCAATTGAATTTTTCACATCTCTGAAAAAAAAATTATGATACTGAACAACTATTTAAAATGAATTCCAAGCCACCACATTTTCAATAACATAATTCAAGTACTTTATATACTACAAATACACTATGTTCTCAATTACTATAACATAAAACAGAAACAAGATTTATGTAAGATGTTCCAATGAAACTGGCAGAGCTGAAATTTGAGCAGAGACTTTCAAATTCACAGGTCCCTATGCTATGTTTATTATAAATATGCCAGTGTAGTTGGAATGAGGAAGATCGTTGTTATTTCAAGGAGTTTAGTGACAAATTTAGTGATAAGAAGTGTTACGTTTTTCCATTTGCCATCAAGCAATACATGTCATACTACTAGATTAAAAAATCACATAGGTGAGCATGGTATCAGTAGAACAAATTAAAAACATCTTTAAATTCAGCAGAATTCTTCAGGGCAAATCTTGTTTCTCATGAATTTCACATATAAAAAAGAAAAAAAATGGAATTTAGAATAAAATTCAAGATAGTTTAATTCAAGTTATAACATTTGTATGTAACCTGGACATTATTTTTGTCCTCAGTCCTATATCTGAGGAGGGTACATCAAACCAATAAGTTTGTCATGGCCAGAGTATACATCATACGGAAATCTTCAAAGGGGTGTTTCACTTTGATGAAGCCTCAAGTAATGCAGACTCTTGAAGCTGCTCCTTCACATAACATGACTTCTTTGACCCTGGTGACTCAGTAGTTAGAATGCAGTATCGCAGGCTAACTCTGGCCACCGCCAGGAGTTCGATCTTGACTGGTTAAAGTTTGACTCGGCCTTCCATCCTTCCAAAGTCGGTAAAATGAGATTGTTGGGGCCAATATGCTGATATTTGTAAACTGCTTAGAGAGAGCTTTAAAGCTGTATGAAGCAGTATGCAAGTCTAGATGCTGTTGCTATTAAGTCTTAAGAGCAAAGCAAAGTGTGTTGTTTCTTTAACAAACGTTGCAGGAAATACTACGGTGCAGCCTGAAGCACCCTACATAAATTCCAGTCCCAATTACCATTGTTAAGTCAAGGATTACCTGTAGTTGGTGAGAATTATAGAATTAAGAGACTTGATTCTAAAATTAAGATTTAACTAGAGATTACATACCTAGTTCCAGATGTTTTGGAAAGTAAAAAAGAACTTACCATGACTTTTGGAGCCAACTATAGTGATGAGGAATTCATGAAATCTAAACCTTCATGCCTGTCCGTTCGTATATAAAAAGGGACTACAGAACGGTTTCTTCAGACATAACATTTAAATACTGAGCAGTTTTTTACAACAGCTTTTGTGCCTTCTTCTAATCTAGTGATTTTTAAATAATGGTCCAGAGCAGGGGTCGGCAACCTAAAAAAGGAAAAGAGCCACCGGGAACCGGTTCCATCACAAATTAAAAAAACTGGGAGCCGCGTGCGTGTGTCCATGCACGCGCATGCGCAAAAAATGTTTTGCGCATGCGCAAAACGGTTTTTTGCGCATGCGCGGACGCACGCGATTGCCATTTTTTTTTAAAAAGTGAGATGGAACCGGTTCCCGGTTGCCCGACGGCGACGGCCCGTCTGCAAAGCTGCCGCTTTCGGCAGCTTTGCAGACGGGCCGCGGCAGCTTCCTCAAAGAGCGACGCCGCGGCCCATTCGCACGGAGGTACGCGCGCACCTCTCCAAAGGTTTGGGGAGGTGCGCGCGCACCTCTCCAATCGGGCGGTGCCACTCTCCATTTGGAGAGGTGCGCGCACACCACTGCCCGTTCGAAGAGGTGCGCGTGCACCGGGCACACTGGGAGCTGCAGGAGACGGCTCAAAGAGCCGCATGCGGCTCCGGAGCCGCGGGTTGCCGACCCGTGGTCCAGAGAATGTATCTACATCTAGCAATGCCTACCTAGCAACAGCTTGCTTTCTGCATGTTCTGTATAGTTACAGAATGTAAAGGTAAAAGGTAAAGGTAAAGGTTCCCCCGCACATGCGTGCTAGTCGTTTCCGACTCTAGGGGCCGGTGCTCATCTCCGTTTCAAAGCCGAAGAGCCAGCGCTTGTCCAAGGACATCTCCGTGGTCATGTGGCCGGCATGACTAGATGCCAAAGGCACACGGAACGCTGTTACCTTCCCACCGGAGTGGTCCCTATATTTCTACTTGCATTTTTACGTGCTTTCGAACTGCTAGGTTGGCAGAAGCTGGGACGAGTAACAGGCGCTCACTCTGTTACGCGGCACTCGGGATTCGACCCGCCAAACTGCCGACCTTCTGATCAACAAGCTCAGCGTCCTAACCCACTGAGCCACCGCGTCCCTTTACCTTTACAGAATGTAGACTTGCCTTTTAATTTTGGAAAGAGATACTTATGTGTATAAGTGTGCTACATTCTACTCTTTACGAAGGAAACCTCTCCATACCAAAATAGTTTGAACCGGAAGAAATGGGCAAGTGAAACATATAGCAATACAGCCACGAGTGTTAATGCATTAAAAAGCACACTCCTTTTATTCTATTGCTTACTTTCTGCTTTTCAGAAGTCTATTACCTATGGATCAATGCATTTGCTGTTTTGTTTTCAACTTTTTCCAGCTTTTACTATGTCACAAGAACATTTAAACAAATCCCCCTTTTTCTTGTTCCACATCAAATCAATTCAAGCTACAACTTAATCTTTGTTACTTTGAACAAAAAACTCTATTGCAACTGTTACATGAATTGTGGGTGGGAATACATTTCAGATAAAATAGAAGCAGCTGAAGCATAATTGTAATGGTGTGTGTATGTTTATCTCAAGTTCTTCAGCAGGAAAACAGAGTTTACATTTCTCTTCTTGTCTTTCCGTGGCAGTAATAGCTAAGATTAGATATTTTCCAAATAGCCATTTTTTTTAAAAAAAACGTGCAGGAATACCTATTTGTAAACCACACACAGGCACAGTTTACCTCCTACAAGCAAAATACTCAATCCTCTAGCATGGTGACAACAGCCTGAAAAATACTCTCCTGAGAATACATAAACAAGTGGCTGATTTGTGTGCTTATTGGGTAGCCCCAAAGTTAAGGGCTTTTAAAAGTAGCAGAAGAGGAAATAATGTACAGTTAATAAAATTACTATTAGACTTTTAAAGAACTGGCAATAGATAGGTTCTCTAACAGAGAGCAGATAACTTGCCCTTAGGTCACAAGTGTTCCTCAGCCTGATTGAGGGTGGGGTGGGGGAACTTTGTAAACATGCAGGTTGACTTTGGAGACTGTCTGGAGAAACCCCTGCAGTTTTCTTGGAAAAATTTTCCAAAATGATCTGCCCTTGCCTTTTTCTTAGGGCTGAGAAAGAACGACTGAGCGGATTAGAACTCAAAGTCTCTCAATTTCCAGCCTGATGCCTTAAATGACTAAGCAAACTGTTTCCCTCTGATTTTCTATCTTACTATATTCCTCATCCAGCGGTTTTTCAGAATTATGTTAGGCTTGTCTTTCAGAAAACAGGTCCTTAAGGTTTCCATTCAGATCAATATTCTGAGTAAAAGACACGTCACATTTGTGAATGACAGCAAAACTGGATTATTAGGTGACTTCCATAGATTTTGGATATTAAGTGCCAATGGCGGGGCAGCAGACTGCACAACCTCAGGTTTAAACCTTCAGATTTAACATCATGCCCACAAAGCAAGAGTTGTTCAAACAAACAATCTGGTAATGAATAAATAATGGTACCTGATAACATATTGTGAGCAAGAGTAGCCACATTAACATCCTGGAGATGTTTAAGGGTTTCAGTGTGGAAAAGACGGAGAGTAGATCCCGATGTGAAGGCAATCCAGATCCCCACTCCTGCAACAGCCATATGAGAGATCACCATCCCTTCCTCTTGATGAGCTTCAAAATGGCACTGGATAATAGACAGATTCCATTAAAAAAGCATTCAGTAGGAACAGCAATACCAATAACCTATATTTATTTGTTTTCACACAAATAACTGTGGACCTGTTGTGAAGGACACCATGAATTAAACATTATCTTGCCTTCTAACAAGGCTGAATTGAAAACAGAAATGGCCGCAAGGACATCCAAATGCTTATCATGCAGTACTTAATACAAAAAGAACAATGATGCAGACATTCAGTTATTCCTCAGAGCCAGAACCATATATAAAACTGGTAGTAGTTCCCTGCTAAAGAAAGGAAATGATAACAATTTTCACTAATGGCCTACAGAACATAATATTATAATTGAGATCCAAGCTCCATCAATTTAACAGAATAAAACAGTTGGAAGGGACCTTGGAGCCTTCTAATCTCCTGCTCAAGCAGGAGACTCTAGACTATTTCAGACATATAGTTGTCCAATCTCTTCTTTAAAATCTCCAGTGATAAAAGACTCACAAGTTCTGGAGGCAAGCCATTCCACCAATTAATTGTTCTAACTGTAAGGAAATTTCTTCTTAGTTCTAGGTTGCTTCTCTGCTTGATTGGTTTCCATCCACTGCTTCTTGTCCTGCCTTCTGGTGCTTTGGAGCACAGCTTGACTGCCTCTTCTTTGTGGCAACCCCTGAGATATTGGAACACTGCTATCATGTCACTCCTAGTCTTTCTCTTCATTAAACTAGACATACCCATGTGTATTTGTCAACTTGTACCCATGGACCAAAGCAATGAATCTGCCATTTTTAAAATGATGATCCTCCTCCCTCCACCATGGAGACTCATGGCTCTTAGTATCTCTTTCTCATAGTATTCCAAAGAATACCCCGGCTTTCTGGAACAGGAAGTTAAGAGGGCAGAAATTGGCAAATGTTGCTTTCCCATTATCTTCTTTTGGCATACAATGAACTTTTCTCAGTGATTCAACTCAGAATCTCTTTTCTAGAAGTTGTTATACTTAGACATCACATCAAAGCAAGTGCAGTAGGATTTGGATGTGGTTCCCTATAAGTCTCCTAAACAATAACCAGTGGTCATCACAATGAGCATCAATGGAAGGTATAATTAAATATTTGGTGGGTAGCACGTGGCTAAAAACATAAGGAAAGAGAGGAGGAGGTAGTTAGTTAACTGTATATTATTCATGAAGCAATGTGAGTGCAACATTGCATTAAGCCTAATAGTTTGGGAGGATAAAATAGATTGGGCAGAATAAAATTAGGGCAGAATGAAAGTAATTGGAAAAGAGAGAAATAAAATACAGTAAATTAAGGGGCTGACTTTTCTCGATAAATTTAGAGTACAGTATTTTCTCAATTACTAACTCACTGTTGTACTTGCAATGATCTAAGTGCATATGCATTATTAACAATGGATCATGTAATGTTTTCAAGAGTCAGATCATAACAAAAAGTAACGTAATAAATAGCAATTAAACTCTAAAACATGCATTCAAAAATGATACTTGTGGGACATCTTCACTGAACTGCAATCCAGATTTTCCTGTTCCATATTTCTAGCATGATATTGAAATTGTAAATTGGCAAGCAGAATATATGTTGGCATCCAGATCTTACAAAAATATTTTACATATTTTTTTCAGAGTCTTTACTATGAAGGTATGTATTTAAAGTGGTTAAAAGATGTAAAGCAATTTCAATTATGAGTTGGGATAGCTATCTAACTCCCAAACCTTTTCTGCCCCAAAGTCCTTCAGAGACAGCTATCTGCTTCCAAAACAATGCAAAAATTCAAAGCATCTTTAAATATCTCCATTTGCAATGATTGTGGCAATACTAAGAATAGGTCATTCACAAATACTGTTATTCTAAGGGACAGAAATCTGGATGTTTCCAACTTTTTATAAAAATGGAATCAATAAAATCAATAAAAACCCCAAAACAACACTCATGATTTACCTGTGTAGTTTATGCTTATCTGGAAAGATAGTGAACTTACTATTAAAAGGAATAATCAAATAGACCAGTGAGTATTAAAATACACACCATAAAGCTTCCAGTAATTTTCTGAGAAAAAAATAAAAACAAAACAGTTGTGATTCCTCTGCTTCAAATCTATGGAAACAGATGGTACCACCCAAGTAACAAGACAAGTTGGGTGGCAGCCAAGAAAAGCTACATTAATCTTGTCAAATCATTCACATTAATTATTAAACCATTTTTAAAAGCCTAAATCATAAAAGGTAATTAATTAACCTGTTTCTTTATTGAACTCCCTATGTCAAAACTATTTTAGGTAAGTAAAAATAAGGTGTGTAGGGGGAAAAGGTTGGTGTTAAGGATACATCATTAAAAGTGAATGTTTTCTGGGTGAGTGGTTGCTGTGAGAAATTATGGTGTGGTAGTGCGCAACATTATTGTGTTCTTCATGCAATATTACAGGTTAGAGAACATTAATATTAAAACGTTTCAAAGCTTATCGGCCAAGGAGACAAAAGTTTCTTGGGGTCCTCAAAAGATAATGTTTATTCTAAGTTAAAAAGCTAAAAAAGGATTAAAGCACTGGATTAAAGAACTGACTCAAATCAAATATTTGAGTATTTGTTTTCTTTTGAGAACAATACAGATTCCTGCCTGCCTTATCAAGCAATTTATGAAGGTGATGATTTTTATCTACCAATACAGTTGGTATTAGCAGCCAGGAAACTCATCTGCTTTGAGAAAGATTCCTGACTCTATATCTCTTAGATAAGTGATGAAAATTTTAAAGATAATTTAAATATATTTGAGGATCATTTAAATTGTCTGGGGACAAATACCTGCTCATAAAAAAAAAAGCTCAGTGCCAACCAACATGTTGGACTTCTGCTAGAGCACAGGTCTGCAACCCGTGGCTCTGGAGCTGCATGCGGCTCTTTCAGCCGTCTCCTGCGGCTCCCAGTCCTCTGCTATGTGTACTCCAAAAAAAAAAGTGAGACTAAAAAAGTTCAACCAATCAATTCAAATATGCAGGGTAGGTGCATATCTCGCCTTGGCTCCACTCTTCATTCAAACCCTGTTCTGCGCATGTGCGCATGTATGCGCATGCGCACACATTTTTTGAGGCTCCCAGTTTTTCCTTTTGTGAGGGAACTGGTTCTGAGTGGCTCTTTCACTGTTTCAGGTTGCTGACCCCTGAGCTAGAGTGAAACACACACACACACACACACACAAACACACACACATATATTTAGAACTTCCACATGTTATTTGTGGTGAACATAATGTCACAACTGTAATAAGAAGGCAGTGAATGAAACAGGGTATTAGTTATGCAACTAATCACTGACAGGCCATGCCAGCAGCAAGGAGAAACTGAAGAAAGGGTTGGTTTTAAAAGGGCATGCTTGTGAGCGAAGAGGAAATTGACCCTTAGGTCAAAATGTTTACCTACGGGTCAGCTTTGTTCACATACCACTTTCCTTTTGGTTTCACAGCTGTTCAGTCCCTTCCCATTTCCTTTGCTCACAAGCGCGCCCTTTTAAAACCAGCCCTTTCTTCACTTTCTATTGCTGCTGGCTTGGCCTGTCAGTTAGCAGTTACACAACTAATGCCCTGCCTTATTCACTGCCTTCTTATTGCAATTGTGACATTGTTTTCACCACAAATAACATATGTGAAAGTGCTGAAGTTCTAAAGAGGAAAGCTAATTGAAGTGTCAGCACTAGTTAAAAACTGGTTGCAAGCAAAAAAACTGACAGGAAATAAGAGCGATACAATAAAAAAAATGTGGAAGGAAAAATAAAAGGCTTCCTATCTGAATAAATAACCCCAGTAACAATAATGTTTAGTTTAAAATGCTTGTCATTTTCACGTCTGCTTTAAACATCAAGGATTTGTAACTTAAAATTTAGGACAACTATCTTAAATTCTGTATCATAAAGCAAAAACATTTTCAGTCTCATATTAAGACGATTTCACATATTATAGTTCATGTATTCATTTTTGCACTGAAAAACCTCAAGCTGAGTGAGGGCAGATGTGTCCACGCAAATATTCTCTAATCAGTTCATAAAAACACCCCTGTAAATGTATGCCTAATGATCTGTACAAGGCATAAAACTTTCCCATCTATAGTAACTGTGCAGGCAGAAATTAAATAGACCCAAGGTTATCTTATAAACAGATACAGTAAAGACATCTGCCTACAGATTCGTACAATACACAAACAGTATCTATTAGGAAAAATATTTACAAGAAGGTAGAAAAAAACCCCACAGCACAGCAATATCATTCTACCATCAGAGTGTTGTTCTGTGCCCAAGGGTATGCTTTTTGCAAATCAGCACAGCAGAAGTACAGATGGAAAAAATGTTCATATTTCTCTATTATCTTGCTACAATTAGTTCTCTTCCTAATAATCCAGTTCAAAAACTTGACTATTTTTTTCTCTCTCTCTAGGGAGCAACCAACAGTGTAATATTTTTCTTAGCCACAGGCTCTGAAGTCATCTTTATGATCAGCTCTACAATGTTTATTGATCTTACGGTAGTATGTCATCCACACAAATGTACTTGTATTTTTATGAAGGAGACTAATACGTTGACAACAGGGACGCGGTGGCTCAGTGGGTTTAGGACGCTGAGCTTGTCGATCAGAAGGTCGGCAGTCTGGCGGGTCGAATCCCGAGTGCCGCGTAACAGAGTGAGCGCCTGTTACTCATCCCAGCTTCTGCCAACCTAGCAGTTCGAATGCACGTAAAAATGCAAGTAGAAAAATAGGGACCACTACGGTGGGAAGGTAACAGCGTTCTGTGCGCCTTTGGCGTCTAGTCATGCCGGCCACATGACTACGGAGACGTCCTTGCACAAGTGCTAGCTCTTTGGCTTTGAAACGGAGATGAGCACCGGCCCCTAGAGTTGGAAACAACTAGCACGCATGTGCGGGGGAACCTTTATCTTTACCTAATACATTGACATTACTTTTTTCCATAAGCGAGATTATTAGCCAAACACTTTACATTTTTGAGATTTCTAAAATGATATTTTCTCATCTAACATCTGCAAATTGAAGAACTTGTTAAAAGGATCATGAATCAGTTATTCCAATTTTTCCTTCTTGCTGCAATCCCTAGTGTCACTTTTCATGCTCTGCTGAAAGAAGGGTAAATTATTTATCCAAGTAGTAAAATCAAAATTTTATGTGCTTCACTCGTCAGCTAAAAGTTTTCTTAGCCTGGCTCTTAGTCATTCCTGAATACACACATACACATTGGAATGAATGACCTCAGGCAACAGCACATACATCCACGCAATGCTCTAGAGGAATCTGTGACCTCTCCTAACCCAGAGCATGGTGATCTGCTATAATCTAACATAGCTCTTTCTAACACAGCTCTCTCATAGTGTGCCTTACACTTCTGTCCTGCAAGAATTAGCTCATTAATTGAATTGAAACTGACAGAAATTACATCACAACACTGAAGAAGCCTAGAGTGAAATTTTTAAAAATGAGAAACATTCTGCACAATAATAAAAGAATCTATTTTAACTCTCTCACAAATTGGTATGACTGTGAAGCCTTTTCATTCATCCTCCAATTTATCATTTTTGTACCATGCAACCTCTTCTCATTCTTTATCAGACGCAGAACGTCTAGAACCACCCTTTTTCTCATGCAAGGGAAACGCAATCATTTTGCTTGCTGATGTTTGGGTGAGAGTCTCTCTCCTCTTGCGCACACGAACAGCCATACTCCTCCAGTTGTTTCTCTGTCTTTTACACAGACCATGATAAACCATTATAGATGTTGCCATGCTCCCAAGACATTTCTCTGCGAAACGAAGCAGCCCTAGAATGAAAGCTAGCTTGGTCCATAATTCCATGCTAAAGTCTTCCCCTTCCTTCAGACTAAAGAGCCCGGCGTTTTTCTTTTCCTCAAGCTCTATGGCAACCTTAAGAGTTCCAGCACACATTTTCATGGCTACAGCCAATTCTTTCATCCCGGTGGCGCCTGAGAGAACCACTTTTTTTTTTTGATACAAGACGACATTGCATAGTTTGCATCTTTTGCTTCCCCCCATTTATACGCAGCACAAAATCCTTTGTGATTCTCAGCCCAAAGAGCACTGCCAAGGACTGCAAAATGCTTTCTCAAGCATAGCACGTTCTGTATAATGGGCCTCATTGTTCACGGAAAGTGAAGGGATTTTACTATGTTTAAGAAACGGCCGTGTTTATATATATGCTATTAAGGAAAAATGAGGGTATTTTCATTTGTATTTGTATTTGTATTTATTAAATTTGTATACCGCCCTTCTCCCGAGGGACTCAGGGCGGTGAACAGGGCACATATAAATAGAGGATACAAAAATTAAAAAACAATTAAATAATTGCCCAGATAAAACAGTAACAATATAAAACCCAATTAAAAAACCCTAACTTCCCCCATCAGGCCAGGCCAGCTTGTTCAAATAAATGGGTCTTCAGACTGCGTCGGAAAGAGCGAAGGTCCGGTGCCGTCCGGAGCTCAACCGGCAGTTGGTTCCATAAAGCCGGAGCACCCACAGAGAAGGCCCTCCCCCTGGGGGCCACCAGCCGACATTCTCTGACCGGGGGCACCCTGAGGAGGCCCTCTCTGTGGGAACGCACAGGGCGGAGGGAAGTTGACGCCGGCAGCAGGTGGTCCCCGAGGTACTCCGGCCCCATGCCATGTAGGGACTTAAAGACCATTACCAGAACCTTGAATCTCACCCGGAAGACAACTGGTAACCAATGCAGCTCGCAGAGCAAAGGTGTAACGTGGGAGTACCGGGAAACTCCCAAGACAACTCTCGCGGCCGCATTTATTTGGCATACTTCAGGGTTTGTTTTTGGAAAATTTAAATTACAAATTATAATCTTTCATTGTTATAATTATATGTAATTATTGAAGGGGGAATGTATAATTATGGTTAAGAGGGAAAGCTAGCAAGCCCCTATGAAGTCTACCACAAGAGTGATAGGCAGGAAAGCACAGATAGTGGAACAGGTGCCTTGAATCCAGGACTGTTGCAAACTCTCCTTTTGAACAACCGTACTCTGGAAAGAAACATTATAACAAATTGTAAAGATGATGATGGTGATTAATAATAATTTTTTTAAAAAACTGGCTGTACGGGTCCCAGTGGTTATTGGAACACTGGACGCCCTATAAAAAAACCTTAAATAGCATTTAGGAAACCTGTGCGTTGATAAAATTTCCATTTGCCAGTAACAAAAGTCCATACTGCTTGATCTGCACATTTATTACAGTGATACATTACACCATGCTAAGTTGTTGAGAGCTCAACGCAAAGGAAAGCCGGCATCAGCTAAGGAACTGGCAGCTGTGATTTCACATTATGTAACATAATAGGTTTTTATCTACCCATTTATTGCCAAATCAAGCTAGCAAATATACCTAACACTCCTGCCTATTTTCCCAACAACAATCCTGTGGGGTGGGGTGGGTTTACAGAGAGGAACGAGCCGAAGTAGCCCAACCAGACTCCTAGTTTCTAGGCCAGCACATTCACCACTACACCAGCTCTTATATCCTGCTTTGCTTGCGTAGACCCTTTTAGGAATAAGCACTGTAAACCTGATGCTAACGCATTGCCAAGCCTTTTGGATTTACTCTGGGAGTTCTTATAGTAGTTACAGAGAAGGTAATTTCTCTTGCGAAATAAATAGCGACAGGCCACAGCCTTGTCCCTTTCCTCTGTTGCCAACATATATATTATCTTGGCATTCTCGTGAATGCTGTTTCAGCTCCAGTGGAACTAGAGACTGGCACATGTCTGTGCTAGCTCTGTTTGAGGCAAAGGCTTCAGAAAATTTCCCTTCCAGCCAAGGACGATTGTTTATGAAAGCTGCGATATATTTCAATCATTCCTAAAATGTAACATTATTTCTAGCTAAACACGTACCCCATAACCACCAAAACAAGAAGTATCACTGTGGTTGGCATGAAGCTTAGAACAAAAATACTTTCAAGTGGAGCTGACCTCAGCTTGAATATGGGATTCCAGGAAGAGTCCAAGCATCAAAACATAAACAGCAAGGAAGGAACAGCAAGTGGGTAGGAAGCAACAGCAATGCAATGCAATCTGCCAAATAATTTGTTCTTATGCCTCGAAAATACAGAATATGTGAAAAAGATTCAACTGTGCCTAAGGGCTTTGTTTTGTGCTTGTTAGCACAAAGTGTTGCCAAATTTAAGCAGCAACATGACTGCAATTATGTGAGAAAGGGGGTGGTGGTGGATAATAATAGGAGGGAGATCGGTGTGAACAGAGATCTAGAAAGCAGGTCATCTTGGTGGCTGCCCCACCAATATGGAACAGTTTAACTTCCGCGGTCAGGATGGATCCCATATTGTCCTTTTTTTCCCTTTGGAAAACGGCAGATAATTTCATTTTGCTGCTCCAGTGGGCTGCTTCCTTCCTGATTTTTTTTTCCATTTTATATTCCATGTGTTTTACCCTTTATGAAGATTACAAAACCTAGGGTTTTATGGGACTATTTGTTTTTATTGATTACAAATCACTGGAGCCTGGCAATACGGCAATACATAAATAAAAGGGCAGGAGAGTTGTGATGAGTGTGAGGATCCCAGCTGGCTGCATCACAGAATTGAGAGAGTGCCACTTTGGACAGGATATAAGAAGAGTAACGCACGGAGAAATTGCATCTCTGCTACACTGTCAGGCTGCATAAATCATGAAGTTTGATCAAATCAAAAGCATATCTGCAGTATCTAACTATTCATCTATCTCAAATTCCTGTTTCTCCTGCTTGTTGGCTACAGCACCAAGGAAGTTTTTCCAAGACTGCTAATTCTCTCTCTTTCTGTGTGTGTGTGTGTGTGTGTGTGAGAGAGAGAGAGAGAGAGAGAGAGACAGACAGACAGACACACACACACACACACACACACACAGAGAGAGAGAGAGAGAGAGAGAGAGAGAGAGAGAGAGAGAGAGAGAGAGAGAGAGAGAGCGCACACGTTTCGTGAGTATTATTTTATTATTCTCCTTCATTGGGAGTATTATTAACATTTCCTGCAATCAGTGCTTTTATCTAAGGTAGGGACCCCTGGGGATTCAAACTGGTCAGGCAGTAGGGAACAATCAGCAGCTTACAGGAAAAAGATCAGCTGAGGACAGAGTCCATCAGTCTGTGTTAGCTCTTGCCTTACCCCATTCTCAGCCAGGAAAGCTGAAGTGGTCATACACTTGCAGTCCTATCTTATATATTTTATTTCTTTACATACAAATGAAGTCACTGCAGTCATTGAAGATTATGACTAATCATGGCCCACTGTGTTTTGTTAGATGACTTTTCACTTCCTAGTCCAGGGATGAGAGACTAGCCCAAACACAACCAGTTTTCATGTCTAGGGGAGGACTGGAACCTGAATCTTCTTGCTGCTATTCCAGTCCTTTAATCATTATAGAACAATGATTCTTACCCATACATACGAGTACATACCTCTAAAAAAAAATCTGTGTTTCATTGTTCAGCTTATTGTCTTCCGAAAACTTTGTCTATCCAAATAGCAATTTAATTCTGTTATACTACAAGTAACAAACCTACTACAAACTGCACTTACTACAATAAGTTCTTTGGAGACCCAGTTGGTCTAAGTTAGTAGTTAAGGCACCAGGCTAGAAACTGGGAGACTGACCCACTTTAGCCATGAAAGCCAGCTGGGTGACCTTGGACCAGTCACACTCTCTCTCAGCCCAACTCTCCTCACATGATGGTTATTTTGGGGGAACAGGAAGGTGCGTTGGATATGTTCACCGCCTTGGGTTATTTGTAATAATAAAGGTGGGATACAAATAAATAATAAAAGCACTCTGATTTCATACTTTTCCTTCCATGTTAGCTCCCACTACCACAGAGCCATTGAAGAGACCAGTTCTGTTATGACCTACTCCAATGGCTGTCCAAGACTGGAGAATTGATAACGAGGAAAGAAAGGAAGGATACTAGTGAGTATATATTATGCAAAAAAAGAAAAAAGAAAAGAAAATGGTGATGTTTGTACGTTATGCATGTTATTTCATTTTCTATCTAACTTCAAGGCAAGGAGATACTAATAGGACTCCTAAAGGCAAAAAAAAAAGAAGGAATGGAATGGCCAAGATCATTCTATAAGAATAAAATGCACTAATGCATATCACAGATCATCCCTTCTGAATGATTAAATGCTGCAATTAATATTCAGTGAAATTAAAGCCATCCATTACAGACTGTTACATTTTACTAGTTACATCAAAAGATCATTAAAGAAACCCTTTTTTATTTAAGATGGACAATCTGATGCAAAAAGATACAGCCCCCACCCCAAAAAAGATGGTCTACCGAGTTGGAAAGACAACAATATCAGAGACAAATATTTAGGAATTTTAAAAAAGCTGTTCACTAAAAGCAAAAGCTTGGATTTCAGATTATTCATCCACATTCAGTAGGTGGGAAATACAAATATAATCAATCTACTCCTTTCCACGTCTCTAAGATGATATTCTTGTATTCTCCAAGTTGATATCCTAGGAATTCTGGCAATGATATTCCTGGTATAACTTGAATGGATGGTGGCAAGTCTACTGTAGACAATTAAAAAGTGAAGAATACCAAGAAATGGAAATTGTAGGCACAGACTTGACAGTCTTGTATGGTTGATATGGCTGATTCAAATAAGCATCTAACGTGTTAGTTCATTCATTAGTTCGACTGACAGTTTTAAAAAGGGCGGGCAAATGTAAAATAAATAAATAAAAAAAATCTGCATTCAGCATAGAAAGCATTAGTTTTTAAAGAATCCACACATGAGCCACATGATCAAACCATAATGCTAATTATCCCTATAATCATGTTGGACACTGTGGCTCACAGTTAGTACACTGAGTCTTAGACCTGGGAGACGTATATTTGCCTTCATGAGTCTTAAGAGCATTAAAGGTCTACAGTTTGAGACTCGAGTGCCACAAGATGAAGTGATCTCCTGTCACTTGCCCCAGCTCCGAGCAGTTGGAAAGCATGCCAATGCAATTAGATAAATAGGTACTACGTATAAGCATGTGGGAAGGTAACCGCATTTTGCGTTTTGCCGTACAGTCTGTGTTGTGGCATAATGTCACACTGGCCACATGACTGTGGAAACATCTCCAGACAACACTTGGCTCTTTGGCTTAAGAAATGGAGATGAGCACTGCTCGCTAGAGTTGCTCACGATTAGCAGAGTAAAACCCAAGGAGACCTTAACTTTATTTTCATGTGCAAGAATAGGCTTACACCTCATATAGGAAATTAAAAGCCACAAAATGAAGTGGAATTATTTTTACCTCTATAGCATGACTTTCCGTATTAATTATAAATATCTGTCCACCAGAAGCAGCCCATATGGTTTCCTCCATCACAAGAAGACCTCTGACAGGAAGAACTCCCAATTTCACTATTTTCTGTGGTTCTGAGTTCCAGGTCCCATCTTTTGCAGAAAGAAAAGAAGACATTTAATTGTTTTTTTTAAAAGAAAATCACTTCATTTATATAATACCTTGCTATACTTATTAATGATAACATATTCTTGCCTCAAAATGGATTTTTCTTACCTTTTGTTCTATTCCAAAACCATTTTTAAGCAAAGTCTATAGCCAGAGGGTGGGTATTTAAAAGGATCATATACTTATGTTTATTTTGGATGTTTTTTTACCATTGGTTCTGTTTTTAAATGTTTTGTTTAAATTATGGTATAATTTTAAATTGTAAGCTGCCCAGAGTTATTGACTGAGATGGGTGGCTACAGATATTGAATGAATGAATGAATGAATGAATGAATGAATGAATGGGTCTTTAAACCCTTACAAAGGTACTGGCCACCCTTGCATGTCTGGGAGAAACCTATACAACGATATTTTTTTCAAATATTACAAGAGGAAGTGAACTGGATTGTTAAAAACAAAATCTGTTGTCACGTATTAGCATTTTTAATTCCACTGCTTCATTTTATAATTGGAAATATTCCACTAATTGCCAACCTCCCTCTCAACATTTGACAGTTCTCTTTGCACAACAGTCACAACACAAAGAGAAAACAGGAGTTCAAAGTAATAGAAAGCTAATTCTGGACAGTAACTCAGGATTTGTCATGAATTCCATTTAATTAAATATAATAGCCTTCTCTTTGCCCTCCAGCAATGGAGAAGAGTTCTCTTCTGTTTGATTTAGCTAGTATTCATCTTACTACTCAATAGCTTCCTTATTTTCTCTATTGTGTAGCCTCACTGGCATTTCAACAGAGCTGCTAAATTGGCCCTGTGAGCAGAGATGGTTAATTGAGTAGTGCAATGGTGCATAAACAATAAGATAAATGATTACATACTGGCTTGTTTTTATCTCAGCAGAGCAAGACTAAAAATACTTAGCAATAGTTAAAAGAAACTCAGTTTGAACACTTTTGAAATTAATATTTACTTCAGTGATTATTCAGAATTACAGCTATCATCAACAATTGAAGGGATCCATATATAGTAACAGCAAAACAAAAACATTTCATGATATTATCATTATAGCAATTCCTCCTTAGGAAAAAAAACACCTATTCAGTATTTAAATTCTTCAACTGACTTAGGTAGCTGGGTAATAATCAATTGAGTTGTATTTATTTATTATTAAGTCTCTATGCTGCCCATTTCATCAAGGTGACCCTAAGCAGCTTAAAGTCGTATAATTAAAATGCAATATAAAACCTTAAAAGAATAAATAAAGACCAGACATTTAACATTCAGTTAAAATTCAGTTGTATTTGCCTCTTTCAACACTACAGTTCTCTCTGAAATATTAGGCCAGTTTTAACCAGATCATTTTACTGAATTCTGAATAGCTGAACACTGCCCAGTTCAAGATGCCAATACTAACCTATACAGCTCTAAAGAACTTGGGATACACAAACCTGCCCCAAACATACAAAATAATATCTAAAAAGTAATTTATCTCTACCTGGACAGAGACTTTTTGACAGAAGTGCCCTGAGTCTACACCATTTCCAACTGAGATCAAACTAACCTTCCTCAGAGTTTGTATTCCCGATGACCAAGACTGCATTGTCAAGTTGAAATTCTAATGGCCTTTAAAGTTCTTTTCTGGTCTTACGATGACAAATGCTCTCTTCCTGTCATTTTTAGGGTGTAAGATTGTTACTTTTCTTTTAAATGATACAGAATACCTGATTTTTGTACATTGCCTCGAATGCCCCTGGAAGATGATTTATAAATAATGTCACATCAATAAATGAACTGGAGATATCACCGGAATAAGGATCATGGAATCTCTCCCTCTGAATCAAATATAAGGGCTTTCTGGGCAGGACATTAAAGACTGACCAGATGATTTTCTCCTGTAACATGAGAGCAACTGAAATATAACACATGAACTCTCTGAATGTGAGTGTAAAGCGGCATTAGAGGCTGAGAGAAATATACCTGCATTTCAAAAAATTTTCTGCTGCTGATACTTACACAAAACTGGCAATGCCAGGAATTACTGGCAAACTTGGATGAAAAATATTCTGAACTGCAGAATTAAGCAGTGCAACTTGGAGTCTCCAATGTCAACCTGTACTAATTATGACTGGGTCAAATCCTCTCTCCCAGCCTTTATTATACATCTGACAAAATAGGTCAGCGTTTCATTAAGCTGCTTCTTCAGCATGATTGGAAAAGCAGCTTGAGACGACAATGATTATAGTTACAAACTGTGAGAAAGAGAGAGATTTCTTTTGTAATCATGGAGTAAGAAATAATTTTGTAATTCTGCTTAAATTTGCTGCCAAGGAAACTGGAAGCTTCTTTTTATTTCATTTTAGTTTTTCTTTTTCTCCCCTCCCTTCCTCCCTTTTCATTATGACTGTTTCTTTCATGCTTTTTTAACTTTTGATTGAAAGCAGCTCAAAACTGGTTATCAGATAAGCAGCTAAATAAATGATTTAAATAAATAAAAATAGTTTGTGTTAGTAGTTTAAAAATGTTACAGAGAGAAAGCAAATGTTTAGCTGAGAAAAAAGGAATGCAGAGACCACTGTATGTGCTTTCTTTAGACATAAAAAGAGCCACAATCACAGCAACCCTAAAGGACACTGCAAACGCGGCTGAACACAGACCTGCATTAAAGAGAGTCCATCTTATATAATGGATGTGCTTTGATCTCTCTTCTTAATATACACCCAGCTATTTGTGATATAAATAAAGAAGTTTTAAATATATGTTGCTGATAACTGGCTCTGCATTATTTGCAAAAATATACCATCCTACTATTAGGAATATTGAGAAGTTCAACAATCACAATAAAATTAACAGAATTGAATCAAGTACTTGGAAATCTATGTCCTGTCTAAGATGACAATGTACCAGGCAAGTGTTTTACTATTTGTAATCTTTACTATTTGTAATCTGCATAAAGAAACAAGAACTGCACATGTGTTTGTAAGATGCAGAGGCTGAGGAAGTCGAAATTTAACCCTTTCTCCCTAAACAACCAAGATATTTCATAATTTTAAACCTCACACTATACTGAAGCTCATTATGCAATAGAAGATAATATTTGTAGCTCGTGGTTGAATTGTAGGATTCTTGGTGCTCTCTGGTGTGGTTGTTTGCTTTGCAGACATTTGATTACCCAAGTTGGATTCACAGGACACCAAGGAACTCCACTGATCATTATATTGATTTAAATGTATTAAAAGTTAACAAAGAGGAGTAAATGAGGAGCCTTGTTTTTAACAAGTATATACTAGATCAGAGATCCCCAACCTCTGGGCCACGGCTCACTACCGGGCAGTGTAAGGGATGGGTGAGCATGCACACACACGCGTGCAGCTCCGCTTGCACTAGCGATGGGCGCTCACACTTGAAGTTCCATTTCTGTAAGCAGTGGGCATGCCGGCTACTCACACAAATGGAGCTGCACGAGTTCATGCGCATGCCTGCCACTCACACAGAACCATCCCCTCTTCCCCCTCTGCCAAGCCAGAAAGGTTGGGGACCGCTGTACTAGACCACTTTGAGGAGATCAACACATGGAACAGGACAGATTCTGGCATAAACATTTAAATGTACATTATTTTTCAATTAATACTACAATAAATACTTTAAAGATAGTGTGTGCGGGCATGCGCAAGATACAGCCTTAAAGCCATTTTATGTTATATCTTAAAACATAATATTCATGCCACCTCTTAGAAAGATTTGGAATTAATTCCTTATGAACTAAACATTCAGTATCTTCAGTAGACTTCCCCATCCTACTGCTCTTCAGCTGTGAAAAGGCTGCGGTTCCCCTAATTTTCAGGTGGAGTAAAAGTCTTACAAGAAATGGGCCAGCACACCCAAATTCTCCTCAATTAGAAAAGACTATTGGAACTGTTAAACTACTGGAAAAACTGCAATTAGGAATGACAGTATATGTAGCTGACCCAGGAACCTGTTTCTAATGTAAGAGCTCCTATTTCCAATCTGCATGGAAAAATTGAAACAAGTACTGCTTAAGAAATTACAGACTAAGCAGATTTTTCAAACCTATATGCAATTTCTGATGACCACTGATGCCAACAGCAATGAAAATGTGAATATGAAGTTAGAAAAAAAAGAAACACAGTAATGGAATCTGTGTCTATAAACACTTCAACTATGAAACCCTTCTGGATATCTCATAACATTCCTATACCTTCCAATTTGGAGTAGATTGCAATGTTTCCATTGACTAGGCCAGCAAATAAATGGTGAGTCTTGTATGCTAAGCTCATCACAGTAGAATTCTCGGGAGCAAAGAAGTGTTGTAGACGGACCTTCTTGGATCCTTGACTACTTTTGTAAACCGAAATGCTATTTAAGAAGAACAGAAAATATTTTAAAAATCATGATATAAAAACAATAAAGGAAAACAGAATCAGCATTACATTCAAGAATTTCTTCCATTCTATGCTTTTTTACTCTTTGTTTTTTGTAACACCTAATGCAGGGCTCTGTGTGTGGGATGTGTGTGGGTGTGTACGTCTGTACACAGACACACAGACACATACCCATATACCGTACATGTGACAGCATTGATGTTCTGCATGGCCAAACTTCATGGTATATATTGTCTGTATTAGATGAAACAAAACAAATGCATATTATATGAGACTATCTTAGACACAGTCTAAAAGTAACATTATTTTAGAATTTACAATCCAAACCCAAATCTAGTAAAGCTGAAGTCAATCTACAAACTCTATATTTCTATTCTATTTCAGAATTTATGAGGAGAGAATTTGTCAGCTACAAAACACAAAGTATACTTTCCGAGACACTTATACAGAGATTGGGGGAAAACACAAGGGAACCGTACATTTCTTCTAATGCAAGAAAAAGAATGCTTCCCACTTGGATGAGAATATTTTCTTTATCACGCAGAATTTTCAATACCTAAATCTGCATCTCATACATCTTAGACTTTTAAATATTACTTCTTTTTTGTTGGCCTACAGGACTACTAGAACCATGATCCATGGAATTATTGAAAGAAGGAGAATGACAGGGTGAAAGATGGACCATCAGTAACTGAAACATTTCATCAAGTTTAAGGCCATATTACTACAGAATACTCAATACGTTTGCCTTAATTTATTAGTGACAAATGACCACAAAAATACTATTTTACTTCTGAATATACCCCACTGCTTGCTAAGAAAGGGAAATCATCCTCACTTGTATAAATGCAACGTAACTTTTCCTATAGGGATGGGCAGAGTTTTAAATAAATTAGATCTTTCAAAATAAGTATGATTAGATTTAGCCACCCCTTCATGGATTACTGCCTTGTCGTGGCGAAGGGGCTTGAGTAATTCAATGAAGCTATGAGCTATGCTGTGCAGGGCCACCCAAGACGGACAGGTCATAGCAGAGAGTTCTGACAAAATGTGATCCACTGGAGAAGGAAATGGCAACCCACTCAAGTATCTTTGCCATGAAAACCCTATGGACAGTACCGAAAGGCAAAATGATATGACGCTGGAAGATGAGGCCCTCAGGTCGGAAGGCGTCCAATATGCTACTGGGGAAGAGCAGAAGGCTATACTAGTAGTGCCAGAAAGAATGAAGTGACTGGGCCAAAGCCGAAAGGACACTCAGCTGTGGACATATCTGGTGGTGAAAGGAAAGTCCGATGCTGTAAAGATTTTTTTCTCCATAGGAACCTGGAATGTAAGATCTATGAATCAAGGAAAGCTGGACGTGGTCAAACAAGAGATGACAAGACTGAACACCAACATCTTAGGAATCAGCAAACTAAAATGGACAGGAATGGGTGAATTTAATTCAGATGACCATCAGGTATACTACTGTGGGCAAGAATCCCTCAGAAGAAATGGAGCAGCCTTCATAGTCGATAAAAGAGTAGGAAAAACAATACTGGGATACAATCCCCAAAATGACAGAATGATCTCAGTTTGAATTCAAGGCAAACCATTCAATATCACAGTAGTCCAAGTCTATGTCCCAACCAGTGGTGCTGAAGAGCATGAAATTGACCGGTTCTATGAAGCCCTACAGCACCTTATAGAACTAACACCAAAAAACGATGTCCTTATCATCATGGGGGATTAGAATGCTAAAGTAGGAAGCCAAAAGATAACCGGAATAACAGGCAAGTTTGGCCATGGAGTACAAAATGAAGCAGGGCACAGGCTGATAGAATTTTGTCAAGAGAATACGATGGTCATCGCAAACACTCTTTTTCAACAACCCAAGAGACGGCTCTACACATGGACATCACCAGACGGTCAACACAGAAATCAGATTGACTATGTGCTCTGCAGCCAAAGATGGAGAAGCTCTATACAGTCAGTAAAAACAAGATCAGGAGCTGACTGTGGCTCAGACCATGAGCTTCTTGTTGCAAAATTTAGGCTTAAACTGAAGAAAGTAGGGAAAAGCACGAGGCCACTCAGATATGAACTAAATCATATCCCTGATAAATACACTGTAGAGGTGACAAATAGATTTAAGGAATTAGATCTGATAGACAGAGTGTCTGAAGAACTATGGACGGAGGTTCGCAGCATTGTACAAGAGGTAACAACTAAAGCCATCCCAAAGAAAAAGAAATGCAAGAAAGCAAAATGGCTGTCTGGGGAAGCTTTGCAAATAGCTGAGGAAAGGAGGGAAGCGAAAGGCAAGGGAGAAAAAGAAAGATACACCCAACTGAATGCAGAATTGGAGAATAGCTAGAAGAGATAAGAATGCCTTCTTAAATGAACAGTGCAAAGAAATAGAAGAAAACAATAGAATAGGGAGGACCAGAGATCTCTTCAAGAAAATTGGAGAGATGAAGGGAATGTTTCATGCAAAAATGGGCATGATAAAGGACCAAAATGGCAGTAAAAGTGCTACACTCAATTTGCCAGCAAATTTGGAAAACAGTGGCCACAGGATTGGAAAAGATCAGTTTACCTTCCAATTCCAAAGAAAGGCAGTGCCAAAGAATGTTCAAACTATCGCACCATTGCACTCATTTCACATGCTAGTAAAGTTAGGCTTAAAATCCTACAAGCTAGACTCCAGCAGTATGTGGATTGAGAACTACCAGAAGTACAGGCAGGATTTCGAAGAGGCAGAGGAACTAGAGATCAAATAGCCAACATACGCTGGATCATGGAGAAAGCTAGGGAGTTCCAGAAAAACATCTACATCCGCTTCATTGACTATGCTAAAGCCTTTGATTGTGTGGATCACAACAAACTGTGGCAAGTTCTTAAAGAGATGGGAGTACCAGACCATCTTATTTGTCTCTTGAGAAACCTATATGCGGGTCAAGAAGCAACAGTGAGAACTGGACATGGAACCACTGATTGATTCAAAATTTGGAAAGGAGTCCGGCAAGGCTGCATACTGTCACCCTGCCTGTTTAATGTATATGCAGAGCACATCATGAGAAAGGCAGGACTAGATGAATCAAAAGTTGGAATTAAGATTGCCGGGAGAAATATCAACAACCTAAGATATGCAGATGATACCACTCTAATGGCAGAAAGTGAAGAGGAACTAAAGAACATCTTGTTGCGGGTGAAGAAGGAGAGTGCAAAAGTTGGCTTAAAACTTAACATTAAGAAAACCAAGATCATGGCATCCAGCCCTCTCAATTCCTGGCAAAAGGATGATGACGAAATGGAGGTAGCGACAGATTTTATTTTCCTGGGCTCCATGATCACCGCAGATGGGGAATGCAGCCAAGAAATTAAAAACGTTTGTTCCTGGGGAGGAAAGCCATGGCAAATCTAGACAGCACACTAAAACGCAAAGACATCACCCTGCCAACTAAAGTACGTATAGTCAAGGCTATGGTTTTTCCAGTTGTAATGTATGGCTGTGAAAGTTGGACCATAAGAAAGGCTGAGCGCCAAAGAATTGAGGCCTTTGAACTATGGTGCTGGAGAAGACTCCTGCAAGTCCCTTGGACTGCAAGGCGATCAAACCGGTCAGTCCTAGAGGAGATCAACCCTGACTGCTCTTTAGAAGGCCAGATCCTGAAGCTAAAACTCAAATACTTTGGCCACCTAATGAGAAGGAAGGACTCACTGGAGAAGAGCCTAATGCTGGGAAAGATTGAGGGCAATAGAAGAAGGGGACGACAGAGAATGAGGTGGCTGTTTGGAGTTACTGAAGCAGTAGGCGTGAGCTTAAATGGACTCCAGAAGATGGTAGAGGACAGGAAGGCCTAGAGGAACATTGTCCATAGGGTTGCGATGGGTCGAACACGACTTCGCAACTAACAACAACAGATTTAGCCATTTTCCAGAAACATGTGATTTGGTGCAGCATTATATTTTTTATCTCTCTGTGTCTCATATAGAACTAAATAATCTATAGAAGTGAAACACAAAACATTAAAAATACCTTCCTTCTTCCGTGCCTAGACAAATAGTAGGCACATTGAAAGGTTTTGTAGGCATGTCTCCCGATTCAGGAACCATGTTATTTGATTCTTTGGATTCCTCTTCTGGAATGTAGACCATACAGAGAATTCTTGACTCCACATTGAAGCATTCAATAAGCTTTGGACTAGAGTTTTGAAATGATACAATGGCGATTTGGCCCATCTGATTAGTACAACTGCCAATCTGTATTATAGAGAAAAGTTTTACTCTGCTTCATAAGCAATATCTCTTTAACCAATAACATATATGGCAAAGTTCATTAGAAAAGGAATCGTTAAGTTTTAAGCTTAATGATTTCTTAATGAAACTACTTTAAATTAAGTAGTTTCTAGAAACTGGACACTAAAAGAAACAATAATACTACATGCCTAACTTACTGACTGAAATTATGGGGGGGGGGGAATTCACGTGCTAACCAGAGTTTTGTTCCCTAAAAAAATTCTTTATGTCTTTAACAGCATTATGTACTACAAATATACACACACGTATGTTTAGCGTACAAGAATTCATGATAGTTCTAGGTTTTATTTGTTAATCCTACAATAGACAAAAATCTACAAGGGATTACATTGCCAACAGAAAAACTGATGATGACCAGGTTTTAGGAAATTATTATTATTGCATGATTTCTACTGTTAAATATATTTTATAACTCTAAGATTAAAAAATCTCACTCTCCCTGTTCAAAACACTGTACAAGATAACAAGTGATGATTTGCAAAAATTCATGTAGATGGATTGGAGGCACAGAAATCAACTTCAGGCCACAAAATACACTGTTGTATAATGTCAAAGTATCCACCCATACTCATAACTTTTTTGTTAATATTGAATGTCAAGGGTCAAGTTAGATACGATACTGGGAAATCATTCTCTACCCTTAATTTTTATAAGCGTTTAGAATGGTTTTGATATGCTTGATTGCATATTATGTAGAATGGATGCTTAAATCATTCCTAACCGGGCTGTGCCTCCCATTCTAACAATTTCCAAGAAAAGAAGCCTTGAGAAAAGCTTTATATTGGGAAGACTATCCTGCTGCTTTCATGCACTAAACTTCACGTGTCATTTATTCAATTTTCATCTTAAAAAAGCTAAAACCAAAAGAGCAGACTTTTTTTTAAGAACACAATCATCAGTATGTTATCCAGCTTGGTATATCTCTATCTCTGTCTATCTCTATTTTTCTTTTTCTTTTTACGACCCTGTAATTCCTTTTTATCATGGTGGAGTCAGAGCGACTGAATGGAGCTGAGCGTTTACTGGCCAGATGCCCTTCCTGATGCCTACGCGGAGTTCACAGCAGACATTCTTTCTTTGCATCCTGATAGAGAAACATTTGAACTCTCAACCTTCCAAGTGGGAGGCGAGCGTCCTCACCTATAGGCCACCATGCCTCTTATCTACCGGTACATCTTTATCTACATCTATATCATTGTAAAACTGAATTTGCAGAAGAGAATTAATTTTTAGACTATTATTCTATTCTCTATAAATGCTATTATGTGAACTTTGAAAAAAAATTAAATCCTTACCCACAGAAACCCATACTCCGTAGAAAGAGAATCAAGATCACTTTCTTCACATAAACAAGGTTCAGGATTATAAGCAGCACATTCAACCTTAACCCACAAAACAAAGATCGTTAGTAAACACCTTAGATATTTGTTATAGCAATAAAAAATAATAATGCTTTTCTGGCCCAGTGCTAGTAAAACTGAAGCAAATGAGTAAAAGAAAAACGATTTCTATTTTGCCACCTCATGTCACACACTTAAATCTCATTCAGAAATTTGAGGAGCCTTCAGTGAATTGAAATTACACGAGATATTTCAAATGAAAGGAAAAGGCATGGTACATAAGCAAAAATCAGCTTGTATGTATGTCAGACTTGGCTCTGACATAAATGCAAATGTATATTATTAACCACTTTTTCTATCTAGCAGTTTTTATGAGCTATGTCAATTTTGGAGGGTGGCATTAAATAAGCTACTAGAAAATGCTTTCAGTCCAAATAACTAATAAAGAGGAAATAAACTTAACTTTAGGTAAAGTACATATTAGCCCATGCATGTTTCAATTTGTACATTAGCTATTTAGCAAACTAAATTGATCATCTTTACCTTAAATTCCTGTTGTTTGGCCATCATCACAGGCATGTGCTTCACAAGGAGTGGATGTTTCTCTTTTTTAATCTGATACCCGTCATCATCTATGCAGAACCAACCCAGCAGATTTTCATCAGCTGTAATGGCAAAAGGAAAAAAAGAAATGTCTTTGTTTTCAATAAGTTATTGCTATGTTTTTATGTATTAAATTAAATATGAATAGACATTTATTTTCTAGTAACTGTCTCTGTAGAATAAGCAAGTAATCAAATGTTTTCTTTTAAATGGCCACAGAGGTGTTTAATACATAAAGGCATAAAGTTTAAAGTTAATAATGGGAAGTTCTAGAGAAACTTTGCAGCCTTATGCTGCTTAAATCTAGAAGGCAACATTTATGTATTCCAAAATCACATTTTAAAAAGATAACCAAAATTTATAAAATCTCTAGAGAAAATCTCTATGGAAAGAAGGGAGAAAGAGGGGAAAAAAAGGAATCAATATTTTTGCCAGCAGGAGAAACCCCAGCATTACCACCGTGCATACACATAGAATAAAATAGCAAAAGGATACACAAAGAAGTTCAAATCAATGCATAAGGTTTGTAGTAAATGTTTCCCCTGTCCAATCATGCCCGACTTTAGTGGGCAGTGTTCATCTCCATTTCTTAGCTGAGGAAGCCAACATAGTCCAAAGATATTTCCGTGGCCATGTGGTTACTATGACCATATGTCAAAGCACGTACCTTCCCACTGAAGTGCTATCTATACTGCTCAAAAAAATAAAGGGAACACTTAAACAACACTTTTTTTAAAAAAAAATCCCATTTATATCCCGCCCTTCTCCAAAGACTCAGGGCGGCTTACAATCTAAAGCACAAATCTATGTGCTTAGCAATAGCCTTCATTCTATGTATATGCCTGCTTATTAGGGCTTTTGCCCCCCCGCCCCAAGCGGCATTTTTACAAAGTCAGCTTATTGCCCCCAACAATCTGGGTCCTCATTTTACCTACCTCGGAAGGATGGAAGGTTGAGTCAACCTTGAGCCTGGTGGGACTTGAACCTGCACTAATTGCAGGCAGCTGGTGTTACTTAAGGAGGCATTAGCCCACTGCTCCACCAAGGACTGTACTGTATTTAATAGTAGGATGTCTTAACTTGTGTTCCTTTATTTATTTGAGCAGTATATTTTATCTACTCGCTTTTGAATTGCTAGGTGGGCCAGAGCTGGGGCAAGTAATGGGAATTCCCCCTGTTGCACGGTACTACGGTCTCAAACCTGGGCTGTCAGCTTTCCTGCTGACAAGTTCAGAGTCTTTAATGGCTGAGCCATCGTGCCCTTTCAACTATAAGATATCTAGCTTCATATTTTCATTAGACTAACTTCTTCAGAGTTGCTGACCCTATTCCAGAATTGAAATGGTTGGTCCTAGAGATTCCTGGCAAAGAAGAGCTGATTTTTTTCTCTCTTGATTGTTTTTGAATTTGCTGGTCACTATCTAGAATAAATTAACTGATTCTCTGTTAGTGTGTCTCTCCTTGGCCACAATCATTCTGAAGGCAAAGCTAACTGTCCTTTAGTTTAATTTATGTAAGTTTCAAGCACAACAAAGAAAAAACTTACCTAAAGCAAGCTTAGCCATTTGTAAACTTCTGATCCACGACTGTTTAATGGCAGGTGTAAATGTATTGAACACAGCCATAAAGAAAGTAGGCCGTCCTGATCTGTTAAAATTAAACAAAGTAAGTCAGTGCATATTCCTGTTACATATAAAATAAAAGCATTCCATATATTCTTTTATCAAGATGAAAACAACTTTTCATTGGCTACAACTGTAGCACCAAATAAATTATTATACATTCTATTGAACAGCATTAGCATTTTTTACAACATTGAAAGGTACACTTCCACAACTTGCAAATAGGTTTTATTTAATGCCTACCTAAGTAAAGACCTATCATCTCTCCCAGAGCTGGGAAACGTTCCTGTTTCTGTATTTTGGGACAAGAGGCTGACATTCATAGTCATTGTATCCCATTATTCTGACTCCATTCATAGCATAAGTGATCAATGTCCTATATTGGTAACCTTGTACAGCCTATCAGACAATTGTGCTTCTCCTTCCACTGAGGAATACAAGTTATGTCAGAGTTGTGATACTATCTCTTTTACCTGTGGGTTGCTGCTGGTGTAAAATCAAAGCTAGCAGATTGGTACAGTATTGGCATACTGAAACAGGGTTATAGAAATTGACCAGATTAGGATTTCTTATAACTTCTGAAATATATTAGAGAATAAGAAAATAATAAGCAGTCAGGCTGAGGGGGACACAACTGTCCATTGTCATACAAAGGAAGTTTGACTCCTTATGAAATTCTGTTTTTTAAAATATGTATCAAATGTCTAGAGAATAAGGATTGCTGGCTCAACTACAAGTAGTCCTCAACCTACAACCACAACTGAGCCCAGAACTTTTGTGGCTAAGTGAGACATTTTTTAAGTGAGTTTTGCCCCGTTTTACAATCTTTCCTGCCGTATTTAACAAGTGAATGACCGCAGTTGTTAAGTTAGCAACATGGCTGTTGATGGCTTCCTCACGGACTTTGTTTGTCAGAAGGTCGCAAAAGGTTGTCACATGATTCCGGGACACTACAACCACCATAAATATGATTTCTTATATAAGAAACCCTAAATCTGAATTTTGATCACATGACCATAGGGATGCCGCAACAGTTGTAAGTGTGAAAAGGGACCATAAGTCACTTATTCTCAGTGCCACTGTAACTTTGAATGGTCATTAAAACAAATTGTTCCTAAGCACATGGCTATCATCCTTATTTTGTGTCACTAAACATGATCCTCCTCTTCTCCTACCCAGAAGCTACATTTTACTGTGCTGGCTTTCATGACAACTTCTCCCTCAGGTGCTTTCCAGAAAATGTATGTCTCCTCTCTAGTTCAAGGTTGCTACTAACTTGTCCTGTTTTCCTGGAAGCTGAAGTTGAATTCGACAGCGGTCTGCAGCTCTAATTTCATCTTCTTTTTTCAAAATGAGTTTCTGTAAACCTGAGGTCCAATCATGAGCCACTGATTGATTTAAATTCTGGTGGAACGACAACAAGAAGAATAAATGTTGTAGTTCATACAATGTTACATTAAGTTTATTTTCCCTGTGGTATCAAAAACCTGTGAGGCTGGGCTGCAAACCTTTTTAAGATACATCATCAGAATTTAAGCTAAAATTTCCTTTGCAGATGCTATCTGGAAAGGTGTGCATTAAATAACAGAACTCTACTGCCATTCTATATAATTTTTACCTGACAGGGACACAGGCACAAACATGTTGTAGAGCATGGATTAAAACAAGAGGGAAAAAACACATGCTAGTAGGATTAAATAATGCTTAAACAGACTTGATAGCACTATGCTCCATGCTAAAGAAATACTGTTATTAATTCATGATACAAGTGTATGACATTTTCCTTAACATCACGGAATAAAAATACTCTATTAAATACCCTATGCTTAGATTGCACATACGCAAATAGGCTGAGTACAACAAACTCAGCAAGGCATTGCTAATCTCCTTACAACTCTCCAGTTTACCATTTAACAATAATCGCATTAGTATCGCACAAAAGAGTAAAGGTGTTTGCTTAATCTGGAAAGTTAATTCTACATCCATCACTTATTACCTGGTAGTTTCCCTTCAGACTGCATATTAGTTGACTGATTTGGCCAACTACATTCAAGTCATGTAAGAGGTTCTGCAAATCACTGTACAGTTGCCCTGGTCCCATATAAAGCTTATCTAGAACATAAAAATATGCAATTAAATATGCTTATAAAGTAAGACAGTTATTAGACATACAATACACTTTGCAATCAAAGTTATAAGAACAGTACCTAAAGTGGATATACACACCCCTATTAAAGTGTCAGGTTTTTGAGGTGTAAAAATACAATTTATAAGCTGTACAATTCAATTGAAAAGTAAACTAAAATCTTGTTTGAGGAAAAATAACAATAAAATAATTGTTGTGATTCAGTGTCAGCCTATGGTTTCGGCAGCTGAGTCTGATGATTCTGAAGAGGAGGAGGAGGAGGGTTTGGAGAGCCTTTGGTGTCAGAGGAAGGTTCTGATGCACCGCAGAACTCTCAGCCTGGCCCCTCCCATCTTGTTCCTCCTCAGACTCAGCTGTGTGAGCATGAGGGATTGGAAGAAGATGATCCACAGCTGGCTCTGTTCAGGGACGCTAGGAGCAGGAGGCAATCTAGCAGAGCAGAACAGAGGAAAGCAATGAGGCAACTCGGGAGAAGGCAATGAGAAGCCACGCCTTGGGACTGCTGATAAAAGGGGAATGTGTGGGAGGTGCTGGTTGCTGAAGGCAACCGTTTGAAGATCTTCTGCTAGAGTCCTGGTCTGTTATTCTTGTTTAACCTTTTGGTTTAAGTCTTGTTTGAACTTTTCGTTTACCGGTAACTTTTGTTTGAACTCTTTCTAAATGAATTTTGTTGGGTTTTTTTCAGTCAGTTGATTATAAAAAGGGGTTGTCCCTGACATTCAAACAGGGCCGGTGGTAGGCTAGAACAGAACAATAATGTACAAAAATGTGATTGCATAACGTGCATATCCCTTATAAGTAGGGATATGTCTGTCCTGAGAAATAACCAATCACATTCAAACTGATGTGAAATAGTAGTCAATAGACACCTGCCATCAATTAACATCATTCTAATCAAGCCCATATAACGTTCAGATGTTGTAGTAGGGTTTTTCTGACATTTATTCAGTTGCCTCTTATAGCAAAAGCCATGGTCTACAAAGAGTTTACAGATCTCATTGTTGGAAAGTATCAGTCAGGAGAAGGGTACAAAATTTTTTCCAAGGCATTGGATATACCATGGAACATAGTGAAGACAGTCATCAACAAGTGGAGAAAATATGTACAATACCGAAATTACCAAGAACTGGATGTCCATCCAAAATTGATGAAAAAACAAGAAGAGAAACATCCAAACTTTCTACATTTTGCAAAAACCTACTTCAATTCTGACAAAAGCATGTGAGAAAATGTGTTATGGTCTGACGAGACCAAGGTTGAACTTTTTAGCCATAATTCCAAAAAGTATGTTTGGCACAAAAACATTACATCACCAAAAGTACTCCATACACACAGTGAAGCACGGTTACAACAGCATTATGCTTTGGGGCTGCTTTTGTTCAGCTGTAACTGGGGTTTTAATCAAAGCGGAGGGAATTTATAAATAGTTCCAAATATCAGTTAATTTTGGCACAAAATCTTCAGGCCTCTGCTAAAATGCTAAAGGTGAAGAGGAATTTTACCTTTCAACATGACAAAGACCCAAAGCGTATCTCCAAATCAACAAAAGAATGGCTTCAACAGAGGAAGATCAAAGTTTTGGAATGGGCCAGCCAGAGCACTGATATGATTTAATTGAAAATCTCTGGGGTGACCTGAAGAGGGTTGTGCAATCTGATTAGGAGGACTTTGCAAGGCAGAGTGTGCAGAAATTCCCAAGGCAAGATGCCATGCTGATAGGCTCCTATCTCAAAAGACTGAATGTTGTCATAAAATTAAAAGGTCTTCAAAAAGTATTAGTTTAAGGGTGTGCACACTTATGCAACCATGTTATTGCAAGTTTATTTTGATTTTTTTTCCCACTAAAAGATTTCATTTTGTTTTTCAACTGAATCAGTTTATCTGTTAAAGGTAGAAATAATTCTGAAATTATTTATCTTTATCTGATTTCATTACATCTCTTCTTTACATTTTAACAGGGTGTGTAGACTTTCTATATCTATAGTACACTATTCTATAAGTTGTTGTTGTTAGTTGCGAAGTCGTGTCCGACCCATCGCGACCCTATGGACAACGTTCCTCCAGGCCTTCCTGTCCTCTACCATCTTCTGGAGTCCCTTTAAGCTCACACCTACTGCTTCACTGACTCCATCCAGCCACCTCATTCTCTGTCGTCCCCTTCTTCTCTTGCCCTCAATCTTTCCCAGCATTAGGCTCTTCTCCAGTGAGTCCTTCCTTCTCATTAGGTGGCTAAAGTATTTGAGTTTTAGCTTCAGGATCTGGCCTTCTAAAGAGCAGTCAGGGTTGATCTCCTCTAGGACTGACCGGTTTGATCGCCTTGCGGTCCAAGGGACTCGCAGGAGTCTTCTCCAGCACCAGAGTTCAAAGGCTTCAATTCTTTGGCGCTCAGCCTTTCTTATGGTCCAGCTTTCACTGCCATACATTGCAACTGGGAAGACCATAGCCTTGACTATACGCACTTTTGTTGACAGGGTGATGTCTCTGCTTTTTAGTGTGCTGTCTAGATTTGCCATGGCTTTCCTCCCCAGGAGCGTCTTTTAATTTCTTGGCTACAGTCCCCATCTGCAGTGATCTTGGAGCCCAGGAAAATAAAATCTGTCACTACCTCCATTTCTTCCCCATCTATTTGCCAGGAATTGAGAGGGCCAGATGCCATGATCTTGGTTTTCTTAATGTTTAGTTTCAACCCAAGTTTTGCACTCTCCTTCTTCACTCGCAACAAGAGGCTCTTTAGTTCCTCTTCACTTTCTGCCATTAGAGTGGTATCATCTGCATATCTTAGGTTGTTGATGTTTCTTCTGGCAATCTTAATTCCAACTTTTGATTCATCTAGCCCTGCCTTTCTCATGATGTGCTCTGCATATAAATTAAATAGGCAAGGCGACAGTATACAGCCTTGCCGGACTCCTTTCCCAATTTTGAACCAATCAGTGGTTCTGTGTCCAGTTCTCACTGTTGCTTCTTGGCCCGCATATAGGTTTCTCAAGAGACAAATAAGATGGTCTGGTATGCCCATCTCTTTAAGGACTTGCCACAGTTTGTTATGATCCACACAATCAAAGGCTTTAGCATAGTCAATGAAGCAGAAGTAGATGTTTTTCTGGAACTCTCTAGCTTTCTCCATGATCCAGCGTATGTTAGCAATTTGATCTCTAGTTCCTCTGCCTCTTCGAAATCCTGCCTGTACTTCTGGTAGTTCTCGATCCACATACTGCTGGAGTCTAGCTTGTAGAATTTTAAGCATAACTTTACTAGCATGAGAAATGAGTGCAATGGTGCGATAGTTTGAACATTCTTTGGCACTGCCTTTCTTTGGAATTGGAATGTAAACTGATCTTTTCCAATCCTGTGGCCACTGTTGAGTTTTCCAAATTTGCTGGCAAATTGAGTGTAGCACTTTTACTGCATCGTCTTTTAAGATTTTGAATAGCTCAGCTGGAATACTGTCACCTCCACTAGCTTTGTTGTTGCTCAGCTTTTCTAAGGCCCACTTCACTTCACATTCTAGGATGTCTGGCTCGAGGTCAGTGACCACCTCACTGTGATTGTCAGGGATGTTAAGCTCATTCTTGTATAGTTCTTCTGTGTAATTTTGCCACCTCTTCTTAATCTCTTCTGCCTCTGTTAGGTCCCTGCCATTTTGGTCCTTTATCATGCCCATTTTTGCATGAAACGTTCCTTTCATCTCTCCAATTTTCTTGAAAAGATCTCTGGTCCTCCCTATTCTATTGTTTTCCTCTATTTCTTTGCATTGTTCATTTAAGAAGGAATTCTTATCTCTTCTAGCTATTCTTTGGAATTCTGCATTTAATTGGGCATATCTTTCTTTTTCTCCCTTGCCTTTCGCTTCCCTCCTTTCCTCAGCTATTTGCAAAGCTTCCTCAGACAGCCATTTTGCTTTCTTGCATTTCTTTTTCTTTGGGATGGTTTTGGATGCTACCTGTTGTACAATGTTGCGAACCTCTGTCCATAGTTCTTCAGGCACTCTGTCTATCAGATCTAATTCCTTAAATCTATTTGTCACCTCTACTGTATATTGAACAGGGATATGATTTAATTCATACCTGACTGGCCTAGCGCTTTTCCCTACTTTCTTTAATTTAAGCCTAAACTTTGCAACAAGAAGCTCATGGTCTGAGCCACAGTCAGCTCCTGGTCTTGTTTTTACTGACTGTATAGAGCTTCTCCATCTTTGGCTGCAGAGCATATAGTCAATCTGATTTCTGTGTTGACCGTCTGGTGATGTCCATGTGTAAAGCCGTCTCTTGGGTTGTTGGAAAAGAGTGTTTGCTATGACCATCGTATTCTCTTGACAAAATTCTATCAGCCTGTGCCCTGCTTCATTTTGTACTCCAAGGCCAAACTTGCCTGTTATTCCAGTTATCTTTTGGCTTCCTACTTTAGCATTCCAATCCCCCATGACGATAAGGACATCATTTTTGGGTGTTAGTTCTATAAGGTGCTGTAGGGCTTCATAGAACTGGTCAATTTCATCCTCTTCAGCACTGGTGGTTGGGGCATAGACTTGGACTACTGTGATATTGAATGGTTTGCCTTGGATTCGAACTGAGATCATTCTGTCATTTTGAGGATTGTATCCCAGTATTGCTTTTCCTACTTTTTTATTGACTATGAAGGCTACTCCATTTCTTCTGAGGGATTCTTGCCCGCAGTAGTATACCTGATGGTCACCTGAATTAAATTCACCCATTCCTGTCCATTTTAGTTCGCTGATACCTAAGATGTCGATGTTTAGTCTTGTCATCTCTTGTTTGACCACGTCCAGCTTTCCTTGATTCATGGATCTTACATTCCAGGTTCCTATGGAGAAAAAATCTTTACAGCATCGGACTTTCCTTTCACCACCAGACATATCCACAGCTGAGCGTCCTTTCGGCTTTGGCCCAGTCGCTTCATTCTTTCTGGCGCTACTAGTACTAGCCCTCTGCTCTTCCCCAGTAGCATATTGGACGCCTTCCAACCTGAGGGGCTCATCTTCCAGCGTCATATCGTTTTGCCTTTTGGTACTGTCCATAGGGTTTTCATGGCAAAGATACTGGAGTGGTTTGCCATTTCCTTCTCCAGTGGATCACGTTTTGTCAGAACTCTCTGCTATGACCTTTCCATCTTGGGTGGCCCTGCACGGCATAGCTCATAGCTTCATTGAATTACGCAAGCCCCTTCGCCACGACAAGGCAGTAATCCATGAAGGGGATTCTATATGTACAATAGATCAGAGGTCAACAACATTTTCAAGCTGGCGGACCAGATGGAAAAGGAGCAGCTGGGAAATTTGTGTGTGCATGCACACATGTGCGCACAAACAGGGCCTCACGCACCTGCGTGGGGCTATCAGCCCTGTTTGCCCAGGCGCTAGCCGCCACCGCTATCACCCACGCATATACACAAATGGGTTGAGCAATCCACACGGCGCTAATAGCCCCGTTTGTACAGGCGTACAGGCACTAGCCGCCGCCACACTAGTCTCACATGCATGCGCAAATTGGACCTGCAACCCGTGTGCACACCAGCGGCCCCATTTGCACAGACATACAGGTGCTAACCCCGCGCACATGCACGAACATGTCTGCAGGTACTAGCACGAATGGGGGTGAGCCATCCTGTCCCGTGGCCCAGTGGCCAGTAGGCCACAGCCTGGTAGGGGGCAGTGGCCCATAGGTTGGGGACCCCTGCAATAAACACTGTAAAAACAATGGTTTTGCCCATTTTATTTTATAAAATTCAGACTCTATTTTCAATTTAACTATTAATTCTTTCAAAAACATAACAAAAACTCATCCAAACATCATACTCAACCTAATCCAACCCTAACTTAAAGTATTAGGCTGCAATAATTAAATATTAATTACATTAATTAAATTGCTAACAGATGATCAAATGATTAATTATAATTTATTCCTTTATCCCAAAGAGGACATAACGTGATCTTTCTATATTTTGGAATTTAAGTTACAGCCATGCTTTTCAGAGAAAAACTGAGAACACTTTGGTTCAATCAGTGTTTTAAATATGTCAAGTTTAGGTATTTGTTTTTCTCTACCATAAACAGAACAATAACGAGTCCACATCTGATATCAAACTGACAAATGACAAAATCAGTGGGAATACATTAAACAAAAGCAAGTGCCAGAATCAGCAGAAACACAAGCTAAATAATTTGGTTTCAGCAATTAGAAAGACAATCTGTACATTCTGGATATGTTTCTGAACAAGAAGAACTTAATTAGCAGGGCAGTCTTCCAATTACATGTATCTCAATGATTTAGCATATAAATTGGAGTATATTGGTCTATTTGTATATATTATGCAATAAAAAGAAATTATTAATCCCAAGCATCTTTTAATTTCCATGTATAATTGCAGAACATCACAGCAGAACAATATCACTTCATGTCATATTTAAGACTGTGCTCATCATCTGTATTTAAATACTTATAAACATGGTTCCTTTTTAAAAAGATCTACTATTCAATTAATCAGGAGTGTCTACAGCTATTAAGACGTTTGTGTTTTTAACTGATTAAATGAACTGATTAAATGAGCAGTATAAACTTTAAATAAATCTGTATGCAAGTTTTAAGATTAGAAGGCAATGCTTATTAGTTAATATATGTTTCTTGAGTATACACATTTAAGAATGTAAGAACCCAGAGTGCTAATAAATATCTATTCTGATTTTGTTTTTCATTCTAGATAAGAGCATGCTTATCCCTGAGCAATTATAGCATTGTTTTCTGTAATTATGTACAATTTATAAACCCCTTTCTTAATCTGGGCTACTCTAAATGTGCATAATTTCAATTCTATCCCACAATTCCCCAGCCAGCTTTTGAAAGGCACAAGATTTGGAAAGACCGTTCCATAGGCAAAAATCTGTAAGAAATACACTAACATAAGTTATCATTACTTATTGAAAATTGCTTTGGGAGGGAAGGAATAGCTTCCACATTGCCTTTCTTTGGCTGAATTACATTAACTGAAATAGTTAGAGGCTCAGACAAAATGTTCTTTTGAATGTCCTCTATTGACAATAGTCTTTGGAAGGTTGCTTAAAAATAATTAAAGTACTTAAGGATAAAGAAAATGAAAAAAGGAAAGCAAATTAAGATGTGGGTGGGTTCAGGGTGAAGTGTGGGGTGTCAAGCTTGACATAGGGATTTTTTTTTTAAAGTACTGCTGTTCTTTTCAATTTTGCAACTTTTCAAATAGAAAAGAAATTCTTTTATCTTTTGAGATTCAGCATAAACTGATTTTTCATTTTTAAGAGGATGTTACTATTTTTAATTTTTGTATGTATATAACAATGTTCAGATGAAATCACAAGCATAGTTGATGACAACTTGTGAATTTGCTTTGTCATGCCAGCTGGTTCTTGCCTTTTGCACAGGTTTCTTTTGTGCAGCCACACATATTTCTGGGAAAAATAGCTTTAAGAAGCCACAGATAAGTTCTACATGCCTGTTCCCAAGTGCTGCAGAAACCAACTCCGTTTAGATAGCTGACTCAGGAATTCTGGGAATTGAAGTCCATGAGTCATAAAAGAGCCGAGGTTGCCTACCCCTGCACTAGACCAAAATGACGACATGGCATGCATCTGAAGAAGAAAAGCAGTATCTGCAACAACAGGGTTTAATATTACTGCTAAAAAATCAGATACCAAGGAATTTACTTAACAACAAAAAATAGAGCTTTTTATGAATAATTATTTGCAGAGTTAGAAATCTATAAAGGTAACTGTGTTAAGATGGAGAACATACCCAATACTCCTCCCTCCTCCTATTTTCCCCACAATAACAACCCTCTGAGGTGAGTTGGGCTGAGAGTGAGTAACTGGATGGACCAAAGTCACCCAGGAAGCTTTCATGCCTAAGGTGGGACTAGAACGCGCAGTTCCTGGTTTCGAGGCCAGCATTTAATCACTACACCAAATTGTATGTCACTTAAAATGTAACATCAATCCAATAATTAGTTTGTAATTACAGCTTATGACTTAGCATGTTGCATGAGTTTAAACAATTATGGCCCATTTAATAGTACATGATTATATAAAAGATGGCTTGATAATCAGCCTCTGCGTAGATGTGGACTCAATTACAGTGGCCCTCTGTATCAGGTCATCTGGGAGAATATTTATTTCTCACACTTAAAGTCACTTCTTGTGAGATGCCATACAAGTGTGAACATGTGAATTCATGAAAGTATGTATCACTAGGATTTGAAAACAACTTGATGGCACATAATCAGTCTACGTACATGCATGTTTAGCTATAGATTGGTTCAACACAAATGACTAAGCTATATATGTTTGTGTTTATATACAAATCTAGGAACATTTTGCTATGTAATTTTGTGCACCTGTCTCCTGCAATACGAGAAATCCTGTCCCGTAAGACTTTTCTTTCCTGTACTAAGAATGGGAAATTCTTATTATTTTGAAATTAAGGTCTCTGAATTCTGTGCATGACTTTGTGCCAATTAAAATGGTAGAAATACGACAGGTTGGGATTTTCTCTTTTCCAGCCATATTTCGACCCAGCTGATTCCACTCTGTGGAAATAGGCACCACAGGCCAAAAGTGGGAACCACCTTGAATATATTCAGATGCATACATGCTCATGCACAGATCAAGAACGTAGGGTTGACAAAGCAATGCAGCCTGTTCTAATATGAAACTATCTGTGATCTAAACAAGACGAAAATAATTGTGGTTGCTAGTGACCCAACCATTGTGTAGCTCTCATCTACCTATAATGCAAGTGTAGAGTTACATAAGGTTGTATTTTTTTCATCTTATCAAACATTCAGAAGCAAGGCTTTTATTACAAAAAAGAAACCAAACCAAGAATCCTACAGAAACAGGGTTCAAATAAAGGAAAGCTTTCATTAATGATTTAGATGTTGATCTCCAACAGACTGGCATAAAATATCCCTCATTAATTTTAAAAAGGTAGGGATCAAGCAATTGTGTCTTTTTAGATTTTCTAGCTGTATAAACGTCCTGCATCTCTTTGTGTGTGTGTCTGTGTTACATAAGCTCTTAATACACATAACAATAGTTGCCACTAGCCCTGTGCCTTTCCTTGGTTACCTCTGAAATTGCCACCCACTCCTGGTTGTCATGCCCAATAACTGAAGAACCTGAACAGCAGAGGAGATTCTGATGTTTGCTTGGCATGATAAATCCAATTAAATTTACAAAAAAGAATTCACAAAAAACTTCAACTCTCAGTTGGAATGAAACATGATTATGTGTTAAACAAGTTCACAAATGAAGATGGGAATTAAAGTGACACTGAAATTGGATCAAATCATGTTTAATTTTACAGAGGCAAATACAGTGATTTGGGGTATTAAACATTGTTATAAGGTTAGAAAAGCATAATATTTAATCTCCTCTATTAATCTATTATGTAAATCATGCATTCCCTAAAATTGGCAGAGTGAATCTAAATCAGTTTTCTCAGAAGCAAGCAGAAGTAGTGATGTTAAAAATCTTACAGTACAGAAAACCATGGCCTGGAAAGGTACCTCAGAGGTCACCTAGCCTGACCCTTTGCTTAATGTAAAATCTGTTAAAGCAATGGCGACCCGGAGTGGTGGTGGGGGGGAGATTTTGTGGGAGGGGAGATTTTGTGGGAGGGGCAGGTACATGTGTGCATGCGCAAACACCTGCAACGATTGTGGCAGCACTTGTGCGAGTGAGGTGCAAGCACCCACAACGAGGCTTATGCGAGTGGGGCCGTGAACACCCAGGAGGTGCTTGTATGAGTGGGGCCACAAACACTCACGACAACGCTCGTGCAAGTGGGACCACGAATGCCCGACACTTGCGGTGTTGGTTGCATGAGTGGGGCCATGCACGTGCACACGCAGACATGCATGCAATGGAGTCAATTAGGCCACAGCCTGGCAGTGGGCCATGGCCCACATGTTGGGGACCCTTGTATTAAAGCACATCAGATGACTATACAGTCTTTGTTTGAAGATGAACAATGAGGGGAAGAAACCATTTCATAAGGAAACTTGTTCCATTCTTTGAGAGCTCTTCCCGTCAGGAATATTTTCCTAATAACTAATCTAAATCTGTTTTCTTGAACCCAGGGCTTCTAGTCCTACCCTACAGGAGAACAGAAAACAGTTCACTCCCTCCTCTAGATGACCTCTTTTAGAAACCGGAAGACTATTGTACAAGTAGTCCTTGACTTACAAGTATTCGTTCAGTGACCGCTCAGTTACAGTGGCATTGAAAAAAGTGGTAAGTGTGATGATTTACATCATTTACAAACAAGCTATGTTTACACATAATTTATAATTGTTTTAAACAATGAGATAGCTGGACGCCTTAGGTATTTCATAATACATAGGGCAGTATTCAGTATAGGGCAGTGATGGCGAACCTTTTACAGACCGAGTGCCTAAACTGCAACCCAAAACCCATGTATCTTCGGGTGCTGGGTGGGCATGCCCCATTGGGTGGGCGTGGCTGCGATGGTAACGGCAGACTGGGTGGGACTAAAAAGTTCAATCAATCAATTCCAACTTTGCGAGATCTTCTTTTTTCCCGTGAGAAGTTGAAATTGATTGATTGATTGAACCTTTTTTTTTTGCACATGGTGGCGGCGGCCTAAAGTGAAAAGGTTTTATAAAACCCAGCTGAAGGCCTAGGACTGGAGCGACGGTGCGCGTGCCCACAGAGAGGGCTCTGCGTACCACCTGTGGCACCCGTGCCATAGGTTTGCCACCACGGGTATAGGGCATCTAATCTCAAGAGAAACTTTCTTTCACGTTGAGACTTTTCTTTTGGGAGACCCATCCCAGTCTACCTACCACCAAACTATAGATAGTGAGAATAATAATGTGGGACCTTCCGTTGCTCTTAAAAGTCTCTTTGTCTTCATTAAAGCACATCCTACTGTTCTAAGTGTACACTCTCCACAGTGCTCTTTAACAACAACAAAAGCTCACTAAGTTTTCACAAGCTGCACAGCAACAGCACAAGTCTCAAGGGAAGAGGTAATGATATTAAATGCAGGTGGGTGGAAGGATCAGTTAAAGGAAGCATAACCAGCCTGGGAGCTATGAAGGCACCACAGAATTTAATATATGTTGTGAAATGAAGATCACACACATATAACTACTTTTTTATTTCATTACAATAAATTAAATGCCTAACCCTTCACATTTCTTAGAAAATCTAATCATCTCTATAAAAGAAGCACAGAACTGCTGTTTTTCTCCAAGAAACTGAAGAGGTTGCAAATATTTACTGATTTGCTTCATACATCACAGTAAGCTACTGTTTGCTTAATGGCTGAGAGCATAGATCAAAATTGGCTTCAACTCAGTGTAATAAGCCATCCTTTATGAACAAGTCATATCTAGGCTAAGTGCAACGTGTGAACCCATCTATTGTATGCATTTAATTCTTACACTCTACAACAAAAGTTTATTCAAATCTCAAAGTGCTGATGCGATTTCTAACTGTTGTTCTTGCAGGTCCGAATTTCTGAGTCATGTGGTTTCTATGCCAACGGCCTTCTGTGGCTACTTAAACGCAGTGGCTCAGTGGGTTAGGACACTGAGCTTGTCGATCAGAAGGTCGGCAGTTTGGCGGATCAAATCCCGAGTGCCGCGTAACAGAGTGAGCGCCTGTTACTCGTCCCAGCTTCTGCCCACCTAGCAGTTCGAAAGCACGTAAAAATGCAAGTAGAAAAATAGGGACCACTCCGGTGGGAAGGTAACAGCGTTCCGTGCGCCTTTGGCGTCTAGTCATGCCGGTCACATGACCACGGAGACGTCCTCGGACAAGCGCTGGCTCTTCGGCTTTGAAACGGAGATGAGCACCGGCCCCTAGAGTTGGAAACGACTAGCACGCATGTGCGGGGGAACCTTTACTTTTACCTTTAATGTTTTTTCAGCACCTAGAGCAAGGGTCTTCAAACTTGGCCCTTTTATGACTTGTGGACTTCAACTCCCAGAATTCCTCAGTAAGGCACGCTGGCTGAGGAATTCTGGGAGTTGAAGGCCACAAGTCATAAAATGGCCAAGTTTGAAGACCCCTGACCTAGAACTTCCTCTTCTGCTTTTAGGAATGGGATTTTCTTTCCTGCAAGTTTTCATTCACAAGACAGGCCAAGGGAAAGCAATGACCCTGGCTGAAGCATTCTGGGAGTTGAAGTCCACACATCTTAAAGTCTGAGAAACATTGCTCCAACATTTCACTTTGATAGGTTCTAAAGAAGAATTTGGTATTCCTCTTTCAAATGACTTCTAAGTCCAAACAGCTTCATAACGTTATTAGCAAACTGTGTTGGTGCTAAGGCAGTTCTCAAATGTTTTCTTTCGTTGTAATGTCACATAGTATCATATAAAAGAGCAACCCACCCAGTTGCATAATTTCAACAATA
Organism: Vipera berus; assembly: GCF_964194415.1. NCBI lineage: Eukaryota > Metazoa > Chordata > Lepidosauria > Squamata > Viperidae > Vipera > Vipera berus. Next base: position 225,480,743 of record NC_138202.1, on the reverse strand, counting down.
GCTAAATTGTACAGTAAGCCCTAACCACCATCATTTTGAGCACTGATCAGATAAGATTATTTTTTTTATCTTTATCTTGCCTTTAACCATTGTGTGCTTTCTCTTTCTCTCCTCTCTATATACAGTAGTCCACAACTCCATTTTGTGTCTTTTTTTTTTTTTTTTTTTTTTTTTTGCCACGCCTCCTGGAAGATGGCCGCTCGCAGCTGATCGCGGAGATCAAAGGATGCGAGTTTGGCATGGAGCCCTGCAGGGGGCTGCTGTTCCCTAGCCCGGATGGGCGACAGGACCCTCCGAGGCTTTGGTGGAGCCCGTAATGAGCGCCAGTAGTAACAACGGGGCGGTATTGGAAAGGGATGGCGAAGCGGCAAGGAGGCAAGGCTCCCGGACTCGAAGGGGCCAAGCGGAACGGCTCGATCAGGCTGACGGTTGAATTACAACGGCCGAAAGCAACCGGCGGCACCCTACGGCAACCTGTAAAGCGGCTGAGGATGGTCGGGCTGCAACGTGCAGTTTGCAGCCTTTTCTGGCTCGCTCAAACCAGCAAAGAGCATATACCAGCCGGCAGCTGCCGATGGGATCTTGCGGCGGTCCCCAAATCAGCTGTTAAGCGGCCAGCTTGGATGCGAGTAACCGGCGGTACCCCGCGGCAGCCTGTAAAGCGGCCGGTGATGGGCGGGCTGCAACGCGCAGTTTCCAGCCTTTTCTGGCTCGTTCAGACCGGCAGAGAGCATATACTAGCCGGCAGCTGCCGGTGGGATCTTGCGGCGGCCTCCAAATCAGCTGTTAAGCGGCCTGCTTGGATGCGCGGCATGCGGAAGCCTGCAACGGACATACAACGACCTGATCGATCTCCCTTCGATAGACAAACGGTCCGGCCCTGCAGCCACCTGCGGAGGAGCTGTAACGACCTGGGGCTGCCTACAAAGGTAGCCTGGACGGCGAGGCTCCAGAATTGGTGGCTACTGCCCCCCATCTGCCCATCTATAAGATCTTCGCGCTCCCCCCCCACGACAGAGATCTGTGGGATGATGGCCACCGTCTGTAGGCTAGAGCGCCATTTAAAACCCTCCTATATCTGGTCTGGAGGGCAGAATTCACCAGGGACCACCTGAAGCTTTATTTGGAGGTGGGATGTGCCGAAAGGCCCCCGAGATAGCAGTTATCCTCTCGGGATCATAACTTTAAGTCCAGATAATCCCTCCTTCATTTTTTCACCGGAGACTGACTACAGCCCCTCGGTCGCGATGACATCTTAGGCATGGAGATAGATGAACTACCACCGCTCATCACCGGAGCTACGAAGTTATCCACCAACAGACTATGCTAGCATTCACCGGACTCTCTCTCCTCCTGCGACCTACCCGGAGCTGGATGGTGACCCCCTGAGATCCTGATCACTGTGAGAGGGTGACCATGTTCTCAGGAGCCACTACTTCAGCTCTGTGGTCTTGATATGCAGTTGTTCCTACCAGCTCGTCCTTTACTCCTATTTCCACCTCTGATGGCTTACACCAGAAGTGAGCTACTTGCCCTGAGAGCTTCCCCACTCTCTCAGAGATGGCCATCAGACCTACGCCGCCGTTTCCTTAATGACGGGTCCTGGGACCCCGAGAGGTGGCATGGCGCCAAGAAGAGGCTCTTGGGTTTTCTTTTAAAATTTTTTGAAGGGTTAGGGAGGGGGGAGGGTCAGGCCCAGCAAATCGAGGGGAAGATCCCACCGGACCTGTCTCAGCCTAAGTTGGCCAATGGTCGCGGCAATATGAGGGCCATGGAGAGTCTTGTAAACCAGGGGGATGGGACAGGGATACCGATCCCCACAGTAATTGGGAATGGCAGCAGATGGAGGAGCAGAGGGTCATATCGTATTCTGAGATCACGCCCACGCTATCTTCTTGCTGTGGCGCGCTCTGACCCTCTGGCTCCCGCTTGCTGCCCTGGGGAAGAGGGAGGTCTGACTCCTGAGCTCAGGCTGATCTATTTTAATGCCAGGTCTGTTGTGAATAAAGCTCCCCTCATCCATGACTTGATCGAGGAGGAAGGCGCAGACCTGGCATGCATCACGGAAACCTGGCTGGGCCCAGAGGGAGGGGTCCCTCTGACTGATTTATCCCCCCCAGGTTTCCGTGTGCTACATCAACCTCGAGCTCAGGGTAGGGGAGGTGGCGTGGCGATCGTTATCAGAGAGACCCTCCATCCGCGGGAGGCCACTGCCCCTCAGATAGACGGATGTGAATCCCTCCTCTTAAGGTGGGGTCCTGGTGGTCAGTTGGGCCTACTTCTGGTATACCTCTCTCCAAGCTGCACAGCAACGGTTCTACCCAAGCTACCTGACGCCATCTCAGGATTGGCGGTCGAATTTCCAAAGCTTATGGTACTGGGAGATTTTAATCTACCTTCCCTGGGCAGTGCATCAGAAGTGGCCCGAGAGTTCATGGCCTCCATGACGGCCATGGACCTTACTCAAATTACTCAGGACCCAACTCACGAGGGAGGAAACATGCCGGATCTAATTTTTGTCTCTGGGCAGTGGCTAAATGGGATGGGTGGGGTTACTCCAACATCACAACCCCTTTCATGGACAGACCACTACCTCCTGCGGTTGGGCCTCCGTCACGTCACCCCCCGATGTCAGGAAGCGGAACCGACCAGGTGGTTCCGCCCCAGGCGCCTGATGGACCCAGATAAATTCCAGATGGCGCTTGGACCGATTCCCACCTCCCTCTCCCACAACCCGGTCGAGTCCTTAGTTAATGCCTGGCAACAGGCTGCTTCGGAGGCGCTCGACCGCGTTGTCCCTTTGCGGCCTCTGACCCGGCGCAAGTCCCGACTCGCTCCTTGGTTCTCCAAGGACCTGCGGGAGATGAAGCGCCAGAGAAGGGGCCTAGAGAGCATTTGGAGAGCCAGTCGGTCCGAGTCTGACCGAACACAGTTAAGATCCTTTTCTAGATCCTATCTTGTGGCAATGAGGGTGGCAAAGCACGCCTACTTCACCACCCTCATTGCGTCCGCAGATAATCGCCCGGCCGCCCTATTTAGAGTGGTCCGCTCCCTTTTAAGTCAAGAGACGGGAGAGGACCCCCTACATGGACGGGCTGAGGAATTTAGTAAATATCTGGTGGACAAAATTGCTCAGATTCGGGCTGGTCTGGACTCTGACTGGGCAGTATCTAACGAGAGGAAAACGATGAAGTTGGCCAAGTACATTTGGGAAGAGTTCGATCCTGTGACTCCGGATGAAGTGGACAAGATCATGGGGAAACTAAGTGCCGCCACATGTTTGTTGGACCCGTGTCCCTCCTGGCTAGTCTATGCTTCTCGGGAGGTTACACGAGGCTGGCTCCTAGCAGTTATCAATGCCTCACTGAGTGAAGGGTACTTCCCTGCTGCCTTGAAAGAGGCGGTGGTAAGGCCCCTCCTCAAGAAACCGGCACTGGACCCAGCTGTTTTAAACAACTTCCGTCCTGTCTCCAACCTTCGCTTCCTTGCGAAGGTCGTTGAGAGCGTGGTGGCACGACAGCTCCCTTTGAACCTGGAGGAAGCTGAATATCTAGATCCGTACCAATCGGGTTTCAGACCGGGGCACAGCACGGAGACGGCATTGGTCGCGCTGGTGAATGATCTCTGGCGGGCCCGAGATAGAGGTTATTCTTCTGTCCTGGTCCTATTAGATCTATCAGCGGCTTTTGATACCATCGACCATGGTATCTTACTGCGTCGTCTTGAGGGGCTGGGAGTGGGAGGCACCGTTCTGCGTTGGTTCTCCTCCTACCTCTCGGACCGTTCGCAGACGGTGTTGGCAGGAGGGCAGAGGTCAAGCCCTAGGCCTCTTAATTGTGGAGTGCCTCAGGGTTCGGTGCTCTCGCCCCTCCTGTTCAACATCTATATGAAGCCGCTGGGAGAGATCATCCGTAGCTTCGGGGTGAAATATCATCAATATGCTGATGATACCCAGCTATTCATCTCCACCCCGAACCAACCCAGTGATGCCCTCGATGTGATGTCCCGTTGTCTGGAAGCGGTACAGATTTGGATGGGAGAAAACAGGCTTCGACTCAACCCGGCCAAGACTGAGTGGCTGTACATACCGTCATCTCGTTTAGTCCAAGAGGTTCCATCTCTGACTATAGGAGGAGAGATGTTACCTCCCATTGATAAAGCACGCAATCTGGGCGTCCTCCTAGATTCACGACTCAGTTTTGAAGATCACATTGGAACCGTGGCTAGGGGGGCATTTGCCCAGATTCGTCTTATATACCAATTACGCCCCTTTTTGGACCGAGATGCCCTACGTACAGTCACCCACGCACTCGTTACCTCCCGTATTGATTACTGTAATGCTCTCTACATGGGGCTGCCCTTAAAGACCACCCGGAGGCTTCAGCTGGTGCAGAATGCAGCTGCGCGGGTTGTGATGGGAGCTTCCCGATACTCCCATATTACACCCCTCCTGCGGGAGCTGCATTGGCTACCAGTTGCCCTCCGGGTGAGATTTAAGGTGCTGGTACTTACCTTTAAAGCCCTACATGGCTTAGGTCCGGGATACTTGCAGGACCATCTGCTGCCGGGAACAAATTCCCATCGTCCAGTACGCTCACACAGAGAAGGCCTCCTCAGGGTACCGTCAGCTAGGCAATGTCGGCTGGCGACCCCCAGGGGGAGGGCCTTCTCTGTGGGAGCACCAACCCTATGGAATCAGCTCCCCCCTGAGCTTCGGATAGCCCAAAACCTCCAATCCTTTCGCCGCGGCCTCAAAACACACCTGTTCCACCAAGCTGACCTAGACTGACAGGCATCTTAATTAATTTATATTTAGTATTTTTAATTCATTTTTAAATTCTCTAATTTTTTATTGCACTGATGTTCTCAATTTCATTTATCTTGATTTATGCACTTATTATATGTTTTATTGTGAGCCGCCCTGAGTCCTTCAGGAGATAGGGCGGGATATAAATCCCATCAATAAATAAATAAATAAATAAAAAGCACCCATTCTTCTCACCACTATGAAATAAAACAAAAAAAGCTACACAAAGAAGACATAAAGAACAAGAACGGGAACAATACATTTATAGAAAATAGTGCTTCCCAGTTGTATTAGTAGTATAATTTTAACCATTCTTAGCCAACTGGTTACAATAGCTGGGAATTTTTCTAGTCTTAGTATCCAGAGACCACCAAGATGGAAAAGTTGGAATAAACTATACAGACAGGAGCTGTGCTCAATTCTAGACTGAAATGGAAAAGACAGGTAGGACTAAATTGTTTCTAGGGGGTCCTTAAAAAATCTCTGCATGCTTTTTATATTATTTATGCTACTTTGAGAGTACCACTGATAAATGTATCCAATGCAAAAAGAAAATTCTCCTTCCAGTTGAGATCTACTGTTAAAGATTCTATAGGCATGCAGTTTTCTTGCCAGCACTACAGAAGTGGTTAGCTACTGGCTTCTTCTGAGATTGTTTATTTTTTAGTGTAATTTACAATCCTGGAGATTTCTCATCTAAGTACTAACTGGCAGCAACCCTGATTAGCTTCTGAATACGGACTAGGTAAACCAAGTGCTGCCACCTGCTGAGCTAATCATTACTTCAAGCCATTACTTCATTACTTCAAGGAAGAAACGGATGGAAACTAGTCAGGGAGAGAAGCAACCTAGAAGGAGAAACTTCCTGACAGTTAGAACAATTAACCAGTGGAACAACCTGCCTCCAGAGGTGGGGAATGCTCCAACACTGGAGGTTTTTAAGAAGAAACTGGACAGCCATTTGCCTGAAATGGTATAAGGTTTCCTGCCTGAGAAGGGGGTTGGACTAGATGACCTCCAAGGTCCCTTACAACTTTTATTATTATTATTATTATTATTATTATTATTATTATTATTATTATTATTATTATTATTATTATTATTATTATTATATATTTCACCAACCCATTACCAAAAGTCATCAACCCAAAGTAAATAGCTTCCTGCAGTGTTGATCTTTCATTCTGGCAGTTTTCTAACAAGGGTGAAGATGGGTCATTCTTCAGCCATACAGTAAAACCAATTTTGCAACAAAAGTAGAATTTTCTTTTTATTGTGGGAAACAGACTATGTATGCCTCTCAGAAGATCTTCCCCTACCTGTCTTATTTATAGATTTAATGTTTAAAAAAATAAAAATTGGAAAACTGCTGGAGATACAAAGGGTGCAGATTAAGTGGATATATTTCAATGTGGGAAATTCTCCAAATTCCATTGATTAATCCAGATTAATACACAGCGGCTACTGAAAACGGAAGCTTAAGTGACCTGCTCTAGTTGTGAGCTTCTTGTGTGAATGATTGCCCATGCAGCTCAAACACAGAAAAGAGAAATCACTAGCTGAAACATAATATGTACTATAAGTAGTCCTGGACTTACAACCCTTTGTTTAGTGACCGTTTGAAGTAACAACAGCGCTGAAAAAAGTGACTTATGACTTTTTTCCACACTTATGACCACTGCAGCATCCCCATGTTCACTTGATCAAAATTGAGATGCTAGGCAACTGGCATGTATTTATGATACGTTGCAAAGTCCCGAGGTCATGTGATCACCGATTGTGACCTCCTGACAAGCAGTCAATGGGGAAGCCAGATTCACTAAACAACCATACTAACTTAACTGCTGTGATTCCTCACCAGCCAGTGGATCCGGCAGCTGAGTCTGAGGAATCAGATGAGGAGGAGGAGGGGCCTGTACTGACATCAGAGTCAGAGGAAGGCTCTGAGGAGCTCCAAGACTTACAGTCTGACGAGGAGCCTGGCCCCTCTACTTGCAGTCAGGCTGAGACACAGCTGTGCTGGGAGCCTGAGTTGGACAGTGATGAAGCACAGCTGGGAAATATTCAGGATGCACGAAAACACCGGCAAGAAAAGAGAGTAGGACAGAGGAATGCAATGGGGTGGCTCCAAAGGAAAAGGAAAAGGCATTAGGAAGCCACGCCTTGGCTGAATAATCAAAGGGAAGGTGTGGGAGGTGCTGGTTGCCAAAGGCAACCGTTCATGTTGAGGATTGAGTTTCTGTAAACTTGTGCGTTTGCCTTGGACACTGACTCAGGTCTGTGAATAATAAAAGGGGTTGGTTTTTCTTGCGGTTCCTGCCTGCTTGTTGGAAGAGGGGTTGATTTCTCCTTGGGAGCATAACAAGGACTCACATAGGCTGGGACAGAACATTAACAACTGTAGTGACTCACTTAACAACTCTGGCAAGAAAGGTTGTAAAATGGGACAAAACTCACTTAAGTGTCTCAGAAATTTGGGACTCAATTATAGTCATACGTTGAGGACTACCTGTACTGATATAAAATATATACATGCCAGTCTCATAACAAATCCTTAGGATGTTTTCTGAATACAAGTAGTCTTCAACGTACAACCACAATTGGGCCCAAAATTTGTGTTATTAAGTGAGACATTTGTTAAGTGAATTTTGCCCATTTTACAACATTTTTTGTCAGAGTTGTTAAGTGAATTACTACAGTTGTTAAATTAGTAACAAGGTTACTAAGTGAATCTGGCTTCCCCACTGACTTTGCTTGTCAGAATGTTGTGAAAGGGATCACATGACCCTGGGGCAGAGTTAGTGGCCAAGTGTCTGAATTTTGATCACGCGATGATGGGGATGCTACAATGGTCATAAATGTGAAAAACAGCCATAAGTCATTATTTTCAGTGCCATTATAACTTTGAATGGTTACTAAATGAACTGTTGTTTTAAGTCGAGGACTACGTGTATTAACATTAAAAAAATAATAATGTAAAGATCTTCGTAAGCCTTTCAAGCCCGTCTATATTCACATTGTGAAGCACATTCACAAATAATAAACGGCTGCTACTTACTTGGCTTGGCATTGGTAACCATGATCTCAGAAGATGACTGCAAAGGGAACCTGCAGTTCTCTCCTTGACCATCATTACTTCCATACTCTATGACGTCGACATGCCCAAGTGGCACACTCCATTTTAATAAGTACCTCTGGCCACTCACGACACCACTACTTTCATGGGAAGAGCTGAAACAAGGCCACAAAAATGATGAAAAGAGGTCATTTTTTTCTTATATTTTCAGACTTTTTTTAAAAAAAAATGTTCTCATACATAAATCTCCCTGGTGTATAACTTTTTGTTCTAATTCTGCAAGTACTTCCCAAAGAAAAAGTCCCAATGGAACAAAATTGGATTTAGAGATGCTGCTGCCTTATTTTTTGTCTGGCATTAACAAAAACCACAAGGTAAATTGCAGATGTCATTGTATTATATATGAGGTAACATGATGTAAACATTCCCTAGAGTGTATATGTTAACCGCACAAAAGTATCGTCAAAGCATATATTTAGGGAAGCCGCCTGACAGGAATACACGCGGGAACTTTGACAGCTGTCAAAGTTCCCCGTACTGCGCAGGCGCCTCCACTGACAGCTCGCGGCTGTCAAACTCCGGACCGTGAAGAAGACTGAGCTGTCAAAGCGTCCGCCACACTGCGCAGGCGCAGCCACTGACAGCTCGCGGCTGTCAAAACACCACACCACGAGGAAGCCGGAGCTGTCAACAGAAGACGACGCCGATTGGTCCCTGCCTGACACGGCGCCAAAATAAATACATCTGATTGGTCCTCGCTACCAGCTGCCGGCTATAAAAGCCGGACAAGTTATTCTCTGTTTGCCTTGCTCTAATAAACTTGTTGTTAAACTAGCCTGTCGTCCCGAGCAGTCCTTCGGCTACTTCACTGGCGACGAAGGTGGGATCGCTCCGGAGCTGAAGTCACGGCCGAGGAAGAGAGTTCCCGGCAAGAGCTGACACGGAAGTTTTAACTTCCATCGGAGCAACCCAGGACCGGACGACATGGCAAACTTCGGCCGTGTGAGGGAGTTTGATACCCGCCATCCCGAGAGATGGCAATCACACCTCGGCCAAGTTGAAGGATTCCTTCTCGTCAGTAAGATCACTGACGACCGAGCAAAGGCCGCCGCCCTGCTGTACATCAGCGGGCCCCCGGTGTACGACGCAGCCGTCGGGCTGTTCAGCCCAGTGCCCATCACGGAAGTCTCCTACGCGGACCTGGTGGACCAGCTGAACAAGTATTACATGCCGGCTCGCTCGGAACTGTACTGGCGGGTGCAATTCGCACAAAAGAAACAACGGCAGGACGAGCCCGCCAACGAGTTCATCGCTGGGGTCAGACACGCCGCGCGGAACTGCTGCTTCCCCGACCTGGAAGACCGCATCAGAGATCAGGTGGTGATCGGTCTGAGGGACGAGAAGCTACAAAAAAAACTGACGTCCAAACCCGACATGAATCTGGCTGAGCTGACCAGGGAGATCATGGCATACGAACACAGCCACAAAAAGAAGCCGACGAACACGACCCCAGAGTCCCCGGCGACCGTCTACCAGGAAAGCGCAACCTTCAGCGACAGCGGAGAGTCGGTAGATTTCACCGATGGAGAAGCCCTACAGCGCAGGATGGAGCACCGACAGCCGAGGAGGGGAAAAACGTCGGACCGCCGAGGATCCAGGGACCCTCCACCGCCACCCCCACGTTACGTGCAACGAGCCGCCTGTGCCAGCTGCGGGGGCAACCATGCCCGTGGAAGCTGCCGTTTTAGGAACGCAAAATGCCACAACTGCGGGAAGACTGGCCACATCAAGCCGGTGTGCCGCAGCAAGGGCCGGGACAACGTCAATGAGGTGGAGGCAAACCCCCCAGGTAGGCCAGCTGCCCAGGCCAACAGGGAAACCCCACCAGGCAACCGGGTTGAGACAATCGATAGGGTAAACTGCATAAGTTCCAAGGTTAAGGTCTGGGTCAGAATTCAGGGGGTGCCTTGCCACATGGAGGTGGATTCAGGGTCAGCGGTCTCCTTAATTTCGCTAACTACTTATCAGGAGATCTGTCAGAAAGGCCGAAGACAAATTCCCCTGAAACAAACTCAGGTTCACCTTGCAGACTTCCAGAAAACCCCTATTCCGTTGGAAGGGAAAGCCAAGGTCCTTGTACAGTATAAGGGGTTCAAAGGCACCCTAGAGGTTCTAGTTACGCCAGGGAACCGTACCAACTTGATAGGGCTTAACTGGTTCACTCCACTAGGCATCGCCTTATCAGGGGTTAATACCATCCAAACACCCAGCCTGGAAGCCGTTTGCGAAAAGTACGCCGACGTTTTCGAGGGCACTTTAGGGAAATATACAGGTCCCCCCATTTCCCTGCAATTAAATCCAGCAATCCAACCAATTAAAATAAGAGCTAGGAGGGTACCTTTCGCCCTCAAAGAAAAAATTGAAAACGAGCTTGACCGACTCGTGAGTCTAGGGGTACTAGAGCCAACAGATGGGGGAACCTGGGAGACCCCTATTGTCACCCCAATCAAACCTAATGGCGAAGTGAGAGTATGCGCTGACTATAAGGCGACAGTCAACCTAGCCCTCAGCCCCCATGCTTACCCGGTGCCAGCGGTAAGGGACGTATTTGCTTCCATCCGCTCTGGCACCATTTTCGCCAAGCTTGACCTCTCGCAGGCGTATTTACAGCTGCCTGTCACAGACGACACCGCGGAAGCGCAAACTATTGTCACCCACCGCGGTGCTTTTAAAGTTAAGAGGCTTCAGTTCGGCATATCTGCAGCCCCGGGTATCTTCCAGGGTATCATGGAAAAGACCCTGAAAGGAATACCCGGGGTCTGCCCCTATTTCGACGATGTTCTCATCGCCGGAGAAAATGAAGCTAGTTTAGCTGACAGGCTGTCAGCTGTGCTGAGCCGGCTCAGAGAAGCCGGTCTCAAACTTAAGAGGGAAAAGTGCTCCATTGGAGTCACTTCTACAGAATTCCTAGGGTATAAAATCGATAGCCAGGGCATCCACCCCACCTCTGAGAAACTAAGGGCTATTCAAACCGCACCCAGCCCTAGGAATAAGCAAGAGCTTCAATCCTTTTTGGGACTGTTAAACTTTTACCATGCTTTCATTCCCCACAAAGCCACTATTGCAGAGCCTCTCCATAGGCTCCTCGACAAGGGTACAACTTGGTCCTGGACCAAGGAACATGAAAATAGTTTCCAATCGTTAAAAAAGATCATCTGTCAAAGCTCAACCATCACCCTTTTCAGAGAAGACACCCCAATATGCATCGCTTGCGATGCCTCTCCCTACGGAATTGGGGCAGTCTTAAGTCACCTACTCGAGGACGGCACACAAAGACCCATAGCCTTCTATTCTCGCACTCTGACCAAAGCTGAAAGAAACTATGCACAAATTGACAGGGAAGCCCTAGCGATAGTAGCAGGGGTCAAAAAATTTCATGATTATCTGTATGGAAGACCATTTACGATATTTACAGATCACAAACCCCTGCTAGGCATATTTACTTGGAATAAAATTACACCACAAATTCTCTCCCCGAGAATCTTAAGATGGTCAACGTTCCTAGCAGCCTATTCTTATCAACTAATACATAAACCAGGTAAGGAATTGGGTCATGCTGACTGCCTCAGCAGACTGCCCATACAAACCAGGGACTCAGATCCAGCCCCAGCCAGCCAAATTTTAGCAATCTCTCAGCTTCCAGAATGCCCCCTGACGGCAAACATTATAGCTAATAATTCAGCAAAAGATAAAATACTTGCCAGAGTCCTCAAATGGGCCACAACAGGGTGGCCAGCTCAAAACCCACAACCCCAATTCCAACCTTATTATAACAGGAAAAACGAGATTTCAACACATAGAGGATGCCTGCTATGGGGAAATAGGGTCATCATACCAGAGAAAAACATAGACCAAACATTACACATTTTACATGAGGGGCACCCTGGAATTGTAAAAATGAAGGCAATGGCTAGAAGTTATGTATGGTGGCCTGGCATAGATAAACAAATTGAAAGGTATGTGGGTGGGTGTTATACCTGTCAGGAGACCAGGAGCGAACCCCCCCAGGCACCGATCCATAAATGGGAGACTACAAGGAACCCTTGGTCACGTATACATATAGATTTTGCAGGACCTATCCAGGGCCAAAGTTTCTTAATAGCAGTAGACAGCTATTCCAAATGGCTGGAAGTCACGCCCCTTAGAAAAACAACGTCCACAGCCACTATTCAAGCCTTAAGAAAAATATTCGCAACGCACGGCCTACCTGACACCATAGTTTCCGACAATGGACCTCAATTCACCTCTCGTGAATTTCAGATCTTCGCTACGAAGAATTGTATTAGGCTGGTCACGTCGGCGCCGTTCCACCCGTCGTCGAACGGAATGGCTGAAATTATGGTACGATCCACGAAAGAAGCATTAAAAAAATTCGTTAAAGGGAACTGGCAGAGGCGACTCAGCCAGTTCCTCTTATCACAACACACAATGCCATGCTCCACAACGGGCAAATCACCGGCGGAATTAAGATGGGGGAGGAGGCTAATAACACGTCTCGACAGACTGCACCCCGACACATACCCAGAAGAAAAACAGCACCCCCACCCCGGCCGCACACTCAAACCTGGTCAATTAATATGGGCAAGATCATACACAGATAAAAACAAGTGGGTTCAAGGGACAGTAATAAAACAAACAGGGCCCATCTCATACCTCATAGCTACGCAGGCACAGGGCAACATACGCCGCCATATTGACCAGCTCAGACCCAGACAACCGCCACACAATTCCGAGCAACCAACCAACGCCGACTTACAACCCCCTCCGGAAATGCTGCCTATCCCAAACCAGGAAGTGGAACACCAAAACGAAGAACCAGAACCAGACCATCCACCACCCCTTCGCCGATCATCCAGGAATCGAAGACCACCCACCTACCTAAAGGACTATCAGTGGGCAGGGTCAAACATCCAAGAGGAAAGAAACGCACCAGGGGAGGGGTAAGGGGTGTATTATATATGAGGTAACATGATGTAAACATTCCCTAGAGTGTATATGTTAACCGCACAAAAGTATCGTCAAAGCATATATTTAGGGAAGCCGCCTGACAGGAATACACGCGGGAACTTTGACAGCTGTCAAAGTTCCCCGTACTGCGCAGGCGCCTCCACTGACAGCTCGCGGCTGTCAAACTCCGGACCGTGAAGAAGACTGAGCTGTCAAAGCGTCCGCCACACTGCGCAGGCGCAGCCACTGACAGCTCGCGGCTGTCAAAACACCACACCACGAGGAAGCCGGAGCTGTCAACAGAAGACGACGCCGATTGGTCCCTGCCTGACACGGCGCCAAAATAAATACATCTGATTGGTCCTCGCTACCAGCTGCCGGCTATAAAAGCCGGACAAGTTATTCTCTGTTTGCCTTGCTCTAATAAACTTGTTGTTAAACTAGCCTGTCGTCCCGAGCAGTCCTTCGGCTACTTCAGTCATCAAGATTTTTCTCACTTTTAAAACAAAAGCAAACTGAACTGTAAATGTTTTACTAAATTACTTCTTTGGTTAATGAGCAAAAATTTCCAGGGGGGGAAAAACACACCGGGGGATTTATTTCTAAATGAAGTACAAAATGTTATCATCCAAAAGGAAAAGGCCCCATTTAATTCCCATTGCTCCACAGGACACTGAATTTTGAGGAAACACCTTGTGTAACTGCTCCAAGATCTTGAATGCAGATGCAAAGCATAAAAACACCAAAATATGTCTCTCTGTGTGTGATATTTCCAGAACATACAAACCATGCAAAGAAGTGAGAAGAAAGTATTAATTGAGTGGGTTAAAAAGAGAAGCAGAAAATTTTCCAAAAATCCAAGAGGAGCAAACAGCAAAAGGAGAACTGGACTAAATAATATTAATTAATATTATTAATTAGTCATTAATAATATGACTAATAATGGCTCATTATGTTTATCAAAAGCTTTTTAAAAACATATCTAAAAACATTTTCATTTATCAACAAGAATACAAAACAGAAAAACAAACATCCAATGCTAACAATGGGGGAAAAAAAGAAAAACAGCACTAGCAATAGCACTCAGAGTTATATACCGCTTCACAGTGCTTTACAGCCCCCAACAATCTGGGTCCTCATTTCATCGACCTCGGAATGATGGAAGGCTGAGCTGGTCAGGATCGAACTCCTCGCAGTGACCAGTGAATTAGCATGCAATACTGCATTTTAACCACTGCATCACAGCTTTTGTACACAAAAAACCTGTCTGTTAAGGTTTTTACAAGGTACTAGTAATGGTGTTCAAAGCCCTCCATGGCAGGGGGCCGGAGTACCTCAGGGAACATCTGCTGCCGGCATCAAGCTCCCTGCGCCCTGTGCGTTCCCACAGAGAGGGCCTCCTCAGGGTGCCACCGATCAGAGAATGTCGATTGGTGGCCCCCAGGGGGAGAGCCTTCTCTGTGGGCGCTCCGGAGCTGTGGAATCAGTTACCGGTAGAGCTCCGGATGGCGCCCGATCTTCGCTCCTTTCGTCGCGATCTCAAGACGTTTTTGTTTGTACAAGCCGGCCTAGCCTGATGGGGATTGGTGGGGTTTTTTTATTTTTTGTATTCTTAATTTTATCTTTGGGGTTTTATAATTGTATATCAATTGTTTTAAAATTGGGCAATCATTTAATTTCTTTTTAATATTTGTATTTTGTATTTTACTCTTGCCCTGTGAACCGCCCTGAGTCCTCAGGGAGAAGGGCGGTATAGAAATATTATTAAATTAAATTAAATTAAATTAAATTAAATTAAATTAAATTAAATTAAATACCCCAAATGTCAGATATATCTAACATTGAACATAAAGAATCCATCCTGGCTGGATATTATCTATCTTATTATCTATCTATCTATCTATCTATCTATCTATCTATCTATCTATCCATCTATCTATCCATCCACCCATCCATTCATCCATCCCCACCTTGAATTTTACCCTGGCAAGGCCTGCTTACTTGAACATATTCAGTTGCCATAGGAATGCTGTTGGATAAGAGCTTCTGTGTAGCAAGAGATCTACATTTGCAGATATATGCCACCCACGTAATTACATGAGACTATGAAATTTAGAACAAGGCATTGCACAGCAGGGATGCAAAAATGCAGCAGATATGTAAGACTGTTACAGGATCCTGTCTGTAGGGAGTGCGCTTTCAAACCTACCACAGTGTATTTACATGCATTATATGTGAGAGTTTGAACTCAGAACTGTGGATTTTTAAACTTGTGCTTTTCTCATACTAGCATAGACGAGGGGGTCTCCACACTCTTCAGTTCATCCATCCCTTCATGAAGTTTCAAACTGTTCATTAACTCCCAAGAACTTATTATATGAAAATAATTTAATAAATACTACTTTAACTAATAGTGTAATGAATAACAATAACAACCATCTTCTCCTGGTTACATCTACCCGACCTACCAGAGAGGGTAGGTAAGGAATGTGGTGGATCTTCTCTCCGAAGAAGGTACATCTACTGGGACCAAGAAGGGCCTCCTCTGGGGTGGCTCCCTCCCTGTGGAACACAATCCCCGCAGAAATAAAATTGCCTCCTGAAGACCTGGTTTTGCTCAGAGTAAGACAGAGCCCTTCAAGTGGCTTATTTGATTGACTGTTGTCACCAGAGGGATCAGGGTAATTGTTTTTTATTGCTTTATATTAGGTTTTATCTTTGTAAGCCACCTGGTATCATTGACACTATGTTGGGCAGCCATATAAATTTTCTTAAATAAAATAAAAATGAACAACAAACTTCTTGGATAGTCCTATCAATCCTTGTGGTTCAATACTGACCACTTTAGGAGACTGTGTCGACATAGACCTTATTTCTATAATCTTGCTTCTATAAAAGCAATAGCACTTAAACTTACGTACTACTCCATAGTGCTCTACAGCACACTCTGAGAGGTTTACAGAGCCACTCTATTGCCCTCAGCAATCTGAATCCTCATTTTACCAGCCTTGGAAAGATGGATGTTGTGAGTAAACCTTGAGCTGGTCTTGACTGAATTCTTGGCTGTGGGCAGAGTCAGCTTGCAATACTCCATACTAACCACTGCGCCACCATGGCTCATTTTAATACTTTAAATAAAGTGGATTTATATCTGTGAGGATTTTGAGTGCAAAACAAATGCTTGAAAAGTTCATTTAGAACAGAGGTGTCAAACTCAATTTCATTGAGGGCCGCATCAGCATTGCGGTTGCCCTCAGGGGGCCGGGTGGGCATGGCCAGGGTGGGCGTGGCCTACTGGGTGGGCGTGGCTAGAGTGCGTATGGCCTACTGGGTGGGCGTGGCCAGCTCTACATCGTTCACATCAAGGGTGCCTATGGGGGCCTGGGCAGGAGTGGGACAGATCTGAGGGTCTCTGGAAGAAGGAGGGTCTCTGGGCCAGGGCCAAGGCAATGGGGGCCGTTCCCTCATTTTTTCCAGGATGGCTTCACGGGCCACATGAAACCACTCTGCGGGCCGGATCCGGCCCCCGGGCCTTGTGTTTGACATGTCTGATTTAGAAGGATGTGATCTAACAGGCTTTTTGTTCTTTTACTTCCTCCCCTACAAGCATACACTGTGCATTTCCCTTCTTGAAGAAAAATGAAGAGAAAGAAATCCATAAAGATGCACACATATTATAGCAGTGCAAAAAGTAACAAGCTGACTGGCAAAATATTTCACTGACATTAATCTCACAATTCTAGAGTTGGAAAAGTTTATTGTTTACAAAAGGACTTTTAAATGAAAAGCCTAGATACAGTCACCTCTGGGGTTGTTTTTTTTTTTTTTGGAGGTAACAGTTTTTAAGAAGTATAGCGTCAATCTCCTCTAATTCTAGATATTCCAGATTATTTTCTGAAATGCAAATTTTTGCCAGCAGTAAGTACTGGAAATTTTGGATCTTATCTCATCAGGGCCTTCTACTCTTGCATGACTGGCAAATTTCATTTGTGTGGACAACTGGGAATTTGGCATTTTTCTTACTTTTCCTTAAGTTAAGAAATTAAGTAATAAAAAGCTTCTAGTTCTTAAATTATCTCTAACACATCTCACTGTCTCTACATCAGTTTTATTTAATCAAGATCCATCCCATTCTGATCCTTATACCATCTTCTTTAGCACTGTTGTTCAATTTGCTAGTATGCTGAATATTTGTTCATTAGTAAATGTAATGATGTGGAGGATTGAAGTTGGTTGCAGTAACAATATTACTTAGGACAAAAAAAGGAAATATAATTCAGCCTAGATTACCCTAATACCATTAGACAAGAGAAGCAGGGGATGTTAAGGATCCCCTCTCTTAAGGAAGTCCATCTACTACCATAGGACCAAGAAGAAGGGGCTTCTCCACCATGGCTCCCTCCCTGTGGAACATCAACCCTACAGAAATACGGAGGTCCTCACTTTGACACTCTTTCAAAAGGCTCTGTAGAGATGGTGTTGTCAGCAGGCCTGGTGACCTTAGGGTCACGTGGATCCTATCAGGTGGGTGGTTTGACTGTTGTCATGGGGAGGGGAGTATGAGGGTTTATTGGCTTTTTTACTGGGGTTTTACGTATTTCTGTAAGTTGCCTGAAATCACTGTGGGTTGGACAGCCGTGTGAGTTTTCTTAATAAAAAAAAAATTCTTCATTCCTTTCAATCCTTGTTTCCATGAGGTCCATGCATCCCTTTATATATTATTTTTGTTCCTTTAATTTAAAATCTTTATTTGGGGAAGGAGTGGAAAGAGCTAATCATTCAGTTATAACTTTTCAAACTTTGATCTCAAAAGTTATTAGATTTGTTGGCCGCTCTCTCATCTATCTATGTAAATATCCTACATATATATATTGCATTTTTATCCTACACTGCAGCTTTGCCCAAAGCCAAAGAGATGAACGTGGGATTTTTTTGCTTACAATACAATGAATGTTCTCTGCCACTAAGTAAGAGCCCTGAATTATAATCCATGGTATATATGTAACCAAAAACCACGTAAAATGGACTCGTTGTAGTACACCAAAAAAAAACTTTCCTAGTTCATGTGTCTTATCTCTTATGCTTTAGCAATTATTTTATAGTGTGTGAGTAGAATCTTACCGAATATGCACAGTAGCACACATGAGTACATCGTTTAGCATAAAAAGACGTCGTTCTTTGGTTTTCATGATCTCCCCTTTGTCTGTATAAACAGTTTCTAACATATCATCACTTCGGATGAGGTACCGGTTGCCACTGCTGAGTAACTGAATAATACGAAAAGATTTCAAAACATAGTATTTTTACATCTGAACATATTCTGCTTTAAAATATATGAATCAGTTTCATGAGTCCATAGAATTTTGTTATGTGATAAAATTCTTCCTTTACAATTTTGTATCTGTAGCATCATGATAATCAGGTATCAATCAATTAATCCTTCATTTCAGTCATGGATCAACATAAAATACAAACGAAGAAAAAAAAATACACCCATTTCAATAATAACTGTGACACTTATAAGAGATAAAAGTTAAGTAAAAGCCTGATTGCTAATTTAATACTATAATATTAAAAAAGTAAAATCTGTCTCGATAAATTCGTAATGTTAAGAGTAGGACTACAGACTAAAGGGGGAGGGTCTGAGGGCCCACAAAACAATGTAAAAACAGATGAATATTAAAACAAATAAAAGAGGAATTCTCAGTTGGTTTACTGATACCCTGTACCAGTGGTGGGATTCAGTTGGTTCGCACCAATTTGGCAGAACCGGGGGCTAATTTTTTGTTGCCCAGGCCCAGAACGGACTTCCAGAAGTGGCATCCGCACAGATAACCGGTTGTTCACATATTTGAATCCCACCAGTGCCCTGTGCCCTTAATTATCTGTATGCAAATTTTAATTGCCACCAGGCAAAATCAGGCAACATTGTATGTAATGAATGGTTCCTTATCTGAGAAGATAAAATCAAGAAGAAAACTTTCATCATGACCTATAACAATAAAGATAGAATTATAGTTTCTCAACTACATATATAATAGGGGCACTATAAAAGCACAGATGTGGTGATCTCAATAGCCTTTGTGCTACATGGACAAGTTCACATAAATATGGGGACTCTGGTTAATAGCAATAGCAATAGCACTTATATACTGCTTCATAGTTCTACAACACTCTAAGCAGTTTTACAGAGTTAGCATATTGCCCCAAACACTCTGGGTCCTCATTTTATCAACCTCGGAAGGATGGAAGACTGAATCAACCTTAAGCCAGTGAGGATCGAACTCCTGGCAGTAGGAAGAGTTTGCCTGCAATACTGCACTTTAACCACTGCACCACCATAGTTCTTAAACCTCCTATTAAGAACTAAGGAGGGTCAAATAGCAAACCTAGCTTTGTTGTTACGCAGGGGAGGTTAATTATTATTATTATTATTAATTTTATTTGTATACCGCCCTTCTCCCGAAGGACTCAGGGCGGTGAACAGGGAAGTACATATTAAAAGATAAAATACAAAAATTAAAAGAGATTAAACAAATGCCCACAGCTCTTACAATAAGTTAAAACACATTAAAAATAATAAAACCCAACCCCATCCCATCAGGCCAGGCCAGCTTGTTCGAAGAGATAAGTATTTAGATCGCGCTGGAAGGAGCGCAGGTCGGGCGCCATCTGGAGCTCAACCGGAAGACGGTTCCATAAATCCGGCGCGCCCACAGAGAACGCCCTCCCCCTGGGGGCCACCAGTCGGCATTCTTTGACCGGTGGCACCCTGAGGAGGCCTTCTCTGTGGGAGTGTACTGGGCGGAGGGAAGTTGATGCCGGCCGCAGGTGCTCCCCAAGGCATTCCGGACCCATGCCATGTAGGGCTTTGTAGGTCAATACCAGCACCTTGAATCTCACCCGGAAGACAACTGGAAGCCAATGCAACTCACGGAGCAGAGGTGTAACATGGGACTATCGGGAAACTCCTAGCACAACTCTCGCGGCTGCATTCTGTACCAGTTGGAGCCTCCGAGTGGTCTTCAAGGGCAGCCCCATGTAGAGAGCGTTGCAGTAGTCCAAACGAGAGGTCACGAGCGCATGAGTGACCATACATAAGGCATCCCGGTCTAAATAGGGCCGCAACTGGCGCACCAGGCGAACCTGGGCGAAGGCCCCCCTAGTCACAGCTACTATATGGTCTTCTAAAGAAAGCTGTGAATCTAGGAGGACTCCCAAGTTGCGAGCCCTATCTAATATATACAACTATCTGCCTAGTTCTTGCCTTGAATAAATTATGTGAGCTCCTTTACGGGCTGGAATGTGGCTGACCTCATTCTGGCATTACATCTAGGGCTCTTTCTCAAACAATTTTTTTAACCTGAGTGTACCCCACAAGAAACTATAGCTCAAGTTGTCTAGAATGGCTTGTTGCCCCCAAAATTGTAACTGATCAGTCAGGACTAATGGGATGGCTTCTGATGGGAAAAAACTGACATACAACTTTACTCTCTGCATTCAATAAATTGGTTATGGTTCAAGAAAACCTGCCAATAAATTGATTAGTCTTCAGAATGTCAATGGCGATGGTGTAAGAAGGACACTCAGAGCCTTGCACATCTATCCAATGAATACAGCCTTCATCACACATGCTCCTATATTGGCTCCCCCCACTTGGGATAGAAAATCAAATTCAGTACTATCAACATGGTGGCAATTAATGTCCATGAAACAAATGGGATGTACAGTATTTGTATAAAATACATATTAGGAATAATTATTTAAGAAAGCCTAAAAATTTTAGAATCCATCGGAACTGGCAGAGTTGGCATGCTCTAGGTTTCTTTATTATACACTGTCATTCAGTGGGACATAGGACTTATGCCTTCTCTGTCACCATGTCCTGCACCAGAGAGCAGGATTCCTCAGAGATCTGGATGGCTCTGATCCTATTGGCCTTTCACAAGACATTAAAGAACAAGATGCTTGCCCAGACATTTGGGTCAAAGGTAGGCCTAGTCCCTTTTTTTTTGACTGTTTGGTTTACTAATTGGAGGGGAAAAGATTTTCCACCCCAGCATGTGTCACCGTATGGTTTGTATATTGATTTCATGAACTATGTTATTTTGGGTTTCAGAGTCACCTTTGTGAGCTATGCAGTTGCACACATATTTCAAAAAAACATTCTTAACAAGAGAAATAAGGGAAAAACAAGAAGTGCAATTTTCCAAACCTTGTTCAGGTAACGCTCATTCATGGCTTTGGCTATTTGTTTTATTTCACAGCGCTGATCTGCATCTCTTTTCCTTTCATTTAATTTCTCTGCCAGCGTTTCAAGTTCTGTGAGAGCCATCTGTAGAGGCAGCCTGTCTGGGTGGCCTTTAGTTGTGTTCTTCAACATATCCTGGACATAACAAAAAGGGGAAAAAAAGTTTGTCATGCTCTGACCCAGCTAATTCAGCTTATTTTTCTTGACTAGAAAAAGGAAGTCATTTAAACATATCTGTCGGACAGCTACCCTTTCCAAAGCTACAGATTCAATCTTTTTTAGGCTTTGTCTGCTATGTCAAGTGAGGTACACTTACCTAATTTTAGAAAGCACCTTACAATCCAGTTACAAATTCTCTGGGCAATTGGTTCCAACATCAAACTGCTCATAAGAACTTATTTTTTTTCCTAAGGCTCACATGAAATTTGCCCTCTTGTAACATTATGCCACAGCACTGAGAAAGAACAAGTCTTCATCCTCTTTTGTACAGGTAGTCCTCGACTTGCAACCTTTCATTTAGTGACCAAAGTTACAACGGCACTGAAAAAAGTAACTTATGCCCATTTTTCACCCTTATGACTGGTGCAGCATTCCCATAGTCACATGTTCAGAATTTGGACGCTTGGCAACTGGCATGTATTTCTGATGGTTGTAGTGTCCCGGGGTCATGTGATCACCTTTTTGTGACCTCCTGACAGGCAAAGTCAATGGGGAAGCCAGATTCACTTAACAGCCATGTTACTAACTTAAAACAACTGCGGTGATTCACTTAATAATTGTGGCAAGAAAACAGGGCAAAACTCATTTAACTGTCTCGCTTAGCAACAGAAATTTTGGGCTCAATTGTGGCTATAGGACGAGGAATACCTGTATGACATTCTTTCAAGTCATTTGAAGGATATGATCATATCTCTTTCCCCACAAGCTTAAAAATATCTAGTTAATAAAGCAGAA
This sequence comes from Vipera berus, assembly GCF_964194415.1. Lineage (NCBI taxonomy): Eukaryota > Metazoa > Chordata > Lepidosauria > Squamata > Viperidae > Vipera > Vipera berus. The sequence goes on along the minus strand of NC_138202.1, from coordinate 225,458,648 downwards.
TGTTTGTAGCTCAGGACTGAAATGAGGGGTCCTTGCTTCTCTCCAAGCTTGGTTGTTTTCTTGCAGACATTTCATTACCCAAACTAGACAACATCACAGCACTGATGATGTTACCTAGTTTGGGCAATGAAATGTCTGCAAGAAAACAGCCAACCAAGAACATCTGCAAGAAAACAACCAAGCTCAGGAAGCAGTATGGACCCTTCAGATATCTAACTTTTTCAATCTTTCTTTGAAAGATTTAGTTTCCCAATATTCCTCATTTCTTTTTTCTGACCAAACAAGAATAAATGGAAGGATTATTTCCTATAATTTGGAATTAACTGAGCTTGATGCAGCCTAATGCTTCATTTGCCTTTTTTATAGCCATATTACACTGCCAGCTTACATATATTCACTTAATTATCATGTCATCCATACTTAATCAGCTTGCTGATCAACATGTCACGGAATACTTTGTAAAATGATTCACTGCAATCAAGGTACTTTATGTTTACAACAGTCCATTAAGGAATTGCCTAGTCAAATCACAAGAAAAGAATAGTCTGACAAGCTTTCATCTTGGCAAATCCGTGTCTTATTCCATATTCATTTCAAGGAGCTAGCAAATCCGTTTATTATCTATTTTAGGATCTTCCCAGGTACTGCATCAGATCCTTTCCCCCCTCTCATTTTGGAATGATATGGACAAAATTTGCCCTTCTCCTGTAGATTGCCACTTCATTGGTTATATAATATTTTTCAAAACGAGTATCTAGGGGTTTGGCCAGACTAACCAACTAATTCACTCACTCACTCAAGTCCTTCATTACCAAAGAATGCACTCTAACTGGTTCTGCAGTTTTAAACTCACTTGAAAATATTCCTTGACCACATTTCTATTACTCTAAGGATTCAACTCTGCACCTTCAATCTGCCCTTCACAATTTCCTGATGACACTTTGGTGTAACTGCCAAGAAATAAACAATTTTAGGGCTCCTTTAATAATAATAGTAATCAACTTAGTACTAGCAATCTTTATAGTTATACTACAGATATGTTTCATCAAAAGGATGTTACTCCAAAGGCCAGAAAAAGTAGAAGACCAAAGGACTGACATTTTATATTCTTTGCTCAACAGAGTCTGACATAATCTGGCAAGTACACATCACGGTACTGGAATTTAACATGATCAATATAAATATGTACCGCAGTTTCCGGCGTATAAGACTACTTTTTAACCCATGAAAATCTTCTCAAAAGTCAGGGGTCGTCTTATACGCCGGGTGCTGAAAATTTAGGGACAGGGCTGGCTGGAAAACCTGGAGCGGATCTCCCATTTAGTCTGCGCAGGGAAAGCGGGACCAATTGGAGAAGAAGCTGCAGTCTGTGATTTTTTTACAGGCTGGGGTCTGGACGTCTTTCATTCTAAAGTTGAAGAGCAGCTGTAGTATATCCCAACTTGAAAGGCAGGTGGGGAAGGCAGCAGCCAGAGCAGCGGCTTAGCTCTAAGGACACATTTGACTCAGGAACTGGGCGGGCTGGCTGGAAAACCTGGAGCGGATCTCCCATTTGGTCTTTTTTTTAAAAAAAAATCCCATTTATATCCTGCCCTTTTCCGAAGACTCAGGGTGGCTTACAATTTAAAGCACAAATCAATGTGATTAGCAATAGCCTTCATTCTGTGTATATGTCTGTTTATTAGGGCTTTCACACCCCCCAAGCAGCATTATTACAAAGCCAGCTTATTGCCCCCAACAATCCGGGTCCTCATTTTACCTACCTTGGAAGGATGGAAAGCTGAGTCAACCTTGAGCCTGGTGGGATGCGAACCTGCACTAATTGCAGGCAGCTGGTGTTATTTAAGGCTCTGCGCAGGGAAAGCTTTAGAGTGAATTAGGAAAAGTGAAAAAGTGAATTAGGAAAATAGGGAACGGTTGCTGGAATTGGGTATGTGTAGCTTAACGAAGAGAAGGGTGAGGGGTGACATGATAGCAGTGATCCAATATCTCAGGGGCTGCCACAAAGCAGAGGGAGCCAAGCTATTCTCCAAAGCACCTGAAAGCAGGACAAGAAGCAATGGATGGAAACTAGTCAAAGAGAGAAGCAACCTAGAACTAAGGAGAAACTTCCTGACAGTTAGAACAATTAACCAGTGGAACAACCTGCCTCCAGAAGTGGTGAATGCTCCAACACTGGAAGTTTTTAAGAAGAGACTGGACAGCCATTTGTCTGAAATGGTATAGGGTTTCCTGCCTTAGCAGGGGGTTGGACTAGATGACCTCCAAGGTCCCCTCCAACTACTTCTTCTTCTTCTTCTTCTTCTTCTTCTTCTTCTTCTTCTTCTTCTTCTTCTTATTCTTATTCTTATTATTATTATTATTATTATTATTATTATTATTATTATTATTATATTATTATTATTATTATTATTATTATTGTTTAATCCACTTGCACTGTTTTATGTTTACATGTTTGATGACAAACAGCCTTATGTTTATAAGTGACAGTTTTCCTACTAAGCACCTGCATGCCAAAAGCATTTGAATTAAAATTACCATATTAAAATCAAATCTGATGTTTTTTAATTTTTATTTGGTGTGCGTTGGAAGAGGGGTAGTCTTATACGGCGAGTATAGCCCAAACCCTATAATTTAACAGGAAATGTAGGGGGTCGTCTTATACGCCGGAAAATACGGTAAGTATCTGTATTGCCATTGCTTTCACTGTAGCTACCAGATCGGGAATGTTCTTGCATTCTGTTCCTCTTTTCTTACAATTTTTGAAAATAACTGTAAATTTCATGCAGGTGACAACAGGGTATAACTTGTATCATTTCTTGACTTAGGATTTGACAGGATAATTGAATTTTGTTTACATGTATAGCATTCAATTGCATCAATATCTAGTAGACATTTAACTAGGATCATAAAACAGGTGAATACAATAATTATAGATTATTGGGGTCCCCAGGGGGACAAACATTACTGGAGGTAGCTGACTAGGTAAGAAAACCTCATCCCCGTCTCATCGATCTCTTAGTTCTGGTTTCAGTATAGTTTTAAAATCTGAAGCTGTGTAATTTTCATGTTTTAATTATTTTTAACACTTGTTTCAGGACTTGTAAGCTGCCAGAGTCACCTTATAGGGGAGATGGGCAGCATAAAAGTTGAATGAATGAATGAATGAATGAATGAATGAACATGCTTAACACATCTTAAAAGCTTTCCAAAGCTGTTTAAAACAATCTACAGTTGAAGCCTCCTACCCACCAAGAAAATAATTCTATTGCCTAGGCCCTAATATCAGAAAGCTCTAACTCATGCACATTCCAGCTAGTGGCAGAAAACAATTGGAGGTTGTCTTGAGTCATAAAATCTTTTATACGCAGTTAATAGAACTCCGAAGTAAATTTTTGAAGGATTATGCACGATGGAGCGATAGAAAAGAAACAGCAATCAACCTGCTGTATTCTTTACTGCTTGAAGTTTCTAAAAACTTGCTGGAAACATAACATAAATTGAGGTAGTTTAATATGATGGCTGGCACATACATGACCATGATGAGATTATTGTGTGGAAGAGCAGAGTAGACCTAATAGAGTTGCTTCAACTGAGTGAAGCTACTCTGGATCACAACTCTTATCTACAATGACCTGGTCTAAAATAAAACTCAGCTCTCAAGCTTTGGAAGAATCTAGTCTTGCTTCTTAAGAAACGACAAGTTACTGACCTCATGTGTCCAGTTTCTCAGACATTTCCCCCTATTTAACACCAAAGTTATCAGTGTTGAGCTTCAGGTAGCTCATGGTCTTCTAAGTGCAAATGTCAGCTGGTGGACTCTTGTGGAATACCACAAAGGGAGATCTGGGAGCTAAAAATTAGATGCTCATCATTACTTACAGAGTCCAGTCCTCCAAACTGGGTTGGAACTGTATAAAAGCATGGCCATCTAGCCAAGCTAGAATCCAAACTAGCCTCCTCAGAAATAACCCTTAATGAACAGTATCAAAATTGGCCAACAGATCTGACAATAACTGAATGGGCCATGTTAAACAACAGAGAGAACTGTCTCGATACTATGCCCCTATACTAAACTCAAAGTAATATTGATTTTAAAGGAATCCTAAAGTTCCTTTCAATGTTCTACAAGAACACTAGCAAAGACATAATATCCAGGAAATTAATGGCTAAAAAGTTATGACTGTCATATACAAAGAACAACATGGGTGACTCTAAAACCAGGCAACAATCCCATAAATTAAAGGATAAACTTTGCACTTTCAGGTACAACTCAGAAATTAGTCACAGAATTGATTTTCAATGACAAAACAACTAACAATCAGATCCTATTACCGTGTTAGTGTTCTAGCCAGTACTATTCAGCAAACACCAAGGAAGATGGCAAACTCAAGCAATTTTAAGAATTGATACATGACTTGCCTGTAATAGAAGGATGAACTGAGGAAAACGTTGTATGGGCTTCATCATTAAGCCATAAAGAGTGATTCTATCAGGACTAGATTCTTGACATTGCTGTAATGAAAAAAGTGGTTTTTCTTATATTAGCCACTGAGAGTTTCTCAAGAGGAGCATAGATAAAATGTATGTCTCATATTCTGGCCACTAAATGAGAAGAGAGGACTCACTGGAAAAGATCTTGAAGTTAGGAAAGATTGAAGGCAAAAGGAGAAGGGGATGGCAGAGTATAAGATGGTTAGATAGTGTCACTGATGAAACATTAATTTGGGCAAACTCCAGGAGACAGTGGAGGACAGGTGGGCCTGGTGTGCTATGGTCCATGGGGTCATGAAGAGTCTGACACAATTTAGTGACTGAATAACAACAACAAGCATATACACATATTCATGGATAATCTTAAAGCTGAGCTAAACACTGGATGTTCGATATTTGTCAAATAATTAGTCTCCCAGATAATCATGTTGCTTTGATAGTCTACAATCACAAAGGAACCAAAATCCAAAATGCACACCTTTAAAAACTCAAGGAACGCAGGTTTTGTAGCACATGTTTTCTTGAGAATCCCCACAGCTGTGCTAAAATTGATTACATACTCACTGTAGGCATCTAGTACCATGGATTTAGAGAACTAAATGACACAATAAAAATAAATGCACATTATCAGTCAGTTACAATAAAGAACACATATTTCTAAAAAAGTATTCAAGATATTCAGCATATAGTCAAAAACTGTAACTTTTATTTTAAAATATTTAGTCACATTTTAAGGATCTCTACAAAAGGCTGAATTAGCAAGGTTTTAAGGGACGCGGTGGCTCAGTGGGTTAGGATGCTGAGCTTGTCGATCAGAAGGTCGGCAATTTGGTGGGTCGAATCCCGAGTGCCGCATAACAGAGTGAGCGCCTGTTACTTGACCCAGCTTCTGCCAACCTAGCAGTTCGAAAGCATGTAAAAATGCAAATAGAAAAATAGGGACCACTCCGGTGGGAAGGTAACAGCGTTCCGTGCGCCTTTGGCGTCTAGTCATACCAGCCACATGACCATGGAGACGTCCTGGGACAAGCGCGGGCTCTTCGGCTTTGAAACGGAGATGAGCACCGGCCCCTAGAGTTGGAAACAACTAGCACACATGTGCAGGGGAACCTTTACCTTTACCTTTAGCAAGGTTTTACCAAGAAATCTGACATGCTATTTCCATAAAATAATATTGTTTCGGCATTTGCCTTTAAGATTATACCTCATAATTTCAGTGTCACTGATACTATGATACTTTGTTAAGAGGATAGCCTGGATAGACTATGACAGCAATAAATCAAGGAATGTCTGATTAAATGCTGTATCATTTAAGTGAGTCCATCCATCTGAGGAAATGAGCTACAGTTCATAAAGCTTATAATACGTTAGTCTTAAAACATGATACAATGGGTCCGAGAAATCTAATTCTGAAACTTCTTTTATACCTTTGTCACTTTTAACTACAACATTTGGATAGGAAATGAAAAGGAAGAAGAAATTCAAACAATACATCAGAAGGCAGCACTTCCATATCCTGGCCAAGAAAACAAGATGGATGTGGAGGCTTTAGTTTTAGGATTCACAGTTAGTTTTTCCTACTTGAAAGGTATGCAGTTAAGATTTTTAAAATAATGATAAGCCTAACTTTCTGAACCAATTAGCAATGGAAAAATTATTTTCAAAAGTATACAAATATGTCTGATATTAGAGTGAGGTGGCTTCTTGAGTTTATTTACCTTTCATTTGAAATTGTCATCTATATTATCCAAGACTTAATAATCAGAAAGGTTTAAAAACAATGTAGCTTTTGCTAAGATCTTAAAATTGAATACTTCTTGTTGCTAGGAAACTATTAGCACAAACTCCAAACTGAGTCCATTTAAAAAAAAGTTCAGTAAATGTATCAATGCATTATTTCACTGTAGGGATTTTATGGTGTCCTTAATACTGCAAGTATACATGTATAACACTTAGCTAAGTTTAAACTTTTCCAAACCAAGGGATGGTGATTGCAACTGAGGATGACATTGTTAACATATTTAAATTTTTTAGCTGGAGCAGTGGAGTTGTGCAGTGAGCCAGAATGCACAGTTGTGGTTGATTGGCACCAGAGTGCTGGCTCCTCCGTGAGGCAATCTGTGCTGTGATTGGTTGCTATGGCTGTGGAGGGGGAGCGCCCTTTTCCCCGTCTTTTTCTTCTGTGTGCCCTGTTTGGTCTGTCACGATGCTCCTGTTGGCCTGATTATCTTGTTTGATGTATATATTGATGTAAAATATATTTATTTATATAAAACTACAAGTTTGTGTCAAGTGTTTTCTGACTCCATTTGGACATCTGCTATACAATTCCCTGACAGACATTTTTTTTCTTCACAGTATTTATAATTCACCTCAGTTCCAAAGGAAGATAAAATTAAAACCAAAATAGGAACACAATAAGCAAAACATTGCCACCATTTGTCTTTAGGAGTGCAAAGGAATCTGATCTGACTCTGGGACAAAGGTTTTTGTACTTCTTTGGAATTTCACTTGTTCAGCCCATTTATGAATTAAACAGACATTTATGAATTAAACAGACCCCAAAGCTATGATCATTCACATACCGAGGCAACAAAGACATCCCCGATCATTTCAACAGAATCCCACTCCGAGACACGACTTGCCAGGGCCATCTGAAACATTGAATGACACTGAACAATTTCTTTAATTCGGTAGAAGACCATCTTCAGTTTCCTCTCACTCAATAATTTGGGCTCCATCTCGGAAAGAGGTTTTTCATATTGCTGAAATTTTTAAAAAAGGACATCAACTAATTATCAAAAACTATAATCAAATGAATTATTTTCAAAACTATAAACAAAAACATCAGCAATAATGAACTACACAAATGAGATTCATTCATCCTCGTATTTATTTGGCCTCAAAATGATAGTTACTTACCTCTAATATTCTTTTCAGAGCATCCACATAGTTTTTCTCACTATCAACCACAGCGCCTAAAATGTATCTTCGCACTACCTGTTAAAATATAATATTAAATATGGCACAATCAGACAGCTAATCTGCCATTCAAGGATACCTTTGCACAAACATTAACTTTATCTCCCTCAAATAGTCTTGTCTGATAAAGCAGAAAAGCTGGTCAGTTATAACTCAGTGAAACCAGAAAGACAATTTTATGAATGAAAAAGCGTTTCCACTATTTCAGAGACTTGTTGCTTATCTTTCAACTTCATGTACAGGTAAGCCTCGACTTACGATCACAATCTGAACCAGAATTTCCATTCTAAGCAAGGCAGTTACTCCCAGTTTTATGACCTTTTTGTCATAGTTGTTAAGTGAATCACTGCAGCAGATAAGTGACTCATGCGGTTGTTAAGCAAATCTGGCTTTCCCCACTGAGCTTGCTTGTCAGAAGCTGGCTGGGAAAGTCACAAATGATGATCATACGACCCGCGATGCTACAACCATTATAAATTTATGCTGTTTGCTAAGCATCTGAATTTTGATCAGGTCACCATGGAGATTCTACAGGAGGTTGTAACTCCAAGGACTAATCATAAGTGACTTTTTTAATTCCACTGTAACTTTGAATGGTTGTTAAATGAATGGTTGCAATTCAAAGAGCACATGTATACTATTCCTGCTACGAGCATGTATATAGGTAATTTATGGAAAATTAAAGGTAAAGGTTCCCCCGCACATGCGTGCTAGTCGTTTCCGACTCTAGGGGCCGGTGCTCATCTCCGTTTCAAAGCCGAAGAGCCAGCGCTTGTCCGAGGACGTCTCCGTGGTCATGTGGCCGGCATGACTAGACGCCAAAGGCGCACGGAACGCTGTTACCTTCCCACCGTAGTGGTCCCTATTTTTCTACTTGCATTTTTACGTGCTTTCGAACTGCTAGGTTGGCAGAAGCTGGGACGAGTAACAGGCGCTCACTCTGTTACGCGGCACTCGGGATTCGACCCGCCAAACTGCCGACCTTCCGATCGACAAGCTCAGCGTCCTAACCCACTGAGCCACCGCGTCCCTTATGGAAAATTACCTATTTAAAAAAAAGGAAGAAAACTTCCAGAAAAAAAAGAAATGTGGAGAAACAAAAAGGTAAGCTCAATTAGGGGAAAAAAAACCAACCAGAAGCTAAAACCATATTTATCTAGCAAATGGACATCTTAAAAAGTATACTATGGAAAGCAGCTAATGTTAAATACTGTATAATAAGGAGTTTAAATATAGAATTGCTTGCAATTTAACAATTTAAAGGTGTACTGTCATTTAAAATGATTTAATGCATGCCTGTCTCACAGTGAAGTGCAATTTTTTTAAAATCCATTTCCACTGTTAAGTACACATTATTTACTTATTCTAACATGATGCTGGCATCCAGCCTTTTTTTAAAGTTGTGTCAGTAATAGCAAAAAGAGGTAAGCCATATTATTTAACTTTCCTCCAGTCACTCATACCCAGAATTACTTTTTGGTCTGCACTGCACTGAATAAAAATCTTTTTCCTGGAGTCCCACATTCACAGACAAATAAACCTGCTGCTTTGCTTAATTACACACTATTCTCTCCACAAAGATGGAAACAGATGGAGATATTGTGAATCCAGAACAAGTGCCAGTAGCTATTTTAATCCTATCTGCCAGAGGATGGAGAGCCCCTGTAGGTTTTAAAGTAATCTCAGCTAAAGCCACAAAATGGCAACATGTATTTACATGATTGGAGTTTTTATACTTTTAAATAAAATAAATATATATTTTGCACACAAGACAAACATAATGGGCTGGGGAAGATTCTTCATTCATTGTTTCCGCAACTGTAAATACCAGTAAGTCATGTTTGTTCACTATTTTAATAAAACAACTGCATACAATTTCAGTAAACAATATAAGATCTATCAAGAAGAGTTAAAAAATGTTTTAACAGTTAACAAAAAAAATCTTTGTGAACTAAAAAAAAAGTGTGTAGTAAAATCCAGCAAAATACGTAGGGATGTCGCTGATTTTGCCACTCTGAAGATATAGTAGATGCCTGTAGTGCATCTACAAAATTAGGATTATAGAACAGGAAGAATATCTATATGTATCTGCCAGGATGTGTCTAAACAATAACTGGGTTCATTTACAGGTAGTCCTCAACTTACGACCACAACTGAGCCCAGAATTTATGTTGCTAAGTGAGACAGTTACTTAATAATGGGGAGTTTTCCCCCATTTTATGACTTTTCTTGCCACACTTGTTAAGTGAATCACTGCAGTTGTTAAATTAATAACACAGTTATTAAGTGAATCTGGCTTCCCCATTGATTTTGTTTGTTAGAAGGTCGCAAAAGGTGATCACTTGAACGCGGGATTTTATAACTGTCCTAAGTATGAACCAGTTGTGAATCATGTGACCAAGGGGATGCTGTAATGGTTATAAGTCACTCTTTACAGTGCTTTTGTAAGTTTGAACGGTCCCTAAATGAGCTGTTGTAAGTCGAGGACTACCTGTATCAGAGGAAACGAAGAATAATCCACAATAATGGCTTAGTATTATTTGTGAAGCAGGTTTATGTGGTCTGTAATAACAGCTGCATTTAACTCAGTTCCATATGAAAAAAGGTAAGATGAGAAGTCTACAAAGAATGGAGACAAGGGATTGATAGCCCTGCTTTCCATTCTTTGGGATCATTTATCAGAATTCTCCAATCACACATTGTTTCAGGACAATCCCTTGCAGCAAATGTCATCTCACTCTATGCTCCTGAAGTCAGTATTCTTATGTTCTTCATGAAACTGGATTAATTCCATTTGTACAGAGGACCTCCAGGTTTATTCCTATTCTGCTAAAAAAATTCTTAAAAAACATTGAGGCCTTCCTGAATTCTCAGATCAGCTAAAGAAGGTAGAAATTTCACTTTGAAATCATCCCCCAATAAAAGCCAAGGTATTTTCTAATGTGCTAAATTGAGCCCAGTTCATACAGGGATTGTTTAATCTAGCATTTCTTTATCTAGGGAAGGAGCAAGACACACAAGTGATTAACTGTGCCACCTGGTGGCAAACAGCAGCATGTTCAGAATTAAATCGTTTTCACCCCCAGAATATATTGACTAGTCTGTTACTAATTACAAGATTGAATTTTTGAACATGTCAAAATATAAGTCTACACAGAGCTGAATGGAATTATCACAGAATTTCATGCAATTAAGTTGTATTTTAGCTTCTCTTCAAAGACTTTACTTAAGGGATTTATCACATCAGGATTTGTCTCAACAATCAAGACAATTAATTGCATTTGAATTTCAATTTTGTGAGAGACAAATGTACATAAATCAGACATAAGATGCAGCAAAGTGACTTTACTCTTAGAAATTAAGCTATGTATAAAAAAGACTGGGGATTAGACTTCGATAGCATCCAACACACAAACCTGTTGTTGGGATAATCCATCTGGCATGGGAGTCATGATTGCTTCTGTGTGGATGCAATCTACATCAATAAACAGCTCCTCTTCCTCCAGACAGGTAGCTCTGTGTTCTAGAAATAAACCATATTAGAATTCCATCCATATATATACAGTATATATATACCGTATGTATACACACACACACACACACAAACACACATATATACAGTGTGTGTGTGTGTGTGTGTGTGTGTGTGTGTGTGTATAAAGATAATCAGTCCTAAATGTATTTATTGCTCAAATAATATTTTCATTTGCTCCACCATTATGGAGTAAAAATGTTGAATTCCCACATTCATTGTTCTAAGAAAAATTCAACATACATTTACCAATCGTTTTTATACAGCAGTATTTTTAAAAAAATAATTAATTCTCTAAAGTAGGAAACCTATATACTCTCTCCATGAATCTACAATGCACAGAATGCTGTCGTGCACCAGTGCAGCTCTACGCAGGCAGGGGCTATGTAAACCACATGTTTCTCCTTCGCCAAGCCATTGGTAAATATATAAATGAGAAAGGAGGTTGAATGTACATTGCTGGTTTAGGGATAGCGAGAACATGAAAAGTCTTAAAATTACAGAATTGAAGGTTATTCCGAATGTGATTAACGGTATTACAAAGTGGAAGTAGAGCATGTGGAAGAATAAATGGAATATTTAGCAAGTGTTTTAACATTAAGGGGGAGTTAGATGGATCTATAATACATTCATGGAAAAATGTATTCGGGGTTTTCATGTGTGTGTGTTTTTTTAAAGTAGGTATGTTCAGGTTGTTAACTGAGATGCATTGCAACGAAGTAGTGGTTTGACAGGGAAATGGAGCAAATAACTGCCAATTATACATAAAGAGCAAAACGTATAAGAGGAAAGAACAGGATTTGTGTATCTCGAAATGTTTACTAAAGATGCAAAAATGGGCACGTACATTTTTAGACTTGCAAATGCTACTATACTGTAAATGTAACAGTAGCATGCAGTTCATTGTGAGGAATGTTTCACAAAAGAAGCAAAAATAAGCTCATTTAAAAATATTCTTCTGTTCACCATGTAATATGGAAGGGAGCTTTGAATATATCAGGAGAAAAATAAAAATAAGTTAAGTGCAGAGGGAACAGGATATTTAAAGACCATGTATCAAGAATACATTACTTTTCTTCTATACAACATCAGATTATCAGAGACGGCCTGGAGACATCTCTGCAGTTTTCTTGGCAAAGTTTTTCAAAAGTGGCTTGTTATTGCCTCCATCCTATGGCTGAGAGAAAGTGACTGGCCAAAGGCCACCCACCTGGCTTTGTGCCTAACACGGGACTAGAACTCACAGTCTCCCAGGTTCTAAGCTGATGCCTTAACAACTACACCAAATTGCTTCTTTTCTAAAATATACAGATGCTAAATAAATGTGGACACAACACAAATATGAATGACTAGTATGAAAAAGGTGCACCAAGCTGGTTTGGTCACAGATAGGGACCAAAACAAACATGTGAAGAGAAGAGGAAAGAGAAATCCCCCCAAAAAAACTTGATAGTTGAACATCTTGTCTTTGATGAGATCCTGAGAAGAGAATTTAAAAGAAACGCTGTGAGGGAAGTGGCAACAAACATGATAAGAACAAGCAAGGAAGGACAGAAAATCTGTCCTGTTTGTAAGGACGGAAAATTTGAGGAGGCAAAGTACATGGTGTTTTTGGAAACTATAATACCACAGGGCTTTTTCCCCCCTGTGCCATGCCTTTCCTTTCTTCCCCTTACTATCTCCCTCCGGATAACATTGCTTGCCATGTGTGGCAAGCTGGTGTGCATGTTGTGTCTGTGTGTGTCTGTGTGTGCGTGTGCTTGTGCTTGTGTTAAGTCCAAAGTTTTTCCTCCAAGACATCCATTAATGAAAATTAAGTAGTCAACTGTATGTATAACCTTCAGAGTATTTGATTTGAGAAACCACCTCAGGTGAATCACAGAGTTGTCCTAGCATTATTTTCACAACTTCAGTCAAAAACCATAGCATACTCATCCAGAGCAATATGATTTTAAGAGCAAAAGTACCAGAAATAACTGTTGTGATTCAGGGTCAGCCTGTGGGTTCGGCAGTTGGGTCGGATGACTCGGATGACTCAGATGAGGGGGAGGAGGGGGGTGTTGAAGAAGAACTTGCTGATGATGGCTTGGAGGCTCCGCAGAGCCCTCAGCCAGGCCCCTCTTACTTGGTGGAGACCCAGCTGCGTGAGCTCGACAGTGTGGATGAAGATGACCCACAGCTGGCCCTGTTCAAGGACGCCCGACGCAGGAGGCAGTCAAGTAGGAGCAAGCAGAGAAAGGCTGTGGGACTTCTCGGAAGGAGGCAAAGAGAGGCCACGCCCTGAACTCTTATAAAGGGAGTGTTTGGGGGAGGGCTGGTTTGCTGAAAGCAACCGCTCCGATAGAGGATCAAAGCTCCGGTATCTTGTTTCATGTTTTGTTGTTTGTTTGTGTAATAAATTTGGCAGACGTATTCCAGCCTCTGCCGTTTGTACAGGGGTTGCCTTTCTGCAAGGCCGGTAGCAGGCTGGTACAGAACAATAACATTATCATCCCAGTCAAGATCATTAATGCCTTATCCATTTCTGAGAGTGAAACTTCAAACAATTTCAGTTAACTTCTATTATTCTGTTAATAAATTCAATTTAATTGCACACACAAGCGCGCGTGCACGCACACACACACACACACACACAGAGTTTTTAATCTTAAACTCACTTCTATTTTTTTTCCTTCAAAAAATAAGTTCAATTAATATTTCCTTACCTGAAAATCTGGATGATATTTCATAAGGCTACCTATGAGCTTATTTAGTTTTCTGAAGCAATGTGGTTTGAAAAATAGTTACACATTTCAATGTTATTTTGCTATAAATGGTTAATTAGTAGTGGATGATCAGTGCATACCTTGACTAATAAAGGACTTAGTTCTGATGAATGACCGACCTTTCTTCACAGCCGCTTTAGTTTTTTCAAGTCCGTCTTTGGTGCCTTCCCTTGCTGCTCTCATGAGATTGTGCATCTGCAAGACAGGGACAAACAGATTCTGCATGTTCAATGAGTAATCAGAGTAGCATTCAAAGCGTTACAAATGTTATAGCAGATATGACATGACAAGCACTGCTTGTTAAAAGAACAATGTCAGGTTGTGGAGACCAAAGTCAACAATCTATGCTCAAATGATTAACGCCTGGTAATTAATATGCCAGCTTTTTTTAATGTTGTTATCTTCCATATTTATATACACAGAGAGAGATAATGAAAATTTACACACAGTATTTTCCAGTATTTTACTTCTTTAACAGAATTTAAGGAAACTTACCCCCTTTGCCATTTTTATACCTACCTCTTGCATTTCTCTCTAGACTTAATCTTAATATCAAGATACCACATCTCCAAGTTAAGTTCAATATACACTCAAAAAGTTCAGAACACTTGACTAAAATGTTTTGAAACACTGCTGCAACTTTTAATGCTTATTTTTATGGAACTTATATCTCACTTAAAGTGGGATGAGCAGAACAAATTAACATTATAGAAACCATCCTACTATTTTTCTTTGATTGCACGAATCTTCATATCCAGAAACTGGGGAAGGGGGGCCAGCATGAGAATTTCCTTGCATAGCTCACCATGCATATCTGAATTTGGAGAGAAACAGGGACAGTGCTCTCAATTTTCACTTGCATTTGCAGTTTCAATCTGTCTGCTCCTTCATGGAAAATGTTTTCCCCGCTGATCCCATAACAAGCTGAAGTAATGCTGGTATCCCAATTACATGTTGACTATTTAATGCTAAAGGATATTTATACTGAAAAAGAAAAACAGCAACCACATTTATTCAAACTCCCACAAAAGCTAAAATCTACATGATCTTCCAGAGAGACATCCCATTAGTAATGACGACTCATCTAGGTGAATTAAACTGCAATAGTATAGCCAAAAATCCAGAAAGAAAATTAACTGTATTTTTCAATCCCTAAGTATTAAAATAGCAGTCCCAAAAAGCTGGCATAAAACCCGATAAAATTATTTTAAGGTGATAGCAATGCAAACAGCACAGGGTGAATACATGCTGTTTTTTTTTCATCAGCTGTTTTAACATTGATCTGGTTAGAAAATCAACGATGTTACCTTCAGCTCGTGTTTTTGCTTTAGTTGCTGAATCTCCACTCCTCCCACTGTGTTGGTCATCAGATCTTTCATCTTTTTCTCATAGTGCTCCTTTAAACGCGTTAGGTCATGAGAAAGCTGCAGCACACAAAAAGATACAATCTTAAAATTTACTTTAAAGGGGTTGGGCTGTACGTGCACAAACTGCTGGGGGCCAGATAAGAAAAAACGAATGATAATGTAAAAAAAAAGAGGTATATTTTGCTCCTAAAGTTCATATACAAGTAGTCCTTGACTTACGAGCACAACTGAGCCCAAAGTTTCTGTCGCTAAGTGAGTTTTGCCCATTTTATGACATTTCTTGCCACAGCTGATGAGTGAGTCACTGCAGTTGTTAAGTTAGTAACACGGTTGTTAAGTGAATCTGGCTTCCTCGTTGACTCTGCTTGTCAGAAGGTTGCCAAACGGTGATCACATGACACCAGGACACTACAACCGTCATAAATAGGAACCAGTTGCCAAGTGTCCAAGTTTTGATCATGTGACCATGGGGCTGCTGTAAGAAATAGCAGTTGGATGTAACAGGAATGGGGTATTTAAGAAATGTATACAGCATATGGTAAAGAGCCAGTTTGGTCTAGTGGTTAAACCATCCGGCTAGAAATAGGAAGACCAGGAGTTTAAGTCCCACCTTAGCCATGGCAGCCAGCTGAGTGACCTTGGACCAGTTTCTCTCTCTCTCAGCCCAACCCATCGCACAGGGTTGTTGTTGTTGTTGTTGTTGTGGGGAAAATTGGACAAGGAAGGAATTATTGTCTGTGTTTGCTGCCCAGAGTTATTTATAAAAATAATAATGGTGGGATGCAAATAAATAAATCAAACTAAACACAGTCTTTACTTATGGCCTTAGACCACTTATTAGACGGGCATTATTAAGCAATGCACATATTATCTCTGTTACTTTAATTGGTTCCAATGTGGACCAATTTGGCTATGGTTCTCCTTCGTAAACACGTAGAAGAAAACATCCAGTTAGTGAACAAGCAAGCTCTGCAATGTGGTGCACAGGAAACACTGAATATATAGTTTTTTATTTTATTTTTATTTATTTTAATCCCATTTATATCCCGCCCTTCTCCGAAGAATCAGGGCGGCTTACAATTTAAGCACAAACCAATGTTAGCGGCTATAGTTAGCGGCTATAGAGATCTCTGTTAGCCTTTTGCCATGAAAGATAGGGGGTACTGTATGCTATAGGAAAGGAAATTGTGGATAAGAATCACTTTAGACACTGCTTTCACTACAGAGTTAACGAATGAAAATCCCTGAAACTAAAATATACCTTGCTTGACCGCTTTTTATGAAGTTCCAAGAGACAGGTGGATTGGGCTGTCTCATCTGATTTTCATCCTGTGATCATCCTAAAATATTTTAATTAGGAATTCATTGTCACTAGTCTTTAGAATAATGCCTTAATCTCTACTGAAACCTTTTTTATGGGTCAAGTTGAATGCTTCTTCTAAGATCCAAGAATCCTGGGGAGGACTGATAAACTTCTCTACCATACAGCATAAAAGAAGACATTAATCTCTCTTCTGCAAAGCGCACTTGCTTCTCAAGCAGAATATTGCACCATTCCAACTAACGTGTGTGTGTGTGTGTGTGTGTGTGTGTGTGATGTGTATACACACACATTGAGTCAATCTTGACTTCTGGCCGCTGCCTAGAGAAGTCCCTGCAGTTTTCTTAGCAAGATTTTTAGAAGTGGTTTGCCCACATCTTCTCCCTGGGGCTCAGAGCGACTGGCCAAAGTCACCCATGGGACTTCATTTGTGCAATAAGACTAGAACTCATAGTCGCCTGGTTTTGAGAAAAGTACCTCTGCTCTAATCATTCAAGCAACTTGTGTACTTTCCTTTCCGTTTTTCAACTTCATTGAATTAATTTAGGATTCCCAAAGCCATAGAATTAGAGAACTGAAATAAATGTTTTGTGTGATAGAATTATACTTTCATCTTTTTATTAGCGTTTTATACAGTTTATCAGAATTTCCAGAAGGAGTCACAGGAAGAAGACAGTTACTGTCCTTATAGGTCTTATACATGGCAATCAATTTGGTTTTAGTCCTGAAATGACCCAAATCAAATTATGGTTAGGGTTTTACTATGGCACTTTTTAAAAACTATGGAGCACTAACTATTCTTACTAATTAAACCAATTCTATATAAATTATTTTAACTATTCAAAATTAGTTATTGATACAGCATTCAATTTAAAACCTATTTTTCATAATAATAATAATAATAATAATAATAATAATAATAATAATAATAATAATAATAATAATAATAATAATAATAATAATAATAATAATAATTTTATTTATATACCGCCCTTCTCCCGAAGGACTCAGGGCAGTGAACAGGGCAAGCATAAAAAATACAGAGTTACAAAAGTTAAAAAGGATTAAATATATGCCCACTAAAAACAGTACGTACAAATATTAAAATAACAATAAAAAAACCCCGCCCATCCCCCATCAGGCCAGGCCGGCTTGTTCAAATAAGTGTGTCTTCAGATCGCGACGGAAGGAGCGGAGGTCTGGCGCCATCCGGAGCTCAACCGGGAGCTGATTCCATAGTTCCGGGGCGCCCACAGAGAAGGATCTCCCCCTGGGGGCCACCAATCGACATTCTCTGATCGGTGGCACCCTGAGGAGGCCCTCTCTGTGGGAACGCACAGGGCAGAGGGAAGTTGATGCCGGCAGCAGGTGCTCCCTAAGGTAATGATGATGATGATGATGATGGAAGGGACCTTGGAGGTCATCTAGTCCAACCCCCTGCTCAGGCAGGAAATCCTATACCATTTCTTAAATGTGATTCTTGTTTGCATCACTGTTAAATTGTTAAATTATTTACAGTAAAGCATTGTACACCCCAAGCCTCTGATCTCAAATTTCCCCTAATGCTCTTTCTTTCTTCACTGTTGTTTTCAGTTCTTTCAGGCTAGATCTGAAGTGTACTAGTTTTGAAAAAAATTAAATGAATGAAGTTCACTTGTACTATAAGGGTGTGAAGCTAGAACATTACTTACATTTGAGGGTTTATCTGGTTGTTACAGAGAGTTATAAAGGAATGGATTAAACATTGTATTAAATATTAGAATTCATAAGATAACAGTATCAGGCTCAGCCCAAGAATGACATATAGATAGAGCAACCCAGCCAAAGTTATTTCCTCACATTAATAGACAGAATCTTGCCAGACTAAACTCTTACTACTCTCAGTCTAATAATGGATCTACCCTGGGAGATTCTAGGGCGTGGCTATCTGCAATCTCTTCCTCTTGTCTCCTATCCGCCTCTAGGCTGTGTTGACATACACACACCTCTTGGAATGTGCTCCCTCCTTGCTGAGAAACAGCCATTTCACTGTTATCCATCACACCACCTCTCCCTTTGTAGGTACCATCCATCACATTGAGTACCTTCTACCATATACTGCATATAAACTGCATCATGGGATGTCAGGAAATAAGAGCATCTGTATTAGGGTTAATACTTTCTGAATGCAAATGGATTTATGCAGTGCCATAGGATATTCTACTTCTTCTTTCAAAACTGCTCAACATTCAGTGTATTTGTTATGGCTTGGAATTATGTAATGCAACTGGATGATATAAACATTGGCCTACTACAACTTTGGGAAGCACAAATATGCTAGAAAAAGCCATCAGAATTACATACTTGTCTTCTGTGGTTGCCACGCAGAAAAGAACTGGGTATTCCATTTTTATACTCTGAGTCGCTTTGTTCTTCATAGCTTTCAAATTCACTTGAACTCCACCCATATTCTAGGGAGCTATTTCCACCTTCATCTCCGTTCTCAACATCATCATAAATCATCTCCTCTGCATCCATTAAAAATATAAATATAATTAAGTTATATTCATGTAAAAATTCTATCTCAGATATCTGTGACTGTAAATGAAAATCTTCCTTTGCTATTTTCAGTCCGAGGAATGAAAAATAACGAGAGATTTATAAGGAAAGGTTTATTTTCAGTGCACTAATTTTAAAATTTGGACTTCAGGCTTAGACTCGAAAAAATTATAATCTCTAGCAAATGCAGCTTATTTTTTTTTAAAAAAAAATCTGAACTTAAGCTGATATATTTTTATTGTGTGCATGTTTAAGAATGACTAGCATTTTCTTCCATTACTTCATGTCTTACAAACTCCATTTCCATTTATTTATCTATTTCCTTTCACAGTTCAAAGCTCATTCGTAATTTATATTATTGAAACAAAAAATAGATTTTAAAATTATAAAATCATAAAATTAAAAAACATGACATCCTAGTCATTGGTTCACCACAACAGTTTTTCTGAAGGCAAAAACTATAAAAGACAACTTAAATTCCGAAGTACAGATGCTACCACAGAATAGCACACCCGATGTGCTTCCATGAAGTGCCAATTTGGTGTAATGGTTAAGACATCAGGCTAGAAGCTAGGAGATCGTGAGTTCTAGTCCAAAGCCAGCTGGGTGACCTTGGGCTTGGTGACTTTTTCTCAGCCCCAGGAAGGAGGCAATGGCAAACCACTTTCGAAAAATGTTTGCCAACTGCAGGGACTTGTCTGAGCTGTCTTTTGAGAATTGGATATGATTAAAGGGAAGGGGAAAAAATATATGCCTCCATACTATGTAACTCATGGAAAGTGGGATTATCAGAGGATTCTCCCTGGGAAAATAAGTTTCCCTGGTCAAGTCTACTTGGACAAGATGGCCCTAAGGATACTCTGGAGCCAAGTCATACTAGCACTTGGAATCTCACTTGGAAGCTAACTGCAAACTAGTTCAGCTCTCCTGTGCCTGCCCTGAGATAGAGCTCCCTGGGCTGTTGCATGTGCCGAAAGACGGCAGTGCTGCACTGGTGTCTGCGCCAGCCCAGTCCTCAATCTCCTGTGCTTGTCCTGAGACAGTGGACCACTGCACCTGTACCTGCAGGAAGGCAGGCACACCAGCAGGGGGAGCCCTGCTATAGAGACCTTAGCAGAATCTCTGATTCTCTGTCTCTCTGATGCATACTCTCTCATCATCTGCTGCTCCTCCCTTCTCTCTCACTCTTCAGCTGGCACTGTGCTTACCTTCCTGCTTGCACGTGCATGCACAACTGCCGCCCATGGTTGGCAAACGCTCCAGTGGATCAATGTTGGAGCTTAGAGGGTTTTTGTTTGGTTCTTGTGTTTTAAACACATCATGAACTCCCAGAGAACCTTTAATGACCTCTCATGGAGGCCTAGGCTTCTGCAGAATCTTGGTTAAGAACCCTGTTATATAAAAAAGGGGCTGGGTGAATTAAGATAAGTACTGCTATAAAGGAACTACCTGGTGGAATAGAAACATTTGATTTCAGTCAAACTATGTATTAATACAATATAAATACAATTGTGTAGTTTTCCCCAGTTAATAAGCACTAGTGGCATACAATATCACCCTGTATAGGATTTCAGAAAAAATATATCTAAATTTAAATGTAAAAATCAAGGAATCTTTCTCTTGGCAATGATTATTATCATGGGTGATACAAAGTATGAATAGGTTGCAAATATTCTAAATAATCTAAAAGAATTACGACAGGGAGCAACAGTATGAAATATAACTGAGAAACAATTAAAAACATTCTATATAGAGATGAAGGACCAGAAGAAAGATCTGGACAACACATCACGTCAACACAATAAGTAGCCAGATAAAGATCTGGACAAAGTATCACATCAACACATCAGATAAGTAGTATTCCTGGAAAAAAAATTATGGCTCACAGCAGACATAAACTGTATACAAGTCAATATACAAAAGCACAAAACAACAGGTTTGAGATAACATTGGCTTTTCGCAAACTCTTCACTTGTTTAGAAAAACATTACCCATCTGTCCTAGGGCAAAGAAGGGAGGGTAAATGGCATAAGATGAGGAATGAAAAAAGATGAAAATTCTCTTGCAACCAGTCTGTTACACTGGTTCATACTCAGTCTGGTTTATGATAATGATAAAGAGAGGGGAAGAATCCTTTAGAGTGAGCAACTGGCATATCACCTTGTCTATTTTAGTGTCAAAACAACTTCACACAAATGGCTAGATATTATATAGTCTTCTAATTGTCATGGGAGCTGCTGCAGCTGCTGGGAACTATTTATATAAAAAATCTCTAAAGTAATTCAGATAAAATAAAAAG
Source organism: Vipera berus (assembly GCF_964194415.1). Classification (NCBI taxonomy): domain Eukaryota; kingdom Metazoa; phylum Chordata; class Lepidosauria; order Squamata; family Viperidae; genus Vipera; species Vipera berus. The sequence goes on along the minus strand of NC_138202.1, from coordinate 225,437,350 downwards.
ATGCTAGATATTTTACACAAAGGGACATTTCTGAAGAATTGCTTAGGAACAGCAAAACCGCAAAGTGTTTGTTTTATAGCACTTGTAAGCTACCTCGCTCCCAAAGTAGTCAACAAACAAAGGCATCCCTTCATAAAAATAATTAGATCCAGAACAGTATTAAAAAGAAAAGAAAACCACACACCAAAAGTGGAAAAAGCACCCTAAATAAAGCCCAACACATAGGTGTCTACAGTCAATCAGCAAAGACCAAAAGGATGTTGAAATGAAACAGCTTTTACTGGTTTATGGAACTGAAGATGAAGCTTCAGCTTCAACAGACCCTCGCGGTATGAGCAGATTTGGCTAGGATGGAAAGATTCAATTTTGGCAAGGCATCGTTTGATGTATCCTGGTGCTGGGTGATTTAGGGCTTTCAATGTTATGACCATACCTTCAAACTGAGTAGTGATTATTCCTTTTGCTAGATATCATTTCTAGGGAAGTTCAAGACATCTAGAGACAGGACATTCCAGGAAACATCAGAACATTCCATATTTCTTCTGGACTTCCAGACTATATTCTGGAAACTATCAACTATAGCAACCACTTCTGAAATGGATGAGTCTGCCCCAGGGGTAGGCAACCTTGCCTCTTTTATGACTTGTGGACTTCAATATCCAGAATTCCTGAACCAGACATGCTGACTCAGGAATTCTAGGAGTTGAAGTCCACAAGTCATAAAAGAGGCAAGGTCGCCTACCCCTGGTCTACCCATAAGTTAGCGGGGGGGGGGAACCGTCCAGTGTTCTGGAAATCAGCCACTGCCCAGTCACTGCTATGGGATGGGCAGCCATATAAATTATTTAAACCAACCAACCAATAAATAAAAGCATTCTAACCTTAACACATTATGTGTTGCACATGTCTAATTATTTCCTTGATCTAAATCCACCCCAAATCAAACTTTTCACTTCAGTAAGATGTGATTGTACTGCCTATAAACACAGAACTGAAGAACAGGTACACAATCTAGAGTCCTTGGTGAACCTTCAGAAGCCTTTAGCAATTACTGAATTATTAAATGTCTGGACAGTAATCATATTTATTAATTTTAATTGCATGGAAATGAAATACATTTTCATTTTTATTTAGTCCTAGTCATCATTTTGGGTGCATAATCCCCAGCATGCTATTCTAAAACCAAACAAAGCCTTTGACCTTGAAATTATGGATCCCCATTCTATATGGTAACAGCATAAAATATGAGAAATATTGTAGAAGGAGAGGTAGGGAAAGGTTACCGTAGTTTCCGGCCTATAAGACTACTTTTTAACCCATGAAAATCTTCTCAAAAGTCAGGGGTCGTCTTATACACCGGGTGCTGAAAATTTAGGGACAGGGCTGGCTGGAAAACCTGGAGCGGATCTCCCATTTAGTCTGCGCAGGGAAAGCAGGACCAATTGGAGAAGAAGCTGCAGTCTGTGATTTTTTACAGGCTGGGGTCTGGGCGTCTTTCTTTCTAAAGTTGAAGAGCAGCTGTAGTATATCCCAACTTGAAAGGCAGGTGGGGAAGGCAGCAGCCAGAGCAGCGGCTTAGCTCTAAGGACACATTTGACTCAGGAACTGGGCGGGCTGGCTGGAAAACCTGGAGCGGATCTCCCATTTGGTCTTTGTTTTTTAAATCCCATTTATATCCTGCCCTTCTCCGAAGACTCAGGGTGGCTTACCATTTAAAGCACAAATCAATGTGCTTAGCAATAGCCTTCATTCTGTGTATATGCCTGTTTATTAGGGCTTTCACCCCCCCCCAAGCAGCATTATTACAAAGTCAGCTTATTGCCCCCAACAATGTGGGTCCTCATTTTACCTACCTTGGAAGGATGGAAAGCTGAGTCAACCTTGAGCCTGGTGGGATGCGAACCTGCACTAATTGCAGGCAGCTGGTTTTACGTAAGGCTCTGCGCAGGGAAAGCTTTAGAGTGAATTAGGAAAAGTGAAAAAGTGAATTAGGAAAATAGGGAACAGTTGCTGGAATTGGGTATGTGTAGTTTAACGAAGAGAAGGGTGAGGGGTGACATGATAGCAGTGACCCAATATCTCAGGGGCTACCACAAAGCAGAGGGAGCCAAGCTATTCTCCAAAGCACCTGAAAGCAGGACAAGAAGCAATGGATGGAAACTAGTCAAGGAGAGAAGCAACCTAGAACTAAGGAGAAACTTCCTGACAGTTAGAACAATTAACCAGTGGAACAACCTGCCTCCAGAAGTGGTGAATGCTCCAACACTGGAAGTTTTTAAGAAGAGACTGGACAGCCATTTGTCTGAAATGGTATAGGGTTTCCTGCCTTAGCAGGGGGTTGGACTAGATGACCTCCAAGGTCCCCTCCAACTACTACTACTACGTCTTATTATTATTATTATTATTATTATTATTATTATTATTATTATTATTATTATTGGTTATTATTATTATTATTATTATTATTATTATTATTATTATTATAGTTTAATCCACTTGCACTGTTTTATGTTTACATGTTTGATGACAAACAGCCTTATGTTTATAAGTGACAGTTTTCCTACTAAGCACCTGCATGTCATAAGCATTTGAATTAAAATTACCATATTAAAATCAAATCTGATGTTTTTTAATTTTTATTTGGTGTGCGTTGGAAGAGGGGTAGTCTTATACGGCAAGTATAGCCCAAACCCTATAATTTAACAGGAAATGTAGGGGGTCATCTTATACGCCCAGTCGTCTTATACGCCGGAAAATACGGTAAATATTTCTTCCACTTGGTATGACAATCAGTATTTTCCCCTCTAATATTACTAATTAAAAATGAATTTAAAATTTAAACTTTAACATTAAACTTATACCTGGTTCAGAGTCTGAATTTTCTCTTGGTACATCATCATATATTACTTCATCAGGATCTAAAAGCAAAGGGAAAAAAAACCTCAATGCATTTTTACCAGAGAAATTCCTTTAAAAATAGTTAAAACTGGCAAGACACACATCTAGAGATAGATTATAGAACACAATAAAAAGGTAAATAGAGAAACACACAAACATATATATCATATTCAGTTTTTTCCCCTAGTCAGAAGCATATTATTCGATACTGCTTCACAACTTCAAATTAACAAGATGAAAATAAAAATGTTCTAAACCAGCCTTTTGATTTCTCCTGCATTACCCAAATTTCTGCTTTGCATTAGGAGAAATCCGCAGAAAGCCTAACATTTTGAAATACTCGTTTACAAATAAAACTGCAAAGATTGGTTTAATTCTTAAAAGTGCACATATTTAAATGCATTCATTAGAACACATGTTGATGGATTATGTATCTAAATAACCATTTTAGATACGTAAGCTATAAACATATGTTCTAATGAATACATTTGCATAATTGCAGTGTTAGTAGTAAACAACTAAATAGGAATTTTAGAGTTGAAAATGCATCTTCTATGTTGTGATTCCTCACATTATACAATTGTTCATGTGACAATTTACTTTTTCAGCACTGATTCTTTAATATCTAGCCTAAGTATAACTACTATAGAGAGCAATTCCTTTTTATTTTACATCCTTTTTAGAATGTTACATCCTTTTTAGATGTTTAGCACATGTGCTCAGTTCTTGTCTGTTTCTAGTACACTTTCAGGTGTCTATGAATTCATATATGTTCTTTCTCATTTCTATCACAGTATAAAGTTGTTTTTTTTAAAAAAAAGAACAAATATTCACAAAAAAGCAAGTGAGATTTGAGCCAAGAAGTGAATGCCATTAAAAAGGGAAACTAATATCCAATACATATATTATTTCAGAAAGTCAATTCAAATTAGTATTTTCAAAGTTTAAATTCCTCAGATATCCTTACAATGACGTTTTCTTCCAGATTTAGTGGGAAATACAAGGAAACACACATCTAATGCAACATTTTGTTTTTTCAGGCTTTGGTTTATACCTTTGAATTTGTACAAAATATATGCCTTTCAATTTATTTGTTTTGTCTAACTCACATATATAAATAATTTCCTTATCAAGCAACTAACAAATATTTTTCTTTAAGACTACTAAGATTTGATTGGACATGATACAATATTTATTTTTGTGAACTACTGTTAACATTTCTGCAACAGAGAAACAATCTTTGAATTCGGGGGGGGGGCATGCAAAATATAATCTTTCAAACTGTTACAAGCTTGAAATGATAGGAAATTTCCCACCCCGGCACCAAACAGACTATTCAAACATTTAGAAGGTTTTCAATCTTGGAACAGGATGGTTCTGTGATTAAAATAGTGCCAAGTTTCTTGAACCAGTTTATTACATACTCAAACTGACACGTTTTGCAGACAATTTTGCATTGCCTACTTGGAATTTATAAATATCATCTGAATAATGAAAACAGTGCAAGCATCCAGAAGATGTTGTGTAATTAAACAATCTGATAAATGCAGCAATCTGAGCCACTGACCCAAGACTGTCAAATTCCTGCAGAGGAATTACTGGTCATCTATACTCACTCTCCATCCACTCTGTATTTGCAGGATCAGCCACCCATTTGGCCAAGGCATTCTCATCTGTGCTCCCCTGATTATCTTCACTAAAAATTAAGCAGACAGAGAGAAAATAAAAATGATTTTCATGTGTTCAACTGACTTGAAGCACAATCTTCCTTGCATGTTGACTTGGAAACTCCATTAAGTTTAATGAGAGTAGGAGAATATGGAATTCCATTAATTACTACAATGTTAATTACTGAATTTAAACAGCTCTTCCACAAAATGTTGTCCTCAACAACATATTGTTACTTAAAATATGCTTCAAAAAAATATCTAAATTGCTTCTGAGTAAAGTGGCAAAGAAGCCTGAATCCATAGGGCTTAAAATTGTGCAGGAAAGAAGTGAACACACAAAAGAATCTTCTTTGGTAGGGGCGTAAGTAGTGCTCTGTAGGCTTCAATGCAATCCTTTCAGACAAGACCTCTGACAAGACATCTCCCAGGTTACCTAAAGTAATGCTAAACGCCTCCCATTCAAAAATAGTGGTGCATTTGCATAGCACCCCTTCCCAGCCCCTCATTAGTCTGCCTCTCTCTCACACAGGCATCTCTATAACCCTACAGAGTGAGAGGGTTTGTACCTCCTTGCCTCTGTCTAGAGTCGGCTCTAGAGGTCATCCAGATTTTTGCAGATCAAATGAGGTGTGTTTGTTTTCCCTCTCCTCATTCTTCCAGGAGGAGGAAGAAAGAGAGTGAGAAAATGAAGAAAGCAGCTAGCAGCAAAATTCCTAAAGCCTTCTCCTTCCTCTCCTTTCTGCGGAGGCCCTGCATTTTGGGCTACCCTATCTTGGCTGCCCGTTAGGGACGCGGTGGCTCAGTGGGTTAGGACGCTGAGCTTGTCGATCAGAAGGTCGGCAGTTTGGCGGGTCAAATCCCGAGTGCCGCGTAACAGAGTGAGCGCCTGTTACTCGTCCCAGCTTCTGCCAACCTAGCAGTTCGAAAGCACGTAAAAATGCAAGTAGAAAAATAGGGACCACTATGGTGGGAAGGTAACAGCGTTCCATGCGCCTTTGGCGTCTAGTCATGCCGGCCACATGACCACGGAGATGTCCTCGGACAAGCGCTGGCTCTTCGGCTTTGAAACGGCCCCTAGAGTCGGAAATGACTAGCACGCATGTGCGGGGGAACCTTTACCTTTACCTTTATCTTGGCTGCCCACTAATAGACAGGGCAACAAGATGCATAAGAATCTATTTACTGCCATCTCGGGGTTTGCATTTCAGATATCACAGTTCTACTTTACACAATCAGGTATGCTGAAGTACAGGGCAATGGCCGGGTGAAAAGGGCAGTCCAGCAAGCCTTAAAGTGGCTTCCTTCCCACCTTCCCTATATTTATACTAGTATTCTTTGTGAAATGATTATTCATCTGAAATATAAAGAATGTTGTCAATTCATCTTGAGGCTCTGCATGTACAAAATAGAATATTCTTTATTGGCCATGTGTGATTGGGCACACAAGGAATTTGTTTCAAGGGCATAGGTTCTCAGTGTACATGCAAGCAACAAAGTGATAAATCATAAGATACAGGCATAAGTCATAAGATACAACCAACAAAGAGGGGATAGTCATAAGATACCAATAGGAGTAGGTAATGAGCTATGCATGCTTTATATTTCATCTCCAAATTAGAAAAATATGTGACTCCTATAAAGTTTTGTAGATAAGATTCCATGCTGGTAGACTTGGGCACTCTGAAGATCAAATCCAAAGCACTCTAGAGCCCTGGTAAAAGGCGGTCTGTTTAGTAATGGTCAGGGCTACATTTCTGGTTTATCTTTACTATCCACTAGCAGGTGTGAAAAATCACACTCCGGTTGCCTTGACTGCCCCAAAGCTATTGAACAAACAATCTGCTTAACCACTTCCTCTCTCCGATATAGTCTGATAGAGTAGCTGCTTTTAACCTGGTCTCCTCCACATAAAACAACTGGCAAAGATGATATGCCGCTCTGCATCAGAGCTATTTTATTTCCAGTGTCATTAGGAAGAGACAGGCTAGGAACAAACACAATCTCTAGCCATTACAGGAGGACTTTCTCTCAGAAATATTTGGAAAAACGGCCTTGCTCTCATGGGCTCAAGAGACTTGGTGGCTTTTGTTCAAATAAGGCCATGTGGATAATTGCCAGTATGTTCCCACTGGCTCTAAATTTAGGAATCTGATTTGGTTGGTCCATGTTGCCTAGCAAATGTTTACCTTTCATTCCCCACCCACCAAGCACCCTGATTTGAAAAACACTGTCTGCAGCTTTAAACGGGCAATGTCCACCTTACAAAAGACATTATAAAGGGAAGGTTTTGGGAAATGACTCAGAAATGAGTCACAGTAATAATTAGGTGGAAGCACAGGTGGAAGCAGACAAAGTCAGGCTGAAGTGTGAAGAAACAAGCAGATATTGAAGAGAAAGAGCATTTACTACCATAACTAAGAAAAAAAGATTTTAAAAATCTATATAAAACAAGAAAGCTCATTTAATGCAGCATCTTGCTTTGTTCAATAGTCAAATAGTTTTGGAAATAATGGTAGGCATGACATTGCTACAGCTTGATAAGATAGATAACCTTTATTGTCATTTTTTACTATGGGCACAATGGCACACATTAAAAATGAAATTTAGTTGCTTGCTACTACCCTCAAAGAAGTAATAAAGCATGTGTAGCACCAGATATACCAGCCTATATCCAATAATACATAATCAGACATCAGTGGTCTTCTGGAACAGATTTTGGACAATCTTGATGAGGAGCATCTATTTCATAGATGGATGTTATTCCATCAACAGACAGGCATTGTTAACCACGGCCTGTATTGCTAAAGAAGTTGAATGTGACTATGAAAAGACGGACTGTGGAAGGATATCACTTTTACCTGAACATGTATTAATCCTGCTGTCCTCCATTTAAAACAGTGGCCTAGGTTTTTTTTACTGAGCTCCAGATGCACTGAGGCTACAGCTTTGTTGTTCTTTCACAAAAAATGTCATTAAATATTTGACTTACCTGTTTGGAGGCTCTTCTGAACTCTGAGAATTTGAATGACCATCCTCGGCTACTATATGAACACTTGCTAAAGAAATGATACAATTTCTCAGTCACAGTAATGGTAAAGTGAAAGCATTTTAAATTAACATTCATTATAGTGAATTGTCAAGTACAATTTCCTGTTCTTAAATATTGCTTATTAGTAATACATTTTATGAGCTCCTCTGAATGTGGGATTATAAATATTTAAGTAAGTAAAAGGGTTATGTTATATAGCTTTCTTTCCACATATGTAAAACCCTTTTCATTTTATAACTTATGAATAGAATTCTTTATTGGCCAAGTGTGATTAGATACACAAGAAATTTGTGTCTGGTGCATAAGCTCTCAGTGTACATACAAACAACAAAGTGATAAGTGTGTATCATAGTTACAATCATTAATCATAACATACAAATGATAAATCATAGATACCATTAGGAAAAGGTAGTAGGAAAGATGAGAAGGATAATATCAAAACAGCCCTACTACATGGGTAAATATCTTTAAGCCTAAGACAGTGCTGTGGGATATATATTAGCACATATACATGACAGTTTAGAAATAGAGACATTTCAAACAACTGAGAAATTAGATAAATTTCTATAATCCAATATAGAATAAACAGTTTTCTGCTTTCACAAAGACTTATTCTTCTTCCTAAATACTCCTTTGCACACTCTCCAAGTTTTACCAAAAGCCTAACAAACCAGGCAGAGAGTATTTGAGAGGAAGAGAAGAGGGTAGGGTCCTATTAAAAAAGAATTCATTAAGTTTATTAAGAACACAATCCTAATAAAACAGGCATTTTCTAGCACAAAAAATAAGTTGTCAATAACACAAAACTATCATTAACAATCTACATAAATCTTATTGATATTACAAAATATATTTAAGCTATGTGTCAAAACTCAATGTACAACCCACTGAGCAATGCGCATAGCTTTGGATTACACAGATATCAAACTATCCAAGAAATAACAGGACCATCGACAGGAAAATAATTGTTTTTTTAAAAAATATAATTGTCCATAGCTCTACACTACCTTCCTCATCCACAGAAGGGTTGCGGATTATAACAGGACTGGAATACGCCGGCAATATCAATGGCAAATTGGATGGCACTGCATAGCCACAAGGTACCGGAACCGAATATCCACTTGAGAGGGTGGGACTTATAGTTCCATCTTGTGTGCTTGGCTCTGGTGACAGCAACAGCTCCTTTTCCTGCATTGGCGAAATGGTTATGACAGAGTATGGGTTTACCCGTGGTAGGATGCCCTCTGCATTGGCTTTGGAGCTCTGCATTTTCTCCGTTTCTTCTAGGTTTTCTAGATTTTCATTCCCTTGAATACAAAAGATACACACTGCTGTCAAAGCAACTCTTCTCATAATGAGAAAAAAAACACAAAATCAAACTTCCTCCCTCTGCAATATGGCTTCTCCTCCCGTTCAAAAACCAAGCTACTTTCTACATACTGCACTTCAGATCTGAAGGCAAAAAGGTGCTTGGAGCACACGTGGATTAGTTACATAATACTGGTCTTCAGCTCCTTAAAGCAGCTACGTCTTTCCCAGGATAATACAGCTGACTTCTTGGGGAAGAAAAGCCTTGCAATGGCCAACATGAGCTCTTTTTTTTCCCCTTGTTCTCTCCCCCCCTGGGATTTTAAGGTAATCAGGACAGCACTGGTTTCCAATTATAAAAGGAAAATGCTGAGGGCGTGTTTATGTTTGAAGGAAGATTTGTTTCAGGTGGAAGGACGAAAAAAGGAAGAATTTGCAGCTGACAAGATAGCTGATGGGGAAGGAAGAATGGGCCTGGACTTCAGCAAACCAAGAGCAGGCAAGCTGAAGGGAAAAGCAGAGCTCAGCCGGTTCACCACTCTAGCAGAAATGGTGAGAAATTACAGCCAGTCAACAGGTGGTAAATCACCTTCCTTTTCCACCTCAGCACAGAGGTACAGTTTCCTCCTGTACCATGAAAAAACAAAAACAAAAAAAAACCCCTCCCAAGTGGCCTTTGGGGCCCAAAAAGAGAGGTGAGGACTACAAATATTTTTATAGGTGTTTATAGTAGAGACCCAATAACAATTAGACAGAATGGACTGTTATGTTAAACTGGCTTGCCTACAAGCAGAATCCATAGCTTGAATGTTTAATCTGTTAGGCAAACTGTTTGGCCTTGAGAATTAGAACAGAGTGGAGGTGTCGAGTGCTTCAGATTAGAAGGGAAAAGAGCGTTTCAGAATGCACAAGGGCACTTATCTGCAATTCCTTAAACCTAATGGTTTGTTGTTGTTTTTTCCCTGGGATCGATAACCACTGAAGTCTTTTGGGAAATAGTACAAATTACCAACACAGAGACCATTTTTTATCTTTCCTGTGTTTTAAAGGAAAGCCTTTAAAACGCTTTTGTTATAAATTTAATAAACTTGCTTATTTTCCTAACTTCTACCTTAACACTTAATATAAGTATAGTATAATATAGCATAGGCTGAGTAATAGCACTATGTCAATAATATCTATGTGTATATCTTAATCCAAAATAGTTGTATAACAATTCTGTTCTCCTTTGTTGCCTGAACTTATACCACAGTTTTTCAGCCACCTTCAGGTTGGTTGCCTTCAACTGCTATCAGCTGCTGTTCTTAATTGGAGATCCTAAGTCTTGTAAACTTCTCTCCACTGAGAACCAGGCTGACATAGATAGAAAAACTTCAGCAACTCAACTGAATTATACAACTCTCACCGTTCAATGTAGGAACATTAGAAAATATGACAATTTTATACAATAGACATGTTGGCCAACATGAGAATTCCAGAATGCTGCATCTCTTGGCACTGGAGTAATCTTTGAATCTATACACTGAGAGTGTCATCTCATAGTGGCTTAATTGCATAGGTCCCTAAGAGTAATTTACATGCAGCTTTTCTTGTGACAAAGCTCATTTAGGCTTTCATGCAATGAACAGTTTTAATTTCTGAGGGTCCGAATTAGTTCAACCCATGATTCCCAAGAATGAATACTTGCAAGCATCATGGAGTTACTCTCAAAGGCAATTCATATTCACAAAAAGTAAGATTCACAAGATTTATTTTGCCTGGAATCATGTACCTATACAATTTGCCTCTTCTCGAATTGGCAAAATAGTTTGTCTGTCTGCTTCTGGTATCTCATCTCCACTATCAAAGTCAAACTGTTCTCCTTCTTCTTCCTCTTCTTCATTAGCAGCAGTGATTGGCATGTCATTTCCTAAAACTAAAGAGTGGACATCTTTAAAAGCAAACCCTTGACAAACAATGGGTATGAAATGAATAACAATCACACTTTTAACACTTGACATTAGGACTTAGGATATTAGGACTTCAGTATGCTTCACATATCAGTCTTACATTCAAATCCTATGAATGTTTTCAAAATTATAACATACACTGATTACTGCGGAACTAGTGTGGGAAGTATATGGTAAAAATACAGCAGATACATGAGAAGAAAAGCCACTATTTAGTTGATAGCTGTTACTACTCAAAAGTAATGTATGCAATATATTATTTTGATATACATGCAACCAATTTATCCACCATTCTTAGAAGCAAATTAAAAATACGGAACTTCTAAATAATCAGTGCTGATGCAGAAGAATGCAGACAATCTGCTCTTAATGATCAGCATCCTTACACGTTCATCAAAAGGTATATAAAGCCAGTAAGAATCTCCAATACACTTTCAACATTTAAATTAAATTGTTTCATGCCAAGGTGATTTTCTATATAGCCAATACCATGTTTGACTACTTCTAAAACCAAAATGAACCACCTGGGTTCAAACAAATTTATGTCAGGAAACATTTGTAAGCTTGCCCTTTTATAAACACATACAGGTAGTCCTTGACTTATGACTGGTTTCTTAGAAACCACTCAAAGTTATAGTAGACCCCCGCCAAAGCTACTTACAACCCGTTTTTAAGTTCCTTGCTCCAATATCCCCAGTCATTTGTCCTTACAATCAACTGCAAGGACAGAAAGGGAAATACAGGTGCCACGGTGGATGGGGGGGGACTTGGACGGCCTGGGGCAGGGGGAGGGGTCGTGAGGCAATCACGTGGGCACTTCACTTAACAGCTGTCATCACTTCTGACCAAAATGGACAGTCCCCATTAGTCCATCTTGAGCTGAGGACCACCTGTATTCCTATTATATAGAACATGTCTCCAGTATGTACATGCAATGCTTTAATATTAATTACATGTTAGTTCAGAGTAAACTCTGTTAAAATATTTAGGACCTCACATTACAACACTAATTTGATAACATGCTGGCTTATATATTCACATATATTACAAAAAATAAACAGCTAGCCAACTGAAAGGCAGCAGATTCCTACACAAAGACATTAGATAAGCTCCTTTTTAATTAAAAAGATATCAGGCATATTTCAAAGGTCCAGTGATGTCACACCTGGGTGTTTACCAGGAAAAATTGGCCTAAGAACAATACCCATAGATTTTATATTGCTAGAGTAACTTTTATCCAAATGTGCATCTATGGGAAATAGTATTGGAATATATTAAACAAACAAATAAATAAAGATGGATTACAAAACAGATGAGGTCTACAGTCTGCCAAGGAACACTATGTTATTTAATAGTTTCTCTGAGGAAGGTCTGAAAGCTTTTGCCCGCTGGTGAATAAAGCAATATTAGAGGTTGTGTGAAACTCGATTTCTCTTGATCCTTCTAGCTAAACATTTAATCTATTTTACAGGAAGATCAAACTTTGCCATATCCCAGTCAACACCATTCTTATTTACTCTATGTACCTTTATTTTGTCCAGTGATGGCAATTAACAAAACAAATATCTTTTATATTTGTAATTATCATCACTATCAAAGCCTTGATTCTTACCACTCAATCAGCATTAACTGTAATGTTATCAACTGCTATCCTTTTCCTCATATACCACTTTTGGAGCAATACCAAAAAATTTTTTTTTTAAAAAAAGACAGAGCTTTGGCCACATAAGTGTTTTTAATATTATCTGAATCACGGCCCTGTCTAACTTCTGCTTTTGACATGTAGCCATGACAAGGGAATGGGTGGGGTAATTAAATGGTAACTAAATATTTTTCATCTTGGCATTTTAAATTCAATCAACACCTTAAAAAAATCTATTAAGAATGGAAAGTCTTGCCTTTTTGAGAATGCATAAAATAGTTCCAAATTTATGGAAGAGTAAACACCTAGGTTACATTTTTGTGCATACATCTCCTTAGTATGTGGGAATGACTTGGGAAGAAAGATGTTGCCTATGGGACAATAATATAGGAGAGGTCATAGCCTACAGCTGCATAACTGGATGTAGAAGGAAACTCAGAAGGACCTCCACCCAAAAAAGTGCTCTGGCTGTAAAGGGAGACAGTGGGATACTTGTACTTTCAGACTTGCAAGAGTCCCTTAATGTAGCCTTACATTAAGCCAGAATTAGCTAATCTGGTCTTGTTTCCAATCTGGTCTTCCCAGAAAAGGCTGACACTTTTCCACAACAATAACACCATCTATAAAAAAAGCTTTCTTGGATCTGGAGAGATACAAAAATGTCTTGATGTGGAGCTGCGAGATCAGACGGACCTCTAAACAAACAATACTTACTTAGAAATAAGAATGGTTAGGACTATATTTTCATTTTATACTTATATTTACAATTAAATGGAAGAAATGTGTGTTGCCAAGGAATTTACTTGCACGAACATTTTCAAGTTGCTGCATGGATTCCATTGGTAGCCCTCCTGTGTTTTCACGCTGCTTCTCCTTTATTATTTTCATTTGTGAATAATTTATTCAAGAGTGAAAAGAATAGCTGCAGAACATGCTTGACTGAACACTAAAATCCATTTGTCTGACAACAGTCTTTTATTTTAAAATAGGGAGGGAAACAGTGCCTTTCTACATGGCCTCCACATAATACTAGATAGGAATCAATAAGGTGGATTTTAGAATCAAAATGGATCCCTTTAGAGTAGACTAACAACATGTAGAGCTGTGGTTCCCAGCTTTTTCTATGTCCCTCACCCTTAGGAAATGTTTGATTAATATTCACACACAAGTAATTGTGACTTGTGACTCATCCCTAAGGGACACAAGCCACTCTTTGCCACACCCCCTGAAATTTCTTCTTGTATCCCCTGGGGGTGTGGGCACTCCAGGTTGGGAACTTCTGATTTTGGGCCTTAAAGGAATATCAAAACCATAAACTACACGCAGGAATAATAATAATAAAAAAAGAAATCCCAGTATGGCACACCCACTTCTGTATTTTTGCCAAGGAAACTGACTAGGCATGTCCATGAAGTCACCAGGAGCCCTGCATGACTTGGGAGATTAATCTTTAATTGGAAATATGTTCTTTCATGTATAAGTTAACAATGCACAATACCCTGCTTACATTAGTGGGGGGGGGGAGAAAAGATTTCTGTTCTATCTCTCTGTTGTGAAGCATGGCTGTTAGGTAAAGGTAAATAATTAAAGCTGGTTTACCTAATTTTATTTTTCTCTGTTTTTTAAAAAAAATCAAATACTTTGGCTTTTCCCTTTCATTTTAAGACTCTTCTCTTTTAAAGCAGAAATTCAGACACAAAACAATCTACCAGCAGCTTCCACAAAAAGGAACTATTGAGAGCTACAATTCAGAAGCTGTTCTCATTTGACTTAAATCTTGGCTCCATTTGTACCATCTTTTGTAACTGTCTTGTGTGCATAAATGGGCATTTCTCACAAACAAATGCCATATAGTACAAAGTTCAGTCTAAGCAATATTCTTACAATCCTCAAAGAAGGCTCTGTCCTGCAGGCTTCCTATCAAGTTCTTTGTTAAGCTCCTCACCCTAGATTACATGAATTTTAATCATCCGTAATTTACAAATATGACCAACATTCAGTGCACAAATTATTTTAATTATTTATTTGCAATCATACGTAGAATTTAATTCTGAAATGTCAGTGAAGTGGGAGCAGTGTGACTCTCTGAGCATAACATTGCAGAGGCCAGGGTCCACCATCAAGAAGGCATTCTTTCTGGGTCCTGCAAAATGACACTATTTGCTTAATAGGATTCACTTTATCAGAGCTCACTGGACTGGTAGAAACATACGGAGGCAAGCAGTTCCTCAAGTAGCCAGGCTGATGCCATGAAGGGCTTTACAGTTAATAACCAGTATACTGAATTGCACCCGAAAGCCATCTGATAACACTGCAAATCACACAAAGCAGTGGGGACACATACCATGACACGACCATCACTGCCTGCACTACTGCATTCTACACCAGGTTTAACTTCTGAGTAGTTTTCAAGGGCAGCCCCATATAGAAGGCTTTACAGTAATCCAATTGCGAGGGACCAAGGTGTAATTGATCTCCTGATTCTAAAGGGCCTCCTGGTCCAAAAAGAGGTATAACAAGCACACCAGATGAACTTGTACAAAAATTATTTCTCTTTCAGCAGCTGTCGGTCGAAGAGGACCTCCAGATTGTAACCAGTCTCACAAAGGGAACAGTAACCTCACTGAATATTAAAAATGGAATATCCCCAGACGCAGATAACGAGTTCTTACCACAATTAGGCCTAAATCTGTTCCTCCCCATCCAATTCTGCACAGGCTCCAGGTATTGAGCCAGGACCTGGACAGAATCACGTCTTTGGCCTAGGGGCTATTGATGATTCCTGACCCTAAACCAATGAACGACTTCACCCAGTGATTCCATTTAACTGGTTAAAATCCTAGCCAGAACACAAACAGATATAGCTAATTCAGAAAAGAGATTGCAAACCATGCTAGTCAACATTTTCCAGAAAATTATACATTCACATATGTTTTCACTGGCTCTTTCCCATCACATATATTGACTTATCCACCCTAAATAAAAACTGCACTGTAAACAACCTTGCAATAGCGTAAGCAGCCTGTAACATCCCACAATAATGGAGATCCAGTGCCAGATAGGAGATAATATATAACAAATGAAAAAACTACTAGAAACAACTTCTCATCTTTACTAACCAGTGCCAATGAATGAAATCACTCAATGGAATCTTAAGGAAATCCAAAACACATGCTTGACACAGAATCTTCTCCCTATGAGTTTATGACAACAAATAATGCAATGAAGAAAATAAGATAATTCAGAATAGTAAAACAACATTTAAGGAATTATTTTAAAGACCACCACCACAATGTAGTGGTTAAGGCACCAGGCTAAAACCTGGGAGATCGTGAGTTCTAGTCCCACTTGAGACATGTAGCCAGCTGAGTGACTTTGGGCCAGTCCCTTTCTCTGAGCCCCTGGAAGAAGGCAGTGGCAAACTATTTCCAAAAATCTTTCTAAAGAAATTGCAAGAAATTGGCCAGACGGTATCCAGGAGTCAAAAATGATTTAAAGGCACAAAATAAATAAATTCAAATATTTTAAAATGCAGGCATTTTCAACTTAGCATGAACATCCATACTTTTTTTATTTACATTACCTTCAGGAGGTGGTGGTGGAGGGAATCCTTCCATTTCCATGCTATTATTCTTTCCCTAATGTGTTTTCTTTTCAAGATACAATAAATGATTCTGTAATAAAAGATCATTTAAAAAAGGTGAATATTTTTTCACATTTTTTTAATATATCATATACCATACTTATCACACAGAAGAAAACTGCCTGAATGTTAAAGCACAAGAGTTTCTTGAAGTCAGAGAATGGTGTTTTATTTTATTTTATTTATCTATTTTGTAAAGACAGAGTTTGGGTCTATTGAGAGCCAATTTGGTATAAGGGTTAAGATGTTGGTTGGCCTAGAAACCAGGTGACTGGGAGTTCTTGTCCTGCAGTAGCCATGAAAGCCAGCTGGGTGACTTTGGCCCAGTCACTGTCTTTTAGCCCAACCCATCTCACAGGGTTGTTGTGGGGAAAATAGGACTAGAAAGAAGTAATAGGTATGTTTGCCGCCTTGAGTTACTTATAAAGTAATAAAGATGGGAAAAATCTAATAAATAAAGTAGCAGAAGTCATTATAGTACAACACTGCTTTATGCCAACCTACAGTGACTGTGCATCCTTTATTATAGGTAGTCCTTTATTTCAGAAAGCTGTGTTTTTAAAAAAACTCATTTCTGTCCATTATTTTGGTCATTCAACTTGTACCATACAAATGGCACCACAAAATGCACTTTTTCAATTCTTGTGGGGGAAAAACATGCAAACTGAATTGTCTTTTTTGAAATGAATTTAAATATGCTGCTTGATTTTAGATATCTTTATTAGGATATTTTGGTAAAGTTTTTCTTGGTTTTGTTCTTGAATTTTCTTTTGTAAATAATTTAAAATTTTTATCCTTATGAACCTCTTTCAGATTTTCCCCTTTTTCAAGTGTGTCCTTTATTTTTTCCCTCCAGGAAAATATGATCACCACCACAGCCATACCACATCATGAATCCAACTGATACCATTTTGCTTGTGCTTAATAGCAGAAACTTTCATTAAGGCATGGAAAGGTTATTTCTGCCAGACACTTAGTGAGGGGTTCTCAGACAAATACTGTGCCAGCAAATCCATCTTTATTACACCAACCTAAACTCTCCTTCATTTGTCCTAACATCTTCCATGTTTTGCACTGATACAGAAATGATTGCCTGCAATGTAACTCTGCTTGTGTTTTCATGCTATACTAACTCAGCAATTACCTCAGGCACTCAGCCAACAACAGCCCCTTACCAACATCAGAAGTGTATATTTCTTGTCAAGGATAGTGCTAAGCCTTCTCTAAGCCTGTATTATGGGCTCGGGCTACTCTGTAATAAAAGTAATCTTTCTACACATAACTTGAAAGATTTATGATTATGTGGCTTAAACCCAGATAAGCCTAACTTCACATTAATTCATAATCCTGAACAGCAGAATCAAGGGTTTATAAATTTAACAACAAGAAACGCAGGGCTTAAAAATGACATCAATAAGTTTTAAACCCAGAATCAAAACTAAAACACCAAAGTATACAGCTCGCTTGTTCTGCATTTCCATGTACCATATTTTCACAGTAGGTTAGCCCTGCCAGTAGTTTATAAGGAAGAGGCACACTGCCAATACTTCTCTCCAAATTGCTTAGTATATTAGCAACTATTTGCTAGGACTGTGCCAAAATTTCTTGCTGGCTTCAGATTTTTACTAAAATCCTATTGAGAAGCTGACACATCCTCATATTAAAATGCAAAGGAAAGGAACCACGTTGCATGGTACCTCCTTAGAACAGGCCGCAACATGTACAGTAATATTTTTTCATCAGTTTTGGTATATGTTCCATAGGTTGGGAAGCATACTGAATTCATGACAAGATGAGTGGTGAATAAATGTAATAATAAAATGTATTGAATTCATGAATTCAAGTATTTCAATAAGAGAAATAAATACCCTATATTTAATATAATAAAACTTTGATCTAACATGTCATGAGCCTCTATAGGTTTTGGGTTGTTATGAGCATTTGTCTCAATTACCTGTAAATTAAAGAGAAAAGGGCCTTGAAAAAATAAAGAACTTGTTTTGAATCTCACAAGAATATTCTGAGCAAGCAAAATATGTTTCAATGGCCTTTCAATGTTGTGGTATCTTACAAAACTTGGGCTGTCTGCAATCAAGTTATATCAAAGACATGACTATTGCTATTTTCAATTTGTATAATCTAGTAATTAATTTTTATATCATAGATTGTGATTCCATTGTTTATGTTCTACTTTTCTATCCCTTATCTTATTAGTTTAAGAAAGAAAAGCCAGTATGATGAATAACTTGCTGTGTTTTTATTATTACATATGGCTTGGTGTCATTTGAGACAAACCTGTGAATAATAATTTGATTGTTTTAATATATTAGTTTTCTCCTAAGCATATTACTTGCTATTTTGATTGTGGAATATTATTATAAACTGAAGCAAGTTCAAAGAAAGCTTGAACGATAACTTAATATTTTCTCCATAACTCAAAAAAACCCCGCCCAGATTTTAACTAACAGTTAATTAGTTATGTTTCTGCAAATAAATTTAAGTACTTATAAAGTGATATGTTCTGTTGTGGTAATAAAGGGCAGAATTCTAATTCAATTATTTTATAGATTCTAGTCAATACATTTTCTCTCTATATTTACTTATTTCAAATGATTCTCAATATGCTAATTGCAATGTATATTCCTAAAATAATATTGCAGACTATAATATTTTTCCTTGAGTTTTAAGCTTATTATAACTATTCAAGTGAGGGAGAAAACATTTTAAACCTCTGGAAAACAATTCTAAGCTGCTTTTTATATTGTTATTCACAGTGCTTTTTTTGTAAAAGAAAAAGGTGCCAGAACTCACACGTCATACAACCCACCTTGCCTACCCTATAAGGTTCCATCCAAAAAAGGTGCCGGAACTCCGTTCTGAGCATTCAATGACAAAAAAAGCCCTGGTTATTCAATTATTCCTATCACCAATATGGAAAGAGTAAGCAGGACACATTCTTAACCTTGAAAGTTACCATAGTGTATTCAGAGGTTTGTCAGATAAAACACAAGCTTTGTAACAACTGAAACAGATTTTTCTAAATGTAGAACTTCTGTGTATCACTGTGTAGCTGCTTGTGTGGGTTAGCTGCTTACCTACCCATGGACTAAAAGCAGGGGTGTCAAACTGCCGGCCCTCAGGCCGGATGCATCATAATGAAACCGCACCCACCCCATTGCTGGCAATGGCAAAAAAGTCACAATACATTGCAACACGTTGCAAGTTTGACACCCCTGGACTAAATTAGGATTAGTGGTTCATTAGAATAACTACTCCCTAAATATGTATCATGACTTATCAGGTGAATGAAAATGTATTAATTTAATATCCTCACATTTCTGAGGTTACACGTTCCAGTTTATTCACTTCATATTAGTTTTAACAACACAGGTGGGTTTTTTTTTACAGATCCTCACAAGCAAAGGTTTATAATGTGTTGCTAGGTATGTTTTGCTTCTTGTTTCATTACATTTTATGTGTCTTCCAGTATAGTCTTTCTTACCAGTTACAAATACAGATAGGCCACGTTTAGTACAAGTTTGAATGATGTGATATTCAGTTTAGTACAAAGTGTAAATTGATACACTTTGAATCAATTGAATGCAACCCAAAATTCAGTTAATGTGAGGCTAGTGTGTGCAGAATTGAGACTAGCACACATGCATTTGCAGTTGTGGTTTTAAGAACTGCTGATCTTTGTGCAAAATGGAGAAAAGAGAGTGTCTGTCAGTAAAGGTTAAAAAAAGAAAAGGCCCATTATTACACTAAAGCTACAATTTGATGTGATTGAATGACATGAACGTCAAGACTACAATAAGATGTTGGAGTGCCTGAATCTGCAATATAATTTTTTGTTTTATTTTATTTTTGGTAATTAATCTGAGACTTTGTAAACCATAATTTTAAATTGTGAGTATATTCTTTATATCTTCTTAATATTTGATCAATATACAGTATATAAAAATTTATGTAAATTTTGCTATTTTTGAATTGGAACCAATTATCATTTTCCATAAAAATAGCACTTCAAATAGTATGAATTCAAATAATAAGATCATTTAATGAGATTTGTTAACTGTACTAATCGAGACATACCTGTATGACAGGACTTCTAAGGAAAAGCTAAGAGTATAGGCTGGCTTATAAAGAGGGTATATAATCTTTTAAATATTTTAACAAAAAGATCATAGGATATTGTAGCTCAGAAACCATACTTTGGCTTGGAAATAGTGGAAAACCTGGTGTATAATTCAAGACTGATGGTGCAGTATCTCTAAGGCGCTAGGGTCAGACTGTATATTTTGTAAAAGTGGAAATACTTCATATTTAATGGAAGCCTCACACAGATTGTTATAATACACTCTTTAGTGTTGCAAAGGTAAAGGTGTCCCCTGTCCAGTTGTGTCTGACTCTTAAGGGCCAGTGTTCATCTCTGTTTCCTAGCCAAGGGATCCATCATTGTCCAAGGAGCTTCTGTGGTCATGTGGCCAGCATTACTATATGCCGTGGTGCAAAGAGCACTGTTACCTTCCCACTGAAGCGATGTCTATTTATCTACATTAATTTGCATGCTTTCGGATTGCTAAATTGGCAGGAGCAGTTAAGTGTTGAATGAAAGACTTAAACCTCTCTCATTTGTGAAAATTATTTAGCTGGAATGAGCTGTGCAAGCAAAGATAAATTGTAATATTAAGAATTTAACAAACATCCAACCACACAATATTGGCTTATTGCCCTTAACCAGAGGGTTTTAACAGGCTACAGTGGAACACCAGATGGACCCCTGCCTTATGGAGCAGATTCTGGACTCTGTCTGACGGGCTTGGGAAGGGTCCCCTGACAGAGCTAGTTTAATGTCAACTGTCTGAGTAGCCAACCCCCAAAAAGGAATCCTTAGAGCAACTAAGTCCCCAAACAGAAAACATTATTGGATAAACCATCTCGGAACTGAAGGAACAAAAACAGCTCGTGTTTTTCCAGAGCGAAAGCTTGTCCCCACCTCTCGGGTGTTCACATTGTCCAATGATACAACTTCTTTTTGTTATGGGAACAATCCACTTCTCCACAAGCACCTCCATCAAGCACTTGCAGGCTCTCATGGTTCAGGAATGGTATCTTGGCATCCCGTTTCCACCCCTCCCCACTTTCATTTGAAGGTTGATTAGTGATAGAAGCCAGACGGAAATATAGTGATTCAATCTGGACACATATTTTCCCCAAAACCTAAATCCCTCCAGCTGTTTTAATATATAATTCCCATCATCCACTATGATCAGGCTGAAGAAGGAGGTCCTGCACATGATGCCAGCTCAAGAGCGTATGGCACACTTGGATTGATAGTGGTATCTGATGGTGTCATCTGAAATGATTTGCATTTTTAGAATGATTCAGAAGAAGAGGTGGGGTCGGTGCCCTCTAAGGTTTGGCAGCATAGACCACTGACTACTTGGCCTGTAGCAGGCTGTCTGGACTACAGGCAATATTAATTATACTTAAGTGCTGAAACTATTGGATTGCAAGGTAAGTGTTAGATATTTATAAATTGCCCTAACTGGAACTACAGTGTGGACCAATGAGTTAAAACCTTTTCTCATAACAATCATAACGGTTCACATCAAATTAGCTGCACTTTTTCCTAGCAAGGAAAAAAAAATGTATAGCCTCTTTATGATATCAGTTCTTTTATCATTTTCTATCTATTTAAACTGTGAAGTTTGGTCCCAGTATAAATCATCATACAGGTCTAATCTTGCAAATCATTTTTGTATAATATGATAATTCTCTTCTAAATATGGTTTTTTTTTTCTTTTAAAAAGGAAGAAGCTACTGTATATTACAAGATTGGTGTAAGTAGTTTGATTGCCTGTTTTCTTTCCAAATGTTTGGTATTTCATCTCTGGAAATTTTCAACCAATAGGGGAAAGTAGTCATCAGGAGTTATAAGAGCTGCAATCATAAATGTTTAGAAGATACTAAATTGCTTTTATTTATTTATTTTTTGTTTTAATTCCATTTATATCCCGCCCTTCTCCATAGACTCAAGCTTAGCAGTAGCCTTCATTCTATGTATATGCCTGCTTATTAGGGCTTTCACACACACACCCCAAGCGGCATTATTACAAAGTCAGCTTAATTGCCCCCAACAATCTGGGTCCTCATTTTACCTACCTCGGAAGGATGGAAGGCTGAGTCAACCTTGAGCCTGGTGGGATGCGAACCTGCACTAATTGCAGGCAACTGGTGTTACTTAAGGAGGCATTAGCCCACTGCTCCACCCAGGCTCTTTCCCGTAACAGATTTTAATAGGCTTTATACAATAATTTTAAAACCTATCCCATTACGGTAGTTTATTTTATACGAGAGATGTACAGCAAAGGCAAACCTACAATACACACTTAACACATTTGGTGATGTGATAAACTGCATGAGATTGTTGGATTAAAAGACCCAGATTTCCCTACCATTTAGGGTCAGTGAGTTGACAATATCCAAATGGCATACAACGTACAGACCTAAGACACAGATTGTTCAGAATCTTCCCTTTACATAAACTCTCACAAGCCTGTTTTATTTAGTAAAGCTTCCACTACTTTACAGCCTCCTCATACAAAAAAAATATTCCATCAGCTATCTACAAATTGCAACAGTTTTAGAGTTCAGTCACAGGAATTCCTTTTCAAAGCCAAATCTTAGGTCTCTATTTGCACCTGCTCCCCAACCCTAATGTAGCTAGCTTCTTTTTTGGTTTAATGTGATAAGTGTTGGTGTTGTTCAGTCTGCTAAGTTATGTCTGACTCTTTGCTACCTCATGGACCATAGCACACCAAGCCCCCATGTCCTCCATTGTCTCCCAAAGTTTGTCTAATCTCATGTCCATTGCTTCAATGACACTATCTAACCATCTCATTCTCTACCATCCCCTTCTCCTTTTGCCTTCAAAATTTCGCAACATCAGGGTCTTTTCCCATGAGTCCTCTCTTCTCATTAGGTGGCCAAAGTATTTGAAATGTGGTGAATAAACACAGCTAATTGTGTACACTCAATAAATGGGACTTAAAAGAATTTGAATTAATGCAGTGTGTAAATCCTATCTCTACCTTCCTATTACAATTGACAATCATCCTTTCTGTAGCTTCACAATGGAGCCTATCCTGGGGCCTTAAAGATATTTTATTCTTTAAAATCCTCCTGAAACAATCCTCCTGTCTTTCTAATACTAATCCTTGTGACAGCCTCCAAACTCTTATCGTCCACTAATACATTATACTAGATCATAAATTTCAGTGCATTCATTTAAAGTTGGATCTTTTTGCTCAATTTACTTGCTCTAACCTGCAACATAAAATGGCTCAGTTAGTGCCACACTAAAGCAGGTTTTGTCTCATTGCTAGTATCAAACGCAACTCTGCTCAGATGGGTTTTAAAAAGATTACCGGTACTTGGGATTCTGCATATATATATACATACATACATACATACATATATACATATATATATACTGATAGTTTCTGTAGAGAGGCTGCTTTTCTTTCCCTCAAGTATTCATTATATAAATATTTCCTAATTCCTTTGAATGTTGAAATACACAGTGAATTGCCAGATACGGTACTGTATCTTAACAAAGCATCCTAGTTTCCAAAAAGGAATTCTGTCAAGTGGATATACATACAATGATGAACTGATCTGAAAATGATGCTTCCAAATATTTTAAAGTTTAAATATTTAAAGTTCACTTTTCTGTGGCACTCAAGAGAAACTTCCACAAAGCCATATAACAAAAAAAACCTGATTTTTTAAAAAGTTATTGAATATACATAGGCTGGTTCCCTATTTATCTGTAATATATTCTATGTTTTGTGAATTAAGAAATATTGGAATAGCCCAATGAGCACACCGTGTTTCACACTATATGATAGCTTACATCAGTCACTTATTAGATTACATTATACTTTTTTCAGCTTCAAACAATCTATCTCAAAAATAATGTTGACTTATCTTAAAATTTTCTATAAATCTTAAGGAAAACATTTTTTAATTAAAATATTTTTTCCTCTTATGTCTCTCTCCAGAACCGTATTTAGTCTGAATTATAGCTTAGAAAAATAAGATCCAAAGCTAGGTTTAATATTCTCCATTACAGTAATTTGAAGTAAACAACTTTATTTCCTCTGTAATCTCTTCTGAAGTAGCGCCTGAACATCTACAGGTAGTCCTCTATTTACAACAGTTCATTTAGTGACAACAGCACTGGAAAAAGTGATTTATGACCATTTTTCACACTTATGACCATTGCAGCATTCCCATGGTCATATGATCAAAATTCAAACACTTGGGAATGGACTCATATTTATGACGGTAGCGGTGTGCCAGGGTCATGTGACCACCTTTTGCAACCTTCTGACAAGCAAAATCAATGGAAAAGCCAGATTCACTTAACAACTGTGTTACTAATTTAACCACTGCAGTGATTCACTTAACTACCATGGCAAGAAAGGTTGCATAATGGGGCAAAATTAACTTAACAAATGTCTCATTTAGCTACATAAAATTGAGGCTCAATTGTGGTCTTAAGTCGAGGACTACCTGTATTCTTTTTCTTTTCCACAAGTATTAGGATCAATCTCCTCCAGACAGTTGGATCCATATTTCAAATAAAAGATAAACATTGAGGAGTTTTCTTCAAGGTGATGCATCTTTATGTTTCAAGATCAATAATCAATTATTCCCAAATTAAGTATCTAAAATCAAAAGTAAAATTTGTCCCTTTGAATATTCTTTCTCATATTTTCCAGATCCTTTCATGTTAGTCAAAAGCAGTAGCTAGATGTAGCAGAATGCAATCATAAATAATCATTTCATTGCTAGCAAACTGTCGAGGATAAGGCAAATGACTTGCCCAAGTTATGAACATATGGCAAAAGTCCAGGACTGAGCCATCAAACTCAAATCATTCATTTGAACTCAAGTTCTTTCATACAGAATCATCCTTTCCAAATCTTCTCACCCAACCAGCATTCTAAGCATACAAGATACACTCAGCCCAACAATTCAGTAATTTTAGAAACCACTCCTAATAACAGGAGTTGCCACATATCTAAAACAATGAGATTTCCTCCCAGTCTCTCTAAGCTAGAGGCTTTAAGTAAGAATTATGCCTGCAGCCATATTCCAAAATATTGATTGGATCAAGGATGAACACTTAACAAAAAATTACATTCTATTTAAACTAACTTATATTTAGTGCATGAATACATATATTTAGTATGTTTATCATAAGTAATATCTATACGATTAATACTTTTTCTCTTTTCTCATTCAGAATTAACAATTCAGAGGCTTCATTCAACACTGCAAACCCATCTTCTGCACTCATCCTAAAAGCTCCCATTATTCTCTGAAAGCCTTAGAGCAGTGGTTCTCATGGACCAAGGGGATCTGTGAAGGTCTAGGCATTTTTCTCTAAGAAATTCAACTTTAAAATAGCAGGAATGATCTAGATTTGCTGATAATTTAAATATGGCAGCAGGGGGGAGGGGGTCTGTTATGTCCAGGGAGGCAGGGATCATGTTGAACTAATGTTCTGTATAAAATATTGCTGATTGGTAAGATTTATATCACTCCTCTTCTTCAAGAGCTCAAGATGAGTTATCTGGAAAGTTCCCTTTATTTCCATAACTACCCCATGAAGCACTGGCTCAGATATCCACACCAGAACACACCTGTCAGACAGTCATCTAACTACTGCATCCTCAATCATTTTTATGAAAGATGATTATTGCTGGGGGGGAAAACCCCTCTTGCTACAGCACTCAAGAAAGCATTTCTATAGTCCCACACAGCCTCTTCTAATAGGTCTGCAATTGGGCAAGTGAATAAAAATGGTCAGTGAACAGGCCCTTTTCTGCATGTAATCAAACTGTACATTTTCTTGTGCATTCCATCACTTTTGCCACACCCTTAATGAGCCTCCCTCTTTTGCAACAGGCACTGGGGAGGATTAAGGAGGAATCAGGATGTACACTTGGCATCACCACCATCTTTCCAAAGAAACTTTTACACTTTGGAAGGCTGCATTGCCGACCCCCAATCAGTGTAAAGTGGGGAGCCACAGACATCAACATTATAAATAAATGCCTACACTCTGCTCTCCTGCACAGCTGGTTCAGAACTCAATTCCATACAGCTAAATTATTTTATTCTTAAAACATGCCCAATCCTGGAACATCATTGCCCCCCCCACCCCTGCAAACACACAGGGGGAAGAGATGCTGAGCACGAATAACTCTAGATGAAACTCAAACCCACAGATTTAACGAGATACATTTATTAACGGAGAATACATTAAATATTTACATTGGGGAAAAGAAAACCTCCCCTCCCCATGCATATTTACTTTTTTTTTTTTTAAAAATGAGATTCCCCACAACTCTCTTTTCCAAAGAGTCTTGCTGAGTAAAACCATTCCACGGAAACTCTCTTTAACAGTTTTGGCATCCAAACTTCGTATGTATGTATGTGTGTGTGTGTGTGTGTGTGTGTGTATACACACACACACATATATACACATATATATATATACACATATACACGTATACATACACATACACATATATATATATACATACACACACACACACATATATATATATATATATATATATATATATATATATATATATATATATATATATATATATATATATATATATATATATATATATATATATATATATATATATATATGCATATGAATATATGCATATGAATGCTTTCACCATGACACCATCAATTTTCTCGATCCAAGAGGCTGCACTCCCTCCCCCCCGCCACACCCCCGCTATGGATGAATCACGGCTCCATGGGGGGAGGGACACGAGAGGGACATACTCGGTGGGGCTCCCCATAGGGAACAAGTAAAACCTATCTCTCCCCCCCCCCGCTCCTGAGGCAAGCAGCTACAGAAGCTCCTTGGGCATCTGCCTGCAAAGGACTCCGCGGCTGGACGGAGGAAAAAAGCGAGGGGGCACTTGAGGACCCCCACTGGGGAGCCCGTCTCCAAGCGCGCCACAACTTTCTCCACCGCCAAGCCAGTGTCGCTGTCCCGGTCGCGCCGAACTCTCTCGCCTTTGAGGATGCCCGAAGGGTCGCGTTCAACCCCCTCGGCGGAAAGCCACAGCTTGTCCGGCATCGTTTTGGTCACCTTTGCAGCCTCGAGGCGCTGTCACCCCTCTCCTCCGGCTTCACCGGTGCTGAGGCGGGCTGCCCGATCCCCTCCGAAACACGCAGGCGGTCAGCATTTCTCCCGCACGCACACACACACACACGCAGGATGCCTTGCGGAGCCGAGGATGTCGCCGAGACCTCGAGCATGATTGGAGGAGCGGGGGAGGAATCGCCCCCTCCGGTTGGCTCTCCCGACTGCCACTCCAGCGGCTGCTCCGGCTTAGGGCGCTGTGGGGAGCAGAGCTGCGCCGCCGCCGCTCCAGACCCTTCCCTTCCACCCCCGTACACGCATGCATCGCATTCCTCGATGCCCACGTGACCCGCCTAATTGCTCTGTATTGTACAGCTGGGCTGCGCGGAGTAAGGCGGCTAGCGCCGCCAGCGTTTCCACTTTCAAGTCCGGTCTAGGTTGCCGTGGCTGGGTTCTTTTCCTCTCCGCAAAGGAGGCTGCTGCCCAAACCCCCTGAACTAAAAACCTGTGCAAAACCGCCATTGGTGCTAAAAACAACAACTTTGGCATTTTCACCTTGTTTTCCACAACTTTCTGTGGCCCTGTAAGGAAAAGCATTAATTTCAATGGAAGCCTTCTGGGGCGTCCCCGCCCTAAAGAGTCCCTCAGTCTGCCTTCGACGAAGGCGGTGCGCTAAATCTGAGCGTGTTTGTGCAGTTACGTTGGCTTAAGAGTAGACCACAACTCGGCCGTGTTATTTATCCAAAGCTTAAAGTTTCATGACGGCCTCTCTCTCCAGTGATGCTTCCAGCCTTGAATAGAATTCCTGTAGCAATCTTACTGGGCACTGACTGTATCCTTAAGGGACGGTATGAATAGAAGCAATCGCGGGTGCCTTAAAAGTTGCTTAACGGGAGATGTGTTTTCTTGCTCTAGGAAGAATTGCTGTTTGGTAAATGAGTCGAACAATAATTAAGACAATTTACTGTGTAATTCTAGAGTAGTCCCGACAGGTAGCTAGGCAGTATATAAATTTAATAAATAAATGAATTCTGAACTATAGGTAAGGTAAAGGTTCCCCCGCACATGCGTGCTAGTCGTTTCCAACTCTAGGGGCTGGTGTTCATCTCCGTTTCAAAGCAGAAGAGGCAGCGCTTGTCCGAGGACGTCTCCGTGGTCATGTGGCCGGCATGACTAGACGCCAAAGGCGCACGGAACGCTGTTACCTTCCCACCGTAGTGGTCCCTATTTTTCTACTTGCATTTTTACGTGCTTTCGAACTGCTAGGTTGGCAGAAGCTGGGACGAGTAACAGGCGCTCACTCTGTTACGCGGCACTTGGGATTCGACCCGCCAAACTGCCGACCTTCTGATCGGCAAGCTCAGTGTCCTAACTCACTGAGCCACCGCGTCCCTTCTGGACTATAGAAATGGTAATAAACCAACATCAGGCCCAGGGAACAAGCCAGTCAATATTTTTTTTGTCGCGACACATGGATCTACAGCCAAAATTCAGACATGACTTGGATGCTGCATTTAATCATGCAAGATATATTCACTGATCCAAAAAGCAGACCTTGCACCTATGGGAATTACGCTAGGAAGATGATAATAGAAATGGTAATATCATATATGATAGTTTGGTCTAGTGCAGGAGTTAAACACTCAAAGAGCCTCTTGGACCTGTTTCCCACCGAAAAGAAAACACTGGGAGCCGCAAAACCCTTCTGACATCTAAAATGAAGATAACAGTGCACATATCCTTTTTTACCTTTTCTGCTATGTTTAAAAAAAACTATAGGGTGTTGCATTTACGAAATCAATGAACTAAAAAAAATATATGCAGGAGAAAAAGAGGGAAAAACCCTTTCTCCTTCATCCCAACAGATGAAAACAATTTTAGTAGCTTATCTATCAACTTTAAATACATCATAATTATCCCCATACCTCATCTCTTAATGAAAAAAAACACATCAAAATATTTCATTAAACATTCTTTACTAAAAGTCCAGTAAGGACAACCACATGTATTCATATTTTCTCTCTCCCTCCCTTTCTCCCCCTCTCTCTCTCCCCTCCTTCTCTTTCTGCCCTTGGTCTGCCAGTCCTCTTCCCCCACTGTGTGTTTGTTGTTTTGTGTGTGTGTGTGTGTGTGAGAGAGAGAGAGAGAGAGAGAGAGAGAGAGAGAGAGCAAAGCACAAGTGCCTCTCTCTGTTTCTCTCCCTGCAAATGGCGGAGGACTGGAGCTGCTGTAGAAGGCTGAAAGAGCCGCATGCGGCTCCAGAACTCCAGATTGCCGACCCGTGGTCTAGTGATTAAAGCATCAGGTTAGAAACTAGGAAACTGAATTCTAGTCCCATCCCAGATATGAAAGCCTGTTGGTGACTTTGGACCAATCACTTTTTCAGTCCAGTTCAGCCCACAGGATTGTTGTTCTGTGAAAATAGGAAGAAATATTAGGTATGTTTGCCACCTTGAGTTACTTATAAAGTAATAAAGGTGGGTTAAAACTCAAATAAAAATAAAGAGCATTGCCATCTTTTTGTCCACTTCATAAATAAGATCCTTTAAAGATTGATAATAAGGAGTTTATGGTTCCATATTGTTACATTTGGAAGCTAAGTAAGCTGCATCATTTGAATTTCTATATACCATAGGTATTAATAGTAGAGGGCCCTCATAACACTGGATTTTACTAATAAACTGTAAATTTCTTCCCTTTCACCGTGTCTTTTTTTCTGGGCAATAAAATTAAAATACACTATGAGGTAGCATCCGCTGTCTTCCAAAAGTAATTCAGACACGAATCCTTTTTACTTTTAGTTCCATATTAATTAACATTAGTGCTGTGGGGTGGAAAAAAATACTGCATTAGCAATAAGCACCATAGACTCTAATCAAATATGTCTAATCCTCCTGTGTCAGCAAGCAAGCCAGCAAACCTAGCAAGAAATATAAAATATATTCACAGAATTCCAGAAACATAGCTTTTATTTTTAAATCAAAACGCAACCTAAATATCTAAACAATGCCCCCAAACACAATGGGATACAACTTCAAATATAATACTGTAGTACCAGATTAAGGCAAATGATTACCGTATTTTCCGGCGTATAAGACGACTTTTTAACCCATGAAAATCACCTCAAAAGTTGGGGGGTCGTCTTATACGCCGAGTCGTCTTATACGCCGGAAAAATACCTCTCAGATCTTTTCTCTTTTCTGCTGGGCGGCGGGATCGCTGGGTGAATGGAGGTAGGCATGGCGACCCGTGGTAAAGCGGCTGACGGTGAACGGCGAAGGAGGACAAACTCTCGTCAGCTTCTGGGGCGGCTACTGCAGCTGCCGCCATTGCTCTCTCTAGGACTGGCCATGCTAGCGCCTCCAATGCTGGCCGTCAGGTCCCCGATGAGAGGAGGGGAAGGCAGTCCCCAGAGGCGCCCCGCTCGACCGTAGGAAGGGAGCACCTTTGCTCCCGCCGAGGCACCGCCTGACTCGCGCCGACTAGAAGAATTGCTTGCCCGGTCACGCCTCGGCTTCACGCACTGCCGCTGCCCGTGAATTGTCTCCAGTGCGCGCGGCGCTCTTTTCAGCGTGGTGAGTCTGCCAATCAATCTTCGGGTTTTGGGCGGCGGGAGGGTGGGGGGAAAAAGAGATGGAGCGCCTCTTGTCTGCAGCCACTTGGCGCCCCTTGCCCGGAACTGAGAGCAGCAGCGCACCAGGCAAGAGAGCTCAGAGAAAAGAAGGCGAGGCGCCCATTTGGCGGGGAAGGAGCAAAGCTGGGCAAATCACAGAGCAGGCGGAGCAGAGAAACGTTACAGGGGAAAAGGGGGCGGGGTTTAAAAGGCAAGGCAGGCGGGACGTGGAGACGTTCTGCAGTTAGAAGTAACGAAGGAGCCTCCGGGCGCTTTCTGGATTGGATTGTGCAAACTGAGCGTGCCGCTACAGTCCTCGTGTTTCCCAGGGTTGCCTGTCATGCCAGAGGTATTCCCTGTAGCCCCAGATTCTTTAGCTCCCCACTTTCCTTAATTCAGGCGAATTTTGTGCTCCATGGAGAAACATTAATACGCAAATGCCGTTTGTTTAACCGCGCAAAACTTGGGGGAAATCTTGGTATTTGGGAACGGAAAGGCTTAAGCCTTTTCATTTCTGTTTTATGCATGGGCTGGGAGGGTCACGAAGTTTACCTCTTTTATTTATTAACGAGTTGTTAATATGCAGATTGTGTGCCAGGAAGTGAAATATTGAGTTATTAGCCCAAACCCTATAATTTAACATGAAAAGTAGGGGGTCGTCTTATACGCCAGGTCGCCTTATACGCCGGAAAATACGGTAGGTAAGAATGGTTGAGTACAGAAATGGGTCTTTAACCTCTTCTTAAAATGCAAGGCAGAACTGGGAATTCCACATAGCTAGTGCCACCAAGGACAAATCTTCACCTTTTTCACCTCCATCATTAAACTCTTCAAGAGAATCAGAATCAGTCATAGGGAGAAAAGCCATTCCTTCATATACAGCCAGGTTCCAGGACATTTAGGGATTTATATAGAATTTAACCTGAAATTCTTATGAACAGGCGTCATAGGCTCCTGGTCAGGAAGTACCCAATGGAACATTCTTCTCAGTGGTGGTCCCTTCTTTACAGAACATCATCCCCCACAAGGCACAGCTAGTCCCCACTCTGTTGCTCTTCTGAAAGACCCCCAAAGGCTTGGGGACCAGGACTGGAAATGGAGCTGATCAAATGGCTGATTTGATTGTCTTATTGCTGCCATGTGGGGTGGTTTTCCTTATGTGCTTTTAATATAAGGTAGATTTTTTTTAATGTTATAAGAGTTATAAGAGTCATCTATTGTGAGTTGTTTAAATTTGTTTAATAAATAATTTCCAGACCCATTATGATTTCTTAACTTCCTTCAATTGTCTATTTGGGAGAGAACTGGAACATGGTAATAGTGGTCAGATTAAACTTTTTCAGAGAAGGTAGATAGATGGAAATAAAATTGCAGATGGAAAAAAATGGTTCCTTGACACTATAATCAGCCTGAGCCACACAACATAGGCTCAAAGCTGTGTCCCTGTTTCTTCAAGGTGGTGGGGACAAAATCTAGAAGCCATTTTAGATGATGCCTTGAGCTGGCATCAAGACTTTGACTAATAGGTTTAGCATGAAAGCAAACTTGCCTGCTAAGAATGAAAGATATAAAAGAATGCTGTCCCTTCTTTCCTATTTTGTTTTTATTGGGATGAGAACTGTTTGCAATGAACATATGACAGGAAACAAATTAGCAAGCCACTAATATTAATGAAAATTACATGCAATCATGCTGTAGTCACATCTATTCATCCAAACCACTCTCTAGAACTGTTAATGGAATATATACAGCAGTACAGCTTGGAATATAGAATTAGAACTTTTAATCCTGTCTTTATTATTTTTATAAATAGCTCAAGGCAACAAACACACTTAATACAACTTCCTCTATTTTGTCTACAACAACAACCACCACCCTGTGAGGTGAGTTGGGTGGAGAATGACTGGCCCAAAGTTACCCAGCTGGCTTTTCATGCCTAAGGTGGGACTAGAACTCACCGTTTCCTGGTTTCTAGTCTGGTGCCTTAACCATTAAACCACAATGATGATATAGAAAAGCAGTATTAGCAATACGGTTTAATATTATTGCTAAAAATTAGATACCTGGGAATTTACTTAACAACAACATAGAGATTTCTGTATAATTATTTTCAGACTTAGAAATGTATAAAGGAAAATATATTAAGATGGAGAAAGTTAAATAGAAGGGAAAATATTACGCTTACAGTTAACATCATGCTAAAAGAAACTAGTTTGTGTTGCTGGCAGTATATCAACCTAGTACTGACTGCAAAAATAGATCATTTCTTCCCTAAAGATTGGAAATATAAGGCTGGGTCACTTTTTTCAGATTTTGTGACAATGCTGTAAAGTCCCCAAATTTTGGGAAATGATTTATAATAAAATGAAACAGATTTTAAAAATTAGATTTACTTTCCCACCTTCTATTTTTCAGTTAAAAAGTAATGTTACTACAAGATATAACAGACTGCTTTTGTTGAGCTGTGATGACACAGTGGTTAGAATGCAGAATTACAGACAAACTCTGCACGCTGCCAGGAGTTTGATTCTAAGTGGCTTAAGGTTGACTCAGCCTTCCATCCTTCTGAGGTGGGTAAAATGAGGACCCAAATAATTG
Organism: Vipera berus; assembly: GCF_964194415.1. NCBI lineage: Eukaryota > Metazoa > Chordata > Lepidosauria > Squamata > Viperidae > Vipera > Vipera berus. Next base: position 225,403,786 of record NC_138202.1, on the reverse strand, counting down.
GGGGTAATCTGCTGACCACTTAGATGCAGAAGAATAATCAAGAAACAAAAAGCAATCCTGATAAGCTAAACAAACAAATGCTCGACATAAAGACACAATTTGAGGTTCACCAACAAATGATCTTTAAAAATGAACAAAGAATTCAGAAGGTGGAAGATCAATCAGAAGATACTGGAGAAAAAATTGAAGCACTTATGACAGAGAATGAAAGATTAGAACAAGCAAATCAAAACCTAGAAGGAGCGGTCACTGCTTTGGAAATGGAGAAGGCTGTACACTATTTGAGATTCTATAACATACCCGAAGATAAAGAGGAAAATACAGCAGAAGTGATTATTAATCTATTAGCAGAGGCCCTAGAAATGGAAAGATCAGAGATGCTGCAAGAAGTGGATGAAATATTTAGAATTCCAGTTGCGCAAAGAAACACAAATTGCTCAGAGAAACCCATGTAAGTTTTATGAAGAAAACAATGAGGGATGAGATATTAAGAAGAGTTAGAGATGATCCATTACAATATAAAGAAATAGTAGTGTTGAAACAGATTCCCAAGAGAATAAGTGACTCGAAGACAATATCATTTCTTGACTATAAAGCTGATTGCAAAAGGAGTAAATTTTAGATGGCTGATGCCAGAAGGGATTTTAATCAATTGGAATAACGCAAGATATCGTTTGGACTCAGTGTGGAAGGCAGAGGATTTTGATGAAAGATATAGAGCATTTCTGGGAGAAAGAACAAAATATCAACAAGAGGATGGAAAAAGCCACAAACAGACAGAACAAACAATAGATGAAACAATTACACAGGTGGAAGAGGAAAATGAGAAGATGAATCAAGAAGATGAAGGAATAGTAAGAGAGCAGAGGATTACGAGATCAACAAGATCTAAATGTAAGTAAACCAAAATGGAAAAGGAAAATGGATTTTTTTCAGTGAATATAAATGGATTGAATTCCCCATCAAAAAGGAAAAGAATTTTCAAAAAACTACAGAAATTAAATATTGACATAATTTGTTTGCAAGAGACACACACACACAAAAAAATCATAAATTCTTGGAAAATCCAAAACTTGGAAAACTTTATTATACATCAGCTCAACAAAAAAGTAGTTATATATGTCAAACAAACAATTGATTCCAAAATGATTTATGCAGATGAAGAAGGAAGAATATTAATGGTAGAAATATTTTAAAATCAAAACCAGATACTTTTGATAGCAATACATGCACCAAATAAACAAGAAGAATTTTATCAAAACCTTCACAGAAAAATAGTAGAAATGGAATACCAAAATATATGCTTAATTGGGGATTTCAATGCAATAGTAGATGGGACATTAGACTATAAAAGTAGTAAATCAGGGAAACAAGGAAGAAAAAGATTACCTGATTTTTTTCAATATGATAGAAGAAATTGGTATACAAGATATCTGGAGAGAAACGAATCCAGGAAAATCACAATACGCATTTTATTCTAATAGTCATAAATCTTGGTCTAGAATTGATATGATTTGGACAACGCCTGAATTAAGGGTTAATATGTAGGAAATTGAAATAGAATTAGGTACTTGGGCAGATCATAACCCCTTTAAAATGGTGTGGAAAGGAATGCAGAAAAAAATAAGATGGACTTTGAATCAATCTATATTAAAAGAGAATTTATAGGTAAAGGTAAAGGATCCCCTGCACATGCACAACTCTAGGGGCCAGTGCTCATCTCCGTTTCAAAGCCTAAGAGCCAGCGCTTCTCCGAGGATGTCTCCGTAGTCATGTGGCCGGCATGACTAGATGCCAAAGGCGCACAGAACGCTGTTACCTATTTTTCTACTTGCATTTTTACGTGCTTTTGAACTGCTAGGTTGGCAGAAGCTGGGACGAATAACAGGTGCTCACTCTGTTACGTGGCACTCGGGATTCGACCCGCCAAACTTCCAACCATCTGATTGACAAGCTCAGCGTCCTAACCCACTGAGCCACAGTGTCCCTTCTTAAAAGAAATGGAATTTTTCTTTAAAGAAAATAAAAAAAGAAGATACATTACAAAATGAATGGGATACAGCAAAAGCATATTTTCAAGGCGTAGCGATAACATACATGGCGAAAAAAAATAAGAGACGTCAGTTGTTAGGAATTTAAAAAATTAGAACTTGAACTACAAATAAACCCACAAAAGAAAACATTGAAAAGACAAATGGAAATAATAAAACATAAATTAAATTTAATAGAATCAGAAAAATTGGCACAACAAATTAAAAGAGCAAAACAAAACGTCTTTGAAAATGCAAACAAACCAGGAAGATGGTTAGCTTATAAACTTAAAAAATAGAAGGAGAAAAAATTGATAAACAATTTAGTAGATGAAAAAGGCTATATACAATTTAAAAATGCAGCAATTAAAAAGATAATTAAAGAATACTATGAGAAACTGTATGACAAGGAAGATACTCCATGGGGGAAAATGACTCAATATATGGAAGAAAATAATTTACCAAAAATTCCAGGAAAATTTAAGACTATTTTAAATGAAAAAATAACAGTGATGGAATTGACAGGGGCAGTAAAAAGACAAAAAAATAAAAAAAACACCGGGACCAGATGGACTCCCAGCAGTATTTTATAAATGTTTACAAGATATATTAAGTTCAACATTGAAAAATGTATGTAAAGAACTTTTATTGGCAGCAAAACTCCCAAATACATGGACAGAAGCTAATGTTACTTTGATACCAAAAGAGAATTCAGATTTGACCCAAATCAAAAACTATAGACTGATATCACTACCAGTGGCATAGCGTGGGTTGTCAGCACCCGGGGCAAGGCAAGTAATTTGTGCCCCCTCGCTCTCGCACCGCACGCCTGGCACCCCCCTGGCGTAAGAAGAATCGAGCCTCCCGCGATCTCCCGTCCCCCCCCACCCCCCTGAAATTCTCGCCCGCTTTCACAGACTTGTTCTTTTACACCGGCTGCAAGTACCAGGAGCCAAAGGCAGCCTCTCCGAAAGCCTCACACCCAAAGACGCAGGCACGCCCACACCGAGGAATGCCGCCGCTGGCGAGGCTCGCAGACGCCGCCGCTGCCGTTCTTTCTTTCTCGTTCGCGGGAGCGCGCGGCGGCGTGCGCATACAGAGGCTTATATAGACCCAGGGAGCCGCCGAGCCTTCCCCCACCCGGAGAGAGAAGCGTTTCTGTGTCGGCGCAGGCACAAATACCCCTCGCTCACGAGCAGCCTTGCCCTAGCCCGCCGGTCGCACCCCCCCAGATGTTGCGCCCGGTGCGGCCGGCCCCCCCTGCACCCCCCACGCTACGCCACTGATCACTACTGAATGTGGACTATAAAATCTTCACTTCAATAATAGTTGAGAGGCTAAAAAGATTTCTTTTAGAAAATTTTATTAAATATACATTTAAAAACAAAAGTGGACATGATTCAACTTCCCTAGCTACAACACTACTATTAGTATTATCTTGTTACAGAAAAAAATAACAAAAATCTAAAATACAATCTATAACAGGGCAAAGTATATTAAAAAAGTACATATAAGATCTGTCGGTTTTTTAGTAAACTGTCATTCAGTCCTCAGCGTTATATTTACATATCTTTCAGTTATATGTAAATATAGATGCTAATAAAAAGTCCTTACTTAACCAACCAATCAAACAATGTTCATCTCAGCGATCCTCCTTAACTCTAACCAATTGTACAATTTTTGCCAAATTTCATAATACTCCGTTTTATTCTTATTTTTGATCTCTAGGGTTAACCTGTCCATTTCAGTGCAGGATAAAATTTTATCTATTATTTCTTCTTCAGTGGGTGTTTCCTCTCTTTTCCATTTTTGGGCATATGCCAGTCTTGCTGCTGTTAAGATATGTACTAATAAGCAGAGAGATGCTTTACTAAAATTATCATTAATAATCCCTAATAAAAAAAATCAGGTTTTAAATCTATTTTTGTTGTAATATTTCTTCCAACCAATTTTTAATCCGCTGCCAAAAAAATTTCACTTCTGAACATTCCCACCACATATGATAATAAGTCCCTGGAAGCCTTCTGCATTTCCAGCACATTGGTGAGATTTTTTTATCTATTTTTGCTAACCTTGTAGGGGGAAGATGCCATCCATAAAACATCTTGTACAAATTCTCTTTATAGGAGGTGGCTAGCGTTAACCTCCTATTTCTATCCCATAGAGATTGCCAATTATCTAAGTCAATATTATAACGAAAATTTTTACTCCAGGTTAACATTGTTTCTTTTACCTGTTCTTCTAATAAATCCTGTTCTAATAAATATTGGTATATCTTTTTTATCAATCGATCTTCTGTTCCTAGAAGAATTTTATCTAATTGTGTATGCTCTAATTTTATCCCTGGTTCTTTTTTATCTTTTCTGTATCGTGACTGTTATTTGTAAGTATGCCCACCATTCCAACTCTACACTATCTTCTGATAATCTTTTTCCTTGTTTTCAGGTCTCCATTTTCACCTAAAAGATCTTTATATGTAATTACACTTCCTAGATTTATAAATTTGGGGTGCATAAAAATCTCTAATATAGATAGCCAATTGGGAATTTATATATATATATATATATATATATATATATATATATATATATATATATATATATATATATATATATATATATATATATATATATATATATATATATATATATATATATATATATATATATATATATATATATATATATATATATATATATATATATATATATATTTATTTAATATTTATCCACACATCTAATAATGCCCGTCTAATATGATGATTCTGAAAATACTGATGAGCCTTATATTTTCCATCCCACATTATAGCATGCCACCCAATTTGCATGTCATGACCTTCTAAGGCTAGTAGTCTATTCCTTAAATGTATCCAATCCTTTATCCATACCGCTATTGCTGCTTGATTATATTTTTCCCAATCTGGGAGGCCGAGCCCTCCTCTTTCCTTTGCATCCTGTAATAATTTTAACTTGATTCTCGGTTTTTTACCTTGCCAGATAAATTTAGATGTAAATTTTCAAAAAAAATCCTTACCTAATTTAATTGGTACACGTTGGAATAAAAAGAGTAATTTGGGCAGTATATTCATCTTGATCGTCGCGATTCTTCCCATAAAAGAGAGCTGCAAGTTTTTCCATCTATCTAGGTCTACTATAATTTGGTCCATTAACTTATCATAATTTTCTCTTTTAAGTGTAGTACATCTTGCTGATTGTTGGATCCCCAAATACTTAATCTTTTAGATTTCTGGATGTCAATTTTTTCTACTAACTCAGTCTCTTCTAAGTTGGACATATTTTTAACGAACATTTTAGTTTTTTCTTTGTTAATTTTTAACCCTGCAACATCTCCATAATTTTCCAGCACCTGTAATAATTTTGTTCCAGATTCTAAAGGGTCTTCCAGGATGAAAACTAGATCATCCGCATAAGCCTGTAATTTAAATGTCTCTTTCCTAATTTCTAATCCTTTAATCATCTTATCTTTTTGGATTATTCTTATGAGTACTTCTAAAGAATGAATAATAAAGGAGATAGTGGACAGCCTTGTCTCGTACTTTTTTGTATTTGAATGCTATTTGTTAATTCTCCGTTTATGATTACTTTTGCCTCTTGCTTGGAATAGATTGCTTTAAACATATTTATAAATTTTTCTCCGAATTCCATCTGTTTGAGTTGAGTCAACATAAAATTCCATTTGACATTATCAAACGCTTTCTGAGCATTGACAAAAATTAATGCCATTTGTTTTTCGCTATGAAATTCATAGTATTCTAAGATGTCTAGTATTCTAATTTGTCTTTTACACAAGAAGCCGTTTTGGTCAGTATGAATAAATTCCGCTAAATATTTTTTAAATCTTTCTGCCATTAGTCATGAAAATCTTATAATCCGTGTTCAGTAAAGAAATGGGTCTATAATTTTTAATACAGGTCAAATCAGTTTTCTTTAGGGATTAGTGAGATGATTGCTTCTTTCCATGAGTTTGGAATTTTTGCTGTGTTTAGTACCTCATTAAATAAACCCAAAAGTGTTCGGACCAAAAGTTCTTGGAGGTTTTTGTATATTTCGGACAGTAGTCCATCAGGGCCAGGTGTTTTATTACTTTTTTGTTTTTTAATAGCTTCCATAATTTCCTGAACTGTTATACTGCATCTTTATTTAATATATTTTGAAATTCTTCTGAAACCTTCGGTAGGTCTGCTTTCATAAGATATTGTGATATTCTTTCCTCAGTGATCATTTCCTCCTCTTTATAAAGATTTTTATAGAATTCATACGTCACCCATTTTTCCCCATCATTCTGATGTACTATCTCTCCTGCTTGGTTACGTAATTTACTAATCCATCTACTATCTTTTTGTTTTTTCAATCTATAGGCCAGCCATCTCCCAGGTTTATTTGCCTGCTCAAAATTTTTTTGTCTAATTCTTTTTAATTTTTGTGCCAATTCTCCCTTTTCTATAATATTCAATTTATGCTTATTTAAATCCAACTGTTGTTTTAAATCTCTACATTGTGGGGGGTTTTTTGTAATTCTAATTCTAATTTTTTATGTTCATCCTCTAAACTTTTTCAATATTCTTTTCTTTTTATATTCATTGGCCATATATGCAATTGCAGTTCCTCTCATAACTGCTTTGGCCGTATCCCATAAATTTTGAGTGCTAGTCTCCTCTTTCTTATTTATCTGGAAGAATCTCCGCATTTGTTCCTCCATCTTATGTTTAAATTCTGTTTGGTTTAGGATTGTCTTTTTAAGAGTCCACCTCGTTGTTGTCTTCTGTTCTTTCCATTTAATTACAATGGGATTATGATCTGCCCAAGTATTAATATCTATTATTATATCATCAATATCTGAATTTAGTTCTTTCATTGTCCAGACCATATCAATTCTAGACCACAATTGATGCCACCCTGAATAGTATGTAAATTGCTTTTCATTCAAATTTCTCTCCCTCTATCTTGAATATTTAATTTCTCCACCATTTTAAAAAAGTACCGGGTAATATTCTCTTGGTTCGTTTCCTAACTTCCTCACTCTTATAATCTAATTCTCTGTCTATAATTGCATTAAAATCGCCAATTATACAAATGTTCTCATAATCCATATCAGCAATAACCTTATGCAATTTCTTATAAAATTGTCTTTGTTTTTCATTGGGGGCATAAATTCCTACCAGGGCATCCTTTTTTTTGTTCAAGGAAATTTCAATAATCAATATTCTACCTTCCTCATCTCGATAAATTTGTCTTGCTGGGATTCTTTAACGTATATCACAATTCCTCCTCTCTTCTGCTGTGAAAGCGATACAAATTTAATTCCTAACTTAGGGTAGTTTAATAAATCCTGATCTTGAGCCTTTATATGTGTTTCTTGTAGAATTGTTATATCTAAATTTTTCTTACTGAGCTTATTCAAAATTATATTTCTTGTAGCTGGGGAGTTTAGTCCATTCACATTTAATGATAATACTGTTAATACTTCTATATTACTGCCTTTGTTTTGATCTTGTTGCCCTTGTCGGTCTATCTTCCTTAACTTCTTTGTGTCTACACTCATCATTGTTGTCATGGTGCATTCTCAATTTTTCTCTTCTCTGTTTCCTGTTCTTTGTCTTGTGATTCCCATGTCTTTCTATTATATCTCTCTGCATTGTTCCCTTCTGGAAAAACTCTTCTGCTTTATCAATCGAATCTAACCTATATCTCTTTTCTTGCCAGGTCACCATAATCCCTTCTGGCATCAGCCATCTAAAATTAATATTTTGTCTTATTAATTTTGATGTAATATGTTGGTAGGGCCTTCTCAGATCTCTTAACCCTCCTAGGGACTTGTTTGAGGACAATTAGTTGTTTACCTCTATATTCTATTGGATCGTCCCTTGTTCTGTGCAAAATCTCATCCCTAATTGACTTCTTCACAAATCTGATATGTACCTCCTTGGGTAAGTTATTTCTTCTCGCGTGATTTGTGTGAATTCTAAATAGTTCATCAATCTCATTTGCCATTTCATCTTTCCCTGTCCCTACGGCCCTTGCTAGCAAGTCCATCATCATTTCTGGGAGGTCCTCCCCCTTCTCTTCCTTCACGTTTTGGAAACGTAGTGGTCTGCTTTCTCAGTTTCAAGCAGTATAATGGTTTTTTCTAACTCTTTATTTGCTTGGAAAAGTTTTTCATTCATCTACTCTTCTTTCCTCCTTATTCATTCTATCCTCCATTTCTAATAATTTCTGTTCATTTTTCAATATTTGCTGTTGAAAACATTCAAATTTTCCGTCCATTGCTCCCATCCTCTCTTTGAGTTCTACAGTATCATTCCTTATTTCACCTATTTCTCTTTTTAAATCCTCATGATTCTCAACATAACCTCTTGCATGGATTGTAATATTGCTTGTATGTCATTAGGTGAGCTTGCTCTCTCCCGCGGCAAACCTCCCACTTATACACAATCTTTGTCTTTCCGTCCACCACACTTGGGGAGTTTATTGTTCTTCCAAGGTTATAATCACTAGTGCCTTATATCTTAACAATGCTAGATTTTGTTGTTAACACAATATCCAACCTAACACCTATTACACTAAAACATAATAATCATTATTAATCAATTTCAAATGTCTATATTCCAAACAGTCCTAACTTTTCTATATAGAAATATGTAACAATAATATAACCAGTAATATTCAATTCTTTAACAATAAAAACCAGATTTCACAGTCAGTTCAGTTATGAATATTATATTATTATATTATTATACAATTATATATTGTATTATTATATTGTATTATATATTGTATATTATTATATATATTATTATATAAACATTCAACTTTTTGTTCCTAATTAGTCTCCTCCAAATCAATCATACCATAGGTTATATTCAATTAATTCTTATTGGTCTAAATTCTCAAAACAATTACCATTTGTCCCTTTTGTTTTAGAAGCTTTTTGAAACAAATAGTTCACTTCTTAAGTTATGAGTATCACTCTTCCCTCTTTTGATTAGTTTTTCTTCAAGATGTCCACTCTCTCAGCTGAGTCCGCACTGTCACTCTTCATTTTGTTTTTTGTTAAACTCCTTCTTGGCTTTACTGCAAGAGCCAGAAAGAGAAGCCACCCTTGATCTCCAGTCCTTACAGCCTATGAGCCTGTTGCTTTAAGGTCAGATCTCTTTTTCCCCCCTCTCCTTCTCACTGTTATCTGACAAGGAAGATTTTATTTATTTATTTATTTATTTTTGGGACTTATATGCCACCCTATCTCCCGAAGGACTCAGGGAGGCTAACAATAAAAAACAACAATACAAAAATTTAAAAAGAATTAAATAACAGCCCCAAAATAAATTAACTACACAGTTAAAAATTAAAACATATTTAAAAACCCATCATCAATCCAGATCAGCCTGATGGAAGAAGAAAGTTTTGAGGTCGCGGCGAAAGGACCGGAGGTCCGGGGCCATCCGAAGCTCAAGGGGGAGTTGGTTCCAAAGGGCTGGTGCTCCCACAGAGAAGGCCCTCCCCCTGGGGGTCACCAGCCGACATTGTCTGGCCGATGGCACCCTGAGGAGGCCCTCTCTGTGTGAGCGCACTGGGCGATGGGAAGTCATCCCCGGTAGCAGACGATCCTGCAAATATCCCGGGCCTAAGCCATGTAGGGCTTTAAAGGTACGTACCAGCACCTTAAATCTCGCCCGGAAGACAACTGGTAGCCAATGCAGCTCACGCAGGAGGGGTGTAATATGGGAGTATTGGGATGCTCCCATCACTACCCGCGCAGCCGCATTCTGCACCAGCTGAAGCCTCCGGGTGGTCTTCAAGGGCAGCCCCATGTAGAGAGCATTGCAGTAATCTATCCGAGAGGTAACGAGTGCATGGGTGACCGTACATAGGGCATCTCGGTCCAGATAGGGGCGCAACTGGCGCACCAGGCGAACCTGGGCAAATGCCCCCCTGGCCACGACTCCAATATGATCTTCAAAACTGAGTCGTGAGTCCAGGAGGACGCCTAAATTGCGCGCCCTATCAATGGGAGGCAACACCTCTCCTCCCATAACCAAAGATGGAACCTCTTGGACAAATCGAGATGCCGGTACGTAGAGCCACTCAGTCTTGGCCGGGTTGAGCTGGAGCCTGTTCTTCCCCATCCAAATCCGTACCGCTTCCAGGCAACGGGACATACCATCGAGGGCATCACTGGCTTGGTTCAGGGTGGAGATAAAGAGCTGGGTATCATCGGCATATTGATGATACCTCACCCCAAAACCACAGATGATCTCACCCAGCGGCTTCATATAGATGTTGAACAGGAGGGGCGAGAGTACCGACCCCTGAGGCACCCCACAATTAAGGGGCCTAGGGGTTGACCTCTGCCCTCCTGTCAACACCGTCTGCAAGCGGCCCGAGAGGTAGGAGAACCACCGTAAAACGGTGCCTCCCACTCCCAACCCCGCAAGACGTTGCAGCAAGATACCATGGTCGATGGTATCAAAAGCCGCTGAGAGATCTAAAAGGACCAGGACAGAAGAATAACCCCTGTCTCGGGCCCGCCAGAGGTCATCCACCAGTGCGACCAATGCCGTCTCCGTGCTGTACCCGGGCCTGAAACCCGATTGGTATGGATCCAGATACTCAGTTTCCTCCAGGACCAAAGGGAGCTGCCACGCCACCACGCTCTCAACAACCTTCGCAAGAAAGCGAAGGTTGGAGACAGGATGAACGTTGTTTAAAATAGCTGGATCCAAGGCAGGTTTCTTGAGGAGGGGCCTTACCACCGCCTCCTTCAAGGCGGCAGGAAAGCACCCCTCACTCGAGGAAGCATTTATAATTGCCAGGAGCCAGCCTCGTATAACCTCCCGGGCCGCATAAACCAGCCAGGAGGGACACGGGTCCAACAAACACGTGGCGGCACTTAATTTCCCCATGATCCTGTCCACTTCATCCGGAGTCACAGGATCAAACTCTTCCCAGATAATATCGGCCAAACCCATCGTTTCCCCTTCGTCAGACACTGCCCAGTCGGAGTCCAAGCCAGCCCGAATCTGAGCGATTTTATCCACCAGATACTCACTAAACTCCTTGGCCCGTCCCTGCAAGGGGTCCTCTCCCGTCCCCTGATTTAAAAGGGAACGGGTCACCCTAAACAGGGCGGCCGGGCGGTTATCTGCGGATGCAATGAGGGTGGCGAAGTGAGCACGCTTCGCCACCTCCATTGCCACAAGATAAGATCTAGAAAAGGATCTTAACTGTGTTCAGTCAGACTCAGACCAACTGTGCAAAATCTCGGGCAGTGATGAGAGAGATGGTGGCTTCAGTTCAACAAACGATTTATTAGTTCAGCCCAGACAACATGAGCAATACAACGAGCCTTTATATAGGCAACTGTAAAACTTATCAACAAATCAGGGACGGGTGTTTTCCCGCTGAGGGGTTATGCCCAATGATCAGCTGGCAGCTTTTTTGACATTTCCCTAGGCATGCGCCTCTGAGCCAGGGAAACCCGTCAGCTGGCTGGCGCTTCAGCTGGGAGCCTATGTATCCTAGCCGGCGATTTGACAGCTAGCGGCTGTCAGTTGGCTGGTGGTTCTGCGCCTGTGCGGCTTTTGACAGCTCGCGGCTGCTATGCACGCGCAGCTTTTGACAGCTGTCAGTGACAACGGCGGGGTGCGCGTGCGTATTGGGATCGACGGCCTCACGACAGCTGTCAGTGCGGCCACGTGGAGCGGCCTTTGACAGCTGTCATTCCTGCGATGGATATAATACAGACTGGACCTCCAAATGCTCTCTAGGCCCCTTTCGCTCTGGGGCCTCTCCTCTTATCTTCTCTTCTGTGAAATTCTCCGGAAAGATTTCACCATCCGGAACACTTACAAGAGTTCGCTGAGTGTTTCTTCTGCCAAGCTAGATGAATCACTGTACCGCTAGCTCACCGCTATTTTTGACAGCTGTCATTTCTTCACGGCCGCCATAATGGGCCGTCTCCTTCACCCGGCTCTCTCCTAGGCTTTCCTGCTTTCTGCAGCTCGAACCGCCATCCTGAGCTTCTCAGCTGGGCGCCTCTACTTCTAATCTCCCTCCGAGAGATCTGGGGCTTTTAAAAAACCCACCGGGAACAGAGAAACAGCTGTGAGATCGGCACGCTCATTCGAAGCGGCATCTCAACACAGCCATTCCGTTTGACAGCTGGCTCCGCCTCGAGAGGCTGAAAAGATTTTTGACTGAATTTATACACCCAGATCAAAATGGATTTTTGCCAGAGACAAATAAAAAATAATTTGAGCGTAATACTAGATATATTGGAATATTATGAACTTCATCCAAGGAAACAACTGGCACTAGCATTTTTAGACACCCAAAAGGCATTCGATAATGTTTCTTGGCAATTTATGATTCAACAACTAAAAAAAATGGACTTTGGTCAAAACTTTATAAATACGATTCAGACAATATATCAGAAACAAACATCAAAAGTAATTGTCAATGGGGATTACACAGAGAATTTTGATATACGAAAAGGCACAAGGATGTTCATTATCCCCATTGCTATTTATCTTAACTTTGGAAGTTTTAAATAGAAACATTAGGCAAGATCCAGAAATTAAAGGATTGAAAATAAAAGGTGAAACCTACAATCTGCAAGCATTTGCAGATGATTTGGTATTCATTCTAGAGGAACCTTTAGAGACAATTCCTAAACTGTTGGAAAAGATAGAACAATTTGGAGAGATAGCAGGATTAAAGATAGAGAAAAAACTAAAGTGATAAACTAAACAAAAAAAGAAAATATCAGAAAAAATAGAATTGCAAATAGTCAAAAAGGTCAAATATTTGGGAATATATTTGACAGCAAAATGTTCAACAATAAAAGATAATTACATTAAATTGTTAAACCAAATAAAGCTTGATTCGGAAAAATGGAAGAATCTTCAACTGTCAATTTATCTGGCAAGGAAAGAAACCTAGAATTAAATTGAAAATGTTATAAGAAACCAAGGGAAATGTAGGCTTTGGCTTGCCACATTGGATTTTATATTATCAAGCATCAGTGTTAACATGGATAAAAGAATGGATAACTCTTAAAAATAAAAAATAGTATCTGCAACTTGGTTGGCATGCTTTTCTATGATACGGAAAAAATAAAATACATAAATACTTCCAAAGCCACTACATTAGAAACGCATTATTATTAACTTGGGAAAAAATAAACTGTAAAATTTATTTGAAAATTCCAGGATGGCTTTCAACAATGGAAGCATTCGTACATCCAAATCTAGTCAATCTTGATAAAATATGGGCATACAAAGATATTCTAAATTCTGAAGGGAACTTAAAATCCAGGGAAGAGATGGAAAATCAGGGCATTGATTTAACATGGTACTCACATTTACAAATGCAAGTCAGATATGATAAAGATATTAAATTGGACTGACAGGCATTTTAATTAATTATATTTAGAATTTTTAATTTATTTTTAGTTTTTAATTTTAATTTATTGCATAGATGATTTTAATCTTATTTTTATCTTGATTTATGTACTTATTATATGTTTGTTGTTAGCCGCCCTGAGTCCTTCGGGAGATAGGGCGGGATATAAATCCCATCAATCAATAAATAAATAAATAAATAGTATGGATTTTACAAAGAACAGACTATGTTTGATCAGACATTAACTTCTGATGAAAAGTTAATTAAAAATGTACAATTTCTTATTAAATTTCAAAATGGAAGATGAACAAGTTAGAGACAATGGTAGTATGGGCAAAGAATTTTGGATATAATATAGACTTAGAAAAGTGGCAGTTTGTGGGAAACTATAAATTGACAATGTCAGATTCATACAAAGAAAACTTATATAAAATGTTTTATAGATGGCACTTGCCACCAACAAGATTAGCAAAAATATTTAAAAATATGTCAGAGAAATGTTGGAAATGTAAACACAAACCAGGTAGTTATTATCATATGTAGTGGATATGTGTTATAGCAAGGAGATTTTGGACAATAATACACACTTGGTTAGAAAAAATGTTAGAGAAACACATAGACTACAAAACTGATTTTTTTTACTAGGTATAATGCCAGAAAAACTTGATAAGCAAAGTACATATTTGATTCTACATGTGATAACAGCAGCAAAAATTATATTTGCACAATATTGGAAGAACGAAGAAATACCACAAGAAATAATCAAAAAATATTAGACTGTGCGGAAATAGACAAGACTTACTTTAAGGTTGAAAGAAAAAGAAGAAACAGAATATTTTCAAACTTGGGACCTATTTTATCAATGGTTAGAGAAAAGATTTAGGGATTAGGAATTTAATTTGTATTAATGAATAAGATACTCAGACATGTTTTTGAATAATTATTATTGAACTCTGTTTAAAAAATAATAAAACTTATATATATATATATATATATAATCACTTAGAGAGGCTGTAAAAGCACTATGAAACAGTATATAAGTCTAACTGCTATTGCTGTTCTTATTTTGTTCACAGTAACAAGTCCCATGATCTTTTGTCTTTCATTGGCAATTACATACAATGTAGAATAACAAATTTAAGTTGTGGGAGTCTGCATAAAAGTTAAAAGTAGTCTTGTGTTTGAAAAACAAATGATACAAAATTCAGTTCTATGTGGAAGCTATTTTTGGATTATACTTCCATATATGGTTCTATACTGCAGCCAACATTTGGATTTCTACAAACATAAGATTTTAACATTTAAGTTTGTATATGACTTGCTAAATACTGAGAGCTTTTTAGATGAAGTAGAAATTATTGTAATTTTAATCTTGATTTATTAATACTAAATGTTACTTTGAATATTTTTACTTCATTTTCTAATACTTGCGTATCTCAATCCTGTGTACTTTAACCTTTTTATACTTCCCCGACTGATTTTTAAATACTATACATACGCATATATAAACACATACACACAAACACACATGCACTCATACCCGCACACAGGATTAATGTCAATATGCCGATGACCCAGTTATGCTTTTGGAGTTCTTTCGCTGTGGAGGGATCCAAATGAAGAACAATTTTCAACTTAATCCTAACAAGACAGAATTGTTTTGTGTTCTAGGCCCTCCTAGATAAGAGGAACTTCCAGTTTTGGTTCTTGATGGTAGGGTGACAGAACCAGGGCACAACAAACCATGGAGGGGGTCTCTTGTACTCACAACTCAAGTTGGCAACCAGGACCAGGAGGGCATTTGCGCAAATCCACTTTGTGTACCAACTGCACCCTTTTTTCTTGTTTGAGGGCACTGCTGTTACATCTTGGTCCCTTCAAAGTGGACTGCTACAATGGGCTCTATGTAGGGCTGCCCTTAGAGATTATTCATAAACTGCAGCTGGGATGATGCAGACAATTATATTTACAGTTCAATTTACCCTCCATCATAGCTTGGCAAGGTGCTCTGGCTCCTTGTAGGCCATCATGTTCAGTACAAATTGTTGACTCCTATAGAACTCTTCACAGAGTGGAGCCAGATTATTTGCAGAAGCATCTCTGATCCGTTTTGCCCATCCCAGTAGGTCTGACAGGGTTGGCACAGTATTAGATCAGTGAGGGAGAATCTTTTGGGCTTAGTGAGTCAAAAAGTTCAGGAAATGCCTAACTTGACTCTGCTGGCATGTCACATGACCCTGAACAAGAGAGACATTTCTCTATCCTATCTTCCCCCTCACACATATACACATCTGAATAGCAGCATCTGGGTTTCAACTTCAGCCCAAGTGCTACCACTTCCGCTCAAAAAGGCCACCTCACACTATTCCCCAGGCATGTAAGCCTTGGGGAAAGGTAGAGTTGCCTAGCATTCCCCGGGATTGCTTACCTTTCAGGTGGTGTTCTCTTTCTATTGACAGGCCCTGCAGCCTACCTGAGGTTGCTCCTGGTCATATGAAGCCTTCGTTCTTGAAGCAGCTTTGGAAAATGCTCTTTCGCAGCCTCTGCAAATTGCACAAGAATAAGGCGTGCTATCGAGAATAGCTGTTCTTGGGTGTTGGTGAACGCTGATGTCACCCAAAATGTTGTGGCATGTTACCTTTGAAACAAATATGTCGTAGGTGACGCTATTTAATATTGTGATGTTTTTAAAATCAGTTTCAGTTGATTGAGTAAAGCAAAATACCGAATTATGAAATAAAAATAATTTTAAAGCAGGTACTTAGAAGTTTACAGCAATTATATTTTTAATACACGGATACAACACTTATCAGAAATAATTATATTTAAAATAGAAAGTAATATGGATTTTAATTTTTAATGCAGTTCTAATAATGAAGACTTTCTGGAGAAATAAAACAAAAAGATCTTTGCATAATATTAAGAAATTAAAATAGGTGTCAAAGTGAGTTTCTATGGGAAACGAGCTCCTCTGGACACAATGAGTACATTGACGTACTGCCTTATAAACAAAGTGGGAACATGAACACTGTTGCGAGACACATGAAACCAATCAGCATCCATTTTGCAACCCTCAAAGCCTTACCACATGGGCAATGTAAAATATTTTGGCTATTTGCATGCCGAAGGGAAGATAAAAACATTTCTCTTAAAACTTCGCAGCCCCATCCCAAATGGGCTACATTCCTGCCCACTTTAACATATTATTCATCCACACCATATCCTTATTAAGTCCCAAAATGTTGGCTTGAATTTGATAGCTGGTTTTCCTCTGTCAGAAGAAACAGTTAAAAAGAACTGCTGAAGCTCCTTCTATAGTGAACTGGGAACTTTTTTTTTTAATTTTATTTATATACCGCCCTTCTCCCGAAGGACTCAGGGCGGTGAACAGGGCAAGAATAAAAAATACAAAATTACAAAAGTTAAAAAAGAATTAAATATATGCCCACTAAAAACAGTAAATACAAATATTAAAATAACAATAAAAAACCCCACCAACAGTCTAATGCAGACATGTCAAATTTGTGACGTCACGTGACATCATGCGGCATATTGGAGCTTTTCACCATTGCCGGCAATGGGGTGGGTGCAGTTTCTTCATGACACGTCCGGCCTATGGGCCGGCAGTTTGACACCCCTGGTCTAATGTGAAAATTCAATGTATGACTCTGACCTCATGGCTTGGGTTTTATAATCACAACTGGACCACAGCAGGTTAGTAAGGCTATCATAAATAGAACACAGAATGAGTAAACTGGTAGATTTTGAAAATGTTAGTAATATGTAGATAGTATAATGAAAGAGAAACAACATTCAACAACAATGAAAGAGATAATTTCTTCCTTGGATGATTATGAACAAGATTAAACTGAACAGCTAACATCTTAAATGTATATAGTAAACCACATTTGAAATGAAGGATGCAATTTGGATGGCATGGTACCATTCCAGAAAAGATGCAGATTGAAGATTATGGACCATGGCATTGATTCTAGTTTTCCCTTTCCACGAATGGGCAGAAATATTGTACTCTATAACAGGGGTTCTCCAAGTAGCACCACAAAGAAGTCCATGCCTTTTTTCATTCCACATACAGATATCTAGAAATATCTGAGTGGCTACTGTTATTGACAGGAAATGAAACTAGATGGGCTTCTGGGCAACTGCATTTCAATATAATAGGGAAAAATGATTAAACTGAAAATGCTAGAAAAGGGGTTTTTTTTACTGAAAAGAAAGTACATTTCACTGCCCATTATTGTAACTGCAAGCAAAAAACTGTAAAGCTTATTAAACAACTGATTTTAAAAAAGGAAAGAACAAAAGCAATACATTTATTAGCAGAATCAATTTTTAAAAAGGAAAGAACAAAAGCAATACATTTATTAGCACAATCAATTATGGAGGAACAAGAAAAAATATATAGCAAATATATTTGCTGCATAAACTACTTAGAAAATAAAGTTCTTATTTTTAGGAAGTACTATACTCCATTGCAGATGGTATTGCAGATGGTACGTAACTGGCGGTAGGAATCAATATAAAACACATAATTTTGGGTTGTAGGGAAGAATAAAAGCAAGACAACTCAATAGTAAATAGTACAAATAACTATCTCATGTTCAACTTTATCAGTAATATCTAAGTAGGAAAGTCATAAACCACATTTTGTAATACCTCTTAGGGCAGGGGTGTCAAACTCAATTTCATTGTGGGCCACATCAGCATTGCGGTTGCCCTCAGGGGGCCAGGTGGATATGCCTGGGTGGGCGTGGCCTACTGGGTGGGCATGGCTAGAGTGTGTATGGCCTACTGGGTGGGCATGGCCAGCTCTACATTGTTCACATGAAGGGTGCCTATAGGGGCCTGGGCAGGAGTGGGACAGATCTGAGGGTCTCTGGCAGAAGGAGGGTCTCTGGGCCAGGGCCAGGGCCAAGGCAGTGGGGGCCGTTCCCTGTTTCCAGGATGGCTTCGCAGGCCGCATGAAACCACTTCGCGGGCCGGATCTGGCCCCCGGGCCTTGTGTTTGACATGTCTGTCTTAGGGCAATTAGGAAAAGAGAAAGGTGGTTAATTCCCTCCCCCCTCCTACTTTTCATTACAAAGTGCATATGATGACTTTTCTTCATACTGAAATTTATTTTGAAGATCACTTGCATGAAAAAGAACTTGGAGCTGCTAAGAAGTATTTACAAAATGCACATAAGCTAAACTAGTTTGAAATTAAGAACAAAGCATAGCTGAAACACTCATAATATCTAGTTCAGCTCTCACATTTAAATAAAAAATGAAATTCTATTTACATATGTGATTTCATTAATTAAACTACTGCATATGCCCAAGGTATGCTCATTTCCCAACGCCCACTATTCTTCTTAGAAAATACTCTATGTCAGCTATTCCACTTTTTTTTTAAAAAAAGATACTGTATCCCAACCATTCTACTTTTTAAAAAATATTCTTAGGGAAAAAAAGAGAAGTCTTATTTCTGTTGCAAATTTGTCCAACTGCCCCAGCAAAATTCCCATTTTTCTTATTTTGGTGCTAAGCAGCAAAGAACCAATGTAACAGAGATCTTTTACATTTTAGTCAACAATGCATAAACTGCAATCACAGGATTGTGTAGTAATACATGACCGCACAAGTTCTACCCATCCACTTCTTGGTGTGCCTGTGGTCCCTAAGGCTGCCACTGAATATGACAGCAGGACAACTATTACACACACACATCTTACATATGCATAAGGGAAAAAAATTCAATCAAATTTAATGGAGGTGTGTGTGGCCTGACCTGTTTTGGAACAGAACAGAAATGACATGCATTCAGGCGTGAGAGGGATTCTAATCAAAATACTCATTAGCAGCAGCATTCCCAACTAAATCACAGCACTGACTTGGTCAGGGAAAAAATATAGACCAAACTCTGAATCATTGTAGGCAACTAAGATAAATAAAACCTCAAGGGTCCAAAGCTATATATTAGCAAATGAACTAGAACAATTAAACTCATTTAAAAAAAAACAGTGGCTACTGCACATGTACCTATGCTATGGGTTAAACATCAAATATATCTGATTTTTTTTACTAACTACTTCTATGATTATAGATGAAGCATTAGACATTATTCCATACACAGTACAATTTTTCACCAACAGAAACATAAGAAAATACTATATACTACGTGTATGCAACTTTTTCAGTGGCCAATAGATAATCTACCTTTTCATTGCTTCCATTTTTAAAAGGTGCAAATGTTTAATAAAAAGTTTTTGTTGTGCAAACTGCAACTATGCTACTTTGGTTAAAAGCAAGCAAACTGGCAAACCTATGCTATCTAGAAAGAGATCCACAGTCAGAAACTAAACTGTAATTTCAATATCAAAAGTGTATAACTGTCCTTTTGAGGGATTGCAAGCAAATATTTACAATTTGTTCATTAGAGAAATTCTAATCATTATGACTGGAAAGACCCGTATTTTGCCCAGACTCCAAGGAAAATGCAATTAAACAGATTTTTTTTCTGTGACTTCTCACAGAAAATCACAATGGGCAGGTTGTTATCCTCCAGGAAAGATGTATCAATGAAAACATTTTATTAATTCGAACATGTCCCTGATTGGATTTTGATCCCATCCCCATCTATATTAATAGCATTTAGCATTTTTTCAGGGTCTGTTTTTGACAAAAGACTTATGTAAACATGGTCACAATCATCTTCAGAATGTAGATTTTCAATTTTTCTTCTCATGTTGTGCTACTACTCAGAACAATATAAGTTACAGTCAAGAAAAGTACATTAGTGGCAACATTCCCAATAAATTTTAGCTAGAAATATACCACAATTCAAAATTTCAAGAATGAAGAGTCTTGAAGATGAATTAAACTACTACTACCTTAACTTATTATTATTATGGTCTATAACTGCATTAAGATTTGATTGATAGATTAACTACAGAAATTCAAGCCAGATTTCCATACGTACATTTATATTATGAAAAGGTTTGCCTCTCTGAACTGTTATTCTTTCCAAGTAATGACTAGAGCAAATGTTTAATATTTCTTTTATGCCTAACATTCACAGCTATACCTGTTTCCTAAACAGGGGAAAAATAGGAGAAATTGGAGAAAACTAGATTTTAAAATTTTATGCAGTCTTATCAGTTTTTCACTAATTTTACTAGGGTGGGAAGAGAAAGAAATGTTTCAAGCTGTACTTAATTCATATATTTCCACATTGAGCTTGAATATAAACTGCATTAATCTGAGATTCTCATGCATTCTATATTACCTATACTAAAACAATATATACCAAATTCAATGTATTACCTTTTATAGTTGTTGTGCATTCCAGATAATTTTATAACATACTTGTTTAAAATAAGATGGGTACCTAATGCCACAACTGCCATTAGATGGCAGTGTTCAACAGCTTTCTATTGAAATATTAGGTTAAGGATTGGTTTCAGCAATCTTTACACAGCAATTAAGTAGTGGAATATGGTAGCTATATAGGTTCCTTCTTTTAAAATGCTTAGCTTTGAGAAAAGTTTTAAGGTTTATAAATTGATGTTGGATTTTAGACCCTGGGATTAACAGAACAGAACTTGATAAAATTTTATAAATTATCTAAAACGTGGGTATGCAAAAAGCTGGAAGCTCAACCACCTTCAACATCTCTCCTACTGAAATTGCAAAACAGCAGCTTTCCTGAGGTGCCACATCAAAATTTGAATTGGTTACTTATTGGAAATAATTTTAAGGTATATAGGCTTTTTCTACTAGTCACTATAGAATATTGCATGCTGAAGAGAAACATTTTTTTTAATGTTAAACCAAAGTCATGACCATATTTTCAATGTTCAATTACTCTTCAAACTAAATTATATTTCATAATGTTCTAGAATTGGTATTAAACATTTGGATGCTTTCCTAGGGAAAAAATGTAATGTTCCCCTCTCTTCTCATATTATTAAACTGGATTGGCATTTGGCATTCATTAGATAAGGTAGCAAACTTTACATAGAAACCGATTCATATATACACGAAAAGGAATTGCAGGAAGGTAAGTGCAATTTTAGATTGATTAAATGAGAAAGCATCATTTGTACTGGACATTCTTTCTAGGCTGCAATCTGTCCTAGAGATGACAGGTTCAAAATAGCAAGCCTTGGAAGCAGCAACGCAGGTTTTAAAGACAGACAGACAGACCAGGCAGTTTGTTTCCTGCACTTTGCTGGTTTACAAAATATTCCCACGTGAGTAACAATGCCCAACATTCAGGACACACCTGCAATATTGGTTAAATGAGGTTAATAATATTCCCAATTAAATAACATTACTAGAAACTAGTAATT
The DNA here is from genome assembly GCF_964194415.1 of Vipera berus. Classification (NCBI taxonomy): domain Eukaryota; kingdom Metazoa; phylum Chordata; class Lepidosauria; order Squamata; family Viperidae; genus Vipera; species Vipera berus. Next base: position 225,381,983 of record NC_138202.1, on the reverse strand, counting down.
TAGATCCCTTGATAGGCACAGCTTCATATTCCCAGCTGTCTGTCCAACTTATTTCTGACCAGATTTTACGGTTACCCATAGAGATCCAAGTTATTTTCAGAGCCCCTTCTTCTGGAATGCTTCCCCATTTACTTTCACAGATGAACCATTTTTCATTGTTCTATCACTAAAATTCCAGTCAACAGGAGAAAAAAGTTGAAGAGTCTTTTTGTGTGTCCAGTAGGGATTAAGTATGAAGGTAACAGCACTCAATCCTGTTAATACAACAGTAAAATATAAGAGTCCCAGATTTTCCATCACAGCATACCAATTGGAAAGACACACCCACCACATGTGGTAGGTAAGCATCATGCGGCAGTGAAACATGTGGACCATTATCCACTGACTTCCCTTCCAAAACAAAGTATTAGCCCGGCCAGCCTAGAGAAGAAAAAAAAAGAAATCCAAGTTAAAAAGATACCAAATAGATAAAATTGAAACATATTTCATGTGAAACAAGAACTATATTTGCAAAGTTAAAGCATTATGGAATCTTACTACTTCCAAGTTTAGTGAAAGAGTTATGAAAGGAGCAGGGAATCTGAAACAAAACTAGCTTGTGAGTAAGAACTTGATTAAACATCTGGATGACCTTTTGGAAGACAAAATGGAATGTCACCAAGAAAAATTATTAGGAAGTAGGCATAAGTTCTTCCAATTCCAGCAGATTCATGCTTTTTTGTCACATGACTGAAAAGGATCGCTCAAAGGAAAAATAACCTTTTGCATATGCCAAGACAGCAACTTTTTAATCCATGCCCTACAAGAGTTACAGAACTGGAAAATGCAGGAGAAAATGTCCCAACACATAAATCTTGGAAGGCTGCTCCAAAAAGAGACTTATTCCACAATAGATCTATATTTTATCTCTAGAGTTTGTCAAATCCATAGAAAATAATACTGGCTACTTAATTTAAATAAAAGGAGGGATGTCCCCTGCCAAACTATCCTAGGCTGTATTATTAGGAAGTAGAATTCAATTGAGGAGAGCCAGTCTAATCTAGTACAGGAGTCCCCAACCTGTAGGCCGTGGGACAGGCTGGCCAGTGCACACGTTTGCATGCACCCCCCCCCACTTGCGCTAGTGCCACAGCTGCAGGGCTCAAAAACAGGACACTGCACCTCAGAGCACGAAAACAGTCCGCTGCTGCATGGTGCACAAATGGGCACCGCCACACCGTGGGGCGCAAAAACGGGCTGCTGCCACACTGCAAGCCACAAAAACGATTGCTGCCGCGGCACTCAAAAATGGGGCATCGCCGCATCACAGGGCGCAAAAATGGGCTGCCGCCACGCTGCAAGGCACAAAAATGGGCACCGCCACACTGTAGGGTGCAAAAATGGGTGCTGCCACACCACAGGGCACAAAATCACCACGCTGCAAGGCACAAAAACAGCCGCCATGCAGGAACAAGGTGCTGTGCCACGCAAGAATGGAGCAGGGCTAGGGACTATCACACAGGCGCTAGCCCCACCCCGTTTGTGGCACATGTGTGCTCACAGCCCCCTGCACATGCACACATGTAAAATGCTTCCCCCTCCCTTTTCCTCCAGTCCACCAACTGACAAAGGTTGGTGACCTCTGATCTAGTAGTTAAGGCAATATGCTAAAAAGCGGGAGATTGTGAGTTCTAGTCCCACCTTAGCCATGAAAGCCAGCTGGGTTACCTTGGGCCAATCACCCTCTCTTAGCCCAACCAAGCTCACTGAGTCATTGTTGTGGAGAAAACAGGAGGAAGATGTCTGCTCTATTTGTAAAAATAATAAAGGCAGGATATAAATACAATTGTCTTTTAGTATTCTAAATCCATCTTATTAAACATCTTCATGGTATTCAAAGGAATCTTCTAATAAAGGCAATATAACATTGGAGGCTTCAGTATTCTGGTATAAACTTACTTTAACATGCAATATGTCTCAATATCCCCAGAGAATAGCCTGAATCCTAAGGTAGGGAAAATATGGAAAGTTCTAACACTCTCCCTTCTTCTACTCACTCAGGATGTTACTTAGCAATATAAATCTTGTTTTATGTGAGCTCAGTTAACTATACTAGTACAGTATGTTCAATTCCAGTAGTATCTCAAGGGAAACATTTGAATTTTTATCCAGGTTCCAAAACTGCTATGACTATTATTACACCTAAACATAAACAGATGGCCAGAAACCTCCTAGCACAGCAAATGATACCAACTTGATCTTGACATCCATATGGAAGCATTATAACCCACAGTGTTTAAATTGCTCAGTTGTTCCTATGAATTTAATTCTTCCTTAATATTTTGAAAGAAATCCTGGAGATCATATCTGCTTAGAAACACCACAGTTTGACAAAGCAGTTCTTCATCTAATATGTAATAGTGGGTAGTCCGTAACTAGTCAAATATAATAAAAAGTATACCAAAATGTTTTTCAAATATGTTACTTACAATTAGGTTCAAAATATTAAGAATATTTTCACGTGGTTATCCAGATTCTCAATCTTCATAAATTAAGTGTCATATTAAACACAACCGAGGTATTAATATTTTCTCTTTTACTTTTAATATTAAAATCTAGAAAGGACAGGTTGGGTTTATACAATTTATTCTTTTGTTTTCTAGTTATTTTAATGTAGAGAAAGCTAGCTGGGCTCACACAATATATTCAGTCAAGAATTGGAAAAGTATAGCCTAGAATGACAGGCACCCAACAGAATCCCTTTTACCTCCTCTATTAACATAATTTTGCAACTGCTATACCCCTGGGCAATTCCCAGGGATTAAAAAAAATAATGCATGTCTTATGGCCAAAGGGAAATTGTCCTTTACATATTATAGTGGTTGGGTTCAAACAAACTATGTTATGGCTCAGTATAATGTATGAACCAACCACCACTTGGAACTATCATTTTTTTCCTTTTTTTTCTCTAAAGCCCGATTTATTACTTGGGAAACTATACTGAATTGGGGTTGGCAAGGTTATAGTCTTTCCAATGTTTAAGCAAAGCTCCCATCACTCCTAGACACAGACTGAGCTGTTTTGGAACTCAGCAATATCTAAGAGAACACAAACTTCCTACTTGTATATTAAGTGATAAGCATTACTTGGTGCTTGGTGGAGCAGTGGGCTAATGCCTCCTTCAGTAACACCAGCTGCCTGCAATTAGTGCAGGTTCGCATCCCACCAGGCTCAAGGTTGACTCAGCCTTCCATCCTTCCGAGGTAGGTAAAATGAGGACCCAGATTGTTGGGGGCAATAAGCTGACTTTGTAATAATGCCGCTTGGGGCCCCCCGAAAGCCCTAATAATAAGCAGGCATATACATAGAACGAAGGCTATTGCTAAGCACATTGATTTGTGCTTTAGATTGTAAGCCGCCCTGAGTCTTCGGAGAAGGGCGAGATATAAATGGGATTAAAATTAAAAAAATTAAATTAAAAGTAATAAGCAGTCTTTGACCTGATTTTTAAGATTTCAAACTTACACATAAGCATAAACTGAAATAGACTAAATTGTTTGCATTTCTGTCATAAATGTTTACATTACAATGCTGTTTTCAATTTGCAGTCTGAAGAACAATCTATAGTATTATGATTGCAGTATAGAGTTCTGTTGCTTTAAACAAATACTATTCATACCGTGTTTCCCCGGTCTTGTATTATTATTATTATTTTTTGCCTCCAAAAGAGGCACCAGGTCTTATATTCGGGGGATGTCTTATCCGAGCCACTGCTTGCTTTCTTCTGTGGCCGCTTGCGGCCAGACGCTGCATGCTGCATCGTGCCAGTACCACCGCTCATGGCAGGCCACATGGTGCATCGCAATGGTGCCAATGTGCCATGTGGCTGCAAGGGGCCGCAAAAGAAGTCTGGCAGTGGCGTGTGGGAGGCCTGGCTGCAGGTGTGCTAAGTGGGTGCAGGGCATGTGGGGAAGCTTCTCAACCCCCACCCCAGCTTGATTTTTACTCACCCCACCTCCTACAAGCAGAGACGGTGGGACAGGGTTTTAACTAAGGCTTATTTGTGGGGTAGGGTTTATATTAGGGCCTATGTAAAACTCAAGCTAGGGCTTATTTTCGGGATAGGTCTTATTTTTGGGGCAACACAGTATATTCAATTAATAAAGCTAAATGACCACAAGTGACTCAAAATGGCATATTCAAAAGATTGTAAAACACACTATCCCAGTAAAGTAGCTTTAAGGGACAGCTTCTGAACCGCTGCATATACAACTCTCCTCTTCTTATTGCTTTCTATGCCACCTCTAAATGAAGGGAGCAAGTTTCCATTTGCTGTCACTTGCCTTGTCTTTCCTAATGGCACATATGATTCACTTCGCCTTAAGGTCTTAGAAAAAGAGAAGCTGTTATATTATGTCATGACCTCACATACAAGGTTTTACATGACTTCCTCAAATGTATGAACATTGTTGATATCAGAATGTAGTTGCAGGAAATAAACATTCTCCAAACAGAACTCAAGATTATTATTTTCTTTGATGGTGGTATTCCAGAGCAGTCAAACAATCCACAAAAATAGCAATTTTAATCTATGGTTCCATGTTGCAGAAAAACAATCCAATTATGTACATAGTTCATGATATTTTAAAATGGGACACTATGTGTGTTTCATATAGAACCACATCTTATTGAACTACTTAAAGCAGTAGTCTTCTATTTGGTGTGGTGTAACTGCCCCATGTGCTAAACCTATCATAGATTGAAATTCTTAATACAACTTTAGTTCTCCATTGGAATACACAGTAATTTTCAACATGAACTATTTTAAATGAGATTACAGTTCATGTAACTAATCACTGTGATTAGCTACAAAGGGAAAGGACAGAGCAATCATAGCCTCCCCGCCCTGCCCCAGATAGCACCATTGAATGGAATTGACAATTACATGGCTAATTTCTACCAGCATTATTTCGAATCTTAAATGCTTCATCACTCTTCCAGTGATCTGTCCCACTGTCTTCAAACTGGCTGGGGACAAGTACAGAAAGTTGTTTACCCCTAACCAGGTTTATTGATTCTCCAATATTTTTCCAGAAGTGTTTTGAATGCATTTGTATTCTAAAACACAGTTCTAAATTAAATTTAAAGTAGCATGTGTAAATTTAATAAACACATTTCATCTGGAAAGCTCAATAAAGGTAAATATCCTATTAAAAATGAATTATTCAATTAGGAATTATTCCTAGCTGCTGTTCTATCACTTAATGTTCTAGATATAAGAATCAGCTCATCTTTTCAGGAGTGCATTTATTATTTTTATTTTATTTTTTATTTTATTAAATTTATATACCACCCTATTCCCGTAGGACTCAGGGCGGTTTACAGGGAGGGTTAAAAACAGACATACAAAAATTAAAATCAGATTAAAATTAATTAAATCAAGTCCCAAAATTTAAACTAAAACCCAATAAAATTAAAACCCCTCAGCCTGGGCCAGACAGCTCGAAGAGCCAAGTTTTCAGGTCCCGGCGAAATGAGCGAAGGTTGGGGGTAGTCCTAAGTTCCATGGGGAGTTGGTTCCATAGGTCTGGCGCGCCTACAGAGAACGCTCTTCCCCTGGGAATAACACGCTGGCATTCCTTAACCGGCGGTATCCTGAGAAGGCCCTCCCTGTGGGAGCGCACAGGACGAAGGGAGCTTGATGCCGGCAGCAGGTGTTCTCTCAGATAACCCGGACCCAAGCCATACCGAAGCCAATGTAGCTCGCGGAGTAGAGGTGTTACATGGGAGTATCGGGAAACCCCCATCACAACTCACGCGGCCGCATTCTGCACCAGTCGAAGCCTACATGGGCAGCCCCATGTAGAGAGCGTTTTAGTAGTCTAAACGGGAGGTCACAAGCGCATGGGTGACTGTGCATAGGGCATCTCGGTCCAGATAGGGTCGCAACTGGCGCACCAGGCGAACCTGGGCAAAAGCCCCCCTGGTCACGGCTCCTATGTGGTCTTCAAAATTGAGCCGTGAATCCAGGAGGACGCCCATGTTGCGAGCCCTATCAACGGGGTGTAACACCTCACCCACCATCATTAAAGATGGAATAGTCTGGTTAACCCGAGATGCCAGTATGCACAGCCACTCAGTCTTGGCAGGATTGAGACGAAGCCTGTTTCTCCCCATCCAGACCCGGACCGCCTCCAGGCAACGGGACATCACAGCGAGGGCATCGCTGGGTTGGTTCGGGGTGGAGAAAAAAAGTTGGGTATCATCAGCATACTGATGATACCCCACCCCAAAACCACGAATGATCTCGCCCAGCGGCTTCATATAGATGTTGAACAAAAGGGGAGAGAGAACCGACCCCTGAGGAACTCCACAAACGAGAGGCCTCGGGGCGGACCTCTGCCCTCCCGTCAACACCGACTGCGAGCGGCCCAGGAGATAGGAGAACCACTGCAAAACAGTGCATCCCACTCCCAACCCCGAGACGCCGCAGTAGGATACCATGGTCGATGGTATCGAAAGCCGCTGAGAGATCTAATAGGACTAGGAAAGAGGAACAACCCCTGTCCCGAGCCCGCCAGAGATCATTCACCAGCGCGACCAATGCCGTCTCCGTGCTGTGCCCGGGCCTGAAACCCGATTGGTACGGGTCCAGATAATCATAATTATGACACTCTTCTGTAACAGTTAACATCTGTTGGTATATGAAGAACACTAGCAATGAGGACCTCAAAGCAGCTGTGTGCTCAGACATGAGCCTAGGCCTGATCACTCAGAGACTCTGGAAATTCATACAATAACAGAGAGGAGATGGAGGATTAGGTTCTAGATAGGAGATTCAACAAGAAAATAGTGGAGAGTGAGGGTTGTAACCTGAACCTTGCAGAATAAAATGTTTTATTACTGAAACAAGCTGTCATCATGCTCTCAGAGCTGCTGCAGTTCTAGCCTGTCTTGCCATATGGGGACTAGTCCAGACAAGATATGCAATTCTATATAGCCACCATAGCTGTAATCTCAATTTGCTTTCTAGCTAGTCAGAGAGAATTGCTCTCACTGCTCTCTCACCTTTAAAAGCATCCAAGACATGCAAGTGAAAGGTGTACTCATTTCAAGTAGCATTCCCATCAAAGGTATGTAATGTCCAGATTTTATGTTGGTTATCAGACCCAAAAAACCACCAAAAGCAAGAAAATGGTGAACAACTACAAATAAATCAAATGTTTTAAAGATAAAATTAGAGACATGAACGGCTACATTTTCCAGCAAAAAGAAGCCAGAGGCTATGAGGCAACTAAACCAACTCCAGTCCTGCTGGGAATAAACCACGTCAGCTTGAAAAACTGGATCTAGAAGCAAAGCCCAGAAGCCAGCCACACAACTCTGAATGCCAAACACGCCTCGTGTGGCAGTCAGATTCCAAAAGACTTTCTCCTTCGCTGGCAATGAGCGGTAAGTCATACTCAACCATGAAGACAAAAAATGTGAAAAACAAAATATTCCCAAGTAGAGAAAGAAGCCAATGGCCACTAGTGCCAAACGAACTTCCCACAGAAAATAATTCCAGGCAAATATGGATCTAGATGTTGCCTCATCATTTTGAAGATTCATGTCTTCTACTTATGTTGAAGTGATTTGGGGAGCATCTACTAGTCAGGTCCACTTGGGAATCTTGAACTTTTGCTCATGCAGTGAGGAGCAACCAAATTCTCATTGTCATCTGTAGAAAAAAATAAAAAAAAAGTTCTATACAGGAATACACACATGCTTACACATTAACATTTTATACCTAGTTCTAAGAAATCATACAGACTCAGTTTACAGAAAGCACTAAGAGGTCCTTCAGTTTAGGTAAAGCTTCTTGTATGACAAAATGGCTTAGAATTTTGTGTAAAGAAATAATTATTCAACAAACTGATTAAGTAAACATCATATGGGAATCCAACTATGCATTACTAGTAGCAATGCAGAAGTTCCTTGGATTTCTTGCACATACTGTACTTCTGCAATTAACACTGAAATAATCATACATTCTTAGTACCTGTTATCAGCCATATTAGTGTGGCTCTGAATCCAGATACTATCCTATATAAACAAGTCATGTCCTTGTAATTGAAATTAAATATGTGTAAATATATACTTATTGTAATGAACTTTTTAAGCTATGTTTTTTTAAAAAATGTTAGAGTTGCATGCACCTAACTATGAAAAATGCTGAGGAGAAAACTAAAGATGGCATGGGGGATAGCTGGCTGACAAGAAATCCACAGTCACCTTCTTTGATCTGTGCCTTCCACAAGGATTGAACTTATTAAGATGGGCCTGCAGAATAGCTTAGACAAAATTATGGTTGGCTAATGTGCAACTCAATACATTATATAAATCCTGTCAGAGTAACTAGTATATGGTTTGATATATTCTGTGAATCAAAAAACTCAAGTCAATTCAGATAAACATGGTTAACTAAAACTAAAATAAATTTCAGATAAACATGGTTAACTAAAACATGAATTAGCAGGAACAGAGTTATGAGCTAAATAAAAATAGATAATCAGTGGTTTATAGCCAACTGTGTGTTCTTTCACTGTATCTTACTTACCTTGTATTGTTTCACACTGTCAGGAAAATGAAGTTGCACATACAAGCTTGGAGGCTACTTAGGGAACACTGTGGCCCTAACAGGTAACTGCTGTACTTTGCAGGCAATTTCACAGGTGCATATGACTGCCTAGTCATTAGCAGGGAAGGGATGTTTTCAAGCTTTCTTCCATAGTGCCTTGTAGATGGATTTAAGTAAGCACTAAGTTCCAGATGTATATTTCATTCCTAGCCATTATAAGCACATTATTTATTTTATTTTTATTTTAATTTCATTTATATCCTGCCCTTCTCCGAAGACTCAGGGCGGCTTATGCACCTTTATTCAAATCTGGATCACAATAATTAACCCTTAACTGAAAATAAATTAACACAAACACACACAAACATAAAAAATATGCAGTACTTACTAACATCCTACCAGATACTTTTAGCAATTGTTCCTGATTTCTGATTTTTTTTAAAAAAATAGTATTTATTTCTCTCTCTGATGACTTTGTACAATAATGGTTATAGTTGTCTGATTACCAAGGAAAGAATTACATTTTTCCCCTTAAGAGTTGACAGGCACTCAGTTGATGGACTGTCTGCCATTACACAAAAATCAGGTACCGGTATGCCTAATTCAGAGTTGAATTCCCAATTTTGTGCTGGCTGAGCATGATGAGAGCGGGACTCCAACATAGAACTGAAGCGACAGCTAGCTCAATATTCCCACCCAAAGGTATTTTTAAAATAAATTTCTGCAGCCTGATCCTTTTAACTTGGAAATACAAAAATCTAAGTATGCCACTGTCACTAGATGCTCACCCTATAATGTTAATAATTTCATATAAGGTAATTCTCCTGATGATCATCTTCCAAAATTCTGTCTTCCCAAGTCCTTTCTCCATAGACCTCATTGCTTAAGAAAACCTTTCTGGGTAATGCAGACAACCAAGCCATCCCCAAAGCCCAAGGCTTCTCCAGATTAATTCTTGTCTAGCAACAGATTTAATATACCGTAAGTAAAGCCTTGTTGTGACACCCTTATTAAACACCTAAAACGTTGAGAGAGAAAAAACTGTTTTTAGAGAAGAGTGGCTACGCTAATAACTCTGAAGAAACCCCGAGGGACAGGGAAAAGTAATAATGTATCCCAAAAATTACACTTCCAAATTACAGGTAGTCCTCAACTTATGACCACAATTGAGCCCAACTTTTCTGTTGCTAAGTGAAACATTTGTTAAATGAATTTTGCCCCATTTTACAATGCTTTCTTGCCACAGTTGTTAAGTGACTCATTACAGTTCAGTTAGTAACACAGTTGTTAAGTGAATCTCCCCCTTTGACTTTGCTAGTAAAAGAGGTCAGAGAAGGTGGCCACATGGCCCCCAGTACACAGCAACCGTCATAAATAGGAACCTGTTGCCAAGTGTCCAAATTTTGATCACAGCACCACGGGAATGCTCCAAAGGTTAAGTGTGAAAAAACGGTCGGTAAGTGGCTTTTTTTCCCCCAGTGCCTTTGTAACTTGGAACGGTCATTAAGTGAACTATTATAAAGCGAGGACTACCTGCACTCCCCCTCAGATCTCCTCGCCCTCGTCTCTCTGGTTCCATAAAGAAATACGAATTAAGCTTCACTTCTGCTAAAAGCGTCTTCCGGTATTGTAAAACTAACAGAGAAAAAAAACCACCGCCACCGCCGACGCCACCCAACCCGGAGAGCAACCGGCTCCCTTCGTCCCTGGCGGGTGGGCAAACGGAAACCGGGGCTATTCGGGGCTTATGGTGTACATCCGTGTCCCAACTTCACCCTTTAAAAAAAAAACACGCTGGCATCCGAGAAGGGGGTTGTGTTTATTCTTACTCCCCCTCTACACACACACAACACACAACACACACACTTAAATTTTTACCACAGCCTTCTTTATTCGTGCCAGAAGCACTTTCAGATCCAGGGGTCTTCAAACTTGGCCCTTTTATGACTTGTGGACTTCAACTCCCAGAATTCCTCAGCCAGCAAAGCTGGCTGAGGAATTCTGGGAGTTGAAGTCCACAAGTCATAAAAGGGCCAAGTTTGAAGACCCCTGTTAAACATTCAACACGAAGTAAAATCAGCATGAAACCCCAGAAGCCCCCCCCCTCGGTCAGAGATATTACCACAGCCGAGGGAGGAGGAGGAAAACTGCAGCTCGCCAAAAGGAAGCCGCGTTTTCTCTCCTCAAGGCTTCTCCTAAACGCCGCGCCGCTAACTATTCCGAAGCGGTCCTTACCGGTTTTACACCAAAAGGTCTCTCGCTCGGTCGCTTTTCTCTTCCTCTTCGCAACTACCCCAATCTGCCTTCCGTTTTGCTTCTCTGGAAGTTTTGGGTTGGTTTGGTTTGGGTTGGAGTTTTGTTTTTTTTTAAATGTCCTCTTCCCGTCACGCGCTTAGCAACACCGCCCCCCCCTCCTCCTCCTCCTCGCGGTCAGCCGGGTCCAAAGCAACCGCCGAGGACGCCAGGTCGCTTCTGTGGCGCGCTCGCGGACCGGGCCGCGCACGCGCCTTCGTTTCCCCTTTTCTTCATCCTCTTCGTCAGCTAAAACGGGTTGGGGCGAACCATTTGGCCCACTCGGAGAGGGGGAGGAAAGGGGAACGTAGAGTCGCCGTGGGGAACAGTTTCTGAGGCAGATGGGCGTGAAATCTAAATGAACGAGTCAATTTCTTCGGAATAATAACGAAGTCAAAACTTCGCACGCACCATAAACGACCCGCCTTGGCAAATATTAGCTGTGACTCTTTAGACGCCTAAAAGGCGCTCTCTCCAGTTCTGTTGGACTTTGAACCCTAGACTTCGGGCTGAGACCAAATTTGTTTCTGTTATTTTGTACGCGATGCTCGCGTGATAAGCTTTGAGGTTTGGGGGTTTTTTTAAGTGCCTTTCCGTCAGATTTTTTTTTTCTTCCATATAAACGTAAGATGTGGGTATCATCCTGTATCAATGTAAGGCCCTTTGGAAAAATTACAGCCCCCAATTAGTACGTGGTGTGCTTTCAAGAATAGTTGTCTGGTGTTGGGAGAATGGTGGCATGTCACCTTTGAAATGCGTGTCGTGATCTAGGTCAATTCATTGATATTGAGGTATCATTGATATTGAAGTATCTAGGACTATTCACGTACACCCTGTCTCATAATTGCCTAATAATAAGTTAAAGCTCATGTGCTAAGATAGGATCATTCTGCTAAGCTTGTAAGCCGCCCTGAGTCTTCGGAGAAGGGCGGGATATAAATGGAATTAAAAAATTAAAAAAAAAATTCTCAACAGCAGGAGCTTTCGGTTACCCGCATCATAAGGTTTGTCCTCCAGCCTTGAGGAATCTAGGCAGATTTAATTCAGAAATTGCATAATGTGATAGGAACATCTTGGTGAAATAGATGATACCTATCTGTTGTTGTTAGTTGCAAAGTCGTGTCTGACCCATCACAACCCTATGGACAATGTTCCTCCAGGTCTTCCTGTCCTCTACCATCTTCTGGAGTCCATTTAAGCTCACGCCTACTGCTTCAGTGACTCCATCCAGCCACCTCATTCTCTGTCGTCCCCTTCTTCTATTGCCCTCAATCTTTCCCAGCATTAGGCTCTTCTCCAGTGAGTCCTTCCTTCTCATTAGGTGGCCAAAGTATTTGAGTTTTTGCTTCAGGATCTGGCCTTCTAAAGAGCAGTCAGGGTTGATTTCCTCTAGGACTGACCGGTTTGATCGCCTTGCAGTCCAAGAGACTTGCAGAAGTCTTCTCCAGAGTTCAAAGGCCTCAATTCTTTGGCGCTCAGCCTTTTTTATGGTCCAGCTTTCCCTGCCATACATTGCAACTGGGAAGTCCATAGCCTTGACTATACGCACTTTTGTTGACAGGGTGATGTCTCTGCTTTTTAGTGTGCTGTCTAGATTTGCCATGGCTTTCCTCCCCACGAGCAAGCGTCTTTTAATTTCTTGGCTACAGTCCCCATCTGCAGTGATCTTGGAGCCCAGGAAAATAAAATCTGTCACTACCTCCATTTCTTCCCCATCTATTTGCCAGGAATTGAGAGGGCCGGATGCCATGATCTTGGTTTTCTTAATGTTTAGTTTCAACCCAAGTTTTGCACTTTCCTTCACTCGCAACAAGAGTCTCTTTAGTTCCTCTTCACTTTCTGCCATTAGAGGAGTATCATCTGCATATCTTAGGTTGATGATGTTTCTTCCGGCAATCTTAATTCCAATTTTTGATTCATCTAGCCCTGCCTTTCTCATGATGTGCTCTGCATATAAGTTAAATAGGCAAGGCAACAGTATACAGCCTTGCCGGACTCCTTTCCCAATTTTGAACCAATCAGTGGTTCCGTGTCCAGTTCTCACTGTTGCTTTTTGGCCCACATATAGGTTTCTCAAGAGACAAATAAGATGGTACACCCATCTCTTTAAGGACTTGCCACAGTTTGTTATGATCCACACAATCAAAGGCTTTAGCATAGTCAATGAAGCAGAAGTAAATGTTTTTCTGGAACTCTCTAGCTTTCTCCATGATCCAGCGTATGTTGGCAATTTGATCTCTAGTTCCTCTGCCTCTTTGAAATCCTGCCTGTACTTCTGGTAGTTCTTGATCAACATACTGCTGAAGTCTAGCTTGTAGGATTTTAAGCATAACTTTACTAGCGTGAGAAATGAGTGCAATGGTGCAATAGTTTGAACATTCTTTGGCACTGCCTTTCTTTCTTTCTTTCTTTCCCATCGCCCAGTACGCTCACACAGAGAAGGCCTCCTCAGGGTACCGTCAGCTAGGCAATGTTGGCTGGTGACCCCCAGGGGGAGGGCCTTCTCTGTGGGAGCGCCAGTCCTATGGAATCAGCTCCCCCCTGAGCTTCGGATGGCCCAAAATCTCAAGTCCTTTCGCCGCGGCCTCAAAACACTCCTTTTCCACCTGGCTGACCTGGACTGACAGGCATTTTAATTATATTTACAATTTTTAATTTATTTTTAATTTTAATTTATTGCACAGATGATTTTAATTTTATTTTTATCTTAATTTCTGTACTTATTATATGTTTTGTTGTTAGCCGCCCTGAGTCCTTCGGGAGATAGGGCGGGATATAAATCCCATTAATAAATAAATAAATAAATAAACTGATCTTTTCCAATCCTTTTTTTTATTGAAAAGTTTTACAGTACATTTTTAAATACAAAACCCCTCCCCTTCCCCTCCCCTCCCCCCAAACCTCCCCAACTCTCCCCTCCCCTCCCCCCCTCCCCGACTTCCCAGAGCTAAATACAGGGTATAAAAATACAAACAAGCGACTTCCGGTGGCTCCGCGGCGACGGAGACAGCCTTCCCGGGCTGCCCGTGGCTCAGCTGTTGTTTTTTCGCCCGAAACAGTGCCGATCAGCTGTTCGGGCGAATTTGAAGCCCCCTCCTCGGGAGAAGAGGAGGGGGTGAGGCCCCAGGTAGGGGTAGAGTTCTCCGGGGCCGCCTGAGCTTGGAGCTTGGGCGGCTGAAGGATTGAACTCCCCCGAAGCCTGGGTTGCTCCCAGCTGGCTGGCGTCTCTGCTCCGGACTTCTTGGAGCAGAGCCAGGCGTCTGCGACCACCCCTGCCTGAAGAAAGGACTATGGATTAAAGGAGCAGGCAGAGCGGTACAAGAGGAAAAGGTGAAGAGGATTATTTTATTATACTCTCGAGCTTGGTGGACTTTTTAAACTTTTAGTGAAAGTGCGTCACAATTGAAAAGTAAAAGATGGCGGCTAAACCTCCCCCTAAAACTCTACGGAGTGGTGGATCTTCTCCGGTGCAACAATCATCATTACAGGCGTTGCATCCTCCTGATGTATTGACACCGAAGGACTTACGAGATGCTCTGGATAAACTTTTGGAATCAATTAATCAATCAATGGCTGATAAATTTGCACAGATGGAGGAGAAATTGGAGAAACTGGAGGAGAGAATGGAAGAGAGGATGGAACAGAAGCTCAGTGTGATGAAGGTAGACATTTTGTCTTCAGTGCATAAAGTGGCGGAATGTGTGGAAGATTTAGATGAAAAATTGGATGATTTGACTCAAAAGAATGAAATATTAGAAGTTAAGGTACGGGAGAATGAAAATTTAAGAGACAAAATGGAAAGGGAGTTAAGCCTTGCCCAATATTACCAGATGCAGTTTGCTGTTAGAATCAGAGGTTTAAAAGAGAACATTAAGGAAGATTTAAAGCAGCTGGTTTCTGAGGCTTTTGAAGTGGTATTGAATCAGCCAGCATCTGAAATAAGAGCAGCTATGGATAAAGTGTTCCGTGTAAACTCATGGATTGCCAGACAGAGAAAGTTGCCTAGAGATGTGGTGGTTTACTTCACAAAAAGAGAAATCAGAGATGAAGTTATACAAGCTGCTTATGATGCTAAAGTTGTGATTGCTGATCAAGAAGTTTTGGTTTTAAAGGAGATTCCTCCAAAGATTTTGAGGAGAAGGAAGGATTTTACATTTCTTGTGCAAGAGCTCAAGCAACGAGATATAAGGTTCAGATGGGAGATTCCAGACGGGCTGATGGTGATGTATGAAGGCAAAAGGTACCGGTTGATTACTGTGAAGCAAGCGCGTGATTTCTACAATACTGTTTTAAAAGCAACCCCATTAACACTTCTGGAAGCTGCAAAGGGATCGGGAGAAGGAGAAGGAGAACATCAAGAGGATGAAACTGAGGAAAATGGTGCTGGAGGAGATCAAGCTACAACCTCTTTGGATGATCCTAGAGAGCAAAGGGTAACGCGTGCTGCTTTAAAAAGAGCAAAGAAAATAAAAGAACAAGATCAGCAAAAGTCTTCAGAATCTTCACAACGTACTCATAGCCAAGCAGTGGGAGGAGCACGGCCTAAAGAAGATAGTCCTATCAAAGCAGTGCTTCAAGAGCTTTGGGAGGATATGCATGGTAACTAAATTTTTGACTTGGAACGTTAATGGACTAAATTCACCACAGAAGAGAAAGAAGGTTTTTCAATATTTAAAACAATTTAAGATAGATGTTATATGTTTGCAAGAAACGCATATTAGGGCTATGGACCAAAAGTTTTTATTGAACTCAAGACTGGGTACGCATTTTGTTGCCTCTGCAATGAATAAGAAAAATGGAGTGGTTGTTTATATTAAAAGTGCCATAACAGCGGATTTAATTGAAGCAGATAAGCATGGAAGATACGTACTGATAGACTTGTTGTTAGAAGGCAAAAAGACGCTTCTAGTTGGACTGTATGCTCCTAATCAACAACAACAACAGGGTGACTTTTTTAGTTTACTTTATACAAAGCTTACCCAGTTGGATTATAAATCTTTTATTTTTATGGGGGACTGGAATGGTGTTATGGATGTACAGATGGATAAGGCTGGAGCTTTTAAGCGCATTCCAAGTCATGCTAGACTGCCTAAATCTTTTTTTGAAATGAAGGATGACTTGGAATTGCGAGATATCTGGCGCGAGAGACACCTGCAGGAAAAGGATTATACTTTTTATTCTGATAGACATAAATCTTTTTCGAGGATTGATTTTATTTTGGTGACTAATGACTTTTTTTTGAGGACTAAAAAGGTGAAGATTTGTGCAAGAACTATTTCTGATCATAGTCCAGTGTGGTTAGAGATTGATAAGGAGAAAAGAGACAGGCGCTCGTGGCGCGTAAATGAGAACTTGTTTAGAAATCAGAGAAATGTGGAAGAATGCAAACAGCGGATGAAGGATTTTTTTGAAACTAATATGAACAAAGGTACTTCTATGGACATGGTGTGGGATGCTAGCAAGGCATACATGAGAGGGGTGTTGATATATATGAACAACAAACATAGACGTGCTGTGAAGCTAGGAGGAAAGAATTGGAGAATGAAATAAAGGAAAAAGAAAAGGCTTTGATTTTGAATTCAGAGGATGTGAAGACTAAGGAGGCTATTAAATTGTTAAGAGGACAATTTGATAAATTAATGGCTGACCAAGTGGCAACCAATCTGCGGTTTGCCAGGCATAACACTTTTTGTAACGCTAACAAACCAGGCAGATGGTTAGCTTATAGATTGAGGAAAAAACAAAGGGCTTCTAATATAGACAAGATTGAGCATAAAGGAAGGGTCGTGTTTCAACAGGACCTTATCAAGGACGCTTTTGTGGATTTTTATTCTAAATTATATGCTAAGGAGAAAATTAATGAAAAGGACATTGATATATATTTGGAAAATGCTAGCATCCCGGTTCTTACGCAAGTACAAAAAGAAGGGATTAATCAACTGATCACAGAAGAAGAAATTTTTATAGCAATTAAGGAATTGAAGGTGGATAAAGCACCAGGTACGGATGGCTTGACTGCGGCCTATTATAAAAATTTACAATTAGAAATGATAAAACCGTTAAAGGAACTGTTCCAGACAATCCAGAGGGGGGGAAAGGTGCCACCGTCTTGGAGAACAGCTTTTATCTCTTTGATTCCGAAGGAAGACCAAGATGTTACTCAAGTTAAAAATTATAGACCGATATCGCTTTTAAACACAGATTACAAGATATTTGCTAAGGTTTTGGCTAATAGACTGATGAGGGTTCTGCAACAGGTGATTCATGGGGATCAAACAGGGTTTATTAGTGGTAGGCAAATGAAAAATAATGTGAGGCATATAGTTGATGTGTTAGAGTTTTTGGAAAGGAACAACCAGATTGCTGCGGTGCTAATTTTTTTAGATGCTGAAAAAGCTTTTGATCAATTGAATTGGAAATTTTTGTTGAAAGTTTTAGATAAAATGGATTTTGGGGAAAATATTTACAACCGATTAGGGCATTATATAAAAAACAAACTGCCCGAATTATAGTTAATAATAGCTTGACAGAAGCATGTAATATTGAGAAGGGCACAAGGCAAGGGTGTCCGTTATCGCCCTTGTTATTTGTGTTAACATTAGAGATATTATTGGTTAAAATTCGGAATTCGGAAAAAATTAAGGGGATTCAAATTGGAGATCAGGACTACAGATTGAGAGCATTCGCAGACGATCTGGTTGTTACAGTGACCCAGCCAGAGAACTCTGTTGTGGACCTGATGGAGATAATAACACAATATGGGAAGGTTTCTGGATTTAAGGTTAATGTACAAAAAACAAAAATTATGGCCAAAAATATGACAACATCGCAAAAGGCCCTTTTAGAAGGATTAACTGGATTTGAGATTGTTAAAAGGGTTAAATATTTGGGGGTGATTTTGTCACCCTCTAATACAAAGCTATATAAAAATAATTATGAAAAATTATGGGGGAAAATTCAAAAAGAATTGGAGAGTTGGAAAAAATTGCAATTGTCTTTGCTGGGACGGATCGCAGCAGTAAAAATGAATGTCCTGCCTAAATTTTTATTTTTATTTCAAATGATACCGATTCTTAAGAAAGATTCTAACCTGGAGGAATGGCAGCGAGGTATCAATAAATTTGTGTGGGCAGGGAAAAAACCACGAGTTAAACTTAAGATTATGCAGGATACTCGTGAGAGAGGTGGCCTTAAACTGCCTAATTTTAAATTATATTATGAAGCTGCTGCATTAGTAGGAATAAGTGACTGGATTAATTTGACGCAAGGGAGGTTATTAAATCTTGAGGGCCACGATTTGTTGTTTGGCTGGCATGCATATTTGTTGTATGATAAGAAGGTAGACAACGTGTTTAGGGTGCATATTGTAAGACAGGCATTGCTGAGAGTTTGGAAGAAGTACAGACATAAGTTAAGTTGCAAGATACCATTGTGGGCAATTCCAAAGCACGCAATAGAAAATATACATGCTGGCTTCAAACATGATTTGACTACGTACAAGGAGATTCTCAGTTTGGAAAGAAATGTTTGGTGTTTGAAATCATATAGCCTCTTGCGAGAAGAGAAGGTTGTTCAAAATTGGTTTCAATATACTCAGTTACGGGCCAGGTGGAAAGAAGACCAGAAAAATGGATTTACAATGACTGATGAAAATTTGATAAAGCAAATTAGGAATCTGGGACCAGCACATATCAAACGGATATATCTTGCATTGATAGAGATTGACTCAGAAACAGAGCTTGTTAAGGATTGTATGATAAAATGGGCCCAAAATATCCAGGAAGTCATTACAATGGACACGTGGGAGAAGATTTGGGTGAGGAACGTAAAATTTACACAAGCTCAAAATTTAAGAGAGAATTTTTACAAAATGTTTTATAGATGGCATTTAGATCCCAAAAAGCTTGCAAGTATGTATCCGAATTATCAGCCTAAATGTTGGAGGTGCGGTGATGAAGATGCAACATATTTTCACATATGGTGGACTTGTAAAAAGGTTAAGGCTTTTTGGATAAAAGTCTGGTGGAATATGCAGAAGATTTTTAAACAGAGGTTAAAGTTTTGTCCGCAATTTTTTTTGTTGGGAATAATTACAGATGCCACAGTTGTGGACACCAAGTTGATGTTGAATTTAATTACGGTGGCAAGACTTTTGATAGGCCAATATTGGAAGAAAGAGGAACTGCCGACCATAGAGGAGTGGACTTTAAAGGTTTCCGACCTGGCAGAGATGGCGAAGATTTCGGCCTATTTGAAAGATCATTCGCAAGAACGCTATATTATGGAATGGAGAAAATGGATTGATTTTATCCAGAACAAGTATAGGGTTAAGAAGTTTTATGTAGCATTTGAATAAGTCTTCTTTCGTGTTTTTTTCTTTATTATCTTAGTTTTTTTTATATATATATATTCAATATTATTATTATTTGTTTTATCTTATATAAGCTAGAGAGTGATGGATTTTAGAGTTTATAATTGTTAGTATATGATTGTTTATGATTGCTTTTTATATATATACCTTGTATTTAGCTCTGGGAAGTCGGGGAGGGGGGGAGGGGGGGAGGTAGGGAGGGGGGAGGAGGGAGGGGGAAGGGGGGATTCTTAAAGGAAAACTGTATTTTAAAACTCTTCAATAAAAAAAAATACAAACAAGCATAATGATCCACACAATCAAAGGCTTTAGCATAGTCAATGAAGCAGAAGTAAATGTTTTTCTGGAACTCTCTAGCTTTCTCCATGATCCAGCGTATGTTGGCAATTTGATCTCTAGTTCCTCTGCCTCTTTGAAATCCTGCCTGTACTTCTGGTAGTTCTTGATCAACATACTGCTGAAGTCTAGCTTGTAGGATTTTAAGCATAACTTTACTAGCGTGAGAAATGAGTGCAATGGTGCAATAGTTTGAACATTCTTTGGCACTGCCTTTCTTTCTTTCTTTCTTTCCCATCGCCCAGTACGCTCACACAGAGAAGGCCTCCTCAGGGTACCGTCAGCTAGGCAATGTCGGCTGGTGACCCCCAGGGGGAGGGCCTTCTCTGTGGGAGCGCCAGTCCTATGGAATCAGCTCCCCCCTGAGCTTCGGATGGCCCAAAATCTCCAGTCCTTTCGCCGCGGCCTCAAAACACTCCTTTTCCACCTGGCTGACCTGGACTGACAGGCATTTTAATTATATTTACAATTTTTAATTTATTTTTAATTTTTAATTTTAATTTATTGCACAGATGATTTTAATTTTATTTTTATCTTAATTTCTGTACTTATTATATGTTTTGTTGTTAGCCGCCCTGAGTCCTTCGGGAGATAGGGCGGGATATAAATCCCATTAATAAATAAATAAATAAATAAACTGATCTTTTCCAATCCTTTTTTTTATTGAAAAGTTTTACAGTACATTTTTAAATACAAAACCCCTCCCCTTCCCCTCCCCTCCCCCCAAACCTCCCCAACTCTCCCCTCCCCTCCCCCCTCCCCGACTTCCCAGAGCTAAATACAGGGTATAAAAATACAAACAAGCATAATCTAAAATATGCAAACAACAATAAAATATTAAATTCTATCGCACTTTAACTCTTAATAAAATAACTACAAGCTAGTTATACATCATATAAATCCACTACTTATTCAAATGCTAAGTGAAACTTTTTAGTCCCATATTTATTCTGGATATAATCAATCCATCTTCTCCACTCCACAATATACCTCTGTTGCGATTGGTCTTTCAAATACGCTGAAATCTTTGCCATTTCCGCCAAATTGGAGACTTTTAAAGTCCATTCTTCTATAGTTGGCAGTTCTTCCTTCTTCCAATATTGCGCTACTAAAAGTCTCGCTGCCGTAATTAAATTCAACATCAGCTTAGTGTCCACAACGGTAGTAACTGATAATGCCCAGTAAAAACAATTGCGGACAAAACTTTATCCTTTTCTTGAATATTTTTTGCATATTCCACCAAATTTTAATCCAAAATGCTTTAACCCTTTTACGAGTCCACCATATATGAAAATACGTTGCATTCTCACAGCCACACCTCCCACATTTGGGCTGACAGCTCAGATACATGCTTGCTAGTTTTTTAGGATCTAAATGCCACCTATAAAACATTTTGTAAAAGTTCTCTCTTAAATTTTGGGCCTGTGTAAATTTTACATTTCTCACCCAGATCTTTTCCCAAGTATCCATTGTGATAACTTCTTGAAAATTCTGAGCCCATTTTATCATACAGTCTTTGACAAGTTCCGTCTCTGAATCAATTGCTATCAATGCAAGATATATCCTTTTTATATGAGCTTGACCTTGATCTCTAATTTGCTCTACCAAATTTTCATCAGTCATCAAAAAACCGGTTTTCTGGTCCTCTTTCCACCTAGCCTGTAATTGCCCATACTGAAACCAAGTTTGTACTATCTTTTCTTCTTTCAAAATGTTATATGACTTTAATTGCCATACATTCCTTTCCAAACTTAAAATTTCCTTATATGTAGTCACATCATGTTTAGGTATTGCCCAAATGGGTATCTTATACTGATCTTTTCCAATCCTGTGGCCACTGTTGAGTTTTCCAAATTTGCTGGCAAATTGAGTGTAGCACTTTTACTGCATCGTCTTTTAAGATTTTGAATAGCTCAGCTGGAATACTGTCACCTCCAGTAGCTTTGTATCTGTAACCATATGCTTTTCACATTTTGCCCTTCATTTTCTAATTAAAAGTTTATCAATGGTGTTAACTTGAGAGATACTTTAAACTTCTTCCCAAACCAAATCACTGTACTACTTCTTTTCATAATTCTGTATGAATTAAATCAGGTTCTCAAACTGCAGGTCCTCTAGGAACAGACAGGACTTTGGGTGGGGGAACCTCACATTTTTAATGTATTTCATGGATTTGGAATTTTAATGCATTAGTAGTGGTCAGATCTGTAATTACACCTATTGATCATGTAACAAATTAGGAGCAGCTACTGATGAACAGTCTACGCCAGCTATAGAGAATTGGGTTGTGTGTATCTCAGAAATATTTCTGTGCTTCTTTCTGGTATCTTTGCCAACATGGTGTGCTACAATGTATTCATATTATTTGCAGTGTTTAGAAATCAATGGTACAGGCAGTCCTTGACTTTCAAATAGCTTAGCAACTATTTGAAGTTACAACTGACCCGAAAAAGGGCACATAGACCAGGATATGAAGTTCTGATGGTCAGGTACTCTCTGCGGTCACACGACTGAACTTTGGGCACTTGGCAACATGTCTGTATTTATGGTGGCTGTTTGCAGCATCCTGCAATCACATGACCACATTTTACAATGGTTTTGCCAAAAACAGGCATTTACTTCCACTTTCCAGCAAAACTGTGCCCATAGCAAATCATTGTTTGCTTAATAAATGCAATGATTTGCTTAATGATTGTTGCGGAAAAGGTGGAAAATTGGGTCAGTCACATGACTGACCCATTTTTATAATCATGCTATATGACTGCAATAGACAGGCTCTATTTAATGGAGTTGGACATTGACTATTTGGGTGTGGGCTCTGTTAAGCCACACACCAGCACAATATTCAGTGTATAAACCAGAGCCAAGGCTGTTATTGGTAGGGTGTTAGCATCAGCACCCCAAGATGTTTCCGCCAGTCTGCTCAGTAAATTATTGCAGCTTTTCAGTTTTGCAGTTGTTTTTTCCAGGTGTTGTCGTAAAGTTAGTGATCTACCCAATAGTTGTGGACGAAATCACCCAATGTATCATTTTATGGGTGGCATGAGAGCAATTCTATACCAGATTAGGATTATGATAGGAGAGGCATTTCTCCCATGGCTCCTGAACATCCAGTATAATCCTAAACTCTGATATCATCTGTTCAGTTTGGCTTAGCATATTAAGCATTCCTAGCCATTATGGCTTGTGTTAGGTAAGCTCAAATAGTAGTGGCATAATAAGAAAACCTTGGTTAAGCATTCCTGCTATGTAAAAGTGAAATATCCACATGAAGTCCATTATGGTCTAGTGCAGGGGTAGGCAACCTCGGCTCTTGTATGACTCATGGACTTCAACTCCCAGAATTCCTGAGTCAGCTCTCTATTTAATTTCATTGCATTCTATAGATTTTTTAGCATATTTTTTAATATGGTGCAGAACACAGACAGAAAACCTGTATTTGTTTTTCCCAGCACAAAACTTTAATTATGCAAAATTAAAGTCCTAACTTACTCCACTAGCTTCCTATAAGATGACAAGGATTTTGATTCTTATTTCATCTATAAACTTCTGTCTTGATGTTCTATGTCCCTTTTCCTATACTTGTATATTTTCCTATCTTAGATCTTTCTTAGATCTTTAAATCTTTTCTATTCCCCCATATCTCCAGCATTTATGGCCAGTCTCAGTTCACCTGCACATGAAAACCCTTTTCACTCTTACAGACTTGCAAATGGCTTTTCTCTACCCCTTCCACTCCACACTCACAATCCTCAGTTTATGTGCTTGGTTTGGCTTGCTTGAGGTTGCAGACTCTGGCTGACTTCTTTTCCTCCCAGTCTCTCAGGGGTCTTGCAGCTCAAGAATTGAAGTTCTCTCTTGCTGTCTGAAGAGAACTACCGAAATACTTGCTCTTTAACACCAATTTTACAATCTTTTTTTTTTTACCGCGACTTATGATCTTCCCTGCCATATTCCCCAATGACATTAAGAGGGCACCTTGTAGGTCTTCTAGTCAAACCCCCTGCCTATGGCAGGAGACCCTATACCAGGGATCTTCAAACTTGGCCCTTTTATGACTTTTGGACTTCAACTCTCAGAATTCCTCATCCAGGCATGCTGGCTGAGGAATTCTGGGAGATGAAGTCCACAAGTCATAAAAGGGCCAAGTTTGAAGACCCTTGCCCTATACCCGTGGTGGCGAACCTATGGCATGCGTGCCACAGGTGGCATGCAGAGCCCTCTCTGTGGGCACACGTGCTGTCGCCCCAGTCCCAGGCCTTCAGCTAGGTTTTATAAAATCTTTTCGCTTTAGGCCTCTGCTGCCATGTGCAAAAAAAAAGGTTCAATCAATCAATCAATTTCAACTTCTCGCAGGAAAAAAAAAGATCTCACAAAGTTGGAATTGATTGATTGAACTTTTTAGTCCCACCCAGTCTGCCATTACCACCACAGCCATGCCCACCAAATGGGCCACGCCCACCTGGCACCTAATGATACCTAAGTGGGTTTGTGGTTGAGGTTTGGGCACTTGGTCTCTAAAAGGTTCGCCATTACTGCCCTATACCATTTCAGACCAATTCTTAAAAATCTCCAGTGTGGAGCTCCTACAACGTCTGAAGGCAAGCCATTCCACTGATTAATTGTTCTCACTGTTGGGAAATTTCTTCTTAGTTCTATGTTGAATCTCTCTTTAATGATCTTCCCTTTTTTTCTTTTGTTTCCCTTAAAACTTTGTAAGAAATTAAGTTTCCACAGCTTAACTATTTAATTTTAATGGCAAATTCTGTTGATGTGATCTCTAAAAACTTCACAACCACAGCGTTTCAGGCACCAAATTGCCTCAAGTCCATTTTGGATTTTCAATGTGCTGGAAAGGGAACAGTATTGAATAAAGATTTTTTCATTAATTTTAAATATGTAAAGCTGTTCATGTTTATTTATGTATTTAGTCACTTACAGTCAGAGATCAATTAACATATTTTATGAAATTTTTATTGATTTCAAAAGATAAGATAAAATACAAATTTAAAAAAATGACAAGAGCAAAGAATAACAACTACAAAGAAGACAAGAAAAAATTAACAACACTGGGTAATAAAGAAAAATGGAGTATATGACAGATACACAATTAACCTCCACCCCGGCTGAATGTTGATAAATATAACTCAGACAAATATAATAGATTCCCCCTCTTACTTGATGGGTCTACAAATAGTTGTACATTTTCAGAGATCAGTTAACAATTTATAGTAATTATATTTATAATGCTTGCCTAAGCCCATGTTTGTACTCTATTCCCCAAAATTGCCTTTGAGGTAAGGCAATCTGAAGTTGCCTAGAGAATGCATTGAAGTCATAGACAGTTTATTTTGGAGACAAGATTTAGTCCAAAGAGTTTGTGATTTAGTCTATGGAGATATTCCATACTAGTGGTCATCCAGCTGTCTCTATGGAAATAATAAAGTATATTTGTGTGGTTGATTCATTGCTACAGTGACTCCACAGATACTAGAAATTGCTAGGCTGAAAATATTCTCTTAATAAACAGTTTTATTTCTAGCAATGCCTCTAAATAAGGCTTTTATTGTGCAAGAAGCCTGCCATGGTCTTGGATATTTACAAAAATGTTTCACATTGTCCTTTAAAAAACTTTTTTTTCCTTACCACTTCTTCACCATGTTTATTTTCAAAAAACAATTAATAAAGAATGATGGAAGAACTGCACAAATGTACCAGGAACGGTCAAGATGGAAAGCCCTGAGATGAGCATAAAAACTGAAGAACTCCAGATGTTGTTGACATGGGGACTCATGAGCCCTATCCAGAAAATCTATAGCCAGGAATCAGAATTTCCAACATTTTTAAAGCCAGGATCACAATGTTTCTAACTATCAACTTTGCTTTCCCCAAGGTTTGGGTGGTACTAAGTTTATTCAGCAGAAAGACAAAGCATGGATAAAATTCCTAGCAAGTGATTCATTGACTCCACTCAGCCAATTTGAATTATTCCTCAACCACAATTGTTCATAAACACAGTCCAGAGCTGGTTATTATAAGCAAGAGTTCCTTCAAACTTTTGCCCCCCAAAATCATCTTGTGATTTTTTTTTCTTTTTTTTTTCTGAACCAAACTTTTTTTAGTACTATGCTATTTTCACATTAGTTGTAACGCAAGCAAGGGGAAAGCACTGGTGTCTGAAATGTTTGAAAAACTAAAAGATATTTTAAAAGAGTTTTATGTATCGCTGGCAACAGCAACAAGTTGCAAAGCAAGTATGATCACCAAAAGCTTAGTGACAGACGGTCCTCAACTTACCATCACAATTGAGCCCAAAATTTTGATTGCAAAGCGAAATGGCTTCTTAAATGAGTTTTGCCCCATTTTATTTCCTTTTTTTGCCACAGTTGTTAAGTGAATCACTGCAGTTAAGTTAGTAGCACAGATCTTAAGTGAATCTAGTTTCCCCATTGACTTTGCTTGTCAGAAGGTTGCAAAAGGTGGCCACAAAAGGTGATCCTGCGGTGAACCTATCCTGAGCTCCTGGATCTCATTGCAGGGTTTAGAAATTCAGGGTCTCTATGGTAAATTATGTTTTTGTCTCAAGTGCTTTATAACCTGCCCCATAAGAGTCAGAATGTTTTTATTTCTCTTGGAGTAGATGGCATGTTCCCTAATGATGGGGGGAAATTGTAATTAATTCTCGGTATGGTGCGATGGTCAGATATTATTGGCTGACATGAGAGCCAGTTTGATGTAGCGTTTAAGGAGCTGGCCTAGAAACCAGGAGAATGTGAGTTCTCAACTCTTTTAGGCATGAAAGCCGGCTGGATGACTTTGGGCCAGTGACTCTCTCTCAGCCCAACCATCTCAAAGAGTTGTTTTGGGGAAGATGCGAGGAGGAAGGAGTAAAGTATTGGCATGTTTACCACCTAGAGTTGTATATGGGAAATGAAAGTGGGATAAAATAAGAATAAAAATATTCAGTTCACAATGTCCCTGAACCTGAAGACCAATTAGAATGATCTTCCAGCTGTTTTAGGGATGGTTTTCAGCAATCTTAACAGTCAAGTCTGTCATGTACTTTGTTAAGCTCTGGGATTGAAAGATGGCAAGAACACTGAATAAGATTAACCCCAAGTAGCTTATTTCTTTCTCTTCCTGAATTCACTGATGAGCTCTGGAAAATGACGTAGAAGAAAGTATAACTAAAGAGAGGTCCATATTGAGGCCGACATTGTGATGATAAGAGCAGAATGGTTTTTGGTCAATTTAAGGCAAGGGTGTCAAGCGACGTATCGTGATTTTTTTTACCATTGCAGGCAATGGGTGGACGCAGTTTTGCTATGATGCATCCGGCCCATGGGCCAGCAGTTTGAGTCCCCTGAAGGAATCTCATCCAGGAACATTGTTCAAGAGAGCTGAGTGATGTTGCCCAAGAGTATGTGGGATGACATTCCTGCAGGTGGTTATGACAGGTTTGCCAGATACTTGGGGTTATAAAACTGCTCATATTTGCTCCATTAAACACAATTTGGCAGAATGTAGTGAAATGACCAGGAGAACATTTTGCAAAGGAAGCTGGGATTTACTGGAGTTTAAGAAGGTGAATAAAATACAAATAGCCCTCAACTTAAAACAGCTCATTAAGTGATTATTTAAGGTTACAATGGCATTGAAAAAAATGACTTATGACTGTTGTTCCCACATATCCCCGCGGTCACATAATCAAAATTCACACAGTTGGCAACTGGCTCATATTTATGATTGCAGTGTTCCCCCAGGATCATGTGATCACTCCTATGACCTTCTGACAAGCAAAATCAATGGGGAAGCTGCAGTGATTCACTTAACATCTCACAGTGAAGGTTGCAAAATGGGACAAAACTCAATAAATGTCTCACTTAGCAATAGAAATTTTGGGCTCAATTGTGGTCATAAGTCGAGGACTACCTCTACTTTGCAGAACGAGGTCTGCCACCTGTGAGCTGGTTCCATGACTTACTTAGCTCCTTTAAGCTCTGTGTGTCTTTAGGGAGAGAGTGAATACAATTAATGAGAGAGAAGAGAGAATTCAGTTAATGACTCTTTGGGAAAATGTTTAACACCGCCTTGAAGAAGGCAGTGGTGCGCTTGCTCCTCAATGATTGCCTTTTTATCTAACCTCATCTGACAGGTTCTGCTACTTTCCAATCCCTTCTTGTGAGGAAATATTTTTGCAAAGGTAATAGAAAAAAAGAATTGCAGAGAACCTTAAGTGAAGCAGGTGATCTGGATTCTTTTCAGTTGGGTTCAGGTAAAAAAAAAACAAACTACATTGGTCACTCTGACCTTCATCAGAACCGGGATGGGGAAAGGCAGCCCCTTGCTAGTTCTTTCATTCTCTCAGCAGCATTGACTATGATCACTTGTGCTATCCTCCTGGACCACCTAAGGCTTGGAGATAAAGGGCATTCTTGGAGATAAAGGGCATTGTCTTGTGACGGTTCCATTGCTATCTGAACAGGCAGTTCCCATCACCTGAAGGCAGGACAAGAAACAACAGATGGAAACTAATCAAGGAGAGAACCAACCTAGAACTAAAGAGAAATTTCCTGACAGTGAGAACAATTAATCAGTGGAATGACTTGCTTCCAGAAGTTGTGAATGCTCCAACACTGGAGTTTTTAAAGAAGAGACTGGACAACTATTTATCTGAAATGGTATAGGGCAGGGGTAGGCAACCTTGGCTCTTTTATGACTCGTGGACTTCAACTCCCAGAATTCCTGAGGCAGCATGGCTCAGCTTGGAAACCTCCCTTTCCCCTCAGCATGGCTGGCTCAGGAATTCTGGGAGTTGAAGTCCACGAATCATAAAAGAGCCAAGGTTGCCGACCCCTGGTCTAGGGTCTCCTTCTTGAGCAGGAAGTTGGACTGGAAAACCTCCAAGACCCCTCCCAACTCTCTTATTCTGTTCTGCTCTATTTACAGTAGTTATGGAGGAAGACTGGTTGAATTCCTGACTGCTCATTGTGAAACAAAACTTTGAGACAGTTGAGAAAACTACGGTTCAGTTAACTGAGAGAGCATATTGCATAAATGCAAATACAACCTAAGTGTTAATCCAATGCTACACATTTAACAGCACAGGGATGGTAGTGGAGAAGACATCTTGCCAATTATCCTGGTCTGTAGGAACTTGTAGAAAATGTGTTCATCATATTTGCCAGACTAAAACATGCCTTGTTCCACACCCTGATAAAATCGCCGATGTTGCAATTATAATATCCAGTCAGAGATTTTGGTTCACAATGAATTACCACTGGTACAACCAGCTCATATGTATATCAGAATCCATGCCATTTCTAATACATGATGATTAGAAGCTTTACGGCTATGATGTTTCATGAGCCACACTTCTGGGTATTATGTGAAAGTGACCTAATCTACTCATCTTAACTCATAAAATGAAAACTTGACAAACATGTTTAGGGAACTAGTTTTGCTGGTAATATATATACTTTGAGGATGCTTTCAGATTCATGTAACTTGATGTCCGTAGGTAGGGACATTACACCTTACAAATTGTACTTTTGCATGTCATCATAGTCTATTCCTTTTGCACAATCTTCAACCATAGTATATCTGTCATAGATTTATGAAAGCAAAAGATGTAGTCATAAGTATTAACCTAATTTTTAGTCAGTCCAGTCATTCATTTGTAATACGTTTAGGTTATATCACACCTAATGTAGATCTAGTTCATTTAGTACAGGGGTCTTCAAACTTGGCCATTTTATGACTTGTGGACTTCAACTCCCAGAATTCCTCAGCCAGCGTGCCTAAACATCTTAAAACATTGGGAGGATAGTTTGGATTTTCAACTTAATTAATTTTTTTGAAATAATGTGTGGCATAAAAATTCTTTAAAATCTATGTTAGCAAGCTATCGGGTAATTGTAGCCCAGTCTCTAACCTATCCTTTCCAGGGAAAGTTGTTAAGAAGATAGTGAGCCTCTAGTGGCAAAAGGAAGTCAGGCTTCACTTCCAGGCATGAGATGGAAATTGCTCTGATCTTTCTCACTGACCTATGAGATAGGGCTGAGACAGGAGAAGCACGGCCCTTCTAGTTATTTTAATAGCTTGGGAGGTTTTATATCCAAATATATTTTATTCTTTATACTGTTTCCATCTTCCCTTAAAATATTAATAGAATCCACAATCGTCTGAGAATCAGTGTCTCCACTAGATAATTGACAGTCAAGCTGAAACTAAGTTGATCAACTAAAATTAGCAAACTTCCTCAAACCCCCAAATAAATTACCAAGACCTAATCCACACATCAACTGATAAAGTCTGCAAACACAGAGTTAATTAAATTAGGTCTCCCAGAGGAACGCACATTCACAAGAATAAACATACCTACACACAAAACACACATACACAGACACAGACACAGACACACACACACACACACACACACACACACACGGCCCTCAAGTGTCATCCTACAATAAGCACATAGATGCTTCACCCCGGACATGCTCCCCCTATAAAAATTTGCTGCTGTAGCCCATTTTTCTGCAACCTGCCCCTAAACGCAGACTGTTTTGCTTTTAGGCATAAATATGTCTTCTTTCCTCACAGCTGTCTGGATCTCATTTTTATTTATTCTTGTGCAGCCCTGGCTCAAGTTGGATCCCCAAATTATTTTTCCAACTATCAGCTCTAAGACTTGGGAATTAGAGGCACCATTCTTCAAACTTTCAATGGCCACAAAGTCCTTTGACTGGTGCATCAGTTGGGACCTGGAATGGAAAGCGATGCCACAGTTACTCTTGCCCTTGCCATCGCACAACACGGTAAGTCTAATACCTGTGCACAAGACAACTCCAGAAATCACAACTAATGCTAAATATAGCTGCATGCATCTTAGCCAAGGCAACCTGATATTGTCATATAGCAGCAATATTACAGGTGATGCAATGCTGTTGGTTTGCTTTCAGGTGCAATTAAGTAGTTCTTTTTTGAACTACTGCAGGGCTTGGAGTCTGGCAGAAACCAGGAAACTGGGAGTTCTAGTCCTGCCTTAGCCATGAAAACTGGATGGGTGACCTTGGGCCATCTCTCAGCCCAACCCACCTCATGGGATTGTTATTGTGGGAAAAGTAGGAGGAGGTGAAAGGAGTGTTAGGTAACTTTGGCAGCTTGAGTTACTTATAAAAATAATAAAGGCTGGATATGAATGAATGAATGAATGAATGAATGAATGAATGAATGAATGAATGAATGCTTGTTCCAATAGAAATGGTCCACTGAAGGCCGGTCTGCAGAAGATGTTTGCTAACAGTCCATAGTCTTTTTTTGTTGTTATTGTTAAGGTGATAGATAGATACATAATAGATACTGTAGATAATAATAATAATAATAATAATAATAATAATAATAATAATAATAATAATAATAATAATAATAATAATAATAATAATAATAATAATAGTAATAATTTTATTTGTATACCGCCCTTCTCCCGAAGGACTCAGGGCGGTGAACAGGGCAAACATATAAAAATACAAAAATACAAAAGTTAAGAAAGAATTAAACGAAATGCCCAAGTTATAACAATAGGTTAAAATACATTTAAAACAACAATAAAATCCAAACCCATCCCCCATCAGGCCAGGCCGGCTTGTTCGAATAAATAAGTCTTCAGATCGCGTCGGTATAGGTATAGGTTTTTTAAAAAAAAAATATTGTGGATTGGACTTAGGGAAGAAATTTCTTGAAGTTTGGGTTATGTCATGTTCATTGGGCCTGCGCAAAGGGCTTTAATGTGTCTCCTTGAAGCACTTTATGCTGTGCAGGAGAGGCAGTGTGCTTGTGCAGGGAAAAAGGTGACCCAGTTTGCCTCAGTGGAGCTCTCAATGTGGAAATTCTAGGAGTTGAAGTCCAGGTGTCTTGAAGTTGCCAAGGTTGGGAAATCCTTACTCTTTGTCCAGGCACCTGTTGGGAAATCTCCACAACTCCTAAGTTTGAGTGACTGGGGTCCTGCATCACACTAAGCCATAACTTTTGGAACATGTAGAATGTGCAGCCTGTATGGATATAGCCGATGGTAGTTTATCTGGCAGGCCACAATTAAATCAGCCGTGGCTTAACACAGTATGTACTTGGGCACCTGGTGATATTGAAACCAAAGTGTTCATGGTTAAGTAGGGAAGAATTTAAACCTTTAGAATATTAATACATGTTTTTGCAGATGGCAGCAAATAATTAGTGAGCACTAGAAGCAAGTAGGACCATCAGAATAGTTTCAATATTGTATTTGGTGGTTTGGCTTCAAGAGGAAGTTGGGCAGGGCAACTAGAGGCAGCTGAAGCTGTGGTTTCACATTTAGTGAGTACAAGTTAGTGAGTCAAGTCTATTATAAATTTTGTCTGTTTGTAATGGATTTGTAACCAATCACATTTATAACCTTGTGTACATAATCTTGTATTTCCTTGCAGCTTGATTATAAATATAACCTGTTTCCTGGGTATTAAGCTTTGACCTGTGAAATTGTATGGAGCAGGTTTGTTTGTGTGTGTGTGTGTGACCTGGCTTTGCAAACCCATAACAAAGTGTTTGAACAGGAAAGTAACCAGTTGGGTTGTTTGAGTAGACGAAAAGCATCTCGTCTTGAGAAGGAAAAGAAAAATCAGAGGTGGCAAATGGGGTAGGACAGGAATCCCCTCTTACAGATGTTTGTCCAACGATTGTGGCTTCAGTTGGTTGTGGCTGCCTTTGTTACAGTGGTTATAGGAGGTGGATGGCAAAAGGAAAATCTCAGCTTCCTCATGACTAAGCCACAGCTCTTGAGTGTAAGTGCCTGCAGGCTCAAGACTGGCTTAATTTAAAGGCTGTTTTGCTGAAGAGGCAGGTGTGGAAGGTGGAGGAGATGGCAGATCCCAGGGTAGAACAACAAACAGAACTGAAGGAGCTTCTTGGATGAGAAGTGAAACATCTTCAAGGAAAAGGAAGTCCAGCTGCCTTTTGAAAAAACACCTTTGGCACAACAAAGATAATTTCCAGACCAAATGCTGGAAATTATCCTCATGAAGGATAATTATCCGCATGAACAGACTCCCCTACCTGTCTAGTCTGTCTGGTTGAGACAAGGCCGTTGGTCAGGCACTAAATAGAGTGGAATTCCAGACACTTTCTGGTGAGAGAAAAGTTCCCGGAGGATGGGGCTCCAGCAAGAGACCCAAAGCTCAGAAGACTAAACCTTTGGTCCTGGTGGCCGACCCAGTTTGGATCCTGTAACATTATCCTGGGACACGTATATTCACTTTCATTAGTGGAATTCCAGACTCCAGAAAGGGCCAGAATCTTCACAAAAAAGGCATGGCCAGTTTGCCTGTTTAGTTGAGGCTGGGAGCCCATCGAGGCTGCTGGTGTGTTGAGGCTATCAAACCTCAAATTCCTTGCTGCATGTCCTATTTTTCTCTCTAGATTTGAATATATTCTGTTGGAGAATTTTTCTTTTGTGTTCTTTGTTTTGGATGTTCACAGTCCAAAGAGGCTGTTTGGGTTTCAAGCCCTGAGCCTGAATACTTAAGGGTCTGGGAAGAAAAAACTGCAGCTGGTTTTCTACAACTTTGTGGAGTTCAGTGTTTGTTTGCTGTTGCTCATTAGTCAGCTCCTCACCTCTCTGTCTACAAGGGACTTTGCCACACTGGTGTCAGAGTGGGATACAGAAGAGGCCTAATTAGTAGCCCATCCACAAAGTCTATGCAATGCAACTGTTCCATGGAAAGCATACCGGAGAGAATTCCTCAGGGTGCTAAAGTAAAGCATTGTGCATTAGTGCTATGTCGTAACACTCAAGCTTACTCTAAGTTGGTTCAGCAACAGCCACTTGTCACAACTGAGAAGGAAAGAAATGATACAGAATAACAGAGCTGGACGGGACCTTGGAGATGTTGTAGTGAAGTCCAACCATCTGCTCAAGTAGGAGACCCTATACCAGGGGTAGGCAACCCTGGCTCTTTTATGACTCGTGGACTTCAACTCCCAGAATTCCTGAGCCAGCCATGCTGAGGGGAAAGGGAGGTTTCCAAGCTGAGCCATGCTGCCTCAGGAATTCTGGGAGTTGAAGTCCACGAGTCATAAAAGAGCCAGGGTTGCCTACCCCTGCCCTATACCATTCCAGATAAATCATGGCCCAATCTCTTCTTAAAAATCTCCAGTGTTGGAGCACCCACAGTGTTAGAGCACCCACAACTTCTTGAGGCAAGCTGTTCTGCTGTTGTGTCTTGATTAGTTTCCATCCGTCATTTCTTTTCCTACCTTCTGGTGCTTTGGAGAATAGGTTGACTCCCTCTTCTTGGTGTGGCAGCCCCTCAAATATTGGAACACTGCTATCATGACACTCCTAGTTTGTAATAGTGGCAAATATCTGTAGCTCAGGTGTAGGATGATGGTGAAGGTTCGTTCTCTGAGCTTGTGGGTTGGTTTCTGAACATTTCGTTACCAGGCTAGATAGCATCTTCAGCAGAATTTGGGGGATGTCAGTGTCAATATTTATAAGGGCTTCGGGTGTGGGTGTGTCTAGTGAGGGTCTGTGATTGGTCTTGTGATGGGTCAGGAGTGAGTCATCAGTGAGTCTTGTGACTGGTCTTGTGAGGGGGAGGTTACCCCAGGGCAGGGTCATTGGGAGGTGAATTACTGGAGGTGGTGGTTAGGGTGGATGGAAACTAATAAAGGAGAGAAGCAACCTGGAATTAAGGAGAAACTTCCTAGGAGTGAGGACAATTAACCAGTGGAACAGCATCCATTGATTCTTGTCTTGGCTTCTGGTACTTTGGAAACTAAGTTGACCCCCTCTTCTCTGTGGCAGCCCCTCAAATATTGTAATGCTGCTATCATGTCACCCCTAGTCCTTCTTTTCTCCTTACTCTTACTCACAAATGTGTTTACTGATCTCTTTTCTGTTACTCGCAACATGTAGCCTACAAAAATCAGATCTCCTTAAATGTCCAACGAAGGCTTTCAGTCAAAGCAGAATTTCAAAGCATTGTAAAAGCCCTGCTGCAAAAAAAGAAAAAAGAAAAAAAAGGTTCAACCTGTCATTCTTCTTAGAAGCCAAAGTGAGGTAGAAGAGTTGAAACCAAGGAAGACTGCTAGAGCAGGGCTTTTCAACCATTGGTACGGTTGAAGGAGGCGGTAGTGAGACCCCTCCTCAAGAAGCCTGCCCTGGACGCGGCTGTTGTAAATAACTATCGTCCGGTCTCCAACCTTCACTTTCTGGCGAAGGTTGTTGAGAGTGTGGTGGCGCATCAGCTTCCTCTGTTCCTGGAGGAAACTGATTATCTGGATCCGTACCAATCGGGTTTCAGGCCTGGTCACAGCACGGAGATGGCATTGGTCGCGCTGGTGAATGATCTCTGGCAGGCTCGGGACAGGGGCTGTTTCTCTGTCCTAGTCCTATTAGACCACTCAGCGGCTTTTGATACCATCAACCATGGTATCCTACTGCGGTGTCTCAGGGGGTTGGGAGTAGGAGGCACCGTTTTACGGTGGTTCTCCTCCTATCTCCTGGGCCGCTTGCAGTCGGTATTGATGGGAGGGCAGAGATCCGCCCTGAGGCCTCTCGTTTATGGAGGTCCTCAGGGGTCAGTTCTCTCTCCCCTCCTGTTCAACATCTATATGAAGCTGCTGGGCGAGATCATTTGTGGTTTCGAGGTGGGGTATCATCAGTATGCTGATGATACCCAACTTTTTTTCTCCACCCCAAACCAACCCAGTGATGCCCTTGCCGTGATATCCCGTTGCCTGGAGGTGGTCCAGGTCTGGATGGGGAGAAACAGGCTTCGTCTCAATCCTGCCAAGACTGAGTGGCTGTGCATACCGGCATCTCGGGTTAACCAGACTATTCCATCTTTAACGATGGGGGGTGAGGTGTTACCCCCGTTGATAGGGCTCGCAACTTGGGTGTCCTCCTGGATTCACGGCTCAATTTTGAAGATCACATAGGATCCGTGACCAGAGGGGCTTTTGCCCAGGTTCGCCTGGTGTGCCAGTTGCGACCCTATCTGGACTGAGATGCCCTATGCACAGTCACCCATGTGCTCGTGACCTCCTGGTTAGACTACTGCAATGCTCTCTATATGGGGCTGCCCTCAAGGACCACTCGGAGGCTTCAGCTGGTGCAGAATGCTGCTGCGCGAGTTGTGATGGGGGTTTCCCAATACTCCCATGTAACACCTCTACTCCGCAAGCTGCATTGGCTTCCGGTTGCCCTCCGGGTGAGATTCAAGGTGCTGGTGATGACCTATAAAGCCCTAAATGGCTTGGGTCCGGGATATTTAAGGGAACACCTGCTGCCGGCATCAAGTTCCCTTTGTCCCGTGCGCTCCCACATGGAGGGCCTTCTCAGGGTGCCGCCGGTAAAAGACTGCCAGCGGATAACACCCAGGGGGAGGGCCTTCTCAGTGGTTCCGCCTGCCCTTTGGAACCAGCTGCCCGTGGAGCTTAGGACTGCCCCCGACCTTCAGTCATTCCGCCGAGACCTGAAGACCTGGCTTTTTGAGCTTTCCGGCCCAGGCTGAGAATTTTTAAATGGGGTTTTATATTTTTTCAGGGATTAAATTTAATTATTTTAACTGTTTTTAACTTTTGTATTGTATTGACGTTTTTAAATACTTTGTAAACCGCCCTGAGTCCTACGGGAAAAGGGCGGTATATAAATTCAATAAACTTAAACTTAAACTTACCACCTGTGGTACATTGGCACCAGGCCGGTGGTATGCGACCATCCTAGAAAAGTATTAGCGGGGGAGGGGAATGAGCTGAATCGGTGGCAGCACCGCACAAGCCGGAGCGAGAGATGGCTGGAGCTGCAGGGCTGTCAGGGCTCAGCGGAAGCACCAGGATCAGCGCCAGGCTCCAGCTGGAGCTCGGCGCTGATCCTGGCACTTCTGAGTCCAGAAGAAGCGCCGATCAGCTGGAATGTTGCAGCATCTTGTGTCTTGTGATTTATATTCAGATCTTGGCAACTGATTCATATTTATGATGGTCACAGTGTCGCAGGGTCATGTGAAGTGACCAAAACCTGCTGCAACCACCCAGCAGAGAGGGGGGGAATAAAAACCAAACACCCCCACCACCACCACCACCACCCCTGCTGCCAATCCTCAACAGAAATGCTCACAACAATGAAAACCTCGGACAGGAGGAAGAGCGCCGCTGGGTGGGCAGGCAGGTGTCTTGCTCGGCTGTGGCTTGGGGGGCACTTTTTTCAGTGCCATTGTAACTTCGAACAGTCACTAAGCAAACTGTTGTAAGTCAAGGACTACCTTTACTTCATCACTTTTTTCCTTTTTTTTTGGTCATCAAGTTTTTGACACCTTGCTAGGCGACTGGTGGTACTAAGATGTTGCCATATCCTAAAAGTGGTAGAATGAGTGAAAAGGTTGAAAAGCCCTGTGCTAGAGAACATGATTTTCCATTAAGAAATTCCTTGGACTGGGCCATGGGTGAGGCAAATACCTTTGAAAGAGAAGGCATTGAGTGATTATTCAGTTGGGAATAAACATTAGAAACCAAAACTAAGCATATTTAATTTAAAAAAAATTACTTCATCTTTCCAAATAGCAAACATTTCCATGTGTTAATTATTCCATAAACACATTTTATTTGTCTTCCGCTGGGACGCAGTGATGTTATCAAACCCACCCAATTTAAACTACTCTGGTTTATAAGAAAACAAAGGGTTTATTATGGTAACAGCATTGAAGGATTTTCTAGCCAAACCCGCCTGTCCGTAGACAACGATTTGTGAATCATTGTCTACAGACAGCAGGATGGGATCCAGAATAGACTTTAATGCTTACCCGGTAGAACTATTTCTGGATTCTCCTCTTGAAGATGGCTGACTGGGGTTCCCTGATACTGGTTGTTGGTATGTAGGGCAGAGGGGTGAAAATAATTTCAACACTAATGCAAAAACTGAGAGTGGGATTTGATTCTGGGTGGGATTTTACATTTTTTATTTTATTTATTTTAATTCCATTTACTGGTATATCCCGCCCTTCTCCGAAGACTCAGGGCGGCTTACAAGCTTAGCAGTAGCCTTGTTTATCTTTTTTTTTTATTAAACAGAATAATTCTACAGCAGAAATGATGCTGCAAAAATCCAGATGTTCATTAGATAGCAGCAAGGAATTACGAGGTTTCTATTCAAGTAGTCCTCAACTTACGACCACAACTGAGCCTAAAATTTCTGTTGCTAAGTGAGACAGTTAAGTGAATTTGGCCCCATTTTACAAATGTTCTTGTCACAGTTGTTAAATGAATCCCTGCAGTTGTTAGATTAGTAACATGGTTGTTAAGTGAATCTGGCTTCCCCATTGACTTTGCGTGTCAGAAAGTCACAAAAGGTGATCACATGACCCCGGGACACTGCAACCATCATAAAAATGAGCCAGTTGCCAAGCATCTGAAGTTTGATCACGTGACCATGGGGATGCTACAATGGTCGTGTGAAAAATGGTCATAAGTCACTTTTTTCCAGTGCTGTTGTAACTTTGAACAACCACTAAGTGAACTGCTGTAAGTTGAGGACTACTTGAATTCTGTTTCTGCTCTGTATTGGTCATTTACATTTTTGCAACCAGTTGCAGTAACCCTATCTATAGGTTTGTTTCTCACTCTTTTTTAAAAGTGAAATAACTAACCATGTTGTTTCACTACAATAGCAATTATTTCTGCTTAATAAGGATTAATTCCGTCCCCTTTGCTACTCTCACCCTCAAACACTGAATTAATTAGTTTGCTGATCGTGACCTAATCATGTATCTGCACAACTGAATGTTTGTTTTGATAATGTCTCACATTTGTAGAGTAATTGGGCACAGTGTGTCATACCTTCTTTGCTATATTTATGATTATAAATTACATGCATAATTTAAAAAATCTCACAAATGTCTCTGCAAAAATCTGAAAGCAGCTCTTGAAGTTTCCCCAGGATAATAAGCAGTATGTGGTATTTGTAACTCTCTCCAAGAGACAATGAAATCTTGTATTCTTGATGTGCAACAGGAACTTTAAGTAGCCTTGGCATTCTTTTGACATGACTGGTGGCATATAAAGCTTGTAATGGCATCCACTATTCCCAATGTCCATAAGGGACTGATTACTTCTCTCAACAGAATGAGAATTCAAAGAAATAAAGTGCTAAAAATAAACCAAGTTGGCGGAAAGGTGGGATTAATCCCCCAGAACAATTTAAATTATTTACAATTAGATTTGGTCTTAATAGGCTCATTCCTTCACCAAATCTGTGAAAATATAAGAATTTAGATTAAAAAAAATCCAGAATATGTCATGACTAAGACTTGGGGAAGTGGATTATAAAGATTTATATTCTCTTATATGCCTTTTGTTGATGATGTTCTCTCTCCCTTTCCCTCTCTCTCTCATCAATGCCTCCTGACCACTTTTCTTGGTTATCCTTTCGTCTTGATCTACTTACATTTTTTCCATGTATATTCTTCTTGCTTTGCAATTTGACTTTTATTCTATTTATATGAGGCTCTCCACAATCATTTTTGTATTCAGGCAATATTGATTTCTTACCTATTTATTCTCTACTCTTGTTTTACTATATTTACTTCTGAAGTGCGTTGTCCCCAGTGCATTCGACTTATTTTTATGTTTCTCCTGCAATGCTGAACTCTCAGGCTTGTAACTAGGATGCTCTGAGCTCCAATCCCATCCAAGGCACAAAGCCAGCTGGGTGATCTTGGGACAGTCACTCTGTCCCAGCCCTAGGAAGCAGGCAATGGCAAACCACTTCCCAAATCTTGCCAAGAAAACTGCAGTTGTCAAGAGTCAGCGCTGGCTCAAAGGCATCTCAGTAAATAAATAATGCTGTTATACCCAGCTAATTTTAATTTTTTTCATGGTGTTCAGCATTCATTCTTTTACCACTATCTTTCGACTAGTATTTGCAAGTCTTAAAATTTCTCTATCTATTTCTCCCTCTATAGTAAACATGCTAAAGAGACATGTATTATTAGTTGCAATGTTTTCTTGGCTTCTAATGTTTGTAAGCCACCCAGAGTCACCTCAAAGCGAGATGGGCGGCAAATAAGTCTAATAAATAAATATGCAAATTCAACTATTTGCCTGTCATTTATGTATAACTTCCAATCGTTCACTCCATTTTTCCTATCTTGGTCTTAGATTCATTTCCCTTTGACAGACACCTTTCTCATCGCATCATACTATCTACCTAACTTTTGGTGGAATCATTCAAGGTCACAGTCTATATCACAGCATCATGACATACCATGTCCTTGTTTAATGACAACTTGTTCAGACATCTTTCCAACTTGCAATGGCTCTGAATGAGTGGTAGTTATGATTGGTTCTTGAAGTCCCAGCTGTCATGCATCCTGCGATCATGTGATTGCTATTTGAGATCTTCCCTGCCAGCTTCCCACCACTAATGGTAATTGGGGACTGCTGGAACTGCTGTTGATAGGTGGCATGGTTATGTGACATCCGGTTTTATGACAACATTGTTTGATGACATAAATTACAGCCCCAATTACTACTGTTAGGCAAGGGCTATCTGTAAATGCATGTCCTCAACTGAGGCACTACAACAGGGGTCTTCAAACTCGGCCCTTTTATGACTCGTGGACTTCAACTCCCAGAATTCCTCAGCCAGCATGCCTGGCTCCGGAATTCTGGGAGTTGAAGTCCATGAGTCATAAAAGGGCCAAGTTTGAAGACCCCTGCACTACAACATCACCACAAATATCCAGCCCTGAATGAGCAGGCATAGGGCTGGACATTCTTCATTTCTTCTTGCACAGTGCAGAACCATTTGTGAAGCATCCTGTTTTCCCCCTATCATTTACTTGAATTATATATTTAAGCTGACTTTGTAATAATGCCGCTTGGGGTGTGTGTGAAAGCCCTAATAAGTAGGCATATACATAGAATGAAGGCTACTGCTAAGCTTGTAAGCCGCCCTGAGTCTTCAGAGAAGGGCGAGATATAAATGGAATTAAAATAAATAAATAAATAAAATATTGTTATTTTCACACTTGGCAAGCCTTTTCAACCATATGAATAGAACGCGTTCTGCGATTCAAATCTATTTGCTTTAACGGAAGCTTTTTCTAAATCAGCAAACATACAGTAGAGTTTTCTTTGACACTTCCATTCTATTCTCATTGAGCAAAAAGCAGGTCTGCATGACTCCTGCCCAGCATAAACTGCTTTGTATTTACCAGATTTTGCTATCCTAACCTCTTAGGATCTTTCAGAAAAGCGGGTAAATTGAAAACCCATCTGTATTTTAGGAGCGCCCTCTGGTGGTTGCTGTTTTGCACTTGATGTTGGAGCCTGCAGCTTCTCT
The DNA here is from genome assembly GCF_964194415.1 of Vipera berus. Taxonomy (NCBI): domain Eukaryota; kingdom Metazoa; phylum Chordata; class Lepidosauria; order Squamata; family Viperidae; genus Vipera; species Vipera berus. The sequence goes on along the minus strand of NC_138202.1, from coordinate 225,341,012 downwards.
GCTTTTTAAAAAATTTTGTTTCCGAGCAAAAAGCTGATTTATGCACATCTTTCTCCCTGCAGATTGCTACAAATTGGAAAACACACAGGCACTATAAGCATGGCTTACTTTTTAATGATAGCTGTTGTGTACTGGATTCTTGGGAAGCAGGAGGCAAGATGAGAGGGTTCAAACAGGAACATTGTTTTATTGTAGTAACAGGAACAGAACTGAGAACAGAGGCTTCTACGCAGCTATTTATATGGTTGGCCACTAGGTGGCAGCCAACAGGCTTAAAGGAGCCTATTCCTGCTCCAGAGCCAACCAATGATCATCCTGGAGACTGCATGTCTGGGCAGCCAGGGACCGTTACACAGACACCCTAATTAAGCAATCTCAAGCAGCATTCAAAGGCATGTGAAAACAGTTCAAGTAAAAAGGCCCAATACATTACAATAGCAATCTCATTTTAACTACTACACAATCATTTTTATTGATATCATTTTGGGCCTAGTAGCTCCTCTTGTTTGATGGGTGTTTTCTTGTTACTCAGCTGTTTTGCCATTTGAAATGCTCTCAGAGCTAAAATATGCCTTACCAAAGAAACTGCAGTAGGAAAACCTATTTATTTTCCATACGGAATTGCCTGAATTGTCTTACTGTATAGAAAAAAGGCGCTTCCCACTGTAGTGGTCCACTGTAGGGACCACTACAGTGGGAAGGTAACAGCGTTCCGTGTGCCTTTGGCGTCTAGTCATGCCGGCCACATGACCACGGAGATGTCCTTGGACAAGCGCTGGCTCTTCGGCTTTGAAATGGAGATGAGCACCGGCCCCTAGAGTCGGAAACGACTAGCACGCATGTGCGGGGGAACCTTTTACTATAGAAAAAAGGAGGAGAGGATTTCCTGAGCTAGATTTCTTTCTAACATTACTTTGAAACAGGAACAGACTATCTGGTCTGGGGATGAAAAGACAAAGGCAACTTCATGAGGCCGTGTCAGATAACAATGGGGTTTGTTTTTTAATAATAAATAATAATAAATAATAAAGTTGGAAGAGACCTTGGAGGTCATCTAGACCAACCCCCTGCTCAGGCAGGAAACCCTATACCATTTCGGACAAATGGCTGTCCAGTCTCTTTCTTCTTAAAAACCTCCAGTGTTGGAGCATTCACAGCTTCTGGAGGCAGGTTGTTCCACTGGTTAATTGTTCTAACTGTCAGGAAGTTTCTCCTTAGTTCTTGGTTGCTTCTCTCCTTGATTAGTTTGATATGTTTGGGCCATAGTGTTGCAGAATCAAGAGACTCAAATCACGGAATCAAAAGAAGTTTGGTTTATTTTGCGCAAAAGGTCAATGTCTGAACACCTTGTCATGGAAAAGCAAGTACATACAGTATATAGTCTCCAAAAGTAGAAAAACAAGGAAATGTAACTTACAGTATGAGCTCTGATTGGTTACATGAATTCTAAGCCCCCTTCTGGCTCATTTCTAGCCCCCCTTTGCATTGCTAAATTATAGCTAAATATCTTGCAACCCTGTCTCGAGCAAAGGTTACAGGTGTCTTGCTAAACATCTAAGTTTCCGGCACAATTTGTGGTTTAGCTACAAGCAAGACATATGTGGTAAGCGGGAACTGAACTTTGTGCTGGCCTACGAGGGGTGACCCACAGTTGAACTTGTGGTTTGGCATTCTCCATTTCTTGTTCCTCTTTTAACTAATACACGCATTTTCTTCATGCCTCACTTTTATGTCCTACCTCACATTTATGACATGCAGCATTTTTATGTATTCTTTGTATCTTTCTTTATGGCCTGCCTCAATAGTTAGGGAGATGTGAACTAAAGGACTTTCCTCACACATTCTTCCTCTTGTCATAGAAAACCATAAACTAGAATAGGCTTTAGACAAAAATCAAAGTGCGATGGGAAACACCAGATGTAATAGGGTGCAACATGCCTCTTTGTTTGACCCTAGCATAAGATCTCTTCAATCAAATAAGAAAAAAAAGCCTTTTCCCAAAGAGATCACCACTTCCAATCAACAAACAAACACGAAACCACAGCTAAGCAGGGCAATTGCAGGGCAAGGCTCTACCATGTAAGGGGCTTGCAGGGGAGTACTCAGGGTGATCAGCTGATTGTCTCTGATCAGCTGATCTTGGGCTTGGAGCATTTATTTATTTATTTGTTAAACAATGTCTATAGCTGCCTAACTTTTGGAGTTTAAAAATTCCACCATATAATAATAATAATAAAAACATTTTTAAAAAGTCCATTCCTCCCCCATGACAGTAACAAAATCAAATCAGCTACTTGATCAGCTCTGTCTCCATTCATGGTCCCTAGGTCTTAAAACCATGCTTTTAGAGCCTTTCAGAAAAGCAACAGGGCAGGGGCCAGCCATACCTTGGAGAGAATGATTTTTTTCCCATTAAGAAGGGGCCACCACCGACAAGGCCCTTTTTCATAGTCACATCAGATGACAATCCTTAATTTTTGGTACCTATAACATGCCCTGCCTTACTGTATTGGTGTGCTGGATGAATGTCTTTCAAATAGTTTGGCCCCCAAGCTATGATGCCCTCAGAAATATATTTTTCCTCTATTTTAAACAACTGCTTGCATTTTTTTTCAAACTTGGTGAGAATGGATCTAATTTTCCTTCCAACACTACCATTGGAGAGGGACATTGTTATGAAATAAAAAGTGTTTCATGCCTCATTCTAATGCATTTGGGAAATCTGTCTTTGAAATGAAATGGTGTTGTTAGGCTGTGGTTGTAAAATCACTTCTCCGCAAAAACCCTCAGCAAGACTAATATTTTGCTGGACAGGCTTTTTTAGTTTAAAGGCTCTGGGGAATTATTATGATTATGTGACAATGTTAACCCAATCACTATAAGTTGTAAAGGATTTTGCAATGTATTCATTGCCACTTTTTAAAACAATTGTCTCAACTATATTTTGCCATTTAGATCAGGGCAGTTGTGTGGGAAATTACTTGAAGCATGTTGTTCTGATCAGCTGTTAGCTTACAACCTTGTCCATGAACCATTGATTGTGCTCATCAAAGATAGAGGGAGGGGAAATAGTGAGACCAGACTGTATTTTTTCCCCCAAGAATTGTCCTGGACAACTGCTATTTTTCAAGCTAAGTAGGGCTCTCTGTGGTGCTGAATTAAAGTGAGGGAATGGCCTGGTTCTATTCAGAAATAACGCTACGCCTGGAAAATTTGTAGCTGAATGGCAGAATAGAGGTTATTGATTGAATAAGTGAAAGTAAAGTTATTCAAACAAGAAACTTGTTTTACAAAACAATCCCAGACCATAAAAGTTTAAAGCAGATGAGAAGAAGAAATGTTTCAAAAGTAAAAGTACATCATAAAACCAATGCCATTTCCTTCCCCTTCCTACTTTCCTTGCTGTGATGGAATGTAGTCTGGATTCCCAGGAGGGAGGGGCAGCATTCCAGAGGAGCAAGAGACAGCAAAGTTTAGACAGTTGGGTTGGGAGTGCAGCTTAGATTGTGTGAATATAGCCATCTTACACATAATACAGGCCCAAGTCAAATAACATTTTACACACACAGTGACCTATAACAAATAGTCCTTGTTTAGCAACTGTCTGATTTAGCAGTTACAACAATGATGAAAGAGTAATTTTGTGACCAATCCTCACATTTACAACCTTTGCCGTCTATAAACACATAAGCACCATTGTAGTTTCACTTAGAAACCTTTGCTTTGCTTAATGACCAAGCTTAATGTCCCAACTGTGGTTGTTAAACAAGGACTGTAGTGTAGCTGTTTCTAAATATGGATGTTCTCAGTCAACCCCCACATTCTCGACTAATTGCAACCTCTGGCTTGCCCCATAATACTTGAGGCGGAATGACCACCCCCTGCCCCATGGACTTTCTCTAGGATTGGGTGCAGCTGGTTTATCAGCCGAGGCTGAAAGAAGACTGCACACCCATCACCACAACTGTATCTGGGGTTCAGTTGCTCTAGTGTAGATTGTCCAGTCATTTTCCCATAGTACCAACTGCTTGTAGGAGTAGCTAAGCATACATAACTCGTGGCAGAATGGGGAACTTTGGGGCAGCTGGCAGAGGTGGGTTGACTCTCTAATTTAATAGTGTAGAGTTTCCAGATTTTTTAGCTATTTAACAGGGAAACACCCCCCCCCCCGCTTGAATAGCTCCATCTTCCATTCCTATTCTGAAGTATAAACCAGGAACTGTGCCTGGGTGAGGCAACTGTTTCGCTCGAATGCACACTGCGGACCTGAAATAAAACAATAATAATGAATGTGGCCATTGATCAAAGAAAAATGTCCATAATTAATGGGCTACAAATATCCTGTGTCCCTCACTCATATCTGACGCATAGGTTGAATAAATCATATACCGTATATACTTGAGTATAAGCCGAATTTTTCAGCCCACTTTTTGGGCTGAAAAATTCTACTTCGGCTTATACTCCAGTCAACAAAAATACTTACCGAGGACTTGTGCGCGGCCGAGGCTTTGGTGCTTCCGGGATCGCGCGCACCTCTCCCAAGCCACCGCCGTCCGAGACCTGCCGAAGTTTGGGGAGGTTTGGGGAGGTGCGCGCGCACCTCCCCAAACCTCCCCAAACGTCGGCAGGTCTCCGTTCCTCCGCGCCCTGCCTGCCTGCTTCTTTCCGCAGCGGAAAGAAGCAGGCAGGCAGGGTGCGGAGGAACGGAGACCTGCCGACGTTTGGGGAGGTTTGGGCGCCTCCCCAAACGTCGGCAGGTCTCCGTTCCTCCTGCCGACGTTTGGGGAGGTTTGGGCGCCTCCCCAAACCTCCCGAAACGTCGGCAGGTCTCCGTTCCTCCTGCCGACGTTTGGGGAGGTTTGGGCGCCTCCCCAAACCTCCCCAGGTCTCCGTTCCTCCGCGCAGACCTGCCGACGTTTGGGGAGGTTTGGGCGCCTCCCCAAACCTCCCCAAACGTCGGCAGGTCTCCGTTCCTCCTGCCGACGTTTGGGGAGGTTTGGGCGCCTCCCCAAACCTCCCCAGGTCTCCGTTCCTCCGCGCAGACCTGCCGACGTTTGGGGAGGTTTGGGCGCCTCCCCAAACCTCCCCAAACGTCGGCAGGTCTCCGTTCCTCCTGCCGACGTTTGGGGAGGTTTGGGCGCCTCCCCAAACCTCCCCAAACGTCGGCAGGTCTCCGTTCCTCCTGCCGACGTTTGGGGAGGTTTGGGCACCTCCCCAAACCTCCCCAGGTCTCCGTTCCTCCGCGCAGACCTGCCGACGTTTGGGGAGGTTTGGGCGCCTCCCCAAACCTCCCCAAACGTCGGCAGGTCTCCGTTCCTCCTGCCGACGTTTGGGGAGGTTTGGGCGCCTCCCCAAACCTCCCCAGGTCTCCGTTCCTCCGCGCAGACCTGCCGACGTTTGGGGAGGTTTGGGCGCCTCCCCAAACCTCCCCAAACGTCGGCAGGTCTCCGTTCCTCCTGCCGATGTTTGGGGAGGTTTGGGCGCCTCCCCAAACCTCCCCAGGTCTCCGTTCCTCCGCGCAGACCTGCCGACGTTTGGGGAGGTTTGGGCGCCTCCCCAAACCTCCCCAAACGTCGGCAGGTCTCCGTTCCTCCTGCCGACGTTTGGGGAGGTTTGGGCGCCTCCCCAAACCTCCCCAAACGTCGGCAGGTCTCCGTTCCTCCTGCCGACGTTTGGGGAGGTTTGGGCACCTCCCCAAACCTCCCCAGGTCTCTGTTCCTCCGCGCAGACCTGCCGACGTTTGGGGAGGTTTGGGCGCCTCCCCAAACCTCCCCAGGTCTCCGTTCCTCCTGCCGACGTTTGGGGAGGTTTGGGCGCCTCCCCAAACCTCCCCAGGTCTCCGTTCCTCCGCGCAGACCTGCCGACGTTTGGGGAGGTTTGGGCGCCTCCCCAAACCTCCCCAAACGTCGGCAGGTCTCCGTTCCTCCTGCCGACGTTTGGGGAGGTTTGGGCGCCTCCCCAAACCTCCCCAAACGTCGGCAGGTCTCCGTTCCTCCTGCCGACGTTTGGGGAGGTTTGGGCACCTCCCCAAACCTCCCCAGGTCTCCGTTCCTCCGCGCAGACCTGCCGACGTTTGGGGAGGTTTGGGCGCCTCCCCAAACCTCCCCAGGTCTCCGTTCCTCCGCGCAGACCTGCCGACGTTTGGGGAGGTTTGGGCGCCTCCCCAAACCTCCCCAAACGTCGGCAGGTCTCCGTTCCTCCTGCCGACGTTTGGGGAGGTTTGGGCGCCTCCCCAAACCTCCCCAGGTCTCCGTTCCTCCGCGCAGACCTGCCGACGTTTGGGGAGGTTTGGGCGCCTCCCCAAACCTCCCCAAACGTCGGCAGGTCTCCGTTCCTCCTGCCGATGTTTGGGGAGGTTTGGGCGCCTCCCCAAACCTCCCCAGGTCTCCGTTCCTCCGCGCAGACCTGCCGACGTTTGGGGAGGTTTGGGCGCCTCCCCAAACCTCCCCAAACGTCGGCAGGTCTCCGTTCCTCCTGCCGACGTTTGGGGAGGTTTGGGCGCCTCCCCAAACCTCCCCAAACGTCGGCAGGTCTCCGTTCCTCCTGCCGACGTTTGGGGAGGTTTGGGCACCTCCCCAAACCTCCCCAGGTCTCTGTTCCTCCGCGCAGACCTGCCGACGTTTGGGGAGGTTTGGGCGCCTCCCCAAACCTCCCCAGGTCTCCGTTCCTCCTGCCGACGTTTGGGGAGGTTTGGGCGCCTCCCCAAACCTCCCCAGGTCTCCGTTCCTCTGCGCAGACCTGCCGACGTTTGGGGAGGTTTGGGCGCCTCCCCAAACCTCCCCAAACGTCGGCAGGTCTCCGTTCCTCCTGCCGACGTTTGGGGAGGTTTGGGCGCCTCCCCAAACCTCCCCAGGTCTCCGTTCCTCCGCACAGACCTGCCCAAACGTCGGCAGGTCTGCGCGGAGGAACGGAGACCTGGGGAGGTTTGGGGAGGCGCCCAAACCTCCCCAAACGTTGGCAGGAGGAACGGAGACCTGGGGAGGTTTGGGGAGGCGCCCAAACCTCCCCAAACGTCGGCAGGTCTGCGCGGAGGAACGGAGACCTGGGGAGGTTTGGGGAGGCGCCCAAACCTCCCCAAACGCCGGCAGGAGGAACGGAGACCTGCCGACGTTTGGGGAGGTTTGGGGAGGCGCCCAAACCTCCCCAAACGTCGGCAGGTCTGTGCGGAGGAACGGAGACCTGGGGAGGTTTGGGGAGGCGCCCAAACCTCCCCAAACGTTGGCAGGAGGAACGGAGACCTGCCGACGTTTGGGGAGGTTTGGGGAGGCGCCCAAACCTCCCCAAACGTCGGCAGGTCTGCGCGGAGGAACGGAGACCTGGGGAGGTTTGGGGAGGCGCCCAAACCTCCCCAAACGTCGGCAGGAGGAACGGAGACCTGGGGAGGTTTGGGGAGGCGCCCAAACCTCCCCAAACGTCGGCAGGTCTGCGCGGAGGAACGGAGACCTGGGGAGGTTTGGGGAGGTGCCCAAACCTCCCCAAACGTCGGCAGGAGGAACGGAGACCTGCCGACGTTTGGGGAGGTTTGGGGAGGCGCCCAAACCTCCCCAAACGTCGGCAGGTCTGCGCGGAGGAACGGAGACCTGGGGAGGTTTGGGGAGGCGCCCAAACCTCCCCAAACGTCGGCAGGTCTGTGCGGAGGAACGGAGACCTGGGGAGGTTTGGGGAGGTGCCCAAACCTCCCCAAACGTCGGCAGGAGGAACGGAGACCTGCCGACGTTTGGGGAGGTTTGGGGAGGTGCCCAAACCTCCCCAAACGTCGGCAGGAGGAACGGAGACCTGGGGAGGTTTGGGGAGGCGCCCAAACCTCCCCAAACGTTGGCAGGTCTGCGCGGAGGAACGGAGACCTGGGGAGGTTTGGGGAGGTGCCCAAACCTCCCCAAACGTTGGCAGGAGGAACGGAGACCTGCCGACGTTTGGGGAGGTTTGGGGAGGCGCCCAAACCTCCCCAAACGTCGGCAGGTCTGCGCGGAGGAACGGAGACCTGGGGAGGTTTGGGGAGGCGCCCAAACCTCCCCAAACGTCAGCAGGAGGAACGGAGACCTGGGGAGGTTTGGGGAGGCGCCCAAACCTCCCCAAACGTCGGCAGGTCTGCGCGGAGGAACGGAGACCTGGGGAGGTTTGGGGAGGTGCCCAAACCTCCCCAAACATCGGCAGGAGGAACGGAGACCTGCCGACGTTTGGGGAGGTTTGGGGAGGTGCCCAAACCTCCCCAAACGTCGGCAGGAGGAACGTAGACCTGGGGAGGTTTGGGGAGGCGCCCAAACCTCCCCAAACGTCGGCAGGTCTGCGCGGAGGAACGGAGACCTGGGGAGGTTTGGGGAGGCACCCAAACCTCCCCAAACGTCGGCAGGAGGAACGGAGACCTGGGGAGGTTTGGGGAGGCACCCAAACCTCCCCAAACGTCGGCAGGTCTGCGCGGAGGAACGGAGACCTGGGGAGGTTTGGGGAGGTGCCCAAACCTTCCCAAACGTTGACAGGAGGAACGGAGACCTGCCGACGTTTGGGGAGGTTTGGGGAGGTTTGGGGAGGCGCCCAAACCTCCCCAAACGTCGGCAGGTCTGCGTGGAGGAACGGAGACCTGGGGAGGTTTGGGGAGGCGCCCAAACCTCCCCAAACGTCGGCAGGAGGAACGGAGACCTGCCGACATTTGGGGAGGTTTGGGGAGGCGCCCAAACCTCCCCAAACGTCGGCAGGTCTGCGCGGAGGAACGGAGACCTGCCGACGTTTGGGGAGGTTTGGGGAGGCGCCCAAACCTCCCCAAACGTCGGCAGGAGGAACGGAGACCTGCCGACGTTTGGGGAGGTTTGGGGAGGCGCCCAAACCTCCCCAAACGTCGGCAGGTCTGCGCGGAGGAACGGAGACCTGCCGACGTTTGGGGAGGTTTGGGGAGGTGCGCGCGCACCTCCCCAAACCTCCCCAAACTTCGGCAGGTCTCCGGACGGCGGCGGCTTGGGAGAGGTGCGCGCGATCCTGGAAGCACCGAAGCCTCGGCCGCGCGCAAGTCCTCGGTAAGCTCCGGGCGGTCACTTGCTTCGCATCTCCTGAGGGAAGGGGGGGCGACTGGAGCGGGCGTGTTTCCTCGCCTGCTGGGCGCCGCGATTTGCCCGGGGAACGCGCGGGCGCCGAATGGCAGCGTGGAGAGAGGAAGCGGACAGCCAGGGCTTCCCCGAGAGCCGCGGCCACACAGGGTATTCCTGTGTATTCAGGCTTGCAAAATGGCGGATCGAGCCTCTGCTGGCGGCAGAGGCTTGCAGAGCGCGGATCCAGCCTCCGCCGGCGGCGGAGGCTTGCAGAACGGCGGATCGGCTTATACTCGAGTCAACAACTTTTCCCAGTTTTTGGGGGTGAAATTGGGGGTGTCGGCTTATACTCGAGTCGGCTTATACTCAAGTATATACGGTACTTCTATTTGTGTATACACAATATGAGTGTTCCAGTCCATCAGAAGGGCTGTGAATGTGCAGGAGCATTTGTGAAGCACCTCTTCAAATAGTTGAAGAAGCTACTATACATTTTTTCTACATATATTTGGCTACTATGGAAACAGTTTCCAGCAGTGTCTGTCTGTGTGGGCATGCAGAGTTAATTTTCTTTGCATATCCCCAAATACACCTGATGAAATGTTAGTAGGATTGCGTGTTGTGGTGACTAATTCTGCTTTATCTTCTATTTGTGTTAAAATGTGTGTTATATGGACTGTGTTCTTTGCTAAAGGAGCACAGCGCAAAGAGGTTTGTGCTATGCTGTGGTGAGATATTGTTGCTACATTAAGTGGAAATGCTAAATTGATTTTAGGTATTGTATTTGGGTATTGTCAGTTTCTTTGATCTGTCTCTTTGGTGTGATTATACAGCTAGTTGTTGACTTACAATACTTTGTTTAGTGACCTTTCAAAGTTACAAGGGCACTGAAAAAAGTGACGTGCATCCTCACACTTATGACCATCGCAGCACCCCCATGGTCACGTGATCAAAATTTGTATTTGCATATGAAGCAAAGCGTGCATCACCTCTCTGATGAAACAGCATGTCTTCTCAGAGATTCGTCTCGCAAACTGCTTTTAGTCTGTTACCATAAAAGTAAAAAGCTTGCGTCTCCCATGTAATTATACTATAAAAATAATCTGCAACCATATTAAACCATAGGTCCCAGCGTCTTTTTTTTACTTACCAGAATACAAACATTTTGTCGTGTTCTTGTCTGTCCAAAGGGAAATGATAGGTAGGGATACTAAGGGTGTGTCCTGTGAGTGAGACAGGAGATTGAGCAAATGAAGTTACATAAAACCACTTCTTGGTAACTGCTTGTGTCCTCCATTTTGGGAATGGTCGACATTCTTGAGAGCTGCTTTTTCAGTATTTTAATTGCCCCCAAAGTTTAGGAAGCGTAAATTTAAATTCCAAAAAGATTAGGAAGTTATACTCTACAGGGAATTTTCCAGTGTAAAAGAGGCTTTTCTTAATCCAGAAGGCACAAGCAAATAAACAAAAGGTTTATGCATATATGTAGATAATAATCCACATATATTTTACCTTTGTTAGATAAACCGTTATATACCTCAGGGTTTCCATTTCTTCGAAGTACCATACCTGGGCCACAAAAACCTACATGGCCACTAGATGGCAATTCACATACTGAGCACTCATTCAACAACTGTTTGGAGTTTTGGTGAAACTGAAAAAGGAGACTTAACAACAATTCCTCACAGCGGTGGCTGTTGTAGCATCCCCATGGTCACATGATTGCCATTTGGGCCCTTGGCAACCAGGTGTGCATTTATGACAGTTGCAGTATCCTATGGTCAAGTGATCACCATTTGTGACCTTCACAGCCAGCTTCCAACAAGTTGCCGAGGGAAAGCCAACAGGAAATCACAATCATGTGTTGTTGCACTTAATGAACAATGGTGATTTGCTTAATACCCCCAGTGGATGTGACACCATAAATCTGTGAATTCTAATTCTATCTTAGGCATGAAAGCCGGCTGAGTGACTTTGGGGCAGTCACTCTCTCTCAACCCGACCCACCTCATAGGGTTGTTGTTGTGGGGAAAATAAGAGGAAGGAATGTTAGATATGTTCACTGCCTTGAGTTGTTTGTAAGAGAAATAAAGGTGAGATAAAAATAAATAAATAAATCAGTCATGGTCAGGTGATGTTTCATTTTACAATTACATTCTTTAGCAAGGGTGTTGCCTGTCCCAAGTATGGTTGGTAGGTGAGAACTACCTCTGTTCTGCCATCTAATGGTCATCTGGTATTTTGCAGCCTAGGTATGAGACATACTACTCCTTACGATGTGCCAATTCCAATGTATTTGCAGTGACCCAAGGCTAAGTTAATAATGGGAAAAGCCAGTTATGTCAAAAAATTTAATTGCAGAATTATTTACAGAATATGGTCATAAACAATACAGGAACCAATTAAAAGAGGCAGCTTCATAAAAGAGCCATGGGAGAGTGGGGAAGTAGTGAAGCACATCTGTTTTTTTTCTTCTTACAATTAGCCGAAGGCAGAGAAAAGATAATGAAAAAACAGGAATAAAACAATTGGCAAAGAAGTTTCAAATAAACATTTTTTTGTTAAATGAGATATTACCGAGAAGCAAGAAATTATTGTAATGAAACATTGCACTGTATATTCTGTATAGATATCCTGCATGCTACCAAACAGAACTGCTCAAAAGAACCGTAAAAGCATGGGAAAAGAGAATTACATAAAATAGTTTCTCTAGTAGTGTAGATTTATACAGATGACAAATATTTGGCACTCAGTTTGTCCTCATTGTTGATTTCTTGTGTGTGTGTGTGTGTGTGTGTGTGTGTATAAAATAACTATTTTCCTGTTTCTAACATTCCTTGAAATTCTATAAAAGGAATTTAATTTGTCAGGCCACCTTGGATATTTTGGTGCATCACTCATTAAGTGAACCTCTGTTTATTCATGCACAGAAGAAGCTGTACTATAATAACAGTGACTTTTTGCTTTATAGGAAAGAACAGTTCCAGTGTAGTAATATTTGCATGGATTATAGAGAGCTCTTTTTAAAGCAATCCACTGCGATCCATTATAAAAAATAATAAATGCCTATAACAGAGGAGATAATGCATACATCCTGAGCCCTTTAAAAGTGAAAGGGTGACAAATAACGAAAGGTCAATGGTAAATTAATTTGCAGATATGAATGTAAATCTTACAGATAATTGTACATTTGGAATGGGCGGAAAATGGATAGGACAGAGAATATAAAATTTCAATAAGGACTTCATCCACATTTATCATTAAACGTTGAGTACATTTTACAGAACAGGGAGAATGCTCTGTTATAAAAAGAGCTGTTTTTATAGATCCAAATTTATATCCAGGCAAACCCTTTTGTGATGATAGTTTGGTTGGAACGGAAATAATGGCTGTGATAGACTCATAGCTAGTCTTGGTTGATTTCTATTTTTTTTAATCTCATACTCAGTATGAAGCCATTTGGTTATGAAAAGCTTTAAAGCTTTTATATTACTCAGGCATCTATTGTATCAGCCATCTTAAAAAACATGATTAAGAAAAGGATGCAGAAAAGAAAGCAAAAAGGAGTTATGTTCATCTTTGTGGCTTTTGTCAATGCAATACTGTCTCCCTTAATTACTCTTTTCCTAAGCTTCCATGTTACAGTTTAAAACTTAATTCTACAGGGCTAGAAAGATGCGAGCAGTGTGATCAACATTTGAGAACTCTATATCTTCATTCAGAAAAAGAACTATGCGTGGAAAGGACACTCTGATTTCTTTTTCTGATTACATCACCTTTTCCTCTCTAGCTGATAAACCTTCTGTAGAAGCCCTTGTGAGTAAATGGAGCACAGATTTCTAGGGCTGTCCTATAATTAAAATGTACTAAAGGAATGAATGTGAGAAATGGAACTAATATATAAATGATACAAATTAATTGGCATAGTACACGAAGCACTGCTAATTAAAAAGAAAAACTTGCACGATATAATTCCTAGGTGCTAAGAGGCTCCAGTATCAGTTGTGCAAATGCAAAACTAGAGCACGCCAATTTTAGAGAAATGGAGTCACAACAAGTCCTATTCTTTCATCATCTGAACTGGATCAGGAAGGAGGGCTGTTGTTGGGTTATGGAAATACCAACAATATTTTATCTTCTATAGGGTCAAACCTCACACGATCGGTCATGTCACTGAAATATCTTTATCCCGCCAATTGGCCCATTTTGCCTAACTAATCTTCTGATGAAAAAGAGCCAGAGAGGGGAGGGGTGAGGGGTGAGACTCACTGACAAGCCCAAATAGTACCGGAAACAACGCCGAAAGACAGGATCCAAATTATACCGCCTGCTGCTTGCTTGGCCAATGGAGAAGAAAGGCTACCTGTATCAGGAGGTCCATTACAGGATAGCAAAGTAAGAATCTAGTGGTCATCTGTACTTTTATGGCCCAGATTAATCTATTAAAACTAACTTGCATTAAGGAAGGATACCGTTATTATTATTTTCTAAAAGGGGAAATATACCCTAATATATCCTATCTCAACTTGTTTTGAATATTCACTGTCAATACCCATCTGTGCAGGGATTAACAATTCTTCAGGAAGGAGAGGGCAGGGGAAGAACTGAGTCAGAATAACATAAGCATGTGTCAGTTTGCTTCTAAGAAATGAACATATTTTCAGGCTTTCAGAATTTTTAGCTGATGACAGTGTACAACTGACCATGCTTGAGCTTGGAAGCCCAGCAGGCAATTGGGTGGGACTCCTCCAGAGAAGCAGAGCTCTAATTGCAACTGAAAAACCTTGTAGAAAGACAGAATGGCAGAAAACTGCAGGATGTGGTGTCTTGCTCACTTTGAAGGCTCCCTTACATTTGTAGAAGAGGGAAATCTTTGAATAGATGCATGGCTTCTGGAATGCATTTGATACAATCAGTCTTAAGAGCTTGGGTGTGCCTGTGGGTGTGTAATAACAAAACAGCAAAATCCTTTTTCCAAAATGCTTTTGATGAATGTTTTATGTAAAACCACATCTTTTTTTCTGATTTGAACATAAATGTGCTGTAATTAAAGTAGATAAGACAAAAATTTGTTTGTTGTTGATGAACTAAAAGCTACCAAATACCATTTTGGTTTTACCCATAATGATATTTTCATCCTTGCATATTATTACAAGAAAGGCCTTTCGGATCAATTATGTAGTAAGATCACAATGTACATACAAAATATTTTATTGTATTTGGCTCTAATGATGTTTTAAATAATGGAATGTAACTCATAAAGAATGTTAATTAAGGTGATAATAAACGGATGACATAAAATGGAAGATGGGTGATATAAACTATAGTCCAGACTCCTGGAAAAGGAAGTCTAGAATAGTTTCCACTTTCATGTAGACATTTGTTCCATTCAGGCTAATAATTTTTTGCATGTTTACTGCAAACAAGTTGTAATATCTTTAATAAGGCTATTTGAGATATGCCAGCATAAGGACTGCTGTTTGCCATCAAGCTCTAAAACTATCCATTATTAAAACCTACTGAATTCATTGGGGCTCACTGTCTTGAACGTGGATTTAGGATTAAAAAACAGTCTAGAATTAAACACTATGAAGTATAGTGCTTATTTCTGAATAAATATATGGAGGATAGTGTTGTTAACGAAATGTGATAATGTACATGATTCTAGTAATTACATGTACATTTTTTATTAAAACAAAACAAAACCAGGTTGCAACCCCATGCCCACATGGCTTGAGAATAAACCATCTGCATTTTAATGGACCTTACTGCTAAACAGATATTGTACACATGTGAGACACTGTTTTGTGAGTTGTACTGTTATTTTGTCTATTAGAATTAGATCATTTTATTTCCCAAATTAGTTAATTTTGCTGTGTCTTGAAACAGGAATATAGTCATATTTGAAATGGAAGTGATTAATTTTCAATGGTCCTGCAATATACAGTTGTATTTTATACTATTAAAGAGTCTTTAAATGAAAAGCACTGCAAGTCATTCTCAAATATATTACTTTTCACATTCAATCCAGACAGGGCTGAATGACTTGTGACACACGTAATATAAACACTAATTTTTATCTCCCTCTCCCAAATTAAAAATATAATACATAAGAAGCATGGCTTATTATTTGCCATTATTGTTTTAATCTTTCCTATATAAAAGAGATTAAATATATTGCACTTAAAAACTCAACTTGTGAACAGGTAACATTTCATTGGAATGGGCAGAAGGCATCTGGTTTACATTTTAAAGATTTTTCTTTGGAACAGAAGTGGAACAAACGGGGACATACAGTGGCAAAGGCATTTCTTCAACATATTCCCATCACTGCATGAGCAACGTACAATTTAGTGTAGAACTTTCTTTTAAAAGGGCCAAATTTACCCTTCGTGTATTTTGCCTTCCTTTTCAATGAGAGTATGCTTTTAAAAAATGATTTTATGTTAAAAAAAAACCCAAAGACCTTCAGACTATTTTGAATAACATCTTGTTTGTCCCAGAAGTGATTTTTTTTCTTTGGGAACCTCTCTTAGATTCTTAGGGAAAGGATCAAACTATATATTAATTGTATGTGAAGTGGATATACTGTACACTATTTTTTTTTTAAAAAAATGTACATTTGCTGGAGTTGTGTTTATATGTGCTTTTTCAGTCTAACATATATATTTTTTGTTGTCATCGTTGCTGGTATGCTAACATACGTTGCAATTAGCAGAAACCGAATATTGAATACAGAAGCACCTAACTGTGCAAGGACTAATTACAGCTCCAGCAAAAACCGTTTAAAATTTAATGAATTTTTTGCTCAAACAATATTGGAGGGCACTGATGTGCAAATATAGTTAGCTGGGCTAAGCTTTCTATTTCATTGCTAGGAACTTTTTTTGTCTCTGGGTATGCTATGTTTGTGAATCAAATGCAGATCATTTTATCACCATCAGTCCCTTATCTATATAAGATAACTGAAGGAAGAAAAGCACATGTGATTTGGCAATATTTATAAAATAAAATGAAATAAAAATATAGCAGCATAATAGGGATGTAGCAGAAGGAGAGAAAGATATATTTCAAATCTGCTGTCTCAAAGAAATGCTTATTTTATTCATTTATTTCCATATAGTTATTTCTAATTAACAGCTCCATTTGAAATAAAGTTATCTTTAAAGATGCCTTATCCCTGCAGATATTCTTGCATTTAAAACAAAACTATAAGCAGCATTAATATTGTACACTACCCCGAAATTTATTTCCAAGTGCAGAAATGCTTTGAATACTCTGTGGATGGGAATATCTTAATCATCACAGACTAATAGTTCAGGAATATTAATATTTCATTATTATTGTTATTTCTTTCTTTCTTTCTTTCTTTCTTTCTTTCTTTCTTTCTTTCTTTCTTTCTTTCTTTCTTTCTTTCTTTCTTTCTTTCTTTCTTTCTTTCTTTCATGTTGTACATTCTTCTTGGGGTTTTTTTTTGCTTCCAAATGCAATTTAAGGCTATTTGGTAAATTCTACATAAGAGCAGGCTTAATTTACAGTTTTCCCTCCTTCTCAAACATTCAACTCTAAAAATTCGTATCTTGAAGCTAAACATGCTTATATCAGCTTTGTCCTAAAACAGAATGCATGCTTAACAAAATATATTGGAAGAAAGGGGGATGAGAGATGGAAACCCTAATATTTTCTTTACTTCCTACAACAGCAATCTCCAACATGTGCTCTTGAGATACATTAGCACTAAACTTCCCCATCGTTTGTACAATTCCTATATAACACTGCTATTGTTCATGCAAACTAGCATGATGGGAGATATAGTTCAACATCTATGGAGGGCACCTGGTTGGAGATAGCTGTTAAAATGTCTAGCATTTTTCAGTCATGTGACAAGCTGAAGGGCTTGCAAAGTACATATTTAAAGTGCTCATCAAGGTGAAGAATCAAAGTGCTGTAAGGTAAAGGTAAAGGTTCCCCCGCACATGCGTGCTAGTCGTTTCCGACTCTAGGGGCCGGTGCTCATCTCCGTTTCAAAGCCGAAGAGCCAGCGCTTGTCCGAGGACGTCTCCGTGGTCATGTGGCCGGCATGACTAGACGCCAAAGGCGCACGGAACGCTGTTACCTTCCCACCGTAGTGGTCCCTATTTTTCTACTTGCATTTTTACGTGCTTTCGAACTGCTAGGTGGGCAGAAGCTGGGACGAGTAACAGGCGCTCACTCTGTTACGCGGCACTCAGGATTCGACCCGCCAAACTGCCGACCTTCTGATCGACAAGCTCAGCGTCCTAACCCACTGAGCCACCGCGTCCCTTGAGCGTTCCGTGCGCCTTTGGCGTCTAGTCATGCCGGCCACATGACCACGGAGACGTCTTCGGACAAGCGCTGGCTCTTTGGCTTTGAAACGGAGATGAGCACCGGCCCCTAGAGTTGGAAACGACTAGCACGCATGTGCGGGGGAACCTTTACCTTTACCAAAGTGCTGTAGGCTAGTTTAAATAGCGATTCTGTCTATGGCTAAATACATTTTGTTTAACAAACTGATAACAGAAACTTGACTCTGTTCTAATATTTTGTATGATTCAGAATTCTTACTTCAATAGTGGTGGGATATGTTTTCTTGTATCTTCACCTGAAAAGATTCAAAAACTTGGATCACAGCCTTCAAGAAGGCAAAAACAATAATGTATTATTCTCAGAATTTGTTAAACTTCTGTATAATTTCTTGCTTTTGCTGTGATGTTGATCAAGAACTTAGAAACATGCTACCTTTCTTACATTCTACTGTTAGAAACCACATGTCTTTCAAAACATGTTATTTATGTCTGAAACAATCAAGAGACTTTTTCTTATCTTTAATTCATACTGCATAGGAAAAAAGAATTCTGAAAAAAAAATACAAATGTAAACCACAGTTCACCTTTTTTACCTTAAGATTACCATTGAAACTGAGATATACTTACCACTCACATTCATATTTCTTAAACTGGTTACAACATCACAACTGGTATTTTAAACAAGCAAACTTTTTTTGTGTTTTGTTTTTTGTTTGAAAGGATACCCTGAAAACTCAATTGATCTAGCATTTTGAAACTTGAACTATTACGTGTAGCATCGCTTTTCAAATTAAAAAAAAGAGTGTTCACAAATGAAAGAAGTACAACATAAAAGAACTGTTTAAAATGTAATGAATGTTCTCAAAGAGTAAATAGAGCTTTCACATCTTGCTACAGATGATCAAAATTCTTAAGGCTTTCCTTTGTTCCTCTTTCTTCAAGTTCCTTTGCATTTTCTCCTTCGGAGGATTTCCGGATGGGTCTCCCAAGGGGACACTTTCTCTCAGGGAAAGATTTTCCCACTTGGAAATGATTCCTTCGCTTTTCTGTTCTGGATGAATGTTGGATTTTTCATGGCTGGATATTTCTGATCATCTCCCAAAATTCAGTCTGAGATGTGAGGAGAGACCAGGTGCGAGTTTGCAGTAACCAAGAGAAGCAGAATTGCTGAGCGTGTGGGCAGAAAATCTAATTGGGTTCGAAGCAAAGTAACTGAAGCTGGAAGGGAAGGGAAGGGTGGAGAGAAATGGATTCCTTCTTTTCTTGCACTTTACATTTGTAGCACCTTCTACTTGAATTAGCTAATGCCTCTGGTGAATGGAGAGATGCACCCAATTCAAAGTTTGTGTTTTATTTTTTCTTATTCCTAGTTATCGCATCATTTATAAAAATATAAATAACCAAAAAAAGTAAGCTGGGTTCCATCTCAAGAGGTGTTTCCTGTTGTCCTCTGAGAACGTAATTTTATAAGTAAGGTCTCAACAAGCCCTATGCATCGGAGCTGACTGGTGTAGTTCGATCCTAATAATACAAAAAAGAAAAGAGCAGGGGTTCTCGCAACGGGCTCAGCAAATTCTGAGGACATGAAGAGCATTCTCTTGTGCGTCTGGCACAAAGGCGACAACAACAGGGCGGGGAAGGAGCTGGGAAGGGGGAGGGAAAAAAAAGAGCAGGGAAGAGGAGACCAGCTGTACAAGCACTTGCTTGGTTCCTTCATTTATTATTTTTAAAAAAACAGGAAGCAACTATGCAGCATCTGGGTCTTTTAAAGCCTCGTTTGGGCTTCTGGAATATAGATCTCAATGCTGTCTGCACGCTCCGTAGCAGAGTTTTGCCGGAAAGAGGCTGCCCGCTTAGCAGCCATGAGGCGTCTTCGAGCTTCTTGGCGCTGTCGGTCAGGCAGATCCAAAGACCTCTCTCGGGTGATGGGGAATTTTCCTTTAGGGGGCTTCTTTGGTACAGGCGGAGGAATCTTTCTCTCTTCCTAGGATGCAGGGGAGGAAAAAAGAAATGAAGCACGGAAGGAAGGGAGCCTAAACAAGGCACAGTATGGGCTTCCTTCAGAGACTTTCCCTGGAAGCTGCAGGTGCCTCCCGGTGAGTCATCCATGACAATAGAGGTTGTCCCGAGCACGGTAGCCACTGACCAAGGTCAGCTGCGCTCATGCACACATTGGCAGAAGACGAGGGACAAAATGTGCATTGCTATACACGTTCTGACTCTTATGTGTTTATGTGCAATGATGAGACCTGGCATGGTCTCTATTTCATCATTTTGATATCATCATGGTTTTTTGGTCTGCATTGCCCTTCAGGTTGGAGCATTCTCTCCTTTATTTGCAACCATCAAGAATGTTCTCTTATCTCTGTTCCAAATACAAATATACATCAGGTATTATTAATATCTATCTATCTATCTATCTATCTATCTATCTATCTATCTATCTATCTATCTATCTATCTATCTATCTATCTATCTATCTATCTATCATCTATCTATACCCACTTATGTATCGTCGGGTGCCGAGGAGCGTGGCACATTGGGTGGGTGTGGCCAATTGGGTGGGCGAAGCCCATTGGGTGTGCATGGCTGTGGTGGTAACGGCAGAGTGGGTGGGACTAAAAAGTTCAATCAATCAATTCCAACTTTGCAAGGTGTTTTCCCCCCCCCTGAGAAGTTGAAATTGATTGATTGAAACTGGTTTTTTTTGCACATGGTGGCAGAGGCCTAAAGCGAAAAGGTTTTATAAAACCCAGCTAAAGGCCTAGGACTGGGGTGACGGGACACGTGCCCACAGAGAGGGCTCTGTGTGCCACCTATGGCACACCATAGGTTCACCACCACGGATCTATACCATCCATCCATCATCTACCATCTGTCATCTCTCCTTCCTTCCTTCCTTCCTTCCTTCCTTCCTTCCTTCCTTCCTTCCTCCCTCCCTCCCTCCCTCCCTCCCTCCCTCCCTCCCTGTAAGGGAAACATTATTCCATACGGCAGATGCTACAAGAGAATAGGCACACTTCCTATGTCCCACTAGATGATATTGTTTCCTAGAATGGACTTGAAGCATGCTGTTTCTGCTAGATCTTGCAGGGCAAGTAGACATCAATAAACAGGTTACCTCCTTGCACTCCCTACAGAAGTGAACAGAATGGGGCACTAGTGTCCCCAGCACTTTTTGTTTAGCCCTGCCAAAATGACTAAATCCCTCTGGCAAGAGTGGATGCAACTAGAAATACCAATTTGAAGTATTTAACTTTCATGGAAGAGAAAGATGAATTTTAAACTCTAACACTAAAGTCAATGGGGCTAATGTTTAACTGGCTTTATTAAGAATTCTCAGCCTTAGAGGTGAAATGAAAACGGTATAAAGACAAGTTTTTAAACACTAATGTGTTTCTTCACTGCAAATGAGGTAGCAGCTGTGTGCATATTTCTGTGCTCCTTCTTTACTAAAATCCTGGGCAGGCTATTGACTGAGCAAGTATTCAAAAAGGAACTAATGAGACTGTGTTCCTTTTAATATTCAGGGTTCATTTTGCTTAGTATAGGGAGATTGCTTTAACTTAAATTAAAAAAGAACTGACACTCCTCCAATTACAGTATTGGTAAAAATGTTGCAAAGTCATCAAGTATTACCCAGGATCTTATGAGATGGTTCTGCAGAATCTGCATCTTAACATGAGATCAAGGTGAGAATATCAGAACTCATGAAATTTTTGCAGTTTTGTTGGATGTCAGGGTACAATTGGACCAGGTAATTATACCAAAGATATGATTAATCCTTAGTACATAATTTTCACGTTACATTTCTAATCTTGGTCTCAGAAAATTCAAATATTCTATCCAACACTAAGACAATTGCATGTGCAGCACATTATTAGTAAAGGTGCAAGTAATTGGCTCAGAACACCAAGGTGAAGGAATTTGAGCTAAGTGTTGTATGGCTGCCCAATCTGCTGCTGAACTGAGGACAGTCTCTGTGCCACTGAAGGCATTTGGAAGATAAAATTGTTGAAGTCCAACTTGGTGTTAGGCGCTATCTGACATAACTAAGGCTGCATCTTAGGAGGAGTTTAAATTTATTACTGTAATTTATTACTGTACAGGGTGCTTTGTAATGTTAGCCTGGCCACCTGTGGTTTGGACTCCTGCCCTTCCTGGTTTATGAAAACTACTAAGGGAGCAACAGGGATGGTTGGAAATTATGGAGAGGCAGCCAAGGCCATACCTGCCTTGAATGTTGTGTGGCCTCACCTCAAGAAGTGATCACTTGATTTGGCAATAATGGATAACTATGTCCCCCCCTCCCTTTTCAGGGGAGATTGTGGAAAAGGTGATCAGTCTACAACTGAAAAGAGCCATGGTACTAAGGCCACACAGATCACTCCTTTGGGTGACCTTTGGCAACCGCAGGCCAGTAGGACTACAGCTGATCTGATCTTGCTGGAACTCTCACTAGCTGGAACTTTTATTACCAATTATGATATCTTACAGGACCACTTCTGGGGTTGGGGGTTGGAATTGGGGGCATTCTTGTGCAATCACTTGCCTGATTTTTGAAAGAGAAGTTCCAGTCAATAATAGTGGGAGGGTAGAGGTCATGCCCTAGACCTCTCTATTACAGGGTGGCCCAAGATTGAAAATTATTTCATATCTATGGGAAGCTGCTGTGTGAGGTCATTCTCTGTCAAAAGGTCAAGTAACATCAGTATACAGATGATAGTTGTAGATGTTGTTCCTGGGCTAAACAGGAGATGAGGTGAAGTCTTAGCTCAATGCCAGAAAATTGGGATTAATAGACTATAGTTAAATCTCAGCAAGAGTTAAAGGCTACAGGTGCAAAAGTCTTCTGATAGCAGGAATATTCCATCTTTAGTTCTGGTTGGGGTTGTACTATTCCGTGCAGAATGGGGTTTGGAGGTCATCTTGGATTCATACCTGCTCCTTAAAGACTACTCAGCAGCTGGGATTAGGAGGACTCTCACACAACTTCGTTAGGGGGCACCAGTAACAGCTTATCCTGAATCAGGAGGCCCTATTACTCATTCCTTAGCCATCTTTTCGGGTGGCCCAGAATTCATCAAATTGTGTAGTGATGGGAATGTCTACATTTTCCCATCTGACTCATCTATTGTAACAGATGCCTTAATTGCTAGCTTCCTTATAGTTCAAAGTTCTGGTTATCGCCTTTAAAGTCCCATATGACTTGGATACCTATTGGGATTGCCTTCTCCCAGTGGCTTCTGCCTACTCAGCAATATTAGGAAAGATGGGTTTTGCTCGGGTGTCATCTCATAATGAGTGTCATCTTCAGAATTCTCAGTCACGGCCTCACTTCTTTGGAATCATGATCCTTCCAAGATTAGATTGCTTACTTCCTGTTTTTTTAAAGGTTACAAAATAGTAGCTTTTTCAGAGAGCCTGGGGAAATAGTTTAGCCAGGAGAAGAACCTGCCTATGGGTTTGGTTATTAAAGCTGTTCCTTGGGATACTGAGCTGAAAGGAGGGGGGGGGGTGTCTCTATTGTTTTTTAGAGTTCTGTTTTAATATGTTTTTTATTTTTATGTTTTCTAAGCTGCTTTGAGCTTTGGTTTGAGTAGCACATAAATTCTATTTTAAGGAAGGGAGGGAAGGAGGAAGGAAGGAAAGAAGGAAGGAAGGAAGGAAAGAAGGAAAGAAGAAAGAAAGAAAGAAAGAAAAAAGAAAGAAAGAAAGAAAGAAAGAAAGAAAGAGAAAGAAAGAAAGAAAGAAAGAAAGAAAGAAAGAAAGAAAGAAAGAAAGAAAGAAAGAAAGAAAGAAAGAAAGAAAGAAAGAAAGAAAGGTCTTCACTATGGTATTATGTATGCCAGCATGCTGAGAAATATCTGCCATGGTACTTGTCATGTTCTCTGCACTTCTGGAGAGTGTTGTCCACCAATGATTTCACAAGAAAAATAATTTCAGGCTTAAAAGTCAAAGAAATGCACCACCAGAAACTAGACAGTGCAATCTGAAATGAATTGTGCTTACCTTTTTTTCAGGCGATTCTATTATTTTCCATTCATTCAGCTTCAGCTGATGCAATTCATCAAACTTCATACTGACGTCTTCAATTGAGAGTTGTAACAAGTCCCAGAATCCTGCTAAGTCCTGTGAAGTTGGCCGGGGCATAGCACTGGGATCCTGCCATGTTCACCAAACAAATAAACAAACAAAAAAAATCAAATGTCATGTGTTTGAAAACTAGGGTGTAGAACATGTTTGGCATTATATAAATGGTCAAATGTTGGATGGAAGACTCAAGCCATCCAAGCTCAACCCTTTGCTGAATGCAGAAATCCAGATTAAAACATGTCAAATATTTCACTTTCTGCTTGAAAACATCCAGGAAAGGGGGACTTCTCTCAACCTCATTTGGTAATTAGTTCTGCTGTTGAATTAGTCTTAACATCACAAAGTTTTTTCTATAAATGTAACTGAAATCCATGATTCTGTGGCCTTGGGTTGTGGAGAACTCCTTCAGTTCTTGGCAAGTTTTATCATAAGATAAGGAAAGTGACTGATGAATTTCATCACTTCACCTCCCATTGCCGATTGCCTGCCTTAAATAACTTTAAGCACCTATCAGTTAGAAGGCACAGAAGTCCTCTATTTATGACCTGTAAGTTGAGGTAGTTATTTCTGAACAAAGGTCTAGTATTCTGTTGAAACAATCTGTAGCACAACTACATAATGTTAAACCTAGTTGTTTCCTTAAATGAAGCTTGCTTTATCTGCTTTGGGCCACAAGAGAGCGGTCTTGTGCTGCTGAACTACATGTATCTATAATAAGGTGTATGGCTCCAGACTAATACAATTTCCTCAAAAGGCATAATAAGAGAGATGCTTCATCTTGAGGCATCCTTAAATGTAATCTTACTCAGGAAGTTATGTATCTTAAAATAATAATAATGCAGCAGTCCTAAATAAGCGGATTATATCCAGAGGGAGACAATTAACAAAAAGGACCTGGATCATGTTAGCACATCTGTATTAACTTACACAGTGCCTTGAGCTCTGATCTTATTACAATGGCTGCATTAATGTCTACTAGCTTGGCACATGTAGAAAAATCTTGTTTCAGCAAAATATAATATATAAAAGGTACTTAAGCCATCTTTCCCCACCCAGCAACCTCAAGGCACGATGGGTTTCAAAGACATCACTTGTTACTCGAGCTGAAATAACGCGATTTGTAGATGCCTAAAGGTCATTAGATAGGGAAATACTGCTTCAGTGGTGTGTATGTAGATCTGCATTTGTGTGTGAAAATATGTCTGTGCTAGCATTACAATTTGTGGATGAAAGGAAGTTTGACAATTTATCACTAATTTAGCATTGATGTTAATAGATAGTAATTAATATATAACAGTTTTTGATTTCTTAAAAAGCAAAGCTTAACCACTGGTCTGCATTTGTTTTTTTGCTTTGTTGATTTGTTCTGGATTCTTTTAGAACCTCCCCCATTTTCACAACAGGCATATAGTACAGAGGGCTGCTGTTTAATATACAAATGATCAGTTTTGGTTGGCTGGAATTCCTTTATTAAATTTATTAGCTATATTATTCTATTGGTCTTGGTCTGTGAATGTAACTTGGGAGAATACATTCTATAATTCTAAAATATGGGCTAAAGACACCATGTTTGGCATTGCCTAGAGATTTATAGCACCCTTCATATGAATCCACAGGCAAATTGTATTAAGACTCTACAACTTGGACTATGTTCCAAACTCTCTTCCTTTGGACACATTTAAGAAAGTTGGCTTCCGTGTTTCTTTCTTCCAATGGTCTGGTCTTAAGCAAATTATTGTTAAATGAAACACGTATGCCTCAACTTATTCAAAAATGGTGCATCATCTACTTAAAAGGAGTTGAAAGGTTTATGTTGACTGTCTGTAGAAGGAGTGTCAAAGTCGATTTCATTGAGGGCCGCATCAGGGTTGTGGTATATCCTTACCGATAGGATGGGAGACCACCAGGAGAGGTCAGGAGGAGGGGACAATGGATAGAGAAAGGGCAGCAGGGCTACTGGTGGCCGAGTGCTAAAGCAGGACTTCCCTCAGACTCTTCCTCCCTCTCATTATATCCTTCCTTCCTTCCTTCCTTCCTTCCTTCCTTCCTTCCTTCCTTCCTTCCTTCCTTCCTTCCTTGCTTCTCATTCCCACTTCTTCCCATTTCCTTCCTTCCTCCCCTCTTTCCTTCCCTGATTCTCATTCCCATCTCTTTCCTTCTTCCATGCTCAGGAAGGGACAACAGGAGGGGGAGAATTTGCCAGTGCTGCCAGTGGCCATGCTGCTGCCGGCCGTCACAATCCCACATAGGTGGGGGCGGTCCTGGTGAAAGGGAAGCCTCATGGCTGCGAGGCTAGGGTCATGGAGGTGCTGGGGGTGGGTGGCGCTGATCTACAACCTGATTGCATCCATCAAAGCAAGAATTCCTTCACCTTAGATCCACGGGGCAGCCCTGGAACCAGAGAGGGGCTGTCCCACCACCACTGCCCCGCCCCCTGGTGTGTGCACAGGAGGCAGCAAGTGCTAGAGTCCTGGGTAAAGTCAGCCTGTGGGGAAAGACAATCAGCAGGCATGCCGGGCTCCATGTGCGTGCACACGGGGTGGGGTGGTAATGCCCATCGCTGATTCCAGGGATGCCCCGTGGATCTAAGGCTGAGCGCATTGATGACTGGCATCGGGTTGAAGATCAGTGCCCAGTCAGCCTGGCTGGGCTGAGATGCTGTGGGCTGCTCCTTCACTGTTTCCAGGGCAGCTCTGCGGGCCAGATGTAACCACATGGTGGGCCGGATTTGGTCTACAGGCCTTGTGTTTGACATGTCAGGTCTATACATTCTGGACAAATAACGTCTCTGTTTACATTCTCCTTAACTCCTTGAATTTCTGAATGGTAGTTGACCCAATTAAGTGGCAGTACTAGACCTTTTCAGTGTTATAAAGATAAATGCATATTTATGTTACCATGATGTATCTTCTCATCAGCCATCTGAGATGCCTGTTGGCCAATTACCAGCCTTAGATAGCAATAGCATTTAGGCTTATGTACAGCATTCTTTTGGGTGGTTTACAGTGCCAGCATATTGCCCCCAACAATCTGGGTCCTCATTTTACTGACCTCAGAAGGATGTAAAGCCAAATCAACTTTGAGCCCGCCAAATTAAACTCCAAGCTGTGGGCATAGTTTGCCTGCAGTACTGCACTTTAACCACTGTGGCACCATGGGAGATAGCACAACTCACAACAACATCTCATTACCAAAAATGATCCTTTTGTGCATTTGCACCCTTGCTGTTGTTGTTTTTAAATTCTAATCCTTTTCCTTTTATTCAGGAGCTCAAGGTAGCATTCATAGTGTTCTCTTCACCAATTATTATTATTATTTTTTTAACATCAAGAATCTTGTGAGGTCCGTTGAAAAGAGTAACTGGCTGAGAGTCACCCAGTGAATTGGATTACTAATACTGCTATGTGACTTAAGAACACTAGACATGCTTGCAGACATTTCACTACCCAACCAGGTAACTTTATCAGTGCTGCTGAGTGTGTTTACTCCCTTTTTGTATACAGTAGCTTGCCCTGCCAGTGTTGGTAGGTGTGTGGTTCAAAGCACTTTACATATGCATATGGAAAACTTACAGTGTCCACCCATCATCTTAGGTAAGTAGTGAAGTACATGCACAGAAAAAAATGTGGAGAAGCAGAAAGAAAGGGTTAAACCCAGTGGAAGCTTTGCTTTCATAAAAAGTGCCTCTACTTGTATGGGCCAGATATTTCTACACTCTCAATGAATGTGGTGGAACTCTCTGTGATACCCTAGGGCTTAGCATTCACAGCTAGCCATAATTAGGAAAAAGTAAAAACAGGTATTATTTCAACATCACCTAAAGCCACCAAATTGAACTTGTATCCTGACTTTGGACACAAGGCTTATGTTCTGCCATTGTGATGCAGATATGATCACTTGCTCCCCCCCCCACCCCCAGGTGCGGAAGAAAATAAAGATGAGGAGAAGGAGAAGGAGACACAATGACAAGAACAATCTGGCATGGGCGCCGATAATGTTAATTCTATGAATCAAAATCCAGCAATTGTAACTAAAGACTATGTCCAGTTGCATTTCATATATATGTTTTCTTGAAATGTTGGATTGGTATAATCTTACTGGATAGCAGATTTCAAATAGACATAGAGAGAAGAAATGCTTTCTCATGCTGGTAAAGGTTAAACTGCAAATATTACAGAACAATTGATTTTAAATAAGACAGATTTATAGGTCACATTCTCTAATGCCCCCTCGAAATTTTATTTAGTTCTGGGAAAAGCCAATGTAACAGTAACGTTGTTCTTTGCTGGCAATATTTACCAGCAGAAGCCTTCCCCATATCTAATTTAGCAATGAAACAAAGCTAATTGTAAAAGGTATTGTGGGTATTTTGCCCCATACTGATGGGAAAGGTATCATGGCAATTTTGCTCAGTAGTTTGGACAGTAGAACATTTGATTAATTCTTGTAGTCCGTCAGCCTTTTAGATTAGCAGCCATTGGCTCATGATTGTCACAGTCCATATGAACTTGTTGTGTTAATCATTACGCCAGGGGAATACAGTTACTGATTGAAGCAGTATGCACACTAGTTCTCATTTTCAAAAGGATTTTGGTGACTAAAATAGTGATATCATCAACAAAACAATACAATACAATTACCGTAGATGTCTATTTACCCACCTGCTAATATCTCTTGAGATCTTATTCTTTGCTTATAGGTTTTACAAAGTTATTGTCTCTGACTAAAGTTTTTTTTAAAAAACAACAACAATGGATTTCCAGAGCTTCAAAGGTAGGCTAAAGCAGACTTTACATACAAGGCCTTTTTGGTCAAGGAATGGGAATTTTTGTTCCTCTCCTCTGAACAATCACTTTCAAGATCTCCATGGTCTAGCACAGGGGTGTCAAACTGCCGGCCCGCGGGCTGGATGAGTCGTGGCCAAACCACGGCCACCCCATTGCCGGAAATGGGAAAAAAGTCACGCTACGTCGTGACACGTCACATGATGTTGCGAGTTTGACACCCCTGGTCTAGTATAATCCCCAATCCCAACAGAGCTATGCACTGGAAAGAATGGGGAATCTATTGCAGGATGGATAGATGAATAAGATAGATTACTATTTTTAATATTTTATAAACCAAAATAATCTGTTCTGGGTTGACTGTACTGCAGGAAAAAAATTGACAGAGCTTTATAAGATAACCTTTGATGCCCCACTGAGTCTTAAATCAGGGCTTTTCAACCAGTGGTACGGGTACCACCTGTGGTACATTGGCACCTGGCAGGTGGTATGCGACCATACTAGAAAAGTAGTAGTGGGGGAGGGGAATGAGCTGAACTGGTGGCAGCACCGCACAAGCCGGAGCGAGAGACGGCTGGAGCTGCAGGGCTGTCAGGGCTCAGCGGAAGCGCCAGGATAAGCGCCAGGCTCCAGCTGGAGCTCGGCGCTGATCCTGGCACTTCTGAGTCCAGAAGAAGCGCCAGTCAGCTGGAATGATGCAGTATCTCCAAGGTCTTGTGATTTACATTCAGATCTTGGCAACTGATTCATATTTATGATGGTCACAGTGTCCCAAGGTCATGTGAAGTGACCAAAACCTGCTGCAACCACCCAGTAGAGAGAGGGGGGGAAATAAAAACCACCACCCCCACCCTTGCTGCCAATCCTCAACAGAAATGCTCACAACAATGAAAACCTCGGACAGGAGGAAGAGCGCCGCTGGGCGGGCAGGCAGGTCTCTTGCTCGGCTGTGGCTTGGGGGGCACTTTTTTCAGTGCCATTGTAACTTCAAACAGTCACTAAGCAAACTGTTGTAAGTCGAGGACTACCTTTACTTCATCACTTTTTCCCTTTTTTTGTTTTTTGGTCATCAAGTTTTTGACACCTTGCTAGGTGACTGGTGGTACTAGGATGTTGCCATATCCTAAAAGTGGTATAATGAGTGAAAAGGTTGAAAAGCCCTGTCCTAAATGGTTTTGAAGAAATTATGATTTATTCGATGTACTGAAGATTCATGGTTCACTATCCAGGGTGGAATTTCTGATTCCTTTTATTTTGATAGAACAAGTTTTCAAACGTTATTAATGTATTTATAAAATAATGGAGTTTTTTTAAGACCAGTTTCTAAGTTATGCCCTCACAAGGTGATTTCTAATATAAATATATATATTATCAAATATAAAAATGACATAAAACATCATTTCAATGCAATCTTATCACAATCTTTATCACTTTATATTCAGACCAAGGCGTTAATACAGATCATGCTGAGATGCAATAAATTCTCAGATGACTTTGAAATGCTCATAGGAGAACTGGAGTCTTCCTCTTTAAAGCTCAGGCAATGGGTACTCCACAACAATATGAACAAATAATAAAGCTTCTATGCACAAATTATGTATGCAATTGTTTGCTTATCAGATGTGGAATTAAATGTCTTCTGATGGAAATCAATCTCCAGATAAATAATAAAATAGTAGCATTTGATATTTGAAGAAAAATAATAAATGACTTAAGATATACTACGCAATCTTTAAAAATGTGAACTTACCAAATTCTGTTGACAAAGCCAATAGAATTGCTGGAATTTTTGTGACATTAGCAACTGTGCACTTCCTACAGCACTTCGGATCTTACCTAGAACTGAAGGTGAAGGATGAATATCAATTTAGATCTGAAACAATATGTTTTTATAACCAAGGCTTAATCTAGAAAAAAATATATATTCTTGCTCTTTGGTTATGAATTCAATTAGGTGCACAGGCCTTTCAATCTGTATTCAAGAAAGAAAATCAGAGATCAGTTCGGTTTAAAAAATATTGCAAAAAGCCGCATGAGAATCTTGAGAAAAGAAATTATTTTCTCAGTTGCAAAGGAATCAAGGTGAAAGCATACGATACAAATCTTATCTATACTGTTTCATCCCCTCAGAAAATAATGTAAAAATCCTGGGTGTACTGACTAGAATCTTTATTCTCTGCAGATCTACTTTTTATGGAACATCCAGGTGTTTCTGTCACTAATCTGTCAAGTTCAGTGTTTACCGGATATTTACTGTATGTTTTTTCCAGACAGTTTTGTGCTGACTATTTTAAAAAAATACATGTGAAATATAGCTGCAATTCCAATCCCAGTGTAGAGAATAGGATGGGCAAAACTCTACCAAAGTTTTCCTCCTAATTCTGATCCAGTGGATCCTTAATAGGTTCCTAGATTTTTTTTTAGCCCAGTGGATTCTACAGCCCTTCCAGACTACAATGCATTTGATCTGGAAGTCAGTCCAGTGATGTTTGCCCAACCAACTTCTCCTTTGCATGTTGCTCTCCAGCTAAAGAGCAATTTATTGCGTAGTGGAAGGTTGTCTGATCGGTACTGTGGTATAAAAACCAAAGGAAGTGTTTTTTAAGCTATCCCTTTTGCCCTGGTGCCAGTTTAAGAAGCTCCAACAAATCCTGAGTTTGCTGTTGCGTGGTGGCAGCTGAGATTGTCATTGTGGTGCTTTCCCCAGGTTGGACTGACCATCAGGATCTGGGAGGTAAGAAAGTGTGCTTCACTGGACCCTGAAGTCTAGGAGGAACCTACCCACCACTGGCTTACTTATGAACAGTGAGGTAATTTTGCATATCTCGCACATGGCCTCCTCATTTGCTGTTACTAGGCTGTTGTTATTATTATTATTATTATTATTATTATTATTATTATTATTATTATTATTATTATTATTATTATTATTATTATTATTATTATTATTCCCTCTGACTTCAGGCAGTCATACTGCCTCGATTGCTTACTTGCCTTTCATTGCTAATAGGGGTAGAATTACTGTCTCGCCTGTTCAGTGACAAGATGTAGGAATGAAGGGACCCGGTCTGCTTCCATTCAGTTTCAGTTTTATTTATTTATTATTTATTTTATTTATTGTATTTGTATACCGCCCTTCTCCCGAGGGACTCAGGGCGGTGAACAGGGCACATATAAATAGAAAATACAAAAATTAAAAAGAATTAAATAATCGCCCAGATAAGAACAATAACAGTATAAAAACCCCATTAAAAACCCTAACATCCCCCATCAGGCCAGGCCAGCTTGTTCAAATAAATGGGTCTTCAGACCGCGTTGGAAGGAGCGAAGGTCCGGTGCCATCCGGAGCTCGACCGGCAGCTGGTTCCATAAAGCCGGAGCGCCCACAGAGAAGGCCCTCCCCCTGGGGGCCACCAGCCGACATTCTCTGACCGGTGGCACCCTGAGGAGGCCCTCTCTGTGGGAATGCATAGGGAAGTTGACGCCGGCAGCAGTTTTGCACGTGGATACCTTCCTGTGTAAAGTGCACATGCCATTCTTCTAACTCACAACTGAAAATGTTTTGGAAGGGGAGGAAGAATCCCTTTTGCTGCAGTTGAATACAACCAATTGCGCTTAGAAGGGCTTCCCCTTGTCTAGTAGATTTTATAGCAACAAGAGTAAATGAAAATGCCTCCAGATTTTTTTTTCTTTTTTTCTTTTTTGGATTGGAAATCTATTATCCCTGTAGTGGCATGATTTCCCTCCTCCCCAATTGTCTAAAAATGGGGAAAGAATGCATTGCTTTTGACTAAATTCATTCATAAACCTTGCGTTTCACAACACCTCAACCTTAATTCCCATCAAGCCAATGAAAACAACTGGGCAGTGCTTCAGTTAAAGCAAGGCCTTTATAAACCACCTTAGAAATGAAGAACAAGTCAGAAAAACAGATTATGTGAAGTGTTTTGAATCACCAGTTTCAGGGAAATAAGGACTTCTGCTACTTAAGTGAAAATATGAGGAGAATGTGTTGTATAACATGCAGGACATCTAGCTTAAAATGGTTTCAACACTTGCAGAGATAGGGTGGTATTTTTATATTCTGGAAACCTGTCTTTAAAACCAAGAAAACTACTGAATTTTTATAGATAATTGTTATTTATAAATCAATTTTATATGCAGTTATTAAGAAAAGAGTGGAACAAAGAATTAGAGGTTTCTATATTGTCTAGCAATGGGAGAGTGCCTTGATTTCTATAGACCTCAAATTACAATTTATACAACAACAAAAATAATATTTAGAATTTATTGGACTCCATTATGCTTGTATAAAAAAAGTACTGTCATGTTTCTACAATGTCTCATACTTACCAAATATATTATGGATTATGCAAATATAAATATGAGACAAAAGGTAAAATTTTTAGAGGATAATATTATTTTGAATTATATACCTAGCACATGAAATTTGACAATTGGGACATAGTAAATGGATTCTCCATGCCCTTGTTATGGCCAAAAGACTGATATTGCACCATTGGAAAGATAAATGTATGGCCCCACTTATTAAAAGGATTGAAGATGTGATGGTACTTGCCTCTTCTGAGCAGATTGAATATACATCTAGATTTTGTATACATAAATATAATGAATATAAAATAAAATTGGTTAAAAACAAATATAGTTATGTAAATGTATTAGAAATATATACATACTTGAATAATATTCTTGTTAGACAAGAATATATAGAATTATAACTATTATTATAATGACATATTTTCTTTGTTCTTTGTCGTCTTTTTTTCATATTTTTTTTTGTTAAAGCACTTTTATGTATATATCACCATCCCCATTATATTTGGCTTTTGCTTTTTTCTTATTAATTAAAAAGCAAAAAAGATAAATACATAGTTCAAAAACTAATAAAGTGACAGGGGAGACGAAGAAGAAGGAAGATTAAAGGACTGAAACTTACACTGAAATTTTACAGGACTGTTTATGGCTTTGCATTTCAGAACACAGAACAGATGAAGATATCTGTTCATCACTGGAAGTGATACCTAGATGGTAAAAGAGCCTTGGTGGAGCAGTGGGCTAATGCCTCCTTAAGTAACACCAGCTGCCTGCAATTAGTGCAGGTTCGCATCCCACCAGGCTCAAGGTTGACTCAGCCTTCCATCCTTCCGAGGTAGGTAAAATGAGGACCCAGATTGTTGGGGGCAATTAAGCTGACTTTGTAATAATGCCGCTTGGGGTGTGTGTGAAAGCCCTAATAAGCAGGCATATACATAGAATGAAGGCTACTGCTAAGCTTGTAAGCCGCCCTGAGTCTTCGGAGAAGGGCGGGATATAAATGGAATTAAAAAAAAAAGATTACTAAGATTAAACTGCAAAATAGATCCACTGGGATGATTGTTGTACACTTGCACAGGAAAAGGACACCGAGAATCAATTTTTTCAATTCTTATGCCACATTTTGTTACATATTTAATGTATTGTTTATTTTCAAAAGGATTGTTCTTCGAAGTACTTTTTAAAAAGATGTTTACCTAAATTCTAATGACTAATTAATTATACATTAAAATTAACATATATTTTGGAAGACGTGCAAACATTATGCAATACATGATATTTGAGCGGTGTGTGTGCACACAGGTACACATATACGTAGAGTATGCCATTCTTTATTACAGAGCACTTAGCTTCAACATTAGTTATGGACAAAAAATTAATCTTAAACTTATAAAGTGCATTTTGCAAACTATACGACAATCACTAAAGCAAGGGAGGTCCATTGTTCTTTGACAAATAACACCCCCTCATCTCCCATTCCTTTTTACTTTTGTCACAGGCTGGTAGATGAGACCATATTCAGCAAAGGTCGAATCAATTTCAATTTGGAACCTAAATTTTCTCCATGTCATTGAGAACCCTTCACTGTAAAAGAAAGTTTCCTGTCACATATAGCTGAGTAACAGGTAATGCTAATGTACTATGAAGATGTGGGTTGTTGTTGTTGTTTTGCAAAGTTTCAGAGCCCCTCTCCTTGTCCAAAAATCATTTTGAAGAGTGGCACTTCTGTCTAACTGCTCCGGAGAATGAATTACAAAAATGTATACTACTGGTGACACAAACTTTTCATATATGTCTTCTCCGTTCACACAATATTAAAAGAAGAGTGCTCCCATGGCTTTGATAAAAATTAGATGTTATCCATAGATGTCTATTCCTCACAGTTAATCATTCACAAAGAGCATTACAGGGTGGCTATCATCTCATTTCATGGTCCAAAAGGGATATATCAGCGCCATCAACAGAGTCACCAAGATTGTTGGTCTGAAGATATTAATTGCTGGTGCTTTGAGACTGGTATTTTCACTATACCAAGTATACATTATAATCACACATCTTTTAATCAAAGGACTACAGGATGGGCATATTATGTAAAAGCAAACTGAAACATCCATTGAATCTACAGTGGGGAATAATGAAACAATATTGTAGTAGTGTGCTATATATAAGCAGCAGCTTCACAAGTATTCTCTTGAAACAGCACACACACAAAATTAATTAACTGCACATTGCAGATGTATAATTAATAGGGATACATGGATACACCTCCTGGAATCCCACTGGCATGGATCTTAATGAAATTTGCACTCACAGAAAACAGTGCGGACTTTCAAGATGCATCTCTGCTTTGACTACTGTAAACTTTTATTGGTAGGAATAAATCATAGAGATGAAGAAGAAGCATAACTGAACTACAGTATTTGATAAATGCCATCCAGTTATTTCTGAAAGAAGACCTACTTAGATTAAATTAATAGACACACAAGCCAGGACACTTCAAATACACAAATTTTCCTATAAAATCTACTAAGCACCCAATTTCACCACATAATGGTATCTGACTGGAGCTGCCGAAAGGTCATAACTTCTGCTCCTGAAGGTGCATTCATCTTACACATCTGTTGATTGACCTGATTTTCAAGTTGTGACAAATTCCAAAATTTGTCACAGCAGATAAATATGTTGGCTAGCCTTTAAGATATCACCAAACTCTTTATTTCACATAATGTTATTATTATACCCTGCTACAAATACCTGATTATGTGTGATGAAAAAGCATGGAAGAGAGTGTTGACCTGGAAGATTTAACAAGCTTACATGGATTGACACACTGCACCAATGTCTTTCCTTGCTGAAGTGATCACCATTTCTGTAAGAAGCCTTTTTTTCTTAAGCATATTTTTATATGTACATTATATTTAGGTTACAGTTGGTAATAAGCATGACTGAACATAATAGTGTTCAGTATTCAACAATCCTTATGCATGGGATAGCATTGCAAAAAAGGAAAAGAATTCTTATCTTAACTGTTTATTTCCTGCATGCTTTGCTGAACTGAAGTACTGTAACTACTCATGACAAGATTTTCTTTTTTTGCATTGCAGAATTATTATAATACGTATTTTTTTGAATATTGAATATTGGAATAAAATGAAACTTGTACTCTAAATAGATTAAGATGAGCAGTTTTATGGAGATTTATATAGCTCTTTTAAAATATTTTTGGGTTGTTTTTATCTGCCTTCAAAGAATTGGGAATGTTAATAATCCAACTGATTTCATGTTAGAACTAAAAAGAGAAATATATATTACTGTTTGTTTATGCTAAAAACATGTTTGAAGCAATTCAGTCTTTTCAGGAAATAAAGCATCATTTAAATAATTTCTATTTGTGCAACATTAAAAAGAGTTTAATAAATGTTTAGCTTTGAAAATGCCTATCTTGGTTTAAAATGGAAGTATACCATCTATTTTATCTGATATAGAATTTGACTAAGTTTGCTAGCTAACTAATGGGCTAGCATTAAAGGACTTCTGTTGAAAAACCATCCCTTCATTTGACTGACTGATTGATGAAGTTTCTCTGGATCCAACCAATTATTTCTAATGTAGAGCAAGATGTGTTTATTTTTGTATTCAGTAGAGCAAAAATTCTACAACTCTTTCTGACCTGCTGCCTGTTTATGTTTTTACATGGAAAAAGTGGAGGGCAATTTATATTGTAGCTTCCCAAAGTCAACTTGTCTTAGCACAAAACACAACCTATCTCCCTTGTAACTTGTACCTATTAGAAATTGTGTTACTCTTAGTGTGGGATAAATTGAAACATTTCCTTCCACAATCCTCCTATTAAATGTTTGTTTTTATTGACAGGAGCTTGGACTGCTGTTGATAATGGAATGAAAGACAGACAAGCCCTTACCTATAGAAAATAATATATGATAACCAAGATAGAATATAGTATGCTTACTTCTCTAATATAACTGATAAAATGTCAGTTTCTAAAACAGTTTTTCCAATTTCTAAGAATGTATGTACTGTTCCAATTCCAAAGAAAGGCAGTGCCAAAGAATGTTCAAACTATCGCACCATTGTACTCATTTCACATGCTAGTAAAGTTATGCTTAAAATCCTACAATCTAGACTCCAGCAGTATGTGGACCGAGAACTACCAGAAGTACAGGCAGGATTTCGAAGAGGCAGAGGAACTAGAGATCAAATTGCCAATATATGCTGGATCATGGAGAAAGCTAGGGAGTTCCAGAAAAACATCTACTTCTGCTTCATTGACTATGCTAAAGCATTTGATTGTGTGGATCACAACAAACTGTGGCAAGTTCTTAAAGAGATGGGAGTACCAGACCATCTTATTTGTCTCTTGAGAAACCTGTATGCGGGTCAAGAAGCAACAGTGAGAACTGGACACGGAACCACTGACTGGTTCAAAATTGAGAAAGGAGTCCGGCAAGGTTGCATACTGTACCATGCCTGTTTAACTTATATGCAGAGCACATCATGAGAAAGTCAGGGCTAGATGAATCAAAAGTTGGAATTAAGATTGCCGGGAGAAATATCATCAACCTAAGATATGCAGATGATACCACTCTAATGGCAGAAAGTGAAGAGGAACTAAAGAGCCTCTTGCTGCGAGTGAAGGAGAGTACAAAAGTTGGGTTGAAACTTAACATTAAGAAAACCAAGATCATGGCATCCGGCCCTCTCAATTCCTGGCAAATAGATGGGGAAGAAATGGAGGTAGCGACAGATTTTATTTTCCTGGGCTCCAAGATCACCGCAGATGGAGACTGCAGCCAAGAAATTAAAAGACTCTTGCTCCTAGGGAGGAAAGCCATGGTAAATCTAGACAGCACACTAAAAAGCAGAGACATCACCTTGCCAACAAAACTGCGTATAGTCAAGGCTATGGTCTTCCCAGTTGCAATGTATGGCTGTGAAAGTTGGACCATAAGAAAGGTTGAGCGCCAAAGAATTGAAGCCTTTGAACTATGGTGCTGGAGAAGACTCCTGCGAGTCCCTTGGATTGCAAGGCGATCAAACCGGTCAGTCCTAGAGGAGATCAACCCTGACTGCTCTTTAGAAGGCCAGGTCCTGAAGATGAAACTCAAATACTTTGGCCACCTAATGAGAAGGAAGGACTCACTGGAGAAGAGCCTAATGCTGGGAAAGGTTGAGGGCAAAAGAAGAAGGGGACGACAGAGAATGAGGTGGCTGGATGGAGTCACTGAAGCAGTAGGCATGAGCCTAAATGGACTCCAGAAGATGGTAGAAGACAGGAAGGCCTGGAGGAACATTGTCAATGGGGTCGCGATGGGTCGGACATGACTTCACAACTAACAACAAATGTATTATCTGCCCATCTCTAATGGGCTCTAGGCGGTGTAAAAACTAGAAAAAATATCAAATCAAATAAAAACATCATATCAGATGGACAGCCAGATTAAAATAATCATATACACTGCAAAATTAAATGAAACCAAACAAAACATGGATCATTGAACAAATAATAAAAATCAACCTCGAGCCTGGGGCCAAAGCCAGGTTTTTGAAGCTTTCAGGAACTCCAGGAAAGAGGGTGCCATTCTTATCTTGGGGGGGGGGGGCGGGGGCTGCTGTTCCGGTGTGTGGAAGATTCACTTCCTCAGTCTTGCAAGATGGTGTTTCATACTGGGGATCTGGACCACACCCACTCTGCCAGAATGTAGTGGGTGGGCAGAAATGATTGGAAACTCAAATGCAGTCTCTCAGATATCCAGATCATATGCCAAACAGAGCTTTATAGGAAATAACCAACATCTTGAATTCCACTCTGAAGCTGACTGGCAGCCAATGCAGCTGGCGTAGCAGTGATGACACACCAAGAGCACACCAAGAGCACATTACTGCTTGCACAGCTGCTTTCTGAACCAAACAAAGCTTCTAGGTGGTCTTCTGAGGGCAGATTGCACTAATGCAATATGAGGCGACCAGCGCGTGAGTAACGTATCCAGATGGCAAAACTGTGATTGGTGGACAACAATTTTATTCAGAATTACTATTAACCAGCATAAGAAAAGCTAGTAAGCTTTTAATAAGAATGTAGGAATAATAGAATCCATAAAATGTGTTAAACTTAAGAAACGATATATATTTCTATTGGGCTTCTGACATTAATTTGATCTATTTTTCTTTAAAGCTAGTAGTATATAATGAAGGCAAGAGTCAAATGCTAACTAATCTAATTCTTCCTCTCTATAAAAGCTTAGTGTATTGTGTTTTATGTTTGGAATCCCATCTGAATTCTCTTTCATATCTGGAAGTCAGTATTTACAAGGAAACATATTCATGCGATTCTATATAGAAATGTAGAAGTTTCAGCTTTTACAAGAAAAGGAAATACTTCGGGGAAATTACTCTGCGGTGCAATGGCAGGGTGCATGGTCCATCAGAAATTCTCTATTTTGTCCAATTCCAAAATGCAAACTGATGACAGTCACAGTACAGAAGTGAATAGATTAAAATTAAAGATAAAAGTAAGCACAGAAAGAATTAGATATGTTCTTACTTTCTTCAGAAAGATCATTTTCTTCTGCTTCTCTCTCCATCTCTTTGCACCATCCTTCCATCCTTTTTGTCTCAGTGTGTAGCAGCTTCATAAACCATGACCCATCCCGGCGACATGGAGACATTCGTCCTGTTTCAACCGTCTCAATGGATGGTTCCAACCAGGGTTCAGGTGGTGGGAGATTGGAGTTGTCAACCTGGGTCCTATAATCTTCTCTATAACTAAACAGGCCTTGTGTCCGTACAGTTCTTACTGCACCATACTGAGTAGGAGTACTTGGCTCTGAATGTCGCTGGAAAGAGCCACCAAACTGAAGACCCTTGTCCTCCATTGTTATGTGACCAGGAAAGCCTTCAAGTTCTAAATCGGCTTGAACAGCTGCCGTTACACTGTTTGAGCGTTTAAATCGTCCATGGCTGAAGTAAAATGGAAAAAAACAACACACTGATCCATATATTGACAATGTTTAGTTTATAAAAAAGAAGGCACCATCTACATTCTGCGATTTTCAGGGTTTTAAAAAAAGCTTTAGGAATATTAATAACAATAAATATAAAGACTGAAAGGCACAACATGAATGGACTGCAGTCTTTATAGGATAAATGGTTATTAATGACCCAAAGCAAAATACAAATCAATATTACTCAAACTTCATTTGGAAAGCAAATGTTGATTTATTCTCACAGTAGAAACTAGAAGTATCTTGTAAATGCTACAGTGACACATTATCACTAAACAAAACACAAATAAATGAGTTAAAAACCATGAAGTTTAAAACAAAGGGTGCAGATGATGGGATTTGAGAAAAGATTGTCATTATTTGGAAACAACAATAGATATACAGTATGTGAGCACATGACTATATCTGTACCTGTGTTTCTCAACTTTAACAACTTGAGGATATGTGGACTTCAATTCCCAGAATTCCCAGCATGAAGTTGAAATCCACAGATCTTCAAGTTGCCAAGGCTGAGAAATTCTGATCTTATGGAATGTAATATAGTGGGGAGGTGGATTCCCAGAAGGAGAGGATGAATTTCAGAGAAGTAAGAGGCAACTCAGCCCAGATACTATATGTGATAGAAAAAGGGTGAAGACAGCCTCTTCTGAATAGTTCCTAGAGTATACTGTAGATGAGTCCTCAATCTGGTATCATTGATCTGTTCCCGGACCTCTCTCCAGATGTGAGTTCAGAGGAGGAGGGTGAGTTTGAGTCTGCAGAGGAAAGTGTGGAGCTGCCTATTGGTCAGGATTGGGGCTCAGAGAATGCTAGCCTGAGGGAGCAGTCTCAGCTGGGTCTATCAGACCAGCATCAGGCTGTGGCTGAGGGAGGTGAGCCATAGCTGCAGCAGGTTGGTGAGACTGGGAGCAGTTGCCGTCCCTTAGCAATGCAGAGGAGGTGGAGTCCACACCTCCTCCTGATCCAAGAATATATAGAGCAGAGAGGAGACAGGCACAATGCCAGTCAGCTAGGAAGTCTACCTCGCCTCTCATGAAGGCATTGCCTATTTAACCCCGCCCTGAGGACTTGAGTGTTGCTACAGCAACCTGCCCAATTCTGTGCCTTGTGTGCTCGCGCTATGTATCATAGACTGTTTGACTTCTAGACTGCTTTCCTGGACTTTGTGTATGCCCATTGCACTTGGCTACCCAGTGATTCTTGCTGGGCTGAGCTTGAAATCCAGACCTGCGCAACAGGGGTGTTTTTTGAGGAACTGTTTGGAGTTTTTTGAATAAACACCTGTAGAACTCTTGTCATATGTCCATGTGTGTGTCATGTGCCATTCTTGGTTTTGAGTCTGACATTTATAGACCAAGCAGACAAAAACATATTCAGAAATTGCTCAACCTACCGTTTATCATCTTCCACTTGCACTCCAACCGAATGATACTCCCGTAAGCCTCTGCTGTCGGTATCTGAATCAGTTGCTGCTTCCACCTAGTTCAAGACAAAGGCAAGCTGTTTT